>NC_080647.1:0-625000 GCF_027579445.1 Ammospiza nelsoni | reverse complement strand
AGGGGACAGCGGGTGGCACTGGGGCGCCAGGCTCAGCACAGCGGCCTGGGAGGGACACATGTCCCTCAGGGTGACACTGACAGCCTGCCAGGGTGGCCATGTACTGGCACAGCGCCGGGCACAGGGTGGCCATTTACTGTCACAGGGCCAGGCACAGGGTGGCCATGTACTGGCACAGGGCCGGGCACAGGGCCAGGCACAGGGTGGCCATGTACTGTCACAGGGCTGGGCACAGGGCCTGGCACAGGGTGGCCATGTACTGGCACAGGGCCGGGCACAGGGTGGCCATGCACTGTCACAGGGCCAGGCACAAGGTGGCCATGTACTGTCACAGGGCTGGGCACAGGGCCGGGCACAGGGTGGCCATGTACTGGCACAGGGCTGGGCACAGGGTGGCCATGTACTGGCACAGGGCCGGGCACAGGGTGGCCATGTACTGTCACAGGGCCGGGCACAGGGTGGCCATGTACTGGCACAGGGCCGGGCACAGGGCCTGGCCATGTACTGGCAGAGGGCCTGGCCTTGCACAGCGGTCATTGGGGCAGGGTTCCTGGCTGAAGGAGAGTGAGGAGCTGCTGTGGCCGTTCCTAGCCGAGGGAAGGCTGTGCAGCAATCCTGTGGAGCCGAGCTGTGGAGAGGCGGTGGGCAGCACGCCGTCTGCTGCTCCTGCCAGGCCTTGTCCCAGCGTGTGACCCCGGACAGGGACGGCAGCACCTGCTTCTGCTGAGGGCACATGGAGGACAGGAGGAAGGGGAAATCCCCTCAGCAGCAGGTTGAGTCTGGAAGCATGTTGAGAGCCTGGTGCTGTCACAGCAGCCCAGCCATCCCTGGGGTCTCTGCAGCCCCTGGCCCGGGGCACAAGGGACACACATGGCTGCCAGCCGTGGGTGACAGCAGCCTGCTGCCATCGCAGTCCCCACAGGGACTCCTGCCTGAACCAGCTCTCAGAGACATCCCACCCTGCCTGTGAATCCCTCTGCCGCGGGACAGATTCTCTCATTAGTTGTTTGCCTCCGGGGCTGCAGGTCTCTGCTTTATTTCCAGCCTGAACTGGCTTTGATTTAGGCTCCAGCTGCTGAAAGCATGCCGAAGAGCAGGGAGTGGGCTGCGGGGGCATCTCCAGGACCTCCCGCTCCTGGGCAGGGGGCTGCGGGCTCGGTGCCCACGGCAGGGCACTGACCCCAGGGTGCCCAGGCTGTGTGCCCGGCCTCATGGCACGGCCCGGCCTCAGGGCCCCAGCCCGGCCCGGCCTGCCGCCACCGCAGCTCGGCGTCAGCAAACCCGGCTGCAGGAGAGCCCGGCCGCGGGGCTCCGTGCGGGGACAGAGGGAAACATGGCAACGGCAAGGAAATTGCTCTCTCTCAGGATTTCCTCGTCTGCCACCAAACTGCCGCTGAAGCAGGCGGTGGAAAGGAACGGCGAGAGACGCAAAAAGCCTCCAATAAATCCGTGATGCAGAGAGGGGACCCCCTGTAAGGATGAGGGAGAGACAGGGGGCAGCTGTGGCTGGAGCTGCGCCCTGCCCCGGGCCGGCGCTGCTGCCAGCCAGGTGCGCTCGCTCGGGGCCGGCGGGGCTGTTTGCTCACCGCAGTCACGTCTGTTTGGGTGTCTGCGCCTGCCGGGAGGCGGCTCCGAGCGGCGCAGGCACCCCTCCCGTGGCATCCCTTCCCCTGGCACCCCTTCCCTAGTACCCCTCCCGTGGCATCCCTTCCCCTGGCACCCCTTCCCTAGTACCCCTCCCGTGGCATCCCTTCCCCTGGCACCCCTTCCCTAGTACCCCTCCCGTGGCATCCCTTCCCCTGGCACCCCTTCCCTAGTACCCCTCCAGTGGCATCCCTTCCCCTGCTAACCCTTCCCCTAGTACCCCTCCCGTGGCATTCCCTTCCCCTGGCACCCCTTCCCTAGTACCCCTCCCGTGGCATCCCTTCCCCTGCTACCCCTTCCCTAGTACCCCTCCCGTGGCATCCCTTCCCCTGCTACCCCTTCCCTAGTACCCCTCCCGTGGCATCCCTTCCCCTGGCACCCCTTCCCCTAGTACCCCTCTCGTGGCATCCCTTCCCCTGCTACCCCTTCCCTAGTACCCCTCCCGTGGCATCCCTTCCCCTGGCACCCCTTCCCCTAGTACCCCTCCCGTGGCATCCCTTCCCCTGGCACCCCTTCCCTAGTACCCTCTCCCGTGGCATCCCTTCCCCTGGTACCCCTTCCCTAGTACCCCTCCCGTGGCATCCTTTCCCCTGGCACCCCCTCCCCTAGTACCCTTCCCGTGGCATCCCTTCCCCTGGTACCCCTTCCCGAGTACCCCCTCCCGTGGCATCCCTTCCCCTGGCACCCCTTCCGTGGTACTCCCTCCCGTGGTACCCCCGGCACCCCCTCCGGTGGCATCCCTTCTTCTGGTACCCCTTCCCCTAGAACCCCTCCCGTGGCATCCCTTCCCTAGTACCCTCTCCCGTGGTACTCCCGGCACCCCCGCCCCTGGCACCCTCTCCCCCGGTACCCCCGCCCCGGTACCCCCCTCCCCTGCCCGCCGCAGCCCCCTCCCCGCCGCGGCCCCGCGGCCGCCTCGCAGCGCCGGGCAGAGCTCTCCGCTCTCCGCCGCGCCGGAGAGGAGCGGGAGGAGGAGGAGGAGGCACGGGCGGAGGAGGAGGGAGGTGGTGATAAGGGGTTTGCTGCGTCGCCTCATTTCTGTACCCAGCGCACGGCTCGTGGGGAGTGCGCGGTGCCCGCATCGCTGCCGGAGGGATCCTGCCGCTGCTGCTGCCGCTGCTGCTCCTTCTCCTTCTGCTGCTGCTGCTGCAGTCCCGGCTCGGGAGCTGCTTGTTTACCGGCTGGGAAGAGCTGCGGAGCGAGAGCCGAGCGTGCCGGGCAGGGGAGGCTGCGCTCACCTGTCAGGAGCACAGCAGAAGAGGCTTCCCGAGGCGTCGGCACCCAGGGGCATTCGTGCTTCAGCCCAGTGCCTCCAGCACCGACTGCTTCGGGTCTCTTGTAAGCAAGAAGAGGAAAAAGGATCCAGAAACCCCCTGCAACTGGACAGCCCCTGCTGGAGTCTAACAGGTGTTTGCTGGGATTTGAATGGGGAGGGGACGGGTGGGAAGAAAAGTTAACTGCAGAAATCGGGGCTAGGAGAGATGCGATGATCTTGCACCAAGTGGATGTGCCATGGCTGCACGCAGATAGCGCGTCTGAAGAAGCTTGGAGGGATGTCTTGCGAGTGATCTGCGTGATCTCCGTAGAAACGCTCACCTCTGCCTGCAAACTTTCCCCTGCTAGAAGTTGGGAGGAATAAGAAAGCACCAGAAAGTGGAAAGGGGAGGATCCCAGAGGACGAAATCTCGAGCTAAACTGTTGCGTGCCGTGCCGGGGCTCTGGTGCTCGCCCCGCCAGTGTGTCCCGGGCCGCCGTGCGAGCGGCGGTGGGTGCCTCGGCCGGGCTGCCTGGCAGCGTCCCCGGCCTTGGGGACGGCCGAGCAGCATGCTGGCCGCGGCCGGGCGGCGACCCCCGCGTGCCTGAGCCCGCCGGGCAGCCGGGGCGGTGGCGGCCATGGCCGCAGCCATCGCCAGCTCCCTGATCCGCCAGAAGAGACAAGCCAGGGAGCGGGAGAAGTCCAATGCCTGTAAGTGTGTCAACAGCCCCAGCAAGAGCAAGGGAAGCTGCGACAAGAACAAGTTGAATGTGTTTTCCAGGGTCAAACTCTTTGGCTCCAAGAAAAGGCGAAGAAGGCGACCAGGTTGGCAAGGGTTATGTCTTTGGGGGGTTGGTCGGTTGGTTTGATGCAATGGAAACTGGGACGTGCGTCAGGTGCGGGGAAAGGGGGAAAGGCGTTTCAGGGCTCGTACAATGGATGTGCAGGACCTGGGTACCCCATGGCAGTCCTTTCCCCTATCGTGTTCATTTGGTTTCTTTGGGTAGCGCACGCTGCTGTGTGTGCCTCACCTGCACACCTGTGTGTACCCAGATAGCTCTAAGTCAGCTGTCTGTCCCTCTGTTACACACATGCAAACACATGGGTGTATTTGTGGGGGAGATGCCAGCGGGGAAGTTCCCACACGCACATCTCTCTCTTTAATATATAGTTGTATATTAAATAACTTCGTGGTCTGGAGATCTGGTTTTGGTGTCCTGCTTCACAGAATGCCTGTGCCATGCTTTACCTGCTGATTGCAGACAAGGCTTTGTGCTTTTGCTGGCACCTTCCAGAGTTTTGCTTCAGCGCCCTGTGCCTTTCTAGGAATGCCATACCTGCAGCTGCCCTGTGCACACGAGGCTCTCTGGGTCACAGGTGCAAAAGGTCAGGTGTGAAGCCTGAGTCCCTGATCTGAGTGCATTGTTTTGGACGTGGGAGGAGCAAAACCCTCGGGCAATGCTGCCGTGGCTTTGCTGTGCTGGAGCATTGATGCCTGTGCCACTCCACCTGTCTGCCTTGCTCACAGCTTGCCAGTACCTTTGGGATGGATTATGGCTAAAGAGCCAGAGTGAGGGATGGAATAATTTCTGGTCAAAAAAGTTGGTAGATAAGAGTTGTGTGTCCATCAGGACTCTTATCAAAGTTGCTGATAAGATCTAATACACTTAGGCAAACTGTGGTAAGCTTTTGCCTTCACCCCCTGCTAAAATGAAGTGCAGTAGCAGAGCCCCAGTGCCTTTGGTTACAAAGACAAGGAGTCTTATCCAGACTTAGAGTGCTGGAAATGACACACCACATCTTCACAGTGTTTGTCTCTGAAAAGAATGAGATGTTGTGGAGCGAGCTGCAGGGCTGCATGAGCTCCTGACAAACGGAACTGTGTGAAATGACTACAATGCAGATGTCATTGGGATTCAGTGGGCGTAGACCTTTTTTGCAATTACTCCTGATGCTTTAGCCAGATATCTTGAATGGCACACTTGACAGCTTATCCTGCTGTTGTGTACTTTTTGGTCTAGAATGATATGAAACCGTGTGAGATATCTCGCTTTCTAGCTGTGAATGTGAGGATGGTTATGGAAAAAAGAAATCTATGCAAACTATGCGTTGTTTTGATCTTTCTTCTTCTAGTTGATGAGGTAATTACCTCAGCCCTTATGGTAATATTTATTTTGCAGTTCCACACATTGCTGGATTTCAGGGTTTCCCTCTCCATTTTCCATATGTTCATTGAGTAGTTTATCGCTTTGGATGCTCTGTACTCTCTGGAGCAGTGAGGAATAGGGATTTGTTTATTAGAGCTGCAGCAGTTCCTGTGCTAAACGTTTGCTGCTATATATTTAGGCTCTCAACTGTCACTGTGGCTCTTATTAATGCTATTGTAATAGTCTTCTTTTTCCTCTCCATCTAAGAACTCACACCTTTTAAAAAGACTGAATGTACTCTTTGCCAGCTCATTTTTAATCTTAAATGAGATAGGGCTGGGCTCCTGGGGCCAAGCAGTGCTGCTGGAATCTGTATTCACTGGAAGTAGATTTTACTGTGCTACTCACGTTGTAATCGAAAGTGGCATTTAATCATTTTGCCAATTGATTTCATAGACATAAATGTGATCTCAGCCTAAATGAAAAGTGATGCAAAGCTGGTAGCCCTGCTTTTGTTTTGGGTCTTTTTCTTACCTCAGCCTTGAGAAGAAACCTGAAGATTCGTTTTTCACATCCTGCTCGCTTGGAGTGGCACATCAGGATTTCCCATGTTAATCTCACTGTTGTTTCTTTGCAGAGCCTCAGCTTAAAGGTATAGTAACAAAGCTCTACAGCAGGCAAGGATACCACTTGCAGTTGCAAGCAGATGGAACAATTGATGGAACAAAGGAGGAAGACAGTAGTTATAGTAAGTGACACGAGAATAAATGGTGTGTTTGTGCATTGTGGTGTCTCCCTCCCCTGCAGGTCCCGTCAGAGCTGCTGTCCTGGGCTGGCTGAGCGAGTGGCAGCAGCACTAACGCCGTGCTGGCAGCACAGAGTCCTTCAGACCTACTGGGTCTGAGAGAAATACAGATAGAAATCACTTACAGAAATAATGAACCAGAGGAGGTAATGATGACACATGTGACAAACAAAGCAAATGTTATCTCCATGGTAATCCAGAGAAGTTCATTGCTGTCCTTTGGATTTTATTAGATTTTTTTTTTCAGCAGGGAAAATTTGCTCGCCTACTCAGAGCCTGAAATAGAATAACACTATCTCCACTCTCACACAGGGGCTCATTCAAACATGCCGTGGTATTTCACAAACTGGGACTTCAGCACCACTTTCCACTTCACATTTCCTTATTATTATTATTATTATTATTATTATTATTATTATTATTATTATTATTATTATTATTATTATTATTATTAGTTACCGCTTATAAATTGTACCATCAACTTTCAACTGGCTTTCCCTCAGGTTTTCTGTGAAAAAGCTCTGGACATTTTTACTTGCTGGTTTTGACTGGGTTTTTTTACAACTTTGTGGATTAATAGAAAATGGGAGAAGATGACTAGAGCTCTGATTTGGTGTGTGAAAAATGCTTAAGGATCTCACACAGCTAGACAAAAATATTTCAAGACTGCTAAAATAAGGCAATGTAGGAAACAATGCCCTGCAGAAAGTGTACAAAGGTGCAGGTGGCCAAGCCAAGACTGGCAGAGCTCAGAGAAATGTTTATGTTCATAAATCCAGCTGTAGCCTGCTGCCTCTTCCTGTGCAGCTTCATTTCTCTGTCAGCTCATACTGCACAGAGACCTTGGCAACGATCATCTCTCACTTAGGCATTGCTTAGCTGCTCATTAGGAGGATATCCTTATATCCTTATTTAAAACAATGCAAATGTAGTAGGGAGAGAGTAGGATGCAAATTGCTTTGGATTATTTTGTGCTGACACCAGCTGGTCACAATAGGAAGCAATTAATTTTGCTGTCACTTCTATGCCACCCCTTCTGTCATTTCTGCACACATGAGGGGCATCCCCTAGAAGTGAGGTAACGCCTCCATCCTGCTGTTCCTCCGGGGACTTGCAGGGATGCTCTCTGTGCCTCTGCTGTGGGTCCTGGCAGGGGTCACAGCTGGGGACAGGTCACTCACTGCCCCAGGAGCCAGAGCTGGGCGTGCTGCTGCTCAGGGACAGGGCATAGCAGCAGCTGCTGAGAGGGACAGTCCCATTTTTGGTGCAGTGCCAGCGCCCCTGCCCTTGGAGGCAGCAGCTGGGGCAAGATGTGCTGGCACAGGGCAGAGTGGGCACTGTTCCTACAGGCCAGTTCCCCACAGCCCCTTCCCAAATTCCAGCAGTCTGTGCCACGGCCACTGCTCATCCCACTGGGGTGTGAACCAGCTTCCAGTGTGCCTCAGCCTCGTCCTGCCTCGAAACTGAGCCTGGATGTGTCTGCCAGGGAAATGTGTCCCAGGGCTGGGAGCAGCAGCCAAGCACCCACCCGTGGCTCAGGTGCCAGAGCAGAGCACCCACCTGTGGCTCAGGTGTCACAGCACCCACCCGTGGCTCAGGTGCCAGAGCAGAGCACTCACCTGTGGCTCAGGTGCCAGAGCAGAGCACCCACCTGTGGCTCAGGTGCCAGCCCACTCGGACAGGAGGGCTCAGCCTTGGCTCTGCCACTGGCCAGTGAAGCACAGCCAGGAATTCCTCATACAGCCCATCCCAGTGGCCCATGGCACCTCTGTCCCATCCCAGTGGCCCATGGCACCTCTGTCCCTGCTGGCCCACCTCTGCCCTCTCCTCAGCTCTTGCTGACAGGTCTGCAGCACTGGTTGCAGTGGAGCCCATACTCAGACCCTTGTGCTGAAAAACCCCAACACCTGCCCTACTTGTAAACGTGCCATTAAGAAATCACCTTCCAAAAGAGACCTGTAGGTTCTGCCTGGGTGCTGAGCTTTAAATCCTCCTCTCCAGCCTACTCAGAGATCTGCTGCTTTTTGGGGCTGAACTGCAAAGGACTCGTGTCCAGGGGAATATTTTCTCCCCCCAGTAAACTCAAGCATTTGATAGAATGAATGAAAAATCCTTTTCCCTTACTGAAATCTAAGTTTCTTTTGCCGAAAGCTGCGCAGAACTGGAGGATTTTCTCTGAGTGAAGGGAAAGTGATGGGTGTTGATTTTGAGCTGGAGGTGAGCGTGAGGAGGGTCTGCATGCATGGTTTGTGTTTGTACACTTGCATCTATGAAAGGGAAAGAAACCCACAGATTTTATGATGCCCTGCATTTATTTGTTAGTTCTGGATATTCCACCTTTCCTGCTGTGCTTGACCATTGTAGGAAGTGCAGCGCTCAAGGGTGCCCTGACTTCAGGGCATTCAATGAGCTCTTGGCATCCCCAAACACAGAATGTAGGATCTATGTTAAATGCTGTCAGGTTGAAATATTTTATTTTACTGAAGTATGACCATTTGGGGATTTTCGGGCTGGGAAAAAAATTATGATGGATCATAATTCTTAGCCGTAATTTTGAAAATAATAAAAATATTTGAAATTCATAATTTGGTTTTAAATTGGCTTTGGACAGTGACCATAAATATCAAACTCCAGCCTGAAGCAGACCAGAGTTTTTCAGCCAAGTAATAAATCACTGGAAATGGGAAGTAGTTTGGCATCACTTTGTCCTATCTCTGCATTTCTGCCACAGAGTGGAAGGAGATGCTTTGGGTTATGATAATTTTTTTAACTCCCCTTTATTTTTAATCCTACGTTTTGAACTCAGAGTACTGTATTCAACTCATTATTTCTTGTGTTCAATTTTAACATATCCATGAATCCAAGCAATGGCAGAGCTTTGCTTTTTTCCTTTTTTTTTCTTTTTTTTTTCTTTGCCACTTTGCAAACCAGAATCTTCATTTTTTGAAGAGTTGTTTCTGTGCTTATAAATACTGCCACTATTAGCATGTGTACAAGCAGAAATGCAAGCAGAACATTCAAAGCAGCTCAATTTTGAAAGCACAGATTTAGGGGTTGATCTAAAGAATATGCTGCCCTTTCATTTCATTTTGAAGTTATTTAACTCTGTTTTTTCAAACCCATTCTCCTCTAAAAAAGAGGAAAAATTAAACCCCAGTGAGTTATAAGTGGAAACATTTTGAGATGCTAATGATGGTTTTCAACTTTTCTGAATTTCATCTTCTTCCTTCCTTTTGGTCAAAATGTTTACTGACTTTGAAAACAAGTTTTGATTGTCTTGAAAATTTTTTTGTTTGTTTGCTTCTGGATTCATTCTTGCACTTAATGGCGCAAGAAAAGCACCCTAACAAAAGCCAAACAGTGCTCGAGTGCACTGGGCAGAGCCCGGGCTCTGCTCACCAGGCAGGTAAGTTCTGTTAGCTGTCAGCAGTTCCATCTGCAGAGGGAAGGAGAGGCACTGATCCCTCAGATCATTCCTGAGCTCCCGGTGGCAGTTGCTGTCAAAGGACTTGGTGGCAGAAGTGTTGCTCTGTAGCACCCACAGAAATTATTATACGCATAAATAGAGATTTGTACTTGGTTCTGGTAATTCTGGTTTCATTTTCTATCTGATCTGCATACTCCAAAGGATTGATTTTGCTCTCCGTCTCCTTTCTCTCCTAGCTTTGTTTAACCTCATACCTGTGGGTTTACGAGTGGTGGCGATTCAGGGGGTTCAAACAAAATTATATCTGGCAATGAACAGCGAAGGATACCTATATACATCAGTAAGTAAACGTTTTAATTCTGTTCTCTGTGGAATTGTGGCAAACTAATAACTTACTGTTGCAAGGGATCTGCTAATAACCTATAAATGAGAGTTTGGAGCAGAGTCAGTGTGGCGGTGATAGTCTGCTTCTGGTTTATGAATCTTTTCCATCAGGAGCACCTAGGGATGTGTGGATTCACACTGTGGTGCCTTTGAATAATCCTGAAGTGTGAAACATTGCAAACCCCCCAACCGCAGGCAGAAAGGATCCTCTCCCTTGGTCCCTGTGGAGTGACTGGACTGGTCAGAGTGGGGCACTGAGGGGAAGGGACAGCTTGGTGTGTCCCCCACGCGCCTCAGCATGGTTTGTGTCTTCCCATGGGATCTGTGTTACTCTAAGTAAAAAGAGTTAGAGAAAGTAATTATATTTTTTTGTTTGGCCAGGATTTTCAAATAGAAATTTTATGGCTTCAGGTAGGTGAGTGAGTAAAGAACAGCTTTATTAGTAGTTTTGATAAGAATGTCTGTTAATAACTTTCAGTGACGTTTCTCACGAGAGCAGACGGTGTTTTTATTAAAAAAAAAATTAAATAGACCACTTTTCAATTAAAAACATTTAGCTGAACTATCTTCAGGAGTTTTAATTATACAGATTTAATAGATTTTTCCCAAGGAGGAAAATAGAGGAAAATGTATTCTATTATCTACTACAAATGATTCTCTTCTATAAAAGATTCCCTTAATCCTGATAAAAATTAAGCAAACTTATTCAAATCTCTCATTTATTTTGCAATCCTGACAGCTGGGAGCAGGGGCAGCTTTGCATATTTTTTCTCTTTCTGCCAGAGCAGGAGCAGCTCAGGCCTGGCAGTGCAGGGACAAAGGAACATTCCAGAGAGCGCTGGGTTTGTGCTCTCAGTGCAGAAATCTCTGCTTTCTGCTGGTGTTTGTGCTTTCCTGCAGAAACCCCCTCTGTCTGGGCAGGGGAGGTGGGCAGGGGATTTACCCTGCAGTGCAGTGCCTGCTCTCTGACACACAGCCCTGAGATGATGAGCATCACTCCCAGTTCCCTGCTGGGAGGAGAAGGGGCACAACGTGGCCCTGATTTCCATGAAGTGCAACATCTAGCTTGGTATGCAACTTAGGCAGAGCTCTGAGATTCACTTTGGTTGTGATCTTTATTCTTTGCGTGGATTAAGGGTAGTTCTTCAGATGGTTATGTTGCCTTGAATCGTGTCTTTCTTGAATCCTTTAATATCTTTGAATTCCATAATTTATGTCATTGCAAAATTAACTGGTGACATCTCTCTGTTTCCCCCTTAGTGGAAATATAAATAATGGTGGTCATTTTTGTTTCCTTATTAGACAACTATATTTTCTTACATTTATTTTTTAATCTTCTTGAACTTGATGGGCTCGACAAGGCTTTAAACAGAATTTTGTTGTGTGGTTTCCCAAATTCGTACTCTTAAATTCTCTTCACAAAGACAAGTGGCCACTTAATTTTGATATACTTTTCTAGGGGAAGTTGTCACCCAAGTTCTCAATAATCCTGGGTTTATCCCCCACTGCCTTCTGCTTTGGTTGTTCTGTTCTTTGCAATAATCACAACAAACTCTCAGGGGGGAAAAGCAGCTCTTGTCCTTGTCAATGAGCTCAGGGAATGGACAAGGGCTGGTGAGGAGCATCTGCCCCTGCTTCAGGCTGCCAGAAATCCAGCTCCAGCACTATTTTTCAAGTGTTTCTAGCATTTCTTCTGCTGATAATGGTCCTTTCAGCAAGGGATGCAGTCTGACAGTCTGATGCATGGGAAATGAACTCTATATTTTGGGCTGTATTCTTGGTTGATATAAATGAGTCCCAGGAGAGCTCAGCTGATTTATACCAGCTGAACACTCACCTCTTCCAGGAAAGCCACCAGGGAGCCTGGGGAACAGATCTGCTCAAGTAAGTGACATCCATCTACACATCCTGAGGGTTTCAAAGCCCCTGCAGGGATGTGTTCCTGAATGGGATTTGTCAGGAGCAGACAGATGGCAACATGGGATTGATCAAGTGCAAAAGCCCCACAAAACACTGTCAAGTTCCTGAAGCAGGAGAACAGGGGAAATAGAAGGGCACTTCAGTTGTAGATAGCTACAGCAGATAGTTGCACCATTTCCAGAGAGAAATGAAATTAGCATTGGTGAAACAGTTTAATAAGGAGAGAGATCACTGTGGTCTCTACATGCTCACCTGGTTTTGGCTGTGTTGTGAGCCTTGTGTCTGTGCAGAGGGCACCAGGGGTCTGCCCTGCCTCTGAGGCAGCCTGCACTGTGGTTTGCCTCAGCCCCGTGGCTGTGCTGGGGAAGGAGGTGAATCTTCTCCAGGGGGGATCAGTGGTGTATCACAGATCTGCAGAGAGCAGATACCTGGAGCTGGCTGCCACAGTTTATGGATAGTTTGCAGCATCTCTCAGTTAGAGCAAAAGTAGGATCTGTAGGGTAATGATAAAAGCTCCTTGGGGAAGGCAGCAATTCAGCTCAGCAAAAGAAAGATAAACTGTGAAACCAAATATGCAGTTCTCTACATGTGTTATAGGGCACATGGAAGTCCTGGCCTGCAGGGAAGGGAGGTGACCATGTCACATCTCCAGATCACAGAATTCCCATCTGAAATGGTTTCTTTCCTGCAGCCAGTGTCCTCCAAAGTCCATGGCTGTGGTGTGACTGCTCCTCCCAAGCTGAACCCACCCTGAGAGTTTTATTTGGAGCGACCTTGTTAGGAGCTGTTTGGAGGCACATCTCCTGGTGCTTGAGCATCCTCTCCCCGTGCAAACACCATGTTTGATTCATCCCTCACACCAGCGTGGTGCTGCTGCAAGATGACTGAAACCGTGTTCTGGCCTGTGTCTTATGTAACCACACCATGAATCATTTTGTGGTTTAGGGTGGCTTTCATTTCATCTTATTTTTCTTTCTATGAACGACCACATCTTTCACGTGACCTCCATATATGCCCCACTTGGATTTTTCTGGTTTCATCTGCTGTGTATTCATGTGTTTGCTTGTCCTGGACATTGGAAGGCTCTGTTTGGCAGACAGGCAGTGCTGCAGCTGCTGCTCTCTCACTGAGGGGTGCTGGTGTGGCAGAGGAGGCTGCCAGCCATGCAGAGCAGCAGTGGGTGAGGCTCCTCCAGGGGAGGGAGGGTGGAGGTGCAGGGAGTTGGGTGTTCTGCAGAGGCTGAAACAGCCCAAAATACTCCGATTTAAAAACAGCCTGTGAACCTCCTGCCATGCATTTTCCATGAGCCATCATGGTAGAGTTTTTCAAACCATGTAGTGATTGTCAGTGAATTTTCCTATATAACATTTTAAGACAGGTGATTTTGTGCTTGTTTCTCCTGGGTACATTGTCAGAAACAGTATAATTAAATATGTGCTGCTCATTGCACAGTTCTGGCCAGTCTCAGAGCAGTGCAGCTCAGCTTGGGAAGAGGGTTCATTTCCCCTCTTGTTTTGCTGTGGGTTCCTGTGTTCTACCAAAGCATTTCATTTCCCAGTGTCATGGGCAGTTCCTCACAGCTTCTCCCAGGCTGGAGGGAGCCCTTACCTGAGAGTGTCCTGTGTGACAGGGACAGGTCTGCCCATGCCTCATGCAGCCCTCCAGCCCAGCTGTGGGCAATTCAGGGCACTCAGCTGGTAGGATGAGGTGTTTATGTGCCTTTGTTAACTACTATGGGATGAGTACTTTGGATTTAATATTGCTGCAGGACGTGCCTTCCTTTTGCCATTTCTGGTCTGATGTCACTTGGTGCAGAGCTAGCAGGGGTTTAGGGAGCACTTGGGGATAAAACCCTGGGCAGAGCTGTCTGTACAATTTACCCTGAGAGAGCATTCAGCTAACACTGTCCTCTGTATGTAAAGCAAACTGTCATATATACCTTTGGTACCTGCACTGAAAGTAAATATTGTGTGAAGCGTGCACGCTGATGATAGCCAAGAGAACTGAAATGGGATTAAATTCTCAGAGTGATTCAAAAATTGGTTTTGGTGAGTTGAAGAGAAGTTTGTGCATATTTTAATACAGAGCAGTGCAGTGGAGACCTGCTGTAGCTAATGGGAATGGCTGGGGCATTTATAATGAATTACTGGCAAAGAGCATTTTTCCACCTCAGGGAAAATAGCACAGACCAAGACATGGAGGAAATAATCAAAAGCTTCATCTGGTTAAATTTGCATGTCAGTATAAATCATTTTTTACCAGAATGCAGACTACACCTGAATGCAGTTGACTCACTCCAGTGCCAGGGTGGGAGGTGCAAATCCATGTTTTCATGTCCCTGTGCTGGGCAGGGGCTCAGCACAGCTCAGAGGGTGCTGTGTCCCTGCTGTGCTGCCAGCCCTGCCTGCTGCCCTGCCCACAGCCAGGGAGCAGGCCCAGGGCACAGGAGGCTGCCCTGAGGAGGTGCCAGGCACTGCAGGAGCAGCTGAGCTGATGGAAGCTCTCTGAGCCCCCGCCATGGGCACTGCTGCAGGTGCTGCACGCTTGGCTTCAGTGGTGCAGCAGTGCTGCAGCACGGGGCTGGCTGCTGCTGCTGCTTGCACGGGGAGGGGGAGCCTGCTGGGTCCCACTGGGGCACCCAGGCTGTGGTGCTCCTGCCCAGCCTCAGCCTCCAGCAGGGCGTGTGCCCGGCAGGTTCTGGGCTGGGTGTGAGCTGAACTGCCTGCAGTGCAGCTGGAGTGCTGCTCACAGACGTGTCCCAGCTGCTGAAGGGACCTGCAGCCCCTGGCTGAGCCCCCCCAGCCTGTCTGGCCCTGCTCTGAGGTGTGGGACACTGCTGGGCGGGCAGAGGTTCCCTGCAGCACGAGGAAAGCTGTGCTGGTGTCAGTGATGTGGACTGGAGGGATGGTGCCGTTCCTTCAGGGGCTTGTCCCCGTGGCACCAGTGTGAGCCCAGATTTCTGGGGACAGACAGCCTGTCTGCAGCAGGGAAGTGCAGATGGTATAATCCTCCCACGGGAGAATTATTAGGAGATTCAGCAAGCTGCAGGTCTTGAAGCTATTATGCTGCTTTTCTGTACAAGTCATCCCCCAGGCATCTGAAAGCCCCGAGGTGCTGCTGTGCCTCAGCCCTGGCTGCAGGTGCTGGAGCTGAGGCTCCCTGAGGAGCCCGGGCAGGGCAGGGGTGCTCCAGGGCTGTGCCCTGCCCTCATCCTGGCACCCTGGGCAACGCCTCCCCAGCAGAAAGTCCATTGCACTGCTCACTGGGGTCACAGTGACACAGATCTGCCATGATGACAAAAAAAAAGCCTTGGCGGAATTTGGAGTTGGACTCGAGTCTGAGAGCTTCGCACCTTGGATCACACTGATCCCTTTGAACAAGGGGTTTTGGCCCTGGACCAGCAAACAAGGAATCCTGAGTGCCAGGGCTCCCAGGCTGCTCGCAGCTCCTCAGTGTCACACTGCAAAGCAGGTTGGCAGGCAGAGTGGTGAGCAGATAAGGGCTGGAGCTGCAGCTCCTGGATCCACTGGGTTTGTGTGCTCAGATCACCAAAGGACAGCTCACCTTGCTGGGGTTCAGCAGAGCCAAGGAGCAAAGTGCTGCTTTTCTCTCCCCAGCATGGTGTAGGTGCTGCACCTCAGGACCAGCAGTGTAGGTACCTGTGGGTATAGAGCTCCATGCACACCAGCCATGTGAGCCTGCTTCTTGCAGAGCTGGGCTCAGTTCACTGGGAAAACATGTATGCTAGTATTTATGTGCATTTTTGAGGTGTTGATTATTTTTCCTTTATTTTTGATCTGTGTCTTCAAGTTTAGAAGCAAGATCACATGCCAACCTGACTCTGTTTTTTTAGAATGTGACTTAATTAAAAGAAAATACCATTATGAAACTGTGGCTTCTTTGCTGCACCTGCCTTTCCTTCTAAAAAGCTGTCTGCCTGCTCTGGGAAGCCCAGAAGGGCTTCCCCTCCCTCTGGTGCTGCAGGCTGAGCTAATGAGCAGCTCTTGTCACAGTGACTCAGCAGAGCCCCTGCCTGGAGCTGCCAATGGCTCAGCCTGTGTAGGGTGAGCATCTAAGCAGGGTGCAGCAGTCAGACAGGCTCCCAGGGCTCCCCAAACCAACAGGAGTGGGCTGGCCCTGGAAAACAAACTCAGAACTGGAATAGGAGCTAGCCCAGGATGGCACTGCAGTGGCAGGCTCATCACGTTTGTTAAACTCCCAGAAGTGTTCTCCACACAGCTCATTGCTAGCTGGGAGCTGCTGCCCATGGGCTCCCATCATGTGTGGGGCTCCCATCTCCAGGGAGGTGAATTCTTGGAAGGAAAATGCTGTGAAGTACGATGGTGTTCTGTTTGACTTGGAAGCACCTGCAGTGCCCACCCAGCAGGGGCCGGTGCAGCTGGAGAGGGAGGCAGGAGCCCTTTGCACCTGATTGCCCACCCAGCACCTGGAGAGGGAGGCAGGAGCCCTTTGCACCTGCAGTGCCCACCACCTGTGCTGAGGCCAGGGCAGCTGGAGAGGGAGGCAGGATCCCTTCCCTGCTCTCCCAGAGCACCTGCAGTTTTCCAGGGAGCTGAGAACAGGCTGTCCTGGCTGCTCAGGGCTGCTGCTGTCTCCTGCTCATGGTGGGATTGGGGCTGCTTCTGCTCCCATGAGAAGTGGCCCAAGGTGTTCAGCCTGGCCACACGTGGATGGGAAAGTGGTGAGGGTGGAGCAGGGTGAGAATGGCTGCAGGAAAAGCTATGTGGGGAGGTGGAGGTGTGCCTGCTCCTGGGAGTGTCTGTGCTGCAGGACAGCACTCGGAGCTCTGGCTGCTCAGCAGTGCCAGGACAAACAAAATTCAGCAGTTCCTGTGCTAAAAGAAGGTAAAGGGCAGCCCAGCTCCCCAGAATTGCTGTCCATCAATGCAGGCTGTCATCAGCAACTGATCTGCCATGTGCAGGTATTGGGAGCAGATTTATTAAACACTTCTTTGTGTCTTTTTATCTTTGTGTTGCCCTGCAGTTTCAGCAGTGCTAAGAGGAGCTGAATTCACTTCTGTTCTACTTGGCAGCCTCCAGAGAAATGTTTACTGCTCCTGGCCGTTTACATCCTTTAGCAAGCTTACTAAAAGCATCTTTTCCTTTCAGAACTTTTATTGCAAGGGATGAGGTGCAAAAACTGAGAATCCCGCTCGACTATAAAAGTTCACATTGTCAGCCAAAAGGCTTCTTTTGAAAAGAGTGCTGAGAAATACTGATGGGGAGTCAGTGGGGGAGGAAAAGGAGTCCTTAAGCCCAAGATTGAGTTCTGTGGTTGCTTTTGAGAGCTGCAGCACAACTGGAGGAGGTTTCCAAAGGAAACCCAGTCTGAATGCCATCCTCTTGGCAGGACTCCTGTGTGCTGGAAACAGAGCCCCCTGTATGAGTCCTGAAAAGCAGGAGAAACCTGTGTGGCACAGAAGCTACTCAGGAGCAAAGGAAATAGAAAAGTTGTCATATTTCCATTATGCCCTTGAAGCCTTGGTTTCAGAAACTAACTTTTCCATAAGGTAGTCCTTGGAGTTAGACCTGTTGGGCTCTTGGATAGGAAATATATAAAGGGTCTGGGAAAGGAAAAAGTCTCTTGAATAAGAATGGTATTAAGAGGCTTGCATTTCTATACTGAACTGCTTTCATTAGGCAATCTAGGATTGACAAAGGAATCTGAAATTACAGATGGATTAGGGAGTCTTTGGGTATAATGCCTATATAATAGCTTTTACCAGTGAATGGGATGGTCTGAATAGTTGAACTGATAAGGCCTTTCATATTTTACATTCTGCTGATGCTACAGGTGCCATCACATTGTTTTTCATTTTTGTAATTCTACCCAAACAGCTCTGCATATTGAGCAGTATGGTTCTTCTAAAATGGAATCCGCTGGGGAGCTAAGCAAAACAGGCATGATAATTGGTGAAGTGCAGTTCTGTTTATTTAAAGCCTCAGGAGGTATCTAAAAATCAGAGAGCTGGGTTCAGAATCACAGCACAAGATGCTGTTTGCTTTATCAAGCAGTCTCCCCCTCTCCTTACTCTGATTACTTTGAATGCACGCACAGAAATAGGGGATCAATTTAGACCCTCCATCCTCATCCCCAGAGCATTTTCAGGTGTTAAATCCTGTCATGAGATAGCAGTGTTCCTCTTGAGCCCAGCTATTGGTGGGACGTTGCAGTTGAGCTGACTGTGAGTGGGCAAACCTCTAAAGATTTGTGAGCACGTTTCCTCAAATGGCAGCTCCAGAAGTTACTGTTTTAACAAAATGGGTTTAGGGAGCTGCAAAGAGTGGGCTGCTCCTCACCCTGCCAGTACTCGTGTCCTCCAGCTAAACTGGAATATACAGTATTTTTAAAGTGAGCATATCTGGTGGAGCTGGTACATGAATTAGAAGCAGAGTTTCATAAATACAAAGGTTTCAGCTCAGGTTTCAGGCAAAAGTTCCCATCAATTCTCATTCTGTTCTCGTTGCTTCACACCAGTGTGCTCGGAGCTAGCAGAGCATCTGCTGCCAGCTGAGCCATATTGACACTGACAGAAGGCACAGTAAGCTCAGAGTAAATAAGTGAATGATCTGAAATAGAACAAAAACCATAAGAAAGTCTAGTAAGTGAAATAGACACAGTTTGAAGTGCAGATCACTTCCCTTCACCTGATAAACTAAGAGTTTAATGGGCTTGATATTGCAAATCCTTTCTCATGTAAGTAATTCTTACTCATGCAGTTTCTTTGACTGGCAGCCAGAGGGAGAATTAATTTATCTGAGTAAAATTTTCAGGATTTGGACAAGACAGCCATTGATTTACAATATGAGATTTTTGTGTCATTAAAAAATGAACAGAACGTTTGGGAGGCCTGTGAAACTTAATGACTAAAGATGTGCCTGGAGCCAGGCTCCAAGGCTTGGAGCAGCCCAAGGAGAGCAGAGCCCTGGTGCCCAGAGGGGTGGTTGCGTCATGGGCCAGCGTTGAGCCCTTGGCTTGGAGCCTTGTTTGGCTGCAGGCCCCAGGCAGGAGCTGCACTGCTGTGGAACAGCCCAGCAGAGCCAGCTGTGGCTGTGTTCACAGACAATGCCCCCTCAAATGCCTTGTGCTGCTGGCATTCCCATGGAGCTGCACCTTTTGGTGGCTCTGAGGGATCCCTGGTGCTGCAGGTGGGGCAGAGGCTGCAGCAGGGCTCAGCCAGGCTCAGCTCTGCACAGCCAGGCTCAGCAAAGCCAGGCTCAGCACGGCCAGGCCCAGCACTGCAGGCAGGCTCTGCACGCCTGGGCCTGGACAGGGACTGTGGCAGCACCACTCAGCAGCTCAGCAGGCAGGCTCAGCTCAGCCTAGCCCAGCTCAGCCAGGCTTGGCTCAGCCAGGCCCAGCACTGCAGGCAGGCTCAGCTCAGCCAGCAGGCAGGCTCTGCACGCCTGGGCCTGGGCAGGGGCTGTGGCAGCGCCACTCAGCAGCTCAGCAGCCAGGCTCAGCTCAGCCAGGCCCAGCACTGCAGGCAGGCTCTGCACACCTGGGCCTGGGCAGGGACTGTAGCAGCACCATTCAGCGGCTCTGAGAGCCTTGGCTTCAGCTGAAGCTTTGGTGTCCTCTGTGTCAGCCCCGGCTTGATGTGCGCTCAGGACAGAGACCTGGGGCTCGCACCACGGGCAGCAGAGTTCAGCACAGACTTCCTTGGGCTTCTTCTTGGGGAAATTATTGCAGCTGTGGGAGGAAAGACCTGGAGGAGCTTTATGCAGATTGTTGATTTCTACCACATTCGTTAATTGTTTCCCAAATTTGCATTTCTAATCTGTGAGATGCTAGAAAACACCTGTACTAAGTGATGCACTGTTTATATTTCCTTTAATGATACTTGTAGGAGCAGTACCAGAAGGGCAAGCATTTACTATAAATAACCAGGAGCTCTTAAAACTAAACAAAACCTTTTCTTCACAAAATTAATTCCAGCAGCCGTGGCAGGGAGAGAACATTCCTCACCATGAGGCACTGGTGATTTCTCTTGCTGAGCAGCCCTGCTCTGAAGCAGAGAAAGGCCCTGTTTGTGCACCAGCTCTACACCAAGTCCTCCAGGGCTGTCTTTAGGGGCCTTACAGCCTTTTCCCCATGAGGAACCCCTGGAATTCCAGCTGAGAGGGAGGCAGTCTTGATCTGCCAGTGCCTTGGGAATATCTGTACTGAGGAAACCAACCCCCTTTTGTGCTCTTAGGGGAGAAGATGAGTACAGTCATCCTGCCTTGGCCATGAATCATCTGATGAAGCTTCATTTGCTACCCAAAGCAAACCCTCTGCACTTGCAGCCCTTCATTTTGTTATCAGCACTGACAGTAAAAGACAAGTTTCTTTTTCCTCTGACAGTCTTCTAAACAGTTGCTTCTCTTCTGAAACAACTGGAGTTAATGTGGTACTTGTGATAGCTGTGGCCTTTCCTTTTTGATACAGCAATTATTCAGTCTGTAGGGTTTTTACTGACTCAAGCAGCATTGGTAAAATTAAGTTGCCATTAGGCTGATGCCTCTGGAGCCCTTTGCTACTGTAAGGCAAGTCCAAACATCTCTACTCTCGCTCAAAACAAATGTTGGGTAACCTAGAAGGGGAAATTCCCTGTGCCTTGTAGGTGCCAGGCTGTCCCCCCACATCACCTTGTCCCTGTGGTACCTGCAGCAGGGTCACACACGTTATCAAGAGAAGAGTTTGACCTTTGATGTGTCGGCATCTTTGACTCTCTGGTAAAGAGTCTGGTGGGGTTTTGCAGGTCATGTAGCTCTTAACCCAAAATCTAGGCACTTTGTAAGTAAAACCTACTATCAAAGTTGTAGATCCCCTACAAATGCTGAGGGTTTCTGTTCAGGACATGTTCCCCCTTCAGCCCTTCTTGCTTCACCCCTGCCCCAGTGCTGGATGTGAGCACAGGAGGGTTCCAGCAGCTCAGAGAGCCTCCTCAGCTGGAACACCCAGGATCCCACTCCCACCCCGAGGTGCTTTGTGGGCTGGTGCTCCTCTGGGGTGGGCATCGATTCCCCACACAGCTTTTATTTGGGTCAGAGACTAAAAAATCCATCTGCTGTCACAACAAAAGGTGTCTGTCTGCTGCCATGCCCTTCCCTGAGATGGTAAAAGACAATCTCATTTAAGGTAGGGCAGGCTTTATTAACAGAAACCATTACTGATGAAAAAGAAAAGATTAGCTGAGAGAGAATTCTGACCTGCACAGCCTTATCTTTTAGTCTCTTTTCTCCTTGATATTTTCTGCTCCAAGAGTAAAAACTTTAATATAAGCCCTACATTTTTGCATGCATGCATATTCAGGGTTGTAAATGAAAGGAGGTTGACAGTTTTGCATTTAGTAACTTCACACCCACACACCTCCTTTCTTTCTGATGCTGACACTTCAGCCTTTGAAGCAGCTCCCAGGAGCAGTCCCTGGTGCAGAGAAGTGAGATCTGAGGAGGGAACCTGGCTTTGCTGCTGTTTGCACATGGCACCTGGAAGGGCCTTTGAAGAGGGGCCCTTTCCTAAAGGAGCAGCTCAGAAATGGTTCCTCATTAGCTCAGGAGGAAGCCTGAAGGCACTTTAAAGGAGAGACTAAGTGTGTCAAGTTGTCTGAGGTCTTGTTAAGCCTGGGGAGAGCAGGTGGAGCCCTGCAGGTGAGCTGGGCGGGACCCTGGCCTGGCCCAGGGGCTGCACATCCCAGGGGCTGTTCCTGGCCCTTGGGCTTCCCTTGGACACCCCTGGATTCTGGAGGCACTCTGCCCTGCCAGCAGTGGGGCTGGGTGATCTTGGGTGCACCCAAACCCTTCTCTGGCAGGGCAGAGCTCCCCAAGCCAAGGGAGAGTTCCCAAATCAGGGCAGAGCTCCCCAAAGAGGGCAGAGTTCCTGCCCCCCAAACAATCAGGGCAGAGTTCCTGCCCCCCAAACAAGCAGGGCAGAGTTCCTGCCCCCCAAACAATCAGGGCAGAGTTCCTGCCTCCCAAACAATCAGGGCAGAGTTCCTGCCTCCCAGACAGGCTGCCTGCCCTGCCAGGGGGGCACCAGGGGCTGCGCTTGGTGTTCCCCAGCTTCCCTCAGTGCTTCCATTTCAGGAACAGCTTCTTGGTCCTTACTGCAGCTGGCTTCTCATTTCCCTTCTGCTTGTCACTACCCCTCTTTTAACATCCGCTCTTCTCAGTATTTTATTTATTCCATTTCTCCTTTTCCCCCCTCCCCAGAATTTATTCCATCCTTCTCTCTGCCAGCAGAAAGGACAGATTTACCTCCCTCAGCCCCTCCCTCCTGTTCCCAGCATCCCTCCAAGCCTGCTGGAGCCAATGGCAAGTGTGTGGCTATAAAAGTAACAAAACAAATTCCACATTTTGGAACAAAAGGAGTGGGTTTAAAACCTGTTTCTTCTCCTACTTGCTTCAGAGGACACCCTGGCTTGGAAGGGCTTTTCTTTTCCAAACACTCTGCTTGAAATAGGCATTTGTTATAAAAAAAGCAATTTTCAATCTGAAGTGGGGGTGGTGGGCATACATATTCAACTCAACTCATATCCATTTTGGGTAATTTAAAATTTCCATAAGTAGGAAGTCTCTGTAGTGTAAGCCCCAGTGATCCTTAGCCATTCACAGCAGAGCACATGGGTACATGAGCTCTGTTTAAATTAGCAGCAGTGTGTTTGCCTCTGGGAAATAACAGTCCCAGGTAAAAGGATGTGCTTGGATTGCCTTTGCAAAGCCTTTGGATGAACTGCTTAGGAATGTGATCATCTCTGCCAACCAGGAGCTGTATCATTTAAGCACTGTGGTTTTTATTTGAAAGCCAGCTTGTTAAAAATATGTGAAAGTGGGCAAAAAGTGTGCTGCTTGCTAGGGAGGGTGTGCAGGCTCTGAGTCTGACTGGGGTGGGACACTTAGCTTTTGTTATTCTCTTCAAGGGGCCAAAAATGGAGTCGTGGAAAAATCCACTGATAAAAATAAGGCTGGAAACCAAGCAGAGAATTACTAAAGGGGAAAGTCAGAGAGAGAATGAATTAATAAAGAACAGAAATAGGGAAAGAAAGCAGGCAGGATAATATAAAATACGGCAGAGCAAGTGTATTACAGATCAGACAGCCATCCATCACATCTGAGTGGATTATTCTTAATTAAGTACACATGGGCAAAGTATTAATTTAAATTTTTTTTCATGTAGAAAATTGCTCAGAAAGAGAAGTGTTGGGAAAGCATTGATGAATGGTGAGGAAGGTATTTGTGCTGGAGGCTGAACCCCTGACACAGAGTTGTGCATGGCTGAGCCAGGTGAATGCAGACATTGCTAATGAGGATTCAGCTGGGCTGCATTTTCTGGCTTCTTTCTTCATCATCTTAGAACATGCAAGAATTTCCCTCTGAGGAAATAAATTTTCTCCAAAACTGTACATTTTCTCCCTGTGCACACATGTATCTTTTTCCTTCTGGGCTGGAATGAGTTTTGCACAGGAAATTTTAAACCACCTTTTTTACCAAAACCATTGCATAGTTTTCTCCCACTAAAAGAAAAAACCCCTTGCAAATCCTTTATCTGGCTTTCAGTAATGAATTAATTCGTTTACCTGCAGCTGAGTGGCCCATTTTGAGTGAGAGTTCTCCTTTCCAACAGAGACCACTCCTGGGGCTCGAGGTCAGTGGCAGAATCCTCTGCAGCTGCGTGGCAGAGCCAAGAGGGAGGGTTTGACCCCTGTGGGGTCTCGTGGTGTCTCATGGGGTTGTGTTTGACCCCTCTGTGGCTTTGCTGCTCTCATCCTCTGCTGTCTCTGGGAGCTGCTGGTGGCAGATGATTTTCCCCATAGTTCATCCTGCTGCATTTCTTCTTCCTGCCAATCTTAACAAAGACGTTCCCTGAAGTTTCTAACTTCACCTCAGCTGCAGAAGTGACAGCAGGCATTTTGGGGGTGTTTTGTGGGGAAATGCACACCTTTCGGATTTGTTTCAGCTTGAAGATGATTTGAAGGTGCATGTTAAAATTGTCCTGAAATTTTTTGACATTGAGAAGAAAAGCATTAGCATAAGTGAAAAATATCTGAGATTGTCAAGTGGTGTGAAATATGGGAGTAGAGGGTTAGCAAGAGGCTGTTTCCTCCAGCCTAAATTAAGTACTCAGTCAGACCTTCCCCATGAGCCCAGTCACACTTGATGGAAACGACCCATTTATAACAGTGGTACCAAGGGCTAGCTCATGACAGCTGAGCATTTGGGCCTCTTTGGTGATTTTTGTCTCAGCATTTGCAGCTTGTGATAAAAAAAAGTTCTAAAGCCTTAAGGAGAGTTCCTGTTGATTTTCTGTGTTGGGAAGGAGCAGCCACAGAGCCAGGCCAGCTCGTGGTGCCCCAGGGTGCCCAGGACCAGCTTCTCCTGGCTGGGGCTTGCCCTGGAGGATCTGTGTGTCTGTTTATCCAGAGCTCTGCACAGCCTGGGCTGGCAGAGGGGATGGAAGGAGGCAGGTGGGGATGAGCCCCAGGCTGTGGCAGCAGCCAGAGCCACCCTGTGCTGCATCCCTGGGCCAGCACAGCCAGCCCCTCTGCAGCTCTGTGCTGTGCCAGCATGAGTGGCAGCTCCCTGCTCCTTGGATGGCCACACAAGTGATGTTCCTGGAGAAGGAATGGTGATTTCAGAGCCCAGAGTGCTCCTGTCTGCCTTTGCTCTGACCTATTGAGCTGTACAAGTCTAGCCCTGAGAGCAGGGATGACAGAGATGCTAGACTCAATGTAAAGTTTTAAGGGCATTTTTGTCAGATTGTTTTTATGAGATTTTAAAATACTTTTCATCTCTGTACTAGAATTACTTTTCCATATCAGCAGATGAGTTTACCTGAAACTGCTTTTTGTACCCAGAGCTGATTTTCCGAGTCACCATTGCCCAGGATGTGAGTTGTCCCAACTCTGTCCTTATCTCCCTTTCAGGAAATGGTGTGGAACCTGCAGCATCTTATCAGAGGCTCGATTTTGTGAAAGCAGCAGTTGCTTTTGTGCCTTCTCAGAATTGGGGTCCAAGTGCTGGGGTTAAGTGGAAACATTGCATTAGCATTTCTCAGCGGGATGGGAGTGCTCAGGGATGCTCAGCCTCCACCACATGCCTACAGCCCTGCTGGGGCACTGTTTGGGATTGGCACTGGTGGATGTTGCACCAGCCCAGCTAAAGAAGGTGGTAATTTAATAATGCAGATTTGCTTGTTGAGATGAGGCAACATTATTTCTCTGTGAATTTCATCCGACTCCTGTTTGTTGCTGATTGAGTTCTGCGGTTGGTTTTCAGCCCGTTTGCTCTGTAGGAACCATTATCACTCAAACCTTTACCTGAGCTTTCTGTTTCTCCCAGCCACTCCCAAGAAGGAGCAAATGCATTTCCCCTGCAGGAAGAGTGTAGCGAGGTCGTTGAAGCAGAGCCAGCAGCCTTGTCATGCCTTGGTGCTTCCTTGACTCGGGTTTGTTTGAGGTTTCACCTGCCATGACAAGTGAGTTTTGCTCTAGATGTGCCTGTGCTGTGCAGGAAGGTCCCTGCAGCATGGCCAGCCAGCCTGGGGAGATCAGGGCTGCCCACAAGTGAACGTTTCTCTGGGTGGCAGAGCAAGGGGGCACTGAGCAGGGCTGGGAAGGTTGTGCTGTAGAAACAAGGAGCATTTTGGGTGTTTCAGCTGCAGCCTGCCAGCCCGGCAGTTTTAGGCCCTGCTCAGATTGGCCCTCATGGCAGGCAGATATTTTACAGTGTGCCATGGACGTGTTGCTGTCAGGCTCACGGCGAGCAGGGGAAGCAGCGTGTGGAGGGAGAGCAGCTTCCCTCCCTTTTGCAGTTCCACAGCAAGGATGTCTCAGTGCTGCTGGCTGATTCATTGTGCTTGTTCTCAGAAAGCCACCTGGATGGTGGCACTTCTCCTCCAGTCTCATCTGAGCACACAATAAATTCCTGTCAGTCCATCTGCACTTGGAGCTCTCAGACCCCTGGATATTGATAACACGTGGCTGATCTTGCAGGGTAATAAATGATCCATTAATGTGAGGCCAGAACAAAATCAGCTTTCCAGATCTCAGTTCTGACCAAATTACCTTAGTCCTGAGCAGCCAGGGAGTACATCCAGCACTGAATTTGGTGCAGCCTGGGGCTGGGGCTGGGTGGGTGCTCAGTGTGGGGAGGGGGTGTCAGCCCTGCTCTGCAGCCTGGGGCAGGATGCCCACAGAGAGAGGGAGGGTGATGCTGCAGGAGGTGCCTGGCTGGGCACAGGGAGGCATCCCGAGGCTGTTGGGTCCCCTCCTGTTCTGCTTTTGCCGAGCAGCCTTGGAAACCGAGTGGTCCACTTAGCTCTAAGTCATTCTTTATTAAAAACAACATATGCTTATCCAGCACTTCCTTTTCTGTCTCACTGCTTTTGAATATGTTGTTGTGGTTACAGTAACCAGTCATGCACTTTTCTGAGCCATTAACTGGTAAAAGCATTTTCTTTTTTCCATCAAGAAGTGATAAGGGCTAAGTTACGACCTCCTTCAAAGTGCTTTCCTGTGAGGAAGGTTCTCCTGTGACTCAGTCAAAGCTGTGCTCTTCGAGGTCAGTCTCTTCAGCAGTTACTCTGGGAATCTGTCCTTGTTTACCCTGGTGACAGCCAGAAGTGGCTGCAGCTCTGCGCCCCGAGCCCTTGGGCACAGCTTGCAGCCTTCTGGGTGGGACCAGGAGAAGGCATGGCCAGGGCAGAGCTCGTCTGGGAAGCTGCTGTGCAGGTTAAAATTCTGCTTTTTCTTACCAGGATTTATTTTTTCAAAGAAAAAGTTAATCTGGAGATCTTCTCTACAATTGGGTTACAATAGTTGCTGCAAATCTCCCACTTGACTATAAAATCTGCTCTGCTCTTAATTGGGAAATGTGCTCTAAGTGCATTAGGGGCAACCTCTCCAAGGTGCTGAGATCTGGAAGGCATCAGGAGAAATCATTGAATGGAGCAGATGTTTTCTGTCTGCCAGTCAGCCCAAGGACAGTGGTCAGGCCCTTGGCTGGAGTTGTGAGGTACTGAGCAGTGCATTTCCCAGCCCTGGATTGAGGGGGTCACTGCCATCACTGCTGGCAATGTTGGCTCTGCAGAGGAGTCAGCAGAGGGACGTGGGGACTCACCAGGTTCTCTGTGGCTGCAATTGCATGTTAAGTCAAAAGGCAGTGAAATAAAGAGGGAACTTTCAGGCAGATTCTTGGTAACAATACCTGTTCCTGAGTCCTTACAGCTTTGAGGGTCAATAAAAATGCTGATACTTTGCCTTCCCAGTCATAAAAATAAAAATTATCTTTTCCCTACAAAAGGCCAGGCAGTAAAGCAGATGGAATCAAGAAGTATTACAGCTCAGTGTTAGCCAGAAGGAACAGCTGAGACTAATCAGCTTTCATTTAAAAGTATAGCGTTCCCACTAAGCTCTTGTTGCTGCTGGCTTTATATTCTGATTCTGCTGGCTTTATATTCTGATTCCTATTAATCGCTGCTATTATGAATTTGAATGGATGACAGCTCTAAGAAGGTCTCTGGGGAGCCAGGTTCAGGGATGCTCTGCATGAGATGCTCTATGAAGACATCTGCAAAACAGAGCTGTTCATCCATGAGGATAAACAACGACTTCAGGAAAATAGGTTTCAGGAGAGAAATCTGGGAGATAGATGGGTGTATCCAGAAGAAAAGCTATGAGTTTAGTTTTCTAAAATTTCTGAGTAAAGTCTATGAAAATACTACTATTAGGACTAAAAAAAACCCATTTCAAAATGGCAATTTCAGTCTTTTGTTGTATAATAGCCTAAATGTAGCATTTTAAGAGTATCAGGAGATCATTTCTAATATTTTGTGTTGTGTAAAGATCCAGGATTTTGGTTTGCTTCATACTGATTTGAAACAAGAACAGGTTTTGTAGTCCTGGTGTTTCCCATGGGACTAGATTTGTTTTTATTGGCTGTAGCTTACCAGGATGCAGGGAGAGGTGAGTGAGTTTTGGGGAGAAGCCTGAGGAGGCTCAGGGCAGGCTGTGCCCAGCTGGGATGGCACAGCAGGGACAGCCCTGCGACAGGGCAGCACTGGGGCACAGCAGGATGGGAGAGGCTGCCCAGAGCCCTGGGACTGTTTGCAGGATGGGAGAGGCTGCCCAGAGCCCTGGGACTGTTTGCAGGATGGGAGAGGCTGCCCAGAGCCCTGGGCCTGTGAGCAGGATGGGAGAGGCTGCCCAGAGCCCTGGGCCTGTGAGCAGGATGGGAGAGGCTGCCCAGAGCCCTGGGATTGTTTGCAGGATGGGAGAGGCTGCCCAGAGCCCTGGGCCTGTGAGCAGGATGGGAGAGGCTGCCCAGAGCCCCGGGACACAGCAGGATGGGAGAGGCTGCCCAGAGCCCTGGGCCTGTGAGCAGGACAGTCTGGAGATGTGTGTCTGATAGTGCCTCAGTAACCGTCCCTGCTCAGCCCTGCTGAGTGCAGTTCTGGGCAATAATAATGCTGGGCTTTGTCCACAGCAGGCAGCAGAGATAAGGATGGGTCATTACATAACATGCACATGATGGAGAGATGATAACGGGCTTGAAAAAGGCAATTCAGGACTTGGTGGCCACTGCAGGCCTGTATGAAAGATGGGGAAGATACTGGAACAAGACGTTGTCCTGCACACCAGAGGACTGCACGTTATAAATTTAATTAAGATAATCTACCTTATTTTAAAAGGAATTGATTAAATTCCTGAGATAGACAGAAATATGTATTATGTGCAGGTGCTGTATTGATCCCCTGCTCAGCCCATTAGTGGTGACAGTGAGGAGTAGGAGCTCCTAAGGCTGTACAGAAAGTTGTACTGGATATTTCACTTTCAGAGCCCATGGAAAGGTCTTGCCTGAAAATTCAGAGAGGATCCTTTTTTTTGAGTAGTCCTATTCCCCTCAAAAGGGCATTCTTGAAATCCATTGTAAATTCTTGCTTTTGGTCAGCAGCCATAGAATATTTCTGGCTTTCCCTGGTCTTACTCAAATCTGGAATAGAGAAATACTTATCTGAGTTTGTAGGGAAGTTTGTGAATGTGATTACTGGAAAATCTGGAAAAAGTGATTACTGGAAAATTGAAAGCAATTCACTGAATCACTGGAAAGTGATTACTGGAAAATCTAGAGAGATCTCATCTCTTCTAGGAAGAAGCCAGTAAAAAAAAAAGAAAAATAAAAGAAAAAAAGTAAAAGAAAAGTAAAAGAAATCAAACGACAAATAAAGGTTAAGTTTTGAAAGAGGAGAACTTAAAAGAGCAGTATCATTTGTCCCCAATCTTTCCTATGTTGAAGAAGAGATGAAAAAGAAAAGTTTTCCTTTTATTTTCCAAATATAATAATACAATAAAAATAGGTCATGCCACTTAGTCTGAAAGAGGCCATGGTTTCAAAAAAATCAGTGCTTCTAATTTGTGTATTTCTTGTGGGTTTTATCACTCAACACCCACATTACCTAATTATATACACCTCAAATCAAAACTGAAGAATAGCTTGCTTATTAAAATCTGTCAGTGCTGTTAGGAAACATGTCAGTGCCACACATTTTGTTTCTGGCTTGCCTCATCAGCCCTGCCAGCCCAGCCCTGCTTGCCCCTTGCCATGCTGGGGTGGGTGGCATGGGGATGGGGTGGTGATGGGGATGGGATGGGATGGGATGGGATGGGATGGGATGGGATGGGATGGGATGGGATGGGATGGGATGGGATGGGATGGGATGGGATGGGGATGGGATGGGATGGGATGGGATGGGGATGGGGATGGGATGGGATGGGATGGGATAGGGATGGGCATGGGCATGTGATGGGGATGGGATGGGGATGGGATGGGGATGGGGACGGGGACGGGGACGGGGATGGGATGGGATGGGATGGGCATGGGATGGGGATAGGGATGGGGATGGGATGGGGATGGGATGGGATGGGATGGGAGCAGCCCTGGCCCTGCAGAGCTGGGCAGGGGGCACTGAGCTCCCAGCCTTGCCCTCTGCTCACCTGCTCTTCGTGCAGGCATTAATTACCTCTTAGCTCACCTCTCCAAGGCCTTTTCTTGCTGCTATCTCTCTTTTCTTGCTGCTATCTCTCATCTTTCCCCATTGTTCTTTGCATACTGTTTCATACTTGTCACGGAGGAATATTGGGATGGAGAACTTTTATCTGTTCCAATATTGGATTTTGCTCCACGGTGTTATTGCTGTGTCTGCAGCAGCCTCATTTCCTCCTCCCTGGACGGGAGGAAATATTGCTGACTTATTACCCAGGTAAATTTTCTCTGCTGTCACTCTGCCATTTGACACAAGGTGATTAATTTAATAACAGGGGTTATTTTTCAGAGGCTCTCCTGGAAAGGCTGATGGACAGAGGTGCCTCCCACATGTAGTGTGCAGCGTGGCTTTATTATAACTGCATTTCCCTCCTTGGCCCTTGTGCTGAACCTTGGGTACAATTCCTCAGGTTGAGATACATTGCCCAAGAAAAACAAATAGCAACAAAGAAGCAGAGAGGCTATTCCTTAAAGCTGAGCAAATACAGACCAAAAAATGCTAATATTAATTTGATTTAAAATATAAATTAGCTTTAGCTCTTTTTTTATCCCCTTTGGCATTTATTTTCCAGAACTCTGCATCCCATCAGATTATACTAGTGTAAATGTTCTCAGAAAGCTCATTTTTTGCTAGTATACTGAATTATTTGTATGACCCCCAGGGATCAGTTCCTTGTAATTACACAAATAAAGTACTTGACTTAGTTGTAGCTACAGACTGTAACTGGTGCAGTGGGCAACTGGTGATGCACACTAGCCATGTTTTACTGGAGCAGTGATCCCCAGCAGCTCCTCCCTCTGATTGCCCCTCCAGCACACCATGGGCTCCTTTGGCAGGGCCTGGAGGAGCTTTCAGGGCAGTGCCTGGTGCTCCTTGAACCCATGGTGGCACCTTGCTGCTGGGGTACCCTATCCCTTCTGATGAACAGAGAAAGGCAAAATACAGCTTGGGCAGAGTAGCAGGAGGGGTAAAGAGAGTGAAGTGCTGGGGCTGTTTCAGGGCATTTCACAGGTTTAAGAACCAATGGATTGAGAGCCTCAAGACTCATGCTGCCCTCAGTGTGGTGGGAGCTTGGTGGAGGCAGCACAGGCAGGAAAAGCCTGTACTAAAAACAGCAGTGGTGCAAGAAGTGTTCTGGGTTTTAATCCATGCTGGCCAATAAATTCCTCCTTAGCCTTGGGCAGAACATGGAAGAACTAGGTTTTCATTTCCTTCTTTGTGAAAGTGCTCGTGTGGGAACAACATCTGAGCGCTGGGAGGTGCTGCTGGCAGCCAGGTCTGTTGGTGAGAGCCAGGGTGGTGAGGAGGCAGGAGAGCACATTCCTGGAGCACTGCAGCCCTGCCAGGAGCTCACTGAGGGCATGTGGAGATGCACTTCAGCTCCAAGGATTTACTCTTTAAATACAGATCTGAGCGTTCCATCCCTGCTGCCTGCCTCTGCCCTGCTCTGCTCCCCTGATTTCCTGCTGCCTCTGATGAATGTTTTTTCATCTTTATCATATTTATTTTTGATCTGGAGTTTCTTAGAGCAAATAGATCATTTTTGCATGCCTGGGATATGCCCAGCATATCCAGAAAACTAAAAATAAATGAACAACAATATTGTAAGGGTCTCTGGCAAAGAAAGGCTGATTTATTTATGTGCTGTGGTAGAAGGTAGCCCAGTAATGGACTAAGACTTAAAAAGGGATAATAAAACCAACTTAATTTAAATACTTCTTTTTTTTATATAGCAGTGAGAATGAAAATGGGGGATTTAAAGGGTTTAAACCTGTTGTGCTTTGCATCTCTGTCCGTGTGCCTGTGTTGTACGAGTAGGTTATTAGTAAATCACTGACCTGTATGCATATTTTAGAGGTATCATATTAAAACCCCAATGATGAACTAGTCTATACATCATTCAATTCTTAGGTTATAAGTCTTTTTTTTCATAAATCACATTATTTATTTAAAAATATATAAATCATTTTAATGTCTGCATAAGTAATTCAGCTCTCAGCATTCTTGCATCACACTGGCTGCAGCTGCTGGGAGCAGGGAAGGTGAATCTCTTAAAAACTATTTTCTCTGTGTGCACTTCAATATGGTAATGTGATTACACTCAGATATTATTTAGTCGTCCTCGTTCTCACCGTGGAGTGCAAACATTCATTACTTCCAACAGGTGTAATCTCTGTTGTCTGCCAGAGCAGGGCACTGCAGTTGGTGGTGGCTGTTCCAGTGTGCCAGAGCAGGGCACTGCAGTTGCTGTTGGCTGTTCCAGTGTGCCAGAGCAGGGCACTGCAGTTGCTGATGGCTGTTCCAGTGTGCCAGAGCAGGGCACTGCAGTTGCTGTTGGCTGTTCCAGTGTGCCAGAGCAGGGCACTGCAGTTGGTGGTGGCTGTTCCAGTGTGCCAGAGCAGGGCCCTGCAGTTGCTGATGGCTGTTCCAGTGTGCCAGAGCAGGGCACTGCAGTTGCTGTTGGCTGTTCCAGTGGGCCAGAGCAGGGCACTGCAGTTGGTGGTGGCTGTTCCAGTGTGCCAGAGCAGGGCACTGCAGTTGGTGGTGGCTGTTCCAGTGTGCCAGAGCAGGGCACTGCAGTTGGTGGTGGCTGTTCCAGTGTGCCAGAGCAGGGCACTGCAGTTGCTGTTGGCTGTTCCAGTGTGCCAGAGCAGGGCACTGCAGTTGGTGGTGGCTGTTCCAGTGTGCCAGAGCCGGGCACTGCAGTTGGTGGTGGCTGTTCCAGTGTGCTCCGCTCCCAGGCTGTCCCTGAGCTGGCTCTGGCCCGGGAATTTGGCAGCTGCAGGGTCTGACCCCACATGGGGCTGGCTGGAGGGAGAGGTCAGAGCAGGTGCTGCCCACAGGTCACATCCACACCATCACTTGGCTCTTCTGTCTTTTGTCAGCACTGCTCAGGTTCCAGTGGCAGCAGTGACCTCCAGTGCTCTGCTTTGTTTGACACAGTTGTGTGGAAAACCTGCAGCAGCCCAGCACCCATCAATGGGGTGGCTGCACTTCCCATTACAGATACTGTTCTAATTTACTCTGTACTTTGTCCAAATACAAGATTTTAAATATATCCAATTTTGTTTCCCAGGCTGAAATTTGTGGGGAAAGTTCCAGCTCTTTTCACTGCTGTTATTTCCAATAATTAGACTCAGAAAACACTTTCTGTTGTCCATTAAGTCAGAGACTTAGTATGGGACTTCGTTAAGTCTCCATAATATCTGAGACAAGAAGATTTCATTTGCTCTGAGTTCAGTTTGTGCTTTTGCCCTTGCTGTGGGGGAAAAAAAGTAGAGTTTGACTTTGGCATGAGCTTCTGTAAATCTCTCTTAGCAGATATCCAATAAAAACATATTAGGCTTTGGCAGATAAGTTTTTCCCCAGATGAGTTTGCTTTGAGCAATAGAGCTGGGCAGAATGCTTTATCTTTTTCCCTGGGACACTTGTGGAAAAGACAGAATGGCAGCAGTGGGGCAGGAGGCAGAGAGCTGTGGGGAGTGGGAGCAGGGGCTGGACAGAGGCTGCTGGGGCAGAACGGTCCCACCCCACAGGTGTGCTTCTCCCTTCCCATGGCCGCTTTCCTCAGCTGAGATGGGATGGTTTGGTCTGGAAAGCAGCTGACTGAATGCTTTTTTCCTGCTTTCTGTTACCTTGCAGGGGTGAGGAGCAGCAGCCAGGTTCCATAGGCTGCCCTGGCTGCAAGCACAGCAGCAGGCATGGGGGCTCAGGGGCTCCCCAAGGTCCCTGTGGGTCACCCTGGCTGCTGAGTCCAGCCTGGGGTTCCTGCTGTGGCTGCTGGTGGCACAGCAGAGCAGGGGCAGGTCCTGCCAGAATTGCCCTGAGCTGCAGGAGCCCAGGAGGGGAGGGTGGCCCGACCCTGGCAGTCCTGTGCTTCACCTCTGCTCCCACTGGGGAGATTCTGCTCGTCTAGTTATGCTCTCAGAGGATGCAAATTTGTCACTGGCAGCTGTAGGAGCTTGATGGTGGAAGAACAAAGTAGGAATTTATAATGTGCATATAATTGTAAAGAGAAGGATTTTTTTAGTGGGAGATCAGCAGCAGTGCAGAGTAATAATCATCTTAAAGGGTGACTCTCTAGAATTAGTTGTTATTTTGTTTGAGTCCTTTGAAATGGTTTCCATACTATATAATTATCTTAAATTTTAAGTGCTTCCTGCAGTGATAATGTGTGCATTTTTGCATTCTTATGTAAATGCTTTAGCAGTTCCCAGTGTCGAATTGGAAATGCCATTCAAAAACAGGTAATGGCTTTGCAAAATCTAGGGGAGGAAATGAATCCTTTTCTTCCTCATCATTTTCCAGTTTGCATTCTGGGCTTTCCTGGCTGTGTTTGCAGCTCTGCCAGCAGCTGCTTTTCCATAACAACATCCAGTGGTGGGAGACACTGAAGTGAAGAGCTGCATCTCACCAGCAGGAGCTTAAAAAGAAAGAGACCAGCAGACAAACTGCTACAACCTGCAGAAAGAAAGTAATTAATTTGTAGACCCAATTAATCCTAGGCAAAGCCACCTAGGACTAATTCTAGGAACATTGCACTGTAATGAAAGTGCAGAGTCCCTGCTCAGATGATGATTTTGGGTGGTGCTGCTGTAACACAGCAGCTGCTCCCTCTGGGCACAGGCTGGGCAGGGAGCAGGGAAGGGATCCCTGGCCAGTGGGATGGGAGATGAGGCAGGGGGAAATGGAGAGATGATCACCTTTGGTGATGGACAGGCTCACCTTGTGCTTCAGCTGCAGGCTGGCTGCACGGGCTGTGGCTGCACGTGGAGAGCCACAGCTCAGAGCCACAGCTCATCCCAGGCCCCTCAGATACCCCAGCAGAAATACAGCAGTGCTTTTCAAAGCAACCCTGGCACCAGGCTTTCAGATTCCTCCTTGTGGTACATCTGGTAATCTCCTGCCAGCTCTTTGTTTCAACTGTGCTTAGAACTTTCTGAGGCAGAGACACAAGCTCTAGTTCTCAAATCAAAGTGCTCACATCGTTCACCTTTCTGTGTGGTTCAGGGACAGAGATTTCACTCAAACCCTCCTAAATCCTTTCAGGGAGCTCCCTGCCTGTTCAACAGGTAGCACTGTCAGGGAGATGGAGATGGGGATGGACATGGACACGGTGGAAAGGGTTCTTTGACTCAAATTCTCAGGAAGTCTGGCAGACTTGCTGGAGTAGCTATCTAAGCCAGGTAGTGGTCATACCTATGTTTGAATTTAGTGTTTTTCTCGTTTTTTTCACTGTGAGAGAACTCAGAACAGCTCTCCTGTGGAAAGGTTATAATACAGAGATCTGCAGTGTTTGATTCATGGAGCAAGTGTCCCACAGCATTCCCAGAAATCTGTGATTGCAGTCCAGGCTATCTCAGGTCAGGGTTTTAAATTGTACCTCCCAGAGACATTTGGGTGCTTTCCAGGTTTAAATTAGGTTTGCAAGTGTTTTAGCAGGGACCTGTTTCTCCTCTGCTGCTTAGACAACAGCAGCATGGTGTCTCCCAAAAGTCTGGCTCCAGAGTAATCTTTTGCACAGCCCAGGGGCAGCAGGGAGCCATAAAGCAGCCAAGTGACAGGCCTTTGCAAAGTCCCTATCACTGTGGGAGAGAGAAACCAGAGCTTTGGAGCTTATCTGTGTGCTCAGGCTGTCTCCTGGAAGGTCAGGGCTATTTCTTGGCTCCAGTGGCTCGCTGGAGGCCTGCTAAGAGGACATACAAGTGCTGGAAAACTTGCCCAAAACATAAATTGCTCACAAGGTGTGTATATGTCATTTACGGAGAGATTTAGCTGTTTTCTGCCTGTGTCCCTTTGTAGGTGGGGTCTCCACCTGCTGAAGCAAATGTGTTCTACCAGTCAGCATGAGCTCTCAAGTGAAGGGCCACTTTGTACCTCATCTCCCATGTATAATACTTTATTACCCTGTTACTAAAGGTTTTGCCATCTGAAATCTCTCAGATCTCCCAATGAGCTGCCATCTCTGGTACAAACATCCCTCCGAGATCCTTAACAGCATATGGTCAATGGCACCATGCAGGGAGCTGTGAGGGTGCACAGACTCCAAGAGCATCATGCTCTGTATCAAGAAGCAGAGTTTGGCTGCCAGTAATGCCCTGGCACTGCCAGCCTGCTGAGGTTTGAAATCATCCACCCATGGCATGCATGAATGAGCAGATTTCAGTAAATCAAGCTCATTTGGAAAGGTCTCATTACCATTTGGTCAGACAGAGGTGCTGCTTTGGTCAGAATGCAGCTAATCAGTTCCTTGAATCTCTGACATTCACATTATTATTAAGCTCAGTTTTTATATTTACACTTTGTATTAAGCAAGCTGAATGAATAGTGACAAATATCAAATATGCTAGGTTTCTTAAAGCAAGAGGTCTGTGTGTCTTTGCAGGCTACCTGAACATTAGGAGCTGACCAAAATGCAGTGAAGGGGTGGGTAACATTTGCCTTGGTTAAAATACATTTTGGATCAGGTTCTGAAGAAGACACTGCTTTTGTTGAGCGTAATGTCCTGCTTAAGTTTCCCAGCACTGACTTTATCCATATTAACAATTATGCTTGCAATGTAATGCTTCAGAAAAAAAGCCTAATATTAATAGGCTAATATTAATTAATAGGCCTGTTATTTGGTGTTATTTTTTAGCATATAATCCCAGTGCAAAACGTCTGCTGCATGTATTACTTTACAAAGCTTTCCAGGGGGTTCCCAAAATAGGTCTGGCAGTGTTGCTGTAGGGGAGGCTCCTCTGAGCAGCAGCTGCAGCACAGGCAGTGCCCAGGGCAGCGTGGGCACAGCACAGGGGCACTGCTGGGGCTGCCAGCAGAGGGACACAGCTGTGCTGGGCACCCGAGGGATGGCTGAGCCGGAGAGCAGAGACGGGCAGGGCTGGCTCTTGCTGTGGAGCACCCTCAGCTGACAGCCAGGCAGGAGCTGTGTGATGTAGTGTGGCATTATCCCTTCCCTGCAGCTCCTGCTGGTATTTATCTTCCTCTTGCAGCCTCTCACAGTCACTGAGCAGAGGCAATTGCTGGTGTGCAGAAAAAGAGCTCGTTCAGCAGCAGCTGAGCTCTTCCTCTGCTGCAGACCCCATCCTTCTTCTCCAGTGTCAGCAGAAGCTGCTGCAGGCTGGGGAGGGCTGGGCTGAGCACGGGCTGAGCTCTGCCCCAGGAGCGCAGGATGGCTCACAGCAGAGAGCAGCAGAGGGGATCCCTCTGCCATGGACTGGCCCAGGCTGGCACAGACAGCATCCCCAGCCAGCCCTGCTCCCACAGGAGGGTACTGCACTGTCCCCTCTTGCTCTGACTCCTGCTCATTCTGCTGCTCTTCCCCAGAAGGGAAGAAGCTCTGTGTGATTTCTTGATTTTCCAGAGAATTTAGGAGCATCCACTGCAGCAGGGATCATGTCCCTGCTTGTAATTAAACAGAGAGATTTAGAGCTTGCTGCAAACACTGATTAGATCATTGTTTTCAGCCCTTTAAGATAAATGTGCATGAAGTCATGGATGTCAGTCAGAGATCTCTTCCATCTCCCAGGAGCAGCAGTAAATCCCCCTGTGCCCTGAGCAGCCCTGCTGCTCCTCAGAGCCTGGCTGGGCATGGGGAGCCCCAGGCTGGGCTGCACGAGTGCCAGGGGGGGTTGAGCACATTCTGCTCAACAGCTGTGTTGGGAAGATTTGACAATACCAGGATTTGATGTCAATTATAACTGCTAGAAATCTGATTGCAGTGTCTGGCAGGTTACCTATGTAATAATGGATTTGTTATGAAATAGTTGCTTAGCATCTTTAGGGCTCTCTGCTCTAGTTCTGGGGAAGAAAGCTGTTCAAGCTGCTTTTGCTTCTTTCTCCCTTCCTTTAATATTTAAGCTTGGCTACACTGACTAATCAGAGGGTCAGAAATACCGTAACACTGGACTATATTTATCAGAGACACAATTGAAAAGATAGAGAACTTTTCTACAGATGCACAATAGTGAGGTTGAGCAACAAAGTCCATTTTACTTTGTCATGAGACAAATGACTGAAGATACCTCTGTTACACAACTCAATGGTGCAGCTTCTTCTTAAATGTTGTGTTTCAGTTCTGGAGATGATAGAGGAAAAGAAAGAATTCAGTGAAGGGTAATGAAAATTATTAAAGGCACTGAGTAACTTTCATATGAGAAGAGATTTGAAAAGATTAGGCCTGCTTAGTTAAGACAAGAGATGAATAAGCAGAGGCACGATGGAGAGATGTGGGGTAATGAATGGCACAGAAGAGGCACACCGAGTACTTTTATTTGCTGTTTTCCAAAACTAAACGCTGAGAGTAGAAAGCTGTAAAAAAATAAAAGAGAAGTGTGCTTATGATAAAAAAAACAGCAGACACATTTTAAATATGTTTTCCACGGTGCTGGATTCACCTGTGGAAGCCGCTGTGGCAGGGAACAGAGATAATGAGCTTAGGAAAATTATGAAAAGCATTGGCTGCTCTGGGGAGAACTGAGAGCCTGCTGAGAGGAAAAGGGAGTTCTCTGGTAGTTTTCAGTGGGAGCAGGATTCAGCAGCTGGCACAGCCCCAAGGCTGCTGGAGTGATGCTCCAGTGGGCTCAGGTGTGTGTTCCACACTGATACCTGCACACAGAGGCCCCTGCTGCAGCTGCCTGGGTGCCTCAGTGACCTGAGTGCTCCTCGAAAAGCTGCAGAAATTGAAATAGGGTGGGTGCAAGCATTGGAATGGATTAAAATAACACTTGATCGTTCAGGTAATGGCAGAGGTTTCCCTCTATAATGCTTCCAGCATCATCAAGGTAAGCATGATGCAGAACAGAAGAATGTGGGGTAAAGTGGGTCTTCTGTCCAAGAGAAGAATTTGGGGTAAAGTGGATCTTTTCTCCAAGAGAAGAATTTGGGGTAAAGCGGGTCTTCTGTCCTTCTTCATACCAAGTAAATTGTATGTCAAAGCTTGGTGGGATGGATTAGGACAGGGACCTGTGTTTGACTTCTCTGAGGTGGATTCCTGGGCATCTCGCAGAAGTTTTAATCCCCATTACAGGTTTTTTTCCAGCAGGATTAATTTCCCCTGCAGCAATCAGAAGAGTGCCTTCCTTCTGTATGTGTCATGCCTTAGTTCTCCTGCCCCAGTTAAGGAATGCTTTGGTTAATCAGCACAGCTGTAAAGTGAAGCATCACCAAAGGACAGGGGAGCAATAATATGATTCTGCATAGTTCCTGTCTCAGTTAAATTCAGCCTTGTTTACAGTCTCTGTGTTTCCCTTGGCTCACCAGCAGCACATCCTGACGGGCAGAGCGCGCTGGGTGACGCACCCAGCTTTAAATAGTTGGTTATTGATGGGCCTCAAGGCCACTGAAGAACCTGGCAAAGAGGGAGGCTTTTGCTCAACTGAGTCACTGATAAGGGTAGAAAAAGAGCAATGAACAGAATTCACACCTCTGAATCTCTGTATTTGTAATTAATATGTTTTCTGCTTCAGCTCATTGTGGGCATTTTCCCCTGAATTTGTGCATTTGGTTTGCTGTGTGAAGGAATGATGTCAAGGGAATCATTAGAGGCTCTTTTCAGTGCTTTTCTCATGGATTCAGAGAATAGCTAGTGACAACCTGAAATCTTTCTCTGGAGATCCTGGTTATCCAGCTGCTTCCTTGGGCTCCATTGTACTCTTCACAGGAGCTTTGCACTAAATAATTTTTCAGAGCACTGATGGTTTGTGTTTCACTTGATAAATTCCTGCTCATTGCACTACCAATAAGGAAAATCCATTCTGTGGAGTTGTTTGGGATCACTCTCCAGAAGGCTTTGCCTCTCTATCACTCCAGTCATTAAGTTGTTTTCTTGAGTAAATTCAGTGTCTCTTCGCTGCATAATTTTTGATCTAATTTTCTGCCTTCTGTGGTTGTATGGCCATACCTGGGCCTAGGTACGCCTGTGGCATACCTTGAAGTGAACTCCAGGGGAATCGTTCCCCAAACCAGCTGGTAGTTTGTCTGTAGCAGTTAGTTCAGCCTGCCAGCCCTCCTGAGGGCTTTGGGCTACCTGCAGGGTCTGTGAACACTCACCTGCAGGGTCTGTGAACACTCACCTGCAGGGTCTGTGCAAACTCACCTGCAGGGTCTGTGAACACTCACCTGAGAGTCTGTGAGAATTCACCTGCAAGGGGCATGGCCAGAGGGATGCTCTGAGCTGAGCTGAGCCAACGCCTGTCCCAAAAGCCCCCAGAGCCCTCTGGAAAAGGTGTCTGTGCTGTGCTGGGGACAGTCACAGTCCCCAAGAGCCCCCAGGAGCTGTGCATGCAGAGCAGGAGCTGCTCCCACTGCATCACCAGGACTCCTCAGAACAGGAAAACTCCAGCAGCAAGGACAGCACCGTGGGGCTGGGACCTGTCTGTGCCAGTGTGCTGCTGATTCAAACTGCATTGCTGGAAGGTAATTGTCATTTTCCATTGCTGCAGCAAATGGCTTCTGGGGGTCAGGAAATCCCAGCTTCTCACACTGCTCACACTGGGGACCTAAAAGCTGTTCCTCTTGATAACAGGAAAGCTGAAAGGTTCCCATCTGTGCTGCTGATAGCACTGCACATTACGGGGTGATGGTCCAGAGGATACACCCTGGAACTTCACATGCCAAGATGGGGAAAATCAATCTCTGTTAATAAAAAAAGGCAGGCTCACTGGTGCAGAAAATCACTACTCTGGAGCCCTAACGAGGCTCCTTCAAAAATTCATGATTATAAAATGGAATCCTGGGCTACATTATAGTTCTGAAAGAAATTGGGATATGGAGGGAAAAAAATCCAATTTTCATTAAGTGGAGAAAATAAAGGATAAATCCTGTACACAGACATAGTCATTGATCACAAGGAATATAATTACATGCTCAATATATAAGAACATTTTCCAAGTTTCCCAAGTACACAATACTTTTCTTGAATACTTTTCAAAGTTCAATTTTCTTTTCTTGCTGTTTACTCATGCCTCTAGCACTAAATCCATCTGAACAAAATCTGTGATTGTTCTAATAAACTGCTGTAGGGTTTGTTCTATCTGGGATTGAACAACCCCAGAACAGTATTTGAACAATCTGGAATTGTTTTAATATCCTGCTGCAGGATATTCGACCTGTGGTGGGAGAAACATTGAACAAACCCAGTCCTGCCCTCACGACTGGAAGAATTTGGTGGTGGCCCTGCTGGTGGTATCCAGAGTGCAAATTCAGGATGCAATAAAGGGCAGAGAGCAAACACCTTCTCCTGCCCCTGTTCTGAGCAAGAGCCATCCCAGCAAGGGGCTCCGAACCCCTTCCTCACACCCAGGTGCCCCTTGTGGGTCCTGGGAGGCTGAATTCCTGCTCCAGACCCATTGGGAGCACAGAATCATTAGCCTGCAGTCCTGCAGGGTGGGTGGCTGTGATGTGATGGCTGATAATTTGGAGGGGTTTTGGCCTCAGATATGTCTTCTGCACAAACAGAGCAGGAAGAATTCCAGATTGGCTTTTATGATATTTTAGCTTTCAGGCTTGCCATTCTGTAATGTAGCCTGAATTATTTTAGATGTAATCTAGTCAGCTGTCTGGAAATACAGCTACTCTTAAGTGTATAAAAAAGGCCACAAGGCCTTTTTTCCATATTATCATACACCAAGTTATTACTTTTAATTATTTTTCACATGTTCAATGCAGGTACAGATTTGTTCATGAAGGAACCTTTCAGTAGTTCAGCTGATCAGCTCAAAACCAAGAAGCAGCCCCTGACAGTTCATTTTCCTGCTTGCTTGAGCATGGCTGAGTCACGACTACAGAGAATCCAGCACTGTCTTTTCCCTTTTATTTATTCATTCATTCATTCAGAATTAAGGGTGGATGTGTGAGGGGCTTGAGTGACTGCAGTTTATTGTTAATGTTATTGTCATTTAGGTGCCATCATCTGTGACTTTTGAGGTAAGCAGAGATGGAAATACTGTTTCACAGAAAGAATTCTTTTCATCTGTTTTGTGTAATAACCTATCCATACCACTGGACTTTCCAGAACTCATTGGCATTGTTTTCATTGCAAGGATGGACTGAAAGGACAGCTGAGAGACAGGGAAAACCTGGCCTTGGAATTGAACACTTGTGTTTATAAATGCTCCATGGGCTTGGCTGTGTGAGCTGGGAAGTGTTGGTGTTAACTGGGGCTCAGCCCTCTCCTGACTTGAGCAAGCTCTTGCTCAGTGGATTGGTACAGAATTTACAGCAGAGATGGCATGATGGCCAGTGTGCAGCTGCTGCTCTGCTCTGTACCCTGAATTGTGTGCTGATGGAGGGCTGGCATTGCCAGGCTCAGAGAAATCCACGTGCACTGGGATGCCCCGTGCTGCCCTTCCTCACTCACTCGGAGCCTGCCTGCAGGGCTGAGCAGCTGCTCGGGGGCTGCCAGGGCCAGGCAGAGCCTCTGGGGCTGGGCAGGGGATGCCAGGGCCCCTTGCTGAGCTGCAGGTGCCAGCCTGCAGAAAGGGCACCCAGAAAAGGGGCTCTGCCAGCCCAGGGCAAGAGGGGCTCTGCTCTGGGGCCCAAACACCTGGCAGGGAATGTGTCTGGTAACTGGGTGCGTTATGGAGAGGTGTGTTTCTGTTTGTCAAGAGGATCCAGCTCACTCTGAGGTGAACCTGAGAGCTCCAGAGGAAATGTTGGGGTTCTGTTTGCAGTCTGACCCTCTGCTGCTGTGTACAATCAGGCCTTTTGTACCCAAAACAGCTCCAAATTACTGTACATAAACCATCATCTGCCAGTGGGAGCACTGCAGTTTTCCATTTTGCTGCTAATTGGATGATACCCTTGCAATAGTCTTTGTTACCATGGCTGGTGCTGGGCAGAGAACAGTGAGGGAAGGCTTTTATGCAGAGATCTTACAAAAATGCAATGACTGTCCCTATTTGACAGCAATTGAAACCAATTGTCAATTAACTAAATAACAACCAATTAGCTTAAAGGAAAAAAAGAAGAAAATTGCTTGCTTCACATTCTTTGTTGAAGCAAATGCCATTCAGAGAATGGGAGCTTTTTTCTTTCTCTTGTAAAGACAAAATGGCAAAAGATGTGCAGAAAATGCAGAGTGGTGGGTTTCTTTTTTTTTTAATACCATCCTTTTCTCACATGAGAATATTTTAGAAACTAGATAAGAATATCTTAAGCTCCTGAGACATTTAATTTCCTGTGGTATTTTAAAGTCAAAATTACAATCATTATACAAGCGCCATTTTTCTCCTTCCTTTCACGCCTCTGTGGGGTACTGTCAGCACCAGGGCAGCTCCCCTGCAGCTGGCTGCCTTCACAAGGGGAGGCCAGCAAACATCTGGCTGCCCTGTGGTGCACACTGAGGCACGGCTGAGATGGTAACAGAGACCAAACCCTTTCCCTTTCATATTTCAGAGTGCACAGGTGAGATGGGGCCAGGACTTGTGGCGTCCAAAGGCCGAAGGAGCCAGGGCTGTTGGGCTTAGGGAGAGAAACCATTTAGTGCTGCATGTTGGGCTTAGGGAGAGAAACCATTTAGTGCTGCATGTTGGCTCTGCCCTGCCCCTGTGCCTCACTCAGCTGAGGGCAGCATTGATGCCCAAAGCTCTCCCTGGGCTCTCCTGCCTGCAGGGCTGCACCACAGCTGCTCCCAGGGCACACAGCTCCTGTCTGCCTGACATCCATTAGCTGCACCAATCAATAAATGCTCTGACTTTTTACCCATCCTTCACACAGATCTTATTACAGTCTACTTAGAGCTGCTCACAGCATCATTTCACAGGTTTCAAATTGTGTTACTCCTTTGTTAATACTTGTAGGACCCATGTTTCATAACTGGATGGTTGAGGATGAGAGGTATGACTTCTAACCATTCAGAAAGCAGTGGATGTTGGATGTTTTTTCATTAACTGATGTGAGATTTGCACATATTGATCTGTTGCTTTCTTACAGGAACATTTTACACCTGAATGCAAGTTCAAAGAATCAGTATTTGAAAACTACTATGTGACATATTCCTCAATGATCTACAGACAGCAACAGTCTGGCCGGGGTTGGTATTTGGGTCTTAACAAAGAAGGAGAAATAATGAAAGGAAACCACGTGAAGAAAAATAAACCTGCAGCACACTTTCTTCCAAAACCCTTAAAAGGTAATTGCTTGGGTTTGCTCCATTTATCTGAAGTGATACTGTGCTGTGTTTAATTCCTGTGCATGCATATTTGACGTGTCCAGCTGCTTATATAACAGGAGTGTAATGTTCTGTAACACTCTGTGGTGTTTGTCTCAGCAGAGTTCCAACAGGTTAAATCACAACTATTGACAGTGCTTCTTCTCTGTTTGTAAGGACATGCTGATTTTTGTCAGCTTAGCTCTGTGCTGCAGGGCTGTGTAAGTGCATGGGAGAGGGAGGAGTGGTTTTCCCCTTCTGTGAAATGTCCATCCAGGAGGGTCTCAGGTTCTCAGGGAGTGTTTGAAATGGAGGGGGTCTCCCTGCCCTGGGTGTTTCTCTCCTTGCATTGTTGCATTGCAGGTTGCTGAGCAATGCCAGCGTGCCAGAGCTGGGCTTTGCCCAGCCCAGCTGTGCTGATGTTCTGCTCTCTCTTGCCTTGCAGTGGCCATGTACAAAGAGCCTTCCCTCCACGATCTCACAGAGTTCTCCAGGTCTGGAAGTGGGACCCCAACAAAGAGCAGAAGCGTTTCAGGAGTGCTAAACGGGGGTAAATCCATGAGCCAGAACGAGTCCACGTAGCCAGGTTGAGGCCAGCCAAGTGCTCTCTAAAGAACCTTACCTCTGGATGCAGTTGAATTCTCACTCGCAGTCTTTCATCCAAGCCCTCAGGTGCCCAGGACAAGGCACCAGCTCGCATAGTCACCCGTTTATCAGCCATTAGATCTTCTGGTTGGCAGAGGATAACCCCCAGGCATGTAGAATGTGCTTGTGCACACCACAAGGCAGTTGGACAGCAGCACACACAGCTGTGGGAAAGCCTCCGAGAAGAAATGTCCAGCTCTTTCTCTCTCTCACTTTTTCTTTCTCTCTTTTTCTCTCTGTCTCCTATGCTTTGTGGAAAACGAAACGAAAACTTTTCACAGCATTCACTGCTGATAAGAATTTGCTTTCCAACTCAGAAAAAGACCACTTTTGCTCTTCAAAGGAAATTTTAATGCTTGTATGTTTTATAGGGGCAAACAAAAAACAAATACGTAAACTCTGTTGTTTCCTTGGCTTACCGTTTTATATCTAAGGCTTGATAAAAAAAATATATCCTTTAATTTGGAATAGTGCAACTTTTTGATTTCTGAACTCCAATGGGTCTTTAAAGCTATGTCTTTAAAAAAAATAATTCAAAATTCAGGGTTGGAACTGAGAGTTGGTGTCTCAGGCTCAAGCAAACAGTGTTCTTGTGGTTTTAAACACAATGAAATATAAATTTTTATAGATTTGTAGTTTCTGGTAAAGTTCTTGTGCTAACCCCAGTCTGTAGGAATTGAGTTGTTTTGTCATCCCAAGTGGAGGTTAACAGAAAGGGATAAAATTATCCTCCAGTGTAGATTTCTCTTAATTCCATTTTGTGTGTCATGTTAAACTATCGTTGTGGCTTCTTTTCTAAAGACAGAAACTGTGGAATTAAGGTGACTTAATTTTTTTATAAGAAACGTCTTATTTGTAAAAGTCCTTTCACTGTAACGGGCACGTGAGTATTGTGTAGGAGGAAGCGTTAGGACAGGTTACCCCCAAACAACATATACTTATACTGCTATTGGAAACAATCCTTTAAAAATTGTAGTTAGGTTTCCATTTAGGTCATCATGTCTGTTGCATGGGAGAAAGTTGGAATATTGGCATAGAGTTGCATGATGTGTCAGATTTTGTGCATTAATCATCGTTGGATTCTGTGCTCCAAAACTGAATTAGTTCTGTGCAGGCAGCTTCCTGCCTGGTACAAAAAAGTTGTTTATTATTTGTTGTATACACAACCATGCACTGAATAAACTATTTATATTAAGATGTACTTTTTAAAAAAGCTTGTTTGATTGTATGCTGTACATCCATGGTTAATTTGAAGGGAAAAGGGTTGGCAATTAAATTATAAAGTTACAAAATGTTCAAAATTAATTGTAATTAATGTTCAAAATCTTTCTGTGTGAAGGTCCTTCCCTGTAACGCCATACATACAGAAATTCAGACTTTCTTTGGTTTTGGGCACTGTCAGAGCTGGTCCTGCATGTGCCCAGCTGAGATACTCAAACACAGCCACACTTGGTGTCCCCAGGCCTTGGGAATGAGCCCTGAGCTGAGCTGAGCTGTGCTGAGCTGTGCTGAGCTGTGCTGAGCTGAGCTGTGCTGAGCTGTGCTGAGCTGAGCTGAGCTGTGCTGAGCTGAGCTGTGCTGAGCTGAGCTGTGCTGAGCTGTGCTGAGCTGTGCTGAGCTGTGCTGAGCTGTGCTGAGCTGAGCTGTGCTGAGCTGAGCTGTGCTGAGCTGAGCTGTGCTGAGCTGTGCTGAGCTGTGCTGAGCTGAGCTGTGCTGAGCTGTGCTGAGCTGTGCTGAGCTGAGCTGAGCTGTGCTGAGCTGTGCTGAGCTGTGCTGAGCTGTGCTGAGCTGAGCTGAGCTGTGCTGAGCTGTGCTGAGCTGAGCTGTGCTGAGCTGAGCTGTGCTGAGCTGAGCTGAGCTGAGCTGTGCTGAGCTGTGCTGAGCTGTGCTGAGCTGAGCTGTGCTGAGCTGTGCTGAGCTGTGCTGAGCTGAGCTGAGCTGAGCTGTGCTGAGCTGAGCTGTGCTGAGCTGTGCTGAGCTGAGCTGTGCTGAGCTGTGCTGAGCTGTGCTGAGCTGTGCTGAGCTGTGCTGAGCTGTGCTGAGCTGAGCTGTGCTGAGCTGTGCTGAGCTGTGCTGAGCTGAGCTGAGCTGAGCTGTGCTGAGCTGTGCTGAGCTGAGCTGTGCTGAGCTGAGCTGTGCTGAGCTGTGCTGAGCTGAGCTGTGCTGAGCTGAGCTGTGCTGAGCTGAGCTGAGCTGAGCTGTGCTGAGCTGTGCTGAGCTGAGCTGTGCTGAGCTGAGCTGTGCTGAGCTGTGCTGTGCTGAGCTGAGCTGTGCTGAGCTGAGCTGAGCTGTGCTGAGCTGTGCTGAGCTGTGCTGTGCTGAGCTGAGCTGTGCTGAGCTGCTGGCCCCAGAGCTGCCCTGAGCCACCCCTGCTCCCTGTGTGCCCCTCTGGCAGCTCCAGCTCTGCTGGGGCATGCTCAGCACACCTGGAGAATGCTCAGCACACCTGGGGATGCTCAGCACACCTGGGGCATGCTCAGCACACCTGGAGAATGCTCAGCACACCTGGGGATGCTCAGCACACCTGGGGCATGCTCAGCACACCTGGAGAATGCTCAGCACACCTGGGGATGCTCAGCACACCTGGGGCATGCTCAGCACACCTGGGGATGCTCAGCACACCTGGGGATGCTCAGCACTCCTGGGGGGAGAGCATCTCTCTCTCCTGCCTTTTCTCTCTGCAGAAAAACTTTCCAGGAAAACTTTGCTTTCTGCAGCTCTGACAGGGGAGCTTCATTTGTCAGGGTGTTCCAAGAAGTGCTAGCAGGGACAGGTTTTCATCCTGGGTGGCTGAAGAACCAGTTCTGGAAGACAATATAATGTAAATGGAGGCAAAATCTGCCCCTAAATGTTAGGCTGAAATGCAAGTGAGATGTTTTGTTGTCTGCTCTGTGGTCCTCCCCCCTGACTGAGCTGGAATTAAACCAGCTTTAAGGTCAGGGCTGAGAGGGGAGGGGAGGAGATTGTTTCAGATCAAACCTCCAGGTTTGTTGTTTCATGGCAAATAGCAAGTGAAGAGCTCTGGCCTGCTCTTGGAGGGGCCAGGCTTCCCCAGCTCACCCCTTTCCATAGGGTAAAGAGTAGGAGCACATCCAGCACTGCAGAAATCCTTCAAAAACTGCAGATGTGGTCACGATTGCTCCAGAGGTTCTGATAACTCAGGGGGTCTGGATCATCTCTGCCCTTCCACTAAATGTGGCATGTCCTTGGGGAATATTTCAGCACGCATACATTAGAAAGTTACACAGATTTTCTTCTGGATAATACCTTCCTTTGAGAGGCCTGCTAAGTGTTGGGGAAATGTCAGTTTGGCTGCTGGTCTGTCAGAGCACAGAGGCACTGGTAAAGCTGCTGTGCTGTGCCACAGAGGGGCAGAGTGCAGAAGATGCACACCTGGAGTGAGGGAAAGCCCAGGGGCTGCGGTGGCTCCGAGCCCACAGCTCCTGTGAGCACTGAGCACCTGCACAAGGGGGTCCTGGGCCCTCCTGGCATTGCCAGGGTGGGGATGCCTTCAGCTGCCCCTTCTCAGTGCCTGCCCCTCCAGCAGCGTCTGACACAGCTGGGCTTCACTGGCAGAGCCCAGAGCACGCGGGGCTGGCACAGAAGCCCTGCCCAGGCCAGAGCAGGGCAGCCCTGCAGGCAGGAGCACAGCCCTCAGCGCTGCCTTGGCAGCCCCTGGCACAGCTGCCTCCTCAGGGGCTGTGCAGGGCTCTGCCCCTGCTGCTGGCCTGCTTTGGGGCTGGGCCAGAGAGGGGACAGCTCTCTGTAGCACAGAGACCTTTGTTGCTTCTCAGTGTGATTTTCCTCATGCTACCCCAGCATGGTTGTGTCTCCATGGCCTCTTGCTCAGCCCTGTCCCTCGCTGGCACGATGGAAGCAGCTCACTGCCAAGTGCCAGCCTGGGCTGTGCCCAGGGGAGCCCAGGGAGGAGCAGAGCCCCTGCAGCCCCCCTGCACCCCCAGCCCCTCCTGCAGCCCCTCGTGCAGCCCCAGCCCCCCTGCAAACCCTCCTGCTAGCTCAGGCATGCTGTGGTGCCCAGGGAGCTGTGGCACACCCAGGGATGCTGTGGCACACCCAGGGGTGCCGTGGCACACCCAGGCATGCTGTGGTGCCCACAGGGATGCTGTGGCACACCCAGGCATGCTGTGGTGCCCAGGGGTGCTGTGGTACCCACAGGGGTGCCCAGAGGTGCCCAGGGGTGCTGTGGTGCCCAGGCTCCCCCAGCTGAGCCCAGGGCCAGCCAGGCCTGGCAGAGCTCTGCTGTGTCTGAGTATCTCTGTGTGAGAGCAGGGCCAGCTCCATGGGGTTTGCTCTCCCTGACATATCCTTGACCAGGACACTTTTGCAGGACAGAATCTGTACGTAACAACCTCCTATCTTCTAATAAATGATTCTCTCTTAAACAAACTCTCCTGTCTGGGCTCTGGTTGTTACCACTGCAGACTTTATAAGGGCTCTCTGCTCCAGCAGCAGCAGTACCACACCATGGCTTACCTTTCCCTGGGACAGAGACCCTCAGGATTAAAATTCTCCTTTCCCTGTGCTCCTGAACCAGAGAGGGCAGCTGGAGTGGTCAGCCCAAGAGCAGCCAAGATGGGTGTTCCAGTTTCTGTGGCCTCAGCACAAAGTGTGATGTGTTTTACCAGCCCAGAGAATGGCTGCTCTAAATGCTGCAGCTCACTTTCCTCCTGGATGTAATACCAAGACAAAACTGACATAAGTACAGTAGAAAGCCTGTTTAAAATAAATTCATTTTTTAGGGAAAAGATAAATTGCCATGCAATTTACCCTTAGTGACTCCAGCCTTGGCCTTTTTTCAGAAATTTCTGGGGACATGTCCTTGACAACAAAAAATTTCCAGTTCATGGAGTAAGTTTTTAAGACACTCTCTCCCCAGGCATGAGTGAGCAGAGCTGTTCATGCCTTCTGGAGAGCAGGTCCTGAAATGAGCTGGGTTTGCAGCTGTACAGTGGTTTTATTGCTGACCAGCTCCAGTGGCACATCTCACCCTGCTTTGAGGACACACCACATCAGTCTGGGGGACACTCAGTCACCTTCTGCAGCTCCTCTCAAGGAAACGTTGAAATATTAAAGGAAAACCCAAATTTGAAACACATTTCACATTAATCAGAAAAATTGATGTAATAAATTATTCTATTTCATCAGGAATTAGGAGACAGCTTACAGGGTTCCCTTCAAAGATCATTATTAATGATTTGAAATTTAAGAGCCTTTTATACCACGTATGGAAAATTACTTTCAAGCACTCGTAGGCCTGTTTTTTCCCCAGTTCTGTTTGGCCAGACTCACCCAAATGCAGCAGCTGGAGGGCAGGATGGTGCTCTCATGCCCCAGGGGCTCAGCCTGGCTGTCACACTCCTCCTCTGAGCTGTCCCCTGGCCCAGGACAGGGTCACAGGTGCCCCCACAGCCGCGCTCAGAGCAACGAAGGAGGAATTCCCTTTCCTGCGAGGACAAGGCCAAGGCCAGGGAAGGGAAGGGAAGGCAAAGAGGAGCGGGAGGCCAGGGCTGGGCAGGGGCACCTCGTGCATGGGGAGCAGCAGCAGTGGCACCGGCAGGGCAGCAGGCAGAGCTGCACCCTGGCACAGGGCACACAGGGCACACAGGGCACAGGAGGGCACAGGGCACAGGAGGGCACACAGGGCACACAGGGCACACAGGGCACATAGGGCACAGGGCACAGGAGGGCACACAGGGCACACAGGAGGGCACACAGGCACAGGGGGGCACAGGAGGGCACAGGAGGGCACACGGGCACACAGGGCACACAGGGCACATAGGGCACAGGGCACAGGAGGGCACACAGGGCACAGGAGGGCACACAGGCACAGGGGGGCACAGGAGGGCACAGGAGGGCACACGGGCACACAGGGCACACAGGGCCCACAGGGCACAGGAGGGCACACAGGGCACAGGAGGGCACACAGGCACAGGGGGGCACAGGGGGGCACACAGGGCCCACAGGGCACACAGGGCCCACAGGGCACACAGGCACAGGAGGGCACACAGGGCACAGGGGGGCACACAGGGCACACAGGGCACACAGGGCACACAGGGCACACAGGGCACAGGAGGGCACACAGGGCACACAGGGCACAGGGGGGCACACAGGGCACACAGGGCACACAGGGCACACAGGGCCCACAGGGCACAGGAGGGCACACAGGGCCCACAGGGCACAGGAGGGCACACGGGCACAGGGGGGCACACAGGGCCCACAGGGCACACAGGGCACAGGAGGGCACACAGGGCACAGGGGGGCACACAGGGCACACAGGGCACACAGGGCACAGGAGGGCACACAGGGCACAGGGGGGCACACAGGGCCCACAGGGCACACAGGGCACACAGGGCACAGGAGGGCACACAGGGCACACAGGGCACACAGGGCACAGGAGGGCACACGGGCACAGCCCAGAGCCCCTGCTCAGAGCTCAGGGACCCCAGAGAGCCCCAGAACTCCCCACAGACCCTGCTCAGGATGGAGCTCCCTGCTGCCTTGCAGAGCCTTTATCTGCACCAGCATTTCACTCTGCTGCTGAAGAACCTTGGACATTGCCTCGTGCATGAGCAGGTAACAGTTAATCTAGGAAATATTTTAGATAACAAAATCAACTGCTTCAAAACTTAATCAATCCTGGTTTCTTCCCAAATGGGTTCCTTCAAATGGTACTTGAAATAGTTTTACTTTCCCCCATTGTCTCTCTAATATCCTGATGAACTTTTCCTTCTGAGCTTCTCCTTGTTTTAATTATCTGCTCATCCAACCATTCCATCTGATAATTAAGCAAGGTAATAATATAGAGTAATCTTTAAAAATTAAACTTCTTTTGTTGTTAAACAAAAGCAGAACTTTCATTGCTGTTTAAAGGTGTGGGGTTTTTTTACTTTCTTAATTTAAAAGAACAATTACTGCATTTGGAAGTAGTGGCAATACTTGAGAACCCACCTGCCACAGAGCTGGTGAAATTATTTTACATTAACCCCAAAGGTTTTGCATTAGATAACATAATGAGATTTTTCTAGGCAGTTTCAATCAGCAGATCTCACAATCACAATAATTGGGGTGGACAGAGCAAAGCAAAGAGCCAAGGAAATCCTGGAGCAGTCAGGATTATGGGTGCTGCTCTTGCCAGCTCCAGAGCAGCAGCAAAGGCAGAACCCTTCCATTCTCAGCAAAGAGAGAGAACCCTTCCATTCTCAGCAAAGAGAGAACCCTTCCATTCTCAGCAAAGAGAGAACCCTTCCATTCTCAGCAAAGGGAGAACCCTTCCATTCTCAGCAAAGGGAGAACCCTTCCATTCTCAGCAAAGAGAGAACCCTTCCATTCTCAGCAAAGGGAGAATCCTTCCATTCTCAGCAAAGAGAGAACCCTTCCATTCTCAGCAAAGGGAGAACCCTTCCATTCTCAGCAAAGGGAGAACCCTTCCATTCTCAGCAAAGAGAGAACCCTTCCATTCTCAGCAAAGGGAGAATCCTTCCATCAGACACACCCTTCCAGCACAGGCACAACCCTTCCATCAGACAGGCAGCAGCCCACTCAGGGTTTCAGTTCTGCTGAGGAGGAAAATGTGTTAAGCACACCGAAATCTGCTAAATACACACACAAATATGCACAGAAGATATAGACACACATAAACACATGCACAGATTGTGGATGGATAGATAGATAGATAGATAGATAGATAGATAGATAGATAGATAGATAGATAGATAGATAGATAGATATAGATAGACAGCCAGCCAGACATGCTGAATCCAGCCAGACATGCTGAATTCCTGTCTGTATATCTGTATATGAAGGTCCCTGGCAAACAGCCTAAAGGAAGGAGGGAGCTGCTGGGGACAGGGCAGCACCAGCAGCCCCTGAGCTGTGCAGCGGGCTCAGAGCTCAAAGCAATCCCCCTGGCACAAGCTGAGGAGATGGAAACCCTCCAGCCTTGTTTGTGGAAGATCCTCCAAGAGCCAGACACTCCCCTGAGCAGCAGGGGAACAAGCAGGGAGGAGAATTGCTCAGCAATGGCATCAAAGAGGAAACCAGACTCAGTCCCTTGGCCACAACCAGAGGGAGAGGAGGCAGCTGCTGGAACTTCACTAAAAGCTGCACAAAGATCTCCAGTCCTTGGAGGCTGCCATGGAAATGCAGAGTGGTTCAAGCAGCTGACAGAGATTACAGAGCTGGATGGAGCTTGCCGGGGAAGATGAGACAGGAGCTGGGGAAAAGGTTAATCGGCAGAAGGGTCAAAGGAAATTAAAAGTATATGTGCAAGAGAGTGCTGGAAGAGAGAGAGAGTAGGCCTGGGAATAACCATGAGTGGGATGGCATTAATGATGACTCAAAAGTGGTGGAAAACTGACTGAAAGTGGGGCTGCCTACAGAGCCAGGCATCTGCCTTGGCAGCAGGAGCCTCCATGAAATGCCAACAGGAATCCCAGGCGCCAGGTTGGAAGCCCTGGGCTGATCTCTGCTCTGACTGCCCAGAGCCCAGGCTCACCTGCCTCAACAGGAGATGCACTGGGCTCAGCACACCTGGAATTGGACCTTGCTCAGGCCTTGCTCTGGCTCCTGCCTGCAGGAGGCCAGCACAAAATGCAGTAAAACTCCATTATTCTGTCCCCAGCTCTCTCACTGCTCTCAGCAAATGGCCCAGCCAGAGCTGTGATGGGGAAAACGTGCTGTTCCTCACCTGTGTTCATGCAGCAGGCTTTGGGGTGACCATTACAGCTCTTTGTGCATTCTCCAGCAGCCCAGGAGGGCGGGAGGGTGAAATCCCCTGCAAGAACCAGCCCTGGCCTCAGCGGCCGAGCTCTCACTGGAGCAGGACCATGATGTGTTCTCAGGAAGGTGCTGTCAACCCCCTCAGGGAGGGCTGCTCTGTAAGGAACCATGATATTTAAACCCTGCGACCTTTTACAAAGTGTAAGATCTGGCTTAAAGGGCAGCCTTCCTCAAATAAATGACTCTGAAACCTCTTAGGTCAGATTTTTTTTAAAAAAATCGATAATGGAGAGACATCACATTATTTTACTATGAGAAGATTAATCATTAATATCTTGCAATTGATTTGCAAGCTGCATTTATTTATGATGTGTTTGTACAGCACCATGCACACCCTTATCTATTATCCAGACCTCAAGGAGTTACTTAGTGCAAATAAATCAATGCAATTTATCGATTAAATTATATAAATACTCTTGGAATTTGGCAAGTGAAAGTTTCCATTGCCATTCTCAGGCCTCATTTATGGGCTGGGAGCTGGCAAACGATAACCTGAAGCAAGCCAAGGAGGCTGGTGAGCCCAGCATGGCCGTGCAGCTGGGCTGCTGTGCTGTCCTTCAGGGCTGCCTGTGCTCTCCTGCAGCCCTGCTGGGCCCCTGGTGCCTGGACAGGGTCAGCTCCTGCTCCTGGCATCTGCAGGGCATTGCCACCTGAGGGGAGAGCTCCTCTCCCAGGTAACGAGTAACAGCACAGGAGGAAACGGCCTCAGGTGGCACCAGGGGGGTTTAGACTGATTTTAGGAATGCTTTCTTCATGGAAAGGGTTGTCCTGCATTTTTCCTGCCCAGAGCAGCTGCCCCTGGATCCCTGGCAGTGCCAAGGCCCGGCTGGGCAGGGCTGGGAGCACCTGGGACAGAGGGAGCTGTCCCTGCCATGGCAGAGACCTGGAGCGCAGGAGCTTTGCAGCCCTATCACAGGGTCCTGTGCTTTCCTGCACTTCCACCTGGCTGCTGCTCCTGCTCTGTGCCCTGGGCAGTGCTTTGGGCCCCAGTGTGGCCAGGCAGCAGCTGCCCACTGCACTCCTGCCCTGGCAGTGCCCAGGGCATCTCCAAAGCCAGCAATAAATCCCAGGTGCTCAGGGATTATCAGCTCCTGATCATCTGAGGCTGAACATCCCAGAGTAATTGACATTCTTGACTGAATCTTGCTGTGCCTCTGCCCCTTATCTATAAAGTGATGATGTTTCTCCCCTGCCTTTCTGGGCTGCACAGAGACAAGTTAATTAATAGTTTGCACGCAGAATAAACAAACACGACTGGAGTAATGAGTGCCACAGAAAAACCCCAAACACCAAGAGCAAAGAGTATTTCATCCTAACAGTGAGGATGAGCAGGATACAGCAAACAGGAGCTGGGGCCACACTCTGAAGGACATAACAAACCAGATTTTTGAATTGCTGCTCCACCACGGAGACAGGGCCCCCTTGGGAAACCAGCATTTGATCCTGTAATGAGGCACCCCTGGCAGCCCAGGAATGGTGCTGCAGCTCAGGACAAGGCTTCTCCTACTCCTTGCGTGCTTGGCTTTGGAGTTGGACCACTGTCACACAAACTTGCCTGTTAGCCTTTATAACTTACTAGAAGTTTAAAAAAGCTTATGGAGTTTATCTGTATTATCATTTGTGGGTGGCACCAGGCCCCCTGAAAGTGCTTTTGTTAAATGTGCAGTGGTTCAAGTTATCCTGACAAATGCAAAACAAAGACCTTACATAATCCACTGCAACTGCAAAGATAAAATTTTACATGTCATAACAACACGTATCAAAAGAATTATGTAAAACTCACCCATAATTTAAAACATCACTGGGGTGGCTCCATAATCAGGGCAAGGTCTGTGCCAGGCTCCTCGTGGAAGCTGAAACCTCAGTGCCAGAGCCTGAAAGCACAGGGGTGACAGGAGGTGAGGGGCTGTCCTGGCACTGTGCTGGCTCTGGTCACTGCTGTGGTCACTCCAGGGCTCTGTGTCCAGCAGCTGGACATGGCCTCCATCCTGCTGAGCCCCTTCCCACACCTGGACATGCCCTGGGATTGAGGCTTTGGCAGGCAGGGCTTGGCAAGTCTGGGCTTTGTGCCCTGGACTGCAGCTCAGGGAGGAGCTGTGGGTGCCACAGGACACCAGGGCCACCCTCCAGCTGTCCCCTGCCACCCTGGCAGCCGGGGACAGACCTCAGCACAAACACTGCAGGGACCGGGAAACGTCTTCTCCTGCACCAGCTCGAGTGCTCGGCTGGGTCTGGCAGGAACTGAGGAGAGGAGATGAGAAGGGGATGGCAGGGAACAACTTTGTGACATCCAGCATCACAGAGAGGAGAGAGGAGAGTTATTATTTGGACTTGTCAAGTCTCCATTGCTCCCAAAGGAGATGACCTACTTGCAGAATTAAGAATTCACCAGGAAATGGGGTTTAGGATTCAGGAGACAGTCCACCCTCTAAATCCAAACTTGTGTTGTGAAAACCCAGCGTTGGCTCTGACCAGGCTTGAAATGCTCCTGCATTATTGGAGTTACCAGCACTCTCCTCCTGCCCTGGCTCCTGGGGTCTCTCTGGCTCTCCTTGGTGTGCTGCAGATGGTGCTGAGCTGTTGCTCAGAGCCTCTCTGACCCCGGAGCAGCTCTCTGTGTCTCTCTGTGTGTCTGTCTGTCTGTCTGTCTCTGACCCAGCGCGGGGCCCGGAGCCGCTCTGACATCGGAGCAGCTCTCTGTCTCTCTGTCTGTCTCTCGGTCTGTCTCTCGGTCTGTCTCTCTCTGTCTCTGGCCCAGCTCCAGGGAAGTGCCGGCTCAGCCCCATCCCAGCCCATCCCAGCCCACCGCGGGCTCTCCTCCGGGCCAGGGCCGGTGCCGGCTGCCTCCAGGTGCTCTCGGGGCTGTTGGAGGGTGGGACAGGCTGCCGGTGCTGGGGAAGGAGCGAGGGCTGGGACAACCCTCAGGGAATCCCCAAGCTGAGAGTGCTGAGGCTGATGGAGAAAACCCCATCAATTTCAGCTGGGCTTGCGAATTTCTGACCTGTCCATAAATATTCACAGGGACTGATGAATCCTCTTACTCTGCTCCCTCATCTCTGTCTGCATCTTTTGGAGAGGAGCTCAGTTCTGTCCAGTGAGCTGGGCCCCATGCTGCGTCAGAGACAGACAGACAGACAGACACAGAGGGAGCCGCTCCGGGCCCCGCGCTGGTTTCCCCAGCAACAGCGATGGCAGAAGGAGCAGAAAACACCCTTCGGAACCACTCCTTCCCTGTAAACACGTTTTCCCTCTTGTTGTCCCGCAGCCTGAGTGCAAATCTGCAGACAAACACACTCCTGCCCTGGGGAGGAAAGGCTTGGTTGCTGTATCTGTTCCTTGCTTGGCTTCAGTTCTGAAGATGAAACAAAAAGCAGGAATTGGTACTATCAAAACTGAGCAATCTGAGACCTCCACATACGTGTTTAAAGCAGGGAAAGTGAGAGATGCTGCAATTATTATTTTTAAATCAAAGGGTGGCTATTAGCAATCCCTTATAAACATATCCACGGTGCTGCAAAGATCAATTGAGCTGCAGGTCCCGGCTCTGGGCTGCAGCAGAGCCGTGAGTTACACACAGTCTGAAAGGACAATCACCAGCTATGCAGAGAATTTCTATTTGGGGAACACCCCTCTCTGGCCTCAGGGCCCCATTTCTGTGCGAGCAGAAGGGCTGGGAATGCTGCTGGAGACCGCCTTGTTTTCCTCCTTCTGCTCCTCTCCTCTGCCCCTGGAGAAAAGCTGCGTCTGAAGCTGCTGCTCTCCGTCTGCAGCTGCTTTCCGTCTGCATGGGAACCGACATCCCTCGGTTATCCTCGCTGCCTCTAAAAATAGCGCGGGGAAACCCGCCCGAGATCAAAGCGCTCACAGACAGAGCGGCCGCGGCTCCGGAGGGGCACAAACCGCGCGGAACGGCACAGCCCGGCACAGCCTGGCACAGCCTGGCATATCCCGGCACAGCCCGGCATATCCCGGCACAGCCCGGCACAGCCTGGCATATCCCGGCACAGCCCGGCATATCCTGGCACAGCCCGGCACAGCCTGGCATATCCCGGCACAGCCCGGCACAGCCTGGCACAGCCTGGCATATCCCGGCACAGCCCGGCATATCCTGGCACAGCCCGGCACAGCCTGGCATATCCCGGCACAGCCCGGCATATCCTGGCACAGCCCGGCACAGCCTGGCATATCCCGGCACAGCCCGGCACAGCCTGGCACAGCCTGGCACAAACCGCGCGGAACGGCACAGCCCGGCACAGCCTGGCATATCCCGGCACAGCCCGGCACAGCCTGGCATATCCCGGCACAGCCTGGCATATCCCGGCACAGCCCGGCATATCCTGGCACAGCCCGGCACAGCCTGGCATATCCTGGCACAGCCCGACACAGCCCGGCATATCCCGGCACAGCCCGGCACAAACCGCATAGAACGGCACAGCCCGGCACAGCCCGGCATATCCCGGCACAGCCCGGCACAAACCGCGCAGACCGGGCGGGCAGGGACACACGGGGACAGGAGAGGATGAGGATGAGGATGAGGATGAGGATGAGGATGAGGATGAGGATGAGGATGAGGATGAGGATGAGGATGAGGATGAGGATGAGGATGAGGATGAGGCTCCCTCCTGCCCGGCCCGGCCCTGGGCTCCGAGGGAACGCGGGGCAGCCCCGGGGTGCGGCCGGGGCCGGGTTCCCGCCCCAGCGGGGATTCCCTGCCCCGGGGCTGCTCCGGGGGATGCTCCGGGGGATGCTCCGGGGGCTGCTCCCCTTCTCCGGCTCCGCAGCCCCGGGCAGGGCAGGGCAGGGCAGGAGGGGCACGGGCAGAGCACGGGCTCAGGGCACAGCCTCGGGGCACAGCCCCGGCCCGGCAGAGGAGCGCCCGGCACCCAAACCGTGCCGAAGGGGCCGAGATGCCGAGAGCAGGGAACCAGAATTGGGGGTGAGCCCCCTGCCCTGGGACCCTCCTGCTGCAGGAGGGGTGCAGAACCTTCCTCCCTGGAGACCCCCTGAAAACCCCGCTCTGCAGGCTTCCCCATGGCTGCTGCCTCGCTGAGCTGCAATAAACACAGACACACTGCGCCACGCATTCAGGGTCGCTAAACCTGTGCTTTTTAACGCAAATCTCAGCATGACTTGGCAATTTACACAATAGGACCTAATACTGGGATATGCCCCAAGAATATTCCTGCTTTTTCTTTCTTTTACATAAAAATATTTATTATTAATAAAGTTCTGCAGAAAGAAAGAATTAATTGTAGTAAGACAGAGTAGAGCAGCAGCCTTTCCTTCTCACATTAAAGAGTAAAGGCATCATTTTTAGCCAATTCCATGATTTCTGAGCACTCAGGGGCAGCATTACCTCAAGGTCTGGTCTGTAATTCCCACAAAGGGAATTTCAGGGCTTTCATCCGTGCAGAAGGTGGCCTCCAGCAGCTGTGCTCAGGGCACTGGGCACTGGCACCCTGGGATGGTGCCCAGGCGTGGCAGCATCCCCGGCCTGGCGGCGTCTCCTCCAGGCACAGCTCCTGCCACAACAGCCCCCAGCAGCTGGGCTGGCACTGGAAGGACAGACAGACAGACAATCTTTGTCATTAATGACTTACATGGGTCTCTATCGATTTCTTGACTGTCAAATGCAATTATTGGGATAGTTCATCATAAAGCTGAAATAAGAACTACCTGAGCTTTTCTGGTGTTGCCAACAACATAAAATAGAGAATGACCTAAGGTGGAAGGGACCCACAAGGATCACTGAGTCCAAAACCTGTCAGTTGGGCAAAATATTCAGTGAACTCTTTGCTTATCAAATATAGCTCTCTTTTTTTTAAATTTTGGTTGATTTACATCCTGAAATTCCACTATGCATAAAGGTAAGAAGTCACTTCCCAGTTCACATTAAAATAGTGCAGTCAAGAACTATCCTTGCAAACCCTTCAGACACTGACTGTGCCAGAGGCTCTCACAGGGCATGGGACACTCACCTACAATGTTATTCACCTGCCAGAGCCTCTGACAGGGCATGGGACACTCACTGACTCCGGAGCTCCACCCAGCTCTCCTGGCCCAAATTCACCCTCACATTGCCTTTTGTAGTCTAACATATTTCTGTATAGATTCATTACCTACCTGTTTGGGATAGCTGAGAAATCATACTTAGGAAAACCCTGTAAGTAAATATTTTCTCCTATATAATTTTCACAGCAATGAGGCAGACAGTCCAAGTAATTAAATGAAAATGTGGAGTTTATTTTTAGGTAGCCTGAGCTGGTACTGGTCTGCAATTAGAACATCAGTGAAGAACTGTGGGAAGGGCTGGTGACTGAGTCACTGCTTAAAAGGGATGGAGAAAGTTTAGGCTTATTTTTTTTTATTTTTCCCCTGATCCTTCTCTATTAGCACTGCAAATGCCACCTACCTCCACAGCTGTGGCAGTGAGATTTGGGCATGTCCCAGAGCAGACCCTGGGGGCACTGGTGCCAAACTGCATTTCAATTGCAAAGAGTGTGTGCAAACGAGCTGTAATTGAGAATGTCAGAGACTCCCAGCTGGTTTAAATAAAAACATCGCTGGCTGGGAGCTCAGCAATCGCTCAGCTGCCATCAAGCCTGGCACTGTGGCACAGGCTCCTGCCTGCACCAGCTGCAACCGCGAGGGCAGGCAGGGCCAGCAGCCCCAAGGGAGTGCCAGGCAGTGCCAGGCAGAGCCAGGAGCCCCCAGGCAGTGCCAGGAACGCCAGGCAGTGCCAGCAGCCCCCAGGCAGTGCCAGGAGTGCCAGGCAGTGCCAGGAGTGCCAGCAGCCCCCAGGCAGTGCCAGGAACGCCAGGCAGTGCCAGCAGCGCCCAGGCAGTGCCAGGAGTGCCAGGCAGTGCCAGGAGTACCAGCAGCCCCCAGGCAGTGCCAGGCAGTGCCAGGAACGCCAGGCAGTGCCAGCAGCCCCCAGGCAGTGCCAGGAGTGCCAGGCAGTGCCAGGAGTGCCAGCAGCCCCCAGGCAGTGCCAGGAGTGCCAGGAGTGCCAGCAGCCCCCAGGCAGTGCCAGGAACGCCAGGCAGTGCCAGCAGCCCCCAGGCAGTGCCAGGAGTGCCAGGCAGTGCCAGGAGTGCCAGCAGCCCCCAGGCAGTGCCAGGCAGTGCCAGGAACGCCAGGCAGTGCCAGCAGCCCCCAGGCTGCTCCTCAGGTGCTGGGGGAGCAGGGCACAGGAGGGAAGCTCTGCCCAGCTGCCCCACAGGGATTTGTGCTCCCCACCCGGGCATCTCTGCCCTCCCCTGGCCTGCAGAGGGGGCAGAGGGGGGCACACAAGTTTCTGCTGTGCCTGCAGAGCAAGGGTGAGCCAGCCAAGGCAGAGCTGCCCTAGAGTCCTGCACTGCCATACCAGGGAGTGGAAGAATTCTCTGTCTTCTTGTTCAATATTCTTGTTTATTGCTAAAATTCATTATGCTGCCTTTCATAAATCACATGCTAAAGATTTGGGGGAAATCGATGCTAATAAGAACTAAACTATGTGAACATTCAGCTGGAGCAAAGAGGTCTTTTTGCCTTTGATTAAGTCATTACCAACTCCCCTGCAGCATCAAATATTTCTCTTTTAAATTGCTCATGAACAGCAGTGTTCCTTGAAATGCATGGACAAAAAACATTCTTCCCTCAGCAAAGGGAAACAACTCATAACCCACCTTTGTGATTGCGCTTTTGTTTGCTTTGGTACATAATCAGAGCAGGATTGTTCCTTTGCTAAATTGTGTCTGGGACAGAGCAGCAGAACACAGCAGAGCAGGGAATCAACAGCAGCCTTGGGATCTAGGATTGGCCAAGAGAAAAGCCCTTTGGTGAGCATCCTCTTGAGAGTTCAGAATCAAATGCATCCCAACCATTCCTCAATCACCTAATCTGCACTAAAATAAAGCAGAAAAAAACCAAAAACCAAGACCAAACGGAAATAAAACCTGAAGAAAGCCAAGCCTTGCACCCTGAGCCTGGCAGCTCCAATTGCGCTGTCCCCGTGTGACCCTCGCAGACAGATCAGGGCTGCCCGAGCTGTGCGAGAGCCAGGGCAGCCCTGGAAGGGTCCGGGCTGTGCCCCCGGCGCCCGTGGCTGTGCCAGCGGCACAGGGAGAGAGAGGGGACTCTGCTGCCGCCCGTGCCCGGCGTCCCCTCTGCGGCTCCTGCTGCTCGCACACAGGGTGGGACAGGGCCCTGCAGGGACCCCCAGGCTCCTGGGGCAGCGTTTCACCCGTCCCGGCTCTCTGCATTCCCTAAGGCAGCACCAAGGCTCCCGGGGCAGGGTTTCACCCATTGCTGGCTCCCGGGGCAGGGTTTCACCCATTGCTGGCTCCCGGGGCAGGGTTTCACCCCGTCCTGGCTCCCGGGGCAGCGTTTCACCCATTGCTGGCTCCCGGGGCAGGGTTTCACCCATTCCCGGCTCCCGGGGCAGGGTTTCACCCATTGCTGGCTCCCGGGGCAGGGTTTCACCCATTGCTGGCTCCCGGGGCAGGGTTTCACCCATTCCCGGCTCCCGGGGCAGGGTTTCACCCATTGCTGGCTCCCGGGGCAGCGTTTCACCCATTCCCGGCTCCCGGGGCAGGGTTTCACCCATTGCTGGCTCCCGGGGCAGGGTTTCACCCATTCCCGGCTCCCGGGGCAGGGTTTCACCCATTGCTGGCTCCCGGGGCAGGGTTTCACCCATTGCTGGCTCCCGGGGCAGGGTTTCACCCATTGCTGGCTCCCGGGGCAGGGTTTCACCCATTCCCGGCTCCCGGGGCAGGGTTTCACCCATTCCCGGCTCCCGGGGCAGGGTTTCACCCATTCCCGGCTCTCTGCAGCCCCAAAGCAGCTCCGGGCAGGGCTGGCGCAGCCCCTGTGCCCCTGGCGCTGCCCTGCGCGCTTCCCTCTGCCACCCTGCAGAGCGCGGCTCGCACTGGGCTGCTCCTGCCGCTGCTCAGACACCACCACAAACAGCACACGGAGAACTCCCGTGGGTAAACTGCAGAGCAGCATTATCAGCATCATCTTCACGTAATTGTGGTTCCTCAATGTGCTGATCTCCAGTTTAAAAATAAACCCCGGGATCAAAATAGAATTTGGCAACTAGTTTTAGCTTAAAAATGCTATTTTGAAATGGGGCAGAAAAGCTGTGAAAACTTTATTTTCCTTTCTGAGAAAAGAACTGAAATGACAGGAGATGCTGAAGAGCAGTGAGGAGCACATTAACACTCCGGGGGCGAGGCTGTGCCTGCCGACACAGGACACTGCTCCGTCCTGTTCCAGGAGGAATTGTAATCAAAGGAAGTGGGGGAAAAACCCCCACTAGCACCAGGATTGCTTACCTAGTCCTAAGAGCAGTCAGACCTTCATTATTAACACCAACACGTCTGTAAAAATCAAAAATAATATGCAAAATAATCCATGTTCTTTTAATATGGAAAAAATCTCCCTTAACTCTCTACACAGAGAGCTCCAGCTGCACTGCTCAGCCAGTACATGTCCTGAAATACTGCAGTGATGGCACTCCCAGTCCTCTGTTCTAAACACCTACACAAAATATTGCAGCTATAATGAGCCACAGAAAATACTGTGATTCAAAAACAAAAATCTATGTCCTCTGTCTTAGGAATGCAGTACATGATCAGGAGAAGTTATGCCTACAACATTGATCAAATAAAAAAAATTAATTCCAATATATGTTCACTTAAGTTTCTAGTTAGAGAGATTTCCTTACAAGAAACTATTTAATCATTTTACCTCTCACACATGTGCTAAATTGGCAATGCAGCCCAAACAGCAATCCCTGTGCTGCAGCTCAGAGTTACCTGGTTTTAATGAGTTTCTGGAGGAACGGGGATGGGTTTTGCTGCCAGGCACCGTTCAGCAGTGGGGACATCAGCCTGGCCTGGGCTGGCCCTGCGGCCCTGGGGAAAATGGGGCACACAAGGAGGGAAAGGCAGCACTGGGATCCAGACCCACTTTCTCAGCTGAGTTAACCGAAAACTTCTGTGTTAGAGAACACGAGCGTGCAGCAAAGTGCTGTGCTGAGGATGAAAGGAAACAACGTGCTCGCTTCAGAACAGAATAAAAGCCAGAGATCCCTTTCAACCCATGTGATGCTTTGATCCTAAGGAATTAAAGAATTAAACTGTAGGTAACTACTGGTGAGGGAGGAGACCCACTGGACTGCAAATTTTTAGGACAAAGTACCCAGCTCTGAACAGCCAAAATCTGGTGCACAGACAGTGGGTGGCTGCCCCAGTAACACCGCACCATGAAAGCCTTCACAGCAGCAGTGACCCTCTCTGTGAAAAATAAAATGTCTTGGAACTATTCTGGGGGCCTTGCAAAGCCACAGGGAAGGTCTCTGCCCGTCCCTCTGCAGGGCACGGCAGCAGGGGCTCTGCAGCAGGGCTGGGGACACTGCCAGCCTCAGAGCTCCCCAGCGGGGTCCCTTCATACCCTCACACATTAATGGTCCCTTTGTAATCAGCTGAGCAGCTGAAAAGTGTTAAAACAGGATCCAGAGCAGCTAAGGATGGGACATGATCAGTGTGATCTCTGTAACTCCACTTGAACAAGAACTCATCCTTGTGAGGACGAGATGCACAGACAACCTCAAATTCTAATCAAGAGGAACAAAATTGCTTAATCAGTGGTGAATTTTCAATCAAAAATCAGGGTTTCTCTTAGTCAAAGACATTTTTGCATTAAAATCACAACCACACTTTAATGGAGACTTTTTACTTCCCTCTTTCAAAGGCTCATACTTAAGCACAAGCTTATCTTTTAAAAATGGGAAAAGAAATCAACAAGACTCAGTAGTTATGAGAGAATTGCAGGCTTCCATTTCACATCTCTGACAGGAAATAGAAGACTAAAGACAAAATTAACAGAAAAATTTCCCAAGCTCAATAGTCATTGATAATTACTTCTATTAGAGAGGGTTATCCACAATTTTTGTGCAACATCAATAAACTGGAAAGTCATTAGAGAGAAGAGATTTGAGATAATCAGCTAAAAGCCTTTAGCTGGGTTTTGAAAGTTCAGAAGAGAAAGCATGTTAATTTTTTGAACCTCCAGATGAACTTTAGAGTCCTCCCAGTGCAAGCTGCAAAGCGAAGGCACGAGCAGGACCCAGCTGTGGGAGCTCACAGCCCTGGGTGTTTGTTTGTTTGTTTGTTTGGCACCTGAGCCCTGCCAGGGTGCGTGAGGCACCCCCTGGCACAGGCAGTGCCCCCAGCCCCGCCCAGCCCCACAAACCCTGCAGGAGATGGAGCAGAGCCCCAGCCCTGACAAACCCCATTGACTGCACTCACTCAGCCCAATGTGCTGGCAGGGCAGAATTTGGCTAACAGGGAGCACCAGGTCTGCTCAGCTGCTGCCCACTGGGGAGGCAATGCCAAATTTACTGCTGCCCAACTCACCTTTCCTGAAGGACCCCAATTAGCTGATTTGTGAGAACAATTCCAGTCCAGCTGCTGAAATCAATGAGCACATTGCAGAGCAGACCGACAGATTGGATTTTCTCACCCAGCTTCCATTTACAGAGGCCAAATGAGGCTATCACTGGAAAATCTTATAAACCCTCAGAGCTCCACGGTTAGAACCCAGTTGGAAGCTAAAATTCTTCCCTTCATTTTGCCTCTGCCTTGCCAGGACAAGACTGTGCTATGTTTCTTAGCATCTTATAAGGGGCTGCCATTGAATGAAGTGGGTGTAGGAGATTCTGATTAAACCCATTCATCTCAGATGAGATGGAACAGAATCAAAATCAAATCCTGGCCATAACACGATGTGGAAGGTAATGCATATCAGGCAAAAATTAGGAACCCTACACAGCAGCCTGAAAAGTCTAAAGTCAGACCTGGCAAATGCCCATTTCTGCAAGGTTTAATTCATTCCAGCCAGGAGAAAAAGAGAAATTCCTTACACGTTCTGTAACAATTCCAGAGAGCCATTTGTGGGTTACCTGCAGCTCTGAAGCCATTGCACCACGGCTGAGCCCCGTGCGGCCCCAGCGTGGCTCTGGAGGCACCTTGCCTGGAGCTGCCTTGGCTCCTGCACCCTCAGGAAATGCTGGAGGTGGGGAGGAACAGGCTCCCAGCACAGAGAGATCACCCCCAGCTATGAGAGCTCACCATCCACAGCATGAATTCATGAATGAAATGGCATTTCTGCATCCAGGGCTGCATTTCTAGGAAACCACCACTTGCCGTGGGGTGTGTGCAGGCAGGCAGGAGCTTCCTGGGCAAAGCCCTCCCTGCAGCCTTGCTGACCCTGGGCAAAGCCCTCCCTGGGCAAAGCCCACCCTGCAGCCTTGCTGACCCTTCCTGGCTGCCTGGGAGAGGAGAGGAGGCTCGCTCAGCCTGGGCTTTGGACAGAGTGAAGCTGTACCTGAAGGACCTGGGACTGGGAATGGCTCAGCAGGAAAACCCAGGTGCAGTCTCTGAATAAAGGATGGGTAAAATCCAGCAGTGTCACTGGAGCACATCAGGCACAGTGCCCCCAATCCCCCCCAGCCTGGGGGCAGAGCCCTGGCAGGCTGGCAGCCCCAGCCCCCCTGGCAGGCTCTGCTGCCCTGTGAGCCCTGCACAGCGTGGCTGATGGGCACCGTGCCCAGCCCTGTGAGCCCTGCTCAGTGTGGCTGATGGGCACCGTGCCCAGCCCTGTGAGCCCTGCTCAGTGTGGCTGATGGGCACCGTGCCCAGCCCTGTGAGCCCTGCACAGAGTGGCTGATGGGCACCGTGCCCAGCCCTTGTGCCAGGCTGGGCTCCCAGGATGGGTGTGCTGGGCTCTGTGCCCCTTGGGGTCACCCTGGAGGCTCTGCAGGGCCAGGGCAGCCCCCTGCCCACCCCAGGCAGAAATGTCAGATCCAGGCACAGTTTGCTGATGCCCAGCAAAGCAGATGCCCCTGGGCAGCAGCTCAGCCCTCTGCCTGCCTCAGCATGGGTTAGATCCTGCCTAGCTGCTAAAGGGAACTGGAAAATTCACCTGCTCAGCTCTGGCCAGCCCAGCCAAGCCTGAATCTGCCTTCATGCACGACAACCCCTGCAAGCTGAGACATGATATTTATGTAAAAGAGCCATAAATAACTGAAGTTTTCCTTAGTTTTGCTATTAAAAAGGGAGGAAAATCACAAAGGACTGGCCTGATACAGTGATAAAACCCAGAAAACCACGAGGTCAATTAAAGCAATGCAAGCTCAGGAGTTTGTGAGCTGGTCCGTGCAGGGGAGCAGGGACAGCTGTAAAACAATTTCTGCTTGGGGGGACTGCCCACCCAAACACTGTGAGTGTGCTCTGCACAGAGAGAGCAGCCACACAGCACACAGGGACCAGCTCTCACCTGACCTGAAGCATGGGGGTACCAGCCAAACTCATGCTTTGCCAAGCCTGAACTGAGGAAAAAAATAATTCTAGCTTCTTAATACATGCCAAGAGAAGATGAAAAAAGAAGGCATTTCAATCATTATATAGACACATCCATTTCTTCCTACTCAGACAGGACTCCTCTAGTTTTGTTCTAGACCTAATTAGATTTTAAATGAGATTCCAGCACCTCTAATAGCTTATTCTGATTGTTCTTTTTATATCATGCAGGCACTGAATATTCATTGTGTTCATATGATTAAGTACCAAATCAATAGATATGACTAGTGGACCTGTTAGAATTCATGCTTTGCTTTATAAATAAAAAGAAAGAAGTCCTATCTGATGTAGAGTTCAGCCTCCCTCTTTGAAGAGTGGCTGTGACTGACATGGCTGGTGATCACAAAGAAAATGGGGGAGAATGAGTAATTTAATGAAACTGCTGAATTTAGGATTAAAGTACCCAAAGGGGACTGTTACAATATGGGATGAGTTTCCAAGGCTTCATCATGGAAAAAGAACAATGTGACCTGAAACAAAGGCAAAGGGTCCCCAAAGCAGCCAGCCCTGGGATGTGTGCCCTGGAGATGGGTGCCTGGGCAGCAGGAAGGAAGGGCACAGCTGTGCTTAGGGAAAACAAGTCAGCAGAGAGAAGAGAAAAAGAGTTTCTCCAAGTGCAGATCACACGAGGGCAAAGAACAGCTCACTGTGCCCTCCCAGGGCCAGGAGTGCCAGCCCAGCAAGGGGCAGCAGGGAGGCCCCGGGTACATTTCTGCTCAAGGGCCCTGCAGGAGGGGTCTGCGCTGCTCTGACCCTGCCCTGCCCCTCACTGCTCCCTCCCTGGCCCTCCAAGGTCTGTGAGCAGGAAACTGTCTCATGGTTGCACAATGCCCTGCAGAAGCTGGACCTGATCTATAAATCACATCGTTACAGCATGACTCACCACACAGGGATAAACGCAATTTAAGGTGGCTTGATTGCAAAAATCAAATTAACATAAGCACTCTGGGTTTTTATTGAATGCCAAAGGACATTCCAGCATCAAGGGAAACATGGCACAGGGAATCTTGTCAGACACACACTTTAAATCACCTGCAAAAAGTTAACCAAAGTCTTATTGCAAACCTGGGAGGAGGATTTATGCAGCCAAAAATGAGAGAGGTGCCCCAGAGGGAAGGTTCTGGAATGTTTTTCATTACTGCACCAGTTCTGATGTAAATGCTGTGAGTCAGCACTCCCCAGAGCCCCCCGTGCTGGCACTGCCTGGCACTGCCTGGCACTGCACCCCTGGTGAGCGTGGCACTGCCTGGCACTGCCCCCCTGGTGAGCGTGGCACTGCCTGGCACTGCACCCCTGGTGAGCGTGGCACTGCCTGGCACTGCACCCCTGGTGAGCGTGGCACTGCCTGGCACGGTGCCCCAGGGCAGGAGAGGGGCCAGCCCAGAGCCCCCTCACTGCTGCTGCCCTGCAGGCCCCTGCAGCACGGCCAGCTCAGGCCATTGGTGCCAAACGCAGGAGCTGCCCTGCTTGGCATGCCCCAGCACAAAGGAAAAGCCTTCCTGCCATGGACGAGCCTGGCACCCCAGGCAGCACAGTAATTACACACCAAACCCTGTTGCAACTCCCACTGATGCCTCTATTTCTGGAAAATGCTTAGCCTTGTTGCTTTAGTCCCTGTCTTCCAGACAACTTAGAGTGTGAAATTATAACCACACAAGGTACTTTTAACCAGAGATCCACACTGAGCCTCGCTGTAGATGGTGAAAACCAGCGCAATTTCATTTTCTCCTCACTTTGTATCAGTGGAGAATCTGGCCTGTTAATATTATGTTAAATTATGCTTTCATCAGCTTTTAACTTTCCTGCCATATTTAAGTTGCTCCTGCTGTTAAACACTTTGGGGATGCTGATACCACCAGGATCCTGTGAGCCACCTCTTCTGCAAGGAATGAAAATGGGAAATCAGAGGGGGAAGCACAGGCAGGGAGAGAGTGAGGGGTGGAGAAGGACAGGGTGACAACTCTGTTGGGATAAAATACCAAACAGAAAAAGATTGCACTGCCTGCTACCCTAAGAAAAGTTAAGCAAGAGAAACTGAGGTTGGATTAGGTACTGTTCATCTTTCTTCTGACTTCTGTTAAATTCAACATGGTCTGATTATCACTTTAGACAAGAAAACTACTAAACACATTGGACTTCAGGACAACGGAGCACCTTACACACTTGCATCTTTGTGGGTGAAAAAATTTCCTTTCAAGTCCACCAGGGTTTTCTAATTACACCTCCAAACCTGTCACTTGAGTGTTTAGGGAAATTATCCCTTTAAAGCAGGAGTTTGTATTTGCAGAAAGGGCTGAGTTTGTTCCCAGCAGCTCTGATATTTACCAGGGTAAATTTTAATGGCATTAGGTGTTGAACAAGGAACACCTTCCTGTCTTTTGCGCGTGCTGGTTACAAATGGGATGTCTCAGGAGCCGTTTGTCTCTGCTGTTTATTTCAGAACATTCTCCTGAAAAGCTGCCTGGTGTCCCCAGCCCTGCAGCCTCTGGCAGCTCCTCACCCACCCAAGGCACAGCCCTTGGGACAGAAGCTCCCAGAGCCAGCCCGGGCTGGAGCTGCTGTGGGCGCTGCTGCTCGGGAATGCTCCATCTGCCCCAGCAGGAGCAGCAGGGCAGCCAGCAGGGGCTGCAGGAGCAGCAGGGGCTGCAGGAGCAGCAGTGCTGGGGCTGCAGGGGCTGCAGGAGCAGCAGTGCAGGGGCTGCAGGAGCAGCAGGGGCTGCAGGAGCAGCAGGGGCTGCAGGAGCAGCAGGGCAGCCAGCAGGGGCTGCAGGAGCAGCAGGGGCTGCAGGAGCAGCAGTGCTGGGGCTGCAGGAGCAGCAGTGCAGGGGCTGCAGGAGCAGCAGTGCAGGGGCTGCAGGAGCAGCAGGGAGCCCTGCCTGCTCCCCAGGGAGCCCAGGAGCTGCTGGGGCAGATGGAACATTCCAGAGCAGCACTGCCCACAGTGTCCCCATGTCCCAGCACTGGGACACCTTTCTGCAGAGAGCAGGAGCAAGCCCCAGCCTCACGTGCAGCAGGTGAGAGCAGCACCAGGGCTCAGCAGAGCTGCTCAGGCTCCCTTGGCAGCCCAGGGGGAAGGCAGGGGCTGCATGGCCCCCCGGAATTGCTGATTTATTCTTGCAGAGTGCCAAGGAAATGAGATTTTGACTAAGGCTGGACAGGATGAATCCCAGCCCAATTTCCCAGTGCGTCCCTGCTGGAGCAAGGCAGCTTTTGAACTCGGGTTGGCTCCTGCCCTGCACAAGGGTGTGAAGAGGGCAGAAAGCACACAGAGCAGAGTGACAGCTCCCACATGGCTGCTTTGTCCTCCTGACCTTTCCTTCCTGGAAATCCTCCTGCGGGGCTGCAGGACAGCCTTGCTGCTGAGCCATGCCCAGAAATAGGACACTTATCTCTGCAGGGCTGCTCTCACCTCCTCTGGAGGGGCCTGGGGCCAGCACAGCTATTCCCTCTGCACAGGCAACTTTGCTTATCAGTCAGGCTTTGCCCTAAGAACTCCTGGGAATTTCATTTCAATTTGGTTTAGATATTGTGCTTTCTCCCTTCTGACTGTGGGAGGTTTTAGGGGGGTTGTGATGGTGCCTCTTCTGCAGACCTGAGCTGTAGAGGAAAAGAAATAAGCCCCGTGTACAAAATCATGCTGCACCCCTTTCCTGTTCCGGGGGGTTTGCAGCAGGGCAGGGCAGGGCACAGGGGGGCAGCTGCTCCCACTCTTCCAGTCCTGCTCTTGGGCTAAATCCCCATCTTTCCTTTGCCTCCCTGCGTGGAGGGAGAGAACAGATTGCCTCTGTCCCTTTGCTCCTCTCCTGAGTGTCCCCTGCTCTGTTGGCACTGCCAGGGCAGCACAGGGGCTGCACTTCCCACTCACCTCGTGCCCATGCTCGTCCCAAAAACAGCTTGTTGGTGTTTTCACTCTCAGTGGCTGCCATTGAGTCTCAGAAATCACACACTTCACTCATTTGGTGGATTTGTGTCTGTGCTGGGGTTACAAATTAAATCCCTGTTCTGTGACCACACTTCACTACACAAGTAGTAATGCAGTAACTACTGTGAGAATGCTTTCCTCTGACATGTGAAATTAATTTATTTATTGGTGGAAATCAAAACAAACCACTTTGAAGTGGAAATATTATTGTGCCCTTTCGATTTTACTTTGATGAAGCCTACAATACTATTCCTGTTAACCATCTGCTTAAATCTTAATTAAATGGTGTTGCCACATGAAAAACAATCACATCATCCTCTATAATACAAGGTTCTGTAACTGTTCCAAACCAGAAATACTAAGTTTTAAAAATTATGTCTCCTCTATCACCAGGACTTGCTGGGGTTATAAATTACTTTTAATTTTATTTGAGGAAGCACAAGTTGTAATGACTCCTCATGTGTTTGTTATAAAATATTTCTGTGTGGCAAAGAGATCTGCAAATATGAATTGCTTTTTCTTTGATAAGTGAGTGATTTCAAATTATTATATATTTTTTTAAGTCTTAGCAGAAATGATACTCCACAACCAGACCAGTTCCCGCAGCTTTTCCCAAATGTCATTCTTCACCCCATCCAGTGGCTAATGGAGAAAGAGCCTGGAAATTTGCATCCCAAGGGACAATGACTATTCCCAGTCCTCTCACTTCACCTGCTCAAGCAGCTTCCTCCCACAAGGACTCAGATCTTTAGGGGCTTCCCCAGCAGAGGTGCACAGAAAACATTTTGGATAACTGAAAATAGGCTTCCAATCTCTGTGGCTGGAAGTAATTTGATTCTCAGCCTCTTCTTCAGAAACTGCAGCATGGAAATTTGAAGGAAACATTAAAGACAGGACTTACTGATTTAAATGGTTTTGACTCCAGGTTTTATCTGCATTTCTAAAAGTGCCCCCAGGCAGAAAGGTCATTCCTTTATTCCACGGGAGAAAAAACAACATATCATTGCTCTTCCTTCCATTTGTTTCCTGGAAATAATTTATGCAATGAGTCACCACCTGTGAGCTTAATATAATCACACAATTTGCCACATGGCCTTTTCCAAACAAAATTCAACTTTGTGCAACAACAAATCTGAAATACATTCTTGTCTCTATAAAAAAGCCCCCAATTTTCTGAAGCCAAGTTATCTCTATTTGTCCTCCTCCTCTTGCAGGATTCTCACTGGAGGCTAACCTGAGAATTTTGAGTCAAACTTTGCTCTCACCCACCTAGAAACACTCCACAGCCTCGGGCTGTTTGCTGGACAAAGCAGCAGGGCTATGAAGGGAACAGGTGCCGGGCTCTTGGCTCTGGGGACACTGCTGTGACAGCCCTGTGTGTCAGCTGGCCCTGGGAGCAGCACCTGGGCACAGAGCTGTCCCTGCACAGACCCTGTGCCACAACCCTGCTCTGCTGACCAGCACTGAACTGTCTCTGTACAGCCCCTCTGTGCCACACATTGTCCTGCTGGACAACCCTGCTCTGCGCTCCAGCACCCAAACCCAAAGGTTTCTCTTGCTAAACAGAAGCGGTTCTGTGGCATTTCCTGAAGGATGCTGAGATAAACCTTAAAATGCCTCCACCAAGAGCACAGCTGCAAGGAAATGTCCCTGAGAGCTGCATTGGTGCTGCTTCTGCAGCAGCGAGGGGATCAATGAGGAGACCTCTCCCTGTCAGCTGCTCTGGGGGTGCTGTGTGCAGCCCAGAAATCCCACAGCAGCATCAGGAGGGAGTAAAGCGTGGCCACGTCCGCAGAATTGCTCTCCACATGCACAGGAAGAATTCCTCCCTCTAGAAAGAGCCACCAGCCAGTGATTGCCTCCAAGCCAGCCTGGAAACAAAGGTCAGGCAAAGGAGGCTGCCCCAGGGCCTGAGTGAGCTCTCCAGGATGCCACAGAACTGATGTCTTTGATCCCACAGAACATTTTAAGGTTTATCTCAGCTCTCCTCCTTTACCTTCTGCTCTCTGAGGTGGCACAGACACAGCCTGGAGAGCAGAGTGAGCTTTTCTGCACTCAGCTGCACATCAAGGTGGAAGCTTGCACCCAGCATGACGATGTGCATGCTAAATTCCCCACCCCACCAAGTAGCTGTTTGATGAAAACTGGAACTGCTGACAGCAGTGGCAATATGAAGCCATCTTAGTCACAGAAATCACACAGGCAGGCTCAGATCTCACACTGAGCAAAGCAATGATGACTTGGAGCACACAATGGAAGCAACACTTTGCCTCCTGAAATGGATGCGTTTTCTTCCTGGGATTAAGTCAGTACCCAGAACGTGCACCACTGTTGCAGGCAAAGTCCTGCTCATAACAACAAAGTGGTCACCTAGTAACACAGAATAATACTGTAACCCATTCAGGAAAGCACTTTAAAGCAGGAACAGCTACAGTTCAGCCTCCAGAAAATACAATGTTTTCTCACTACAATGCCCTGGAATCACTGAGTCGACTTCAGCCTTTATTGATATTCCAATCCCATGCACACCAGCCTGTTGGAGCTGGGCTGGCACAAATTTTGAAGTGTCGTGGCTGAGCCAGGCTGGGGAAAAACACCCACTCCCCCAGGAGCTGCTCTGACAGGCAGGCAGCCACAGCGCTGCCTCAGCTCTCCTGCCAGCAATACTGATTTCTCAACCTCGATGCTACATGGAATATATAAAAATAAAAGAAAAACATACTGGTGTTTACAGAAAACCCTCTCCTCAAGGCATTGCTAAAACATTCAGACCCGAAGGACAGTTTTAGGTCTAGGAAAAGCAGGAGAAAAACGCATTTGTCACCATCTTTCACAAACTAACCACCAACCTCAAAGGCACTACCTTCAGCAAGTGGCAGAGCCGTGCCACGGGCTGGGCTGGCTCCTGCAGACTGCCCCGGGGCTGTGCCAGCCGGGCTATGCCCCAGGGGCACCCCAAACCCGGGTGTGCCCTGGCACTCGGGGCTGGGCTCCGGAACCCCCGGGCACACCGGGCTGGGCTCTCCCTGTCCCGGCTCTCCAGGCTGGGCTTTGGGTGCCAGTCCCGGCTCTCGGTGCCACCCCCGGCTCTCGGTGCCAGCCCCGGCTCTCGGTGCTGTCCCGGCTCCCGGTGCCAGCCCCGGCTCCCGGTGCCACCCCCGGCTCCCGGTGCCACCCCCGGCTCCTGGTGCCAGCCCCGGCTCCCGGTGCCACCCCCGGCTCTCGGTGCCAGCCCCGGCTCCCGGTGCCACCCCCGGCTCTCGGTGCCACCCCCGGCTCTCGGTGCCAGCCCCGGCTCTCGGTGCTGTCCCGGCTCCCGGTGCCAGCCCCGGCTCCCGGTGCCGTCCCGCGGGTGAGCTCCAGCCGGGCTCCCCTCCGTGCTGGGCACGCTTTGGGCTGTCCAGCAGCACCTGCAGCCGCGTTCCGGAGCGGCTCTCGGGCTCGGGGCTCTTACCGCATTGCCGGGGCAGCGCTGCCCGGCCCGGAGCCTCCTCCGCTCCCGGGAACGCCGGGCTGCACCCAGCGGAAGCGGCGGCAGCGCCAAGGGAGCCCCAACAGCGGCTGGAACACTGCTCCCCGTGTGAAACACACCTGAAACACCTGCGGGGACACTCATCCTCCTCACCTGAAACACCTGGCCAAGCACAGCATCTCACCTTGCTGGTTTACCCAAGGGCCGTTGTAAAGCTGACCACAAGCCCGGGAATGCTCCCGCGCCCACAGCAGGCTTTGTTTCACACCCACACTCAAGTCAAGGTGCAGTCAGCATTGGTGCAGCCCCTGGGAGGAGAAGATGGGCCTGGTCGTGTCAGCAGTGCGGCATTTGGCCCCTCAATCCACACCAACACGCTCCTGAGTGGGCCATGAACCTGTGAATGCATTAACCCTTGGCAGCACGAGCTGCCCCAATTAAAAATAAATCAATCTGCACACACAGCCCCTGACAATGAACTAACTGTGCCCCTGGGCTGCATCCTGGCTAAGCCTGACACTCTTTCAGCACGCAGTCTGCCTCTTTGTTTGCAGCTACCACGGTGTGAACTGCCCCAGGTCCGTGCCTCAAGCCTTGCTTCTACCCATGAGCCCTTGGCATTAGCACAGAGATGTAGGAAAGGTAATGGTATTTGAGCTTTTTCAACCAGAAAATTTCTAGCTGTCCTAATTTGGGGCTGTGGGTAGTCAGCAGGGGAGGGTGGGAACAAAAAAAGACAAAAAACCCAAACAACCCAGAGTACTATCCTATAAAACAACTCCTGTGTGATGCTTTCAGCTCAAATCCAGTCTGACATTAATACTTGTCTTTACTTCCCTGGAGAAAACAAACATGCTGAGACTCATTGTATAATACAAATTTGGAGGTTTGTTCATCAAGCTGGGTTGGATTTATAATGGGCCAAGAGAACTGGCACGAGTGCTGAGCTGTAAATGTTTAACTGCAGTGGCTGCCAGGCCAGGTGGGAAATGCCCCAAGGAGCCCCTGGCACAGGGACACCCACCCTGCCCTGTGCAGACGCTCCTTGAGGGGAACAGGAGCAGTCAGGAACAGGCACACCGAAAGCAGGTTCCAGGAGCTGCATCATTTCACATCCCCTGCACAGGCTGCCTCAGAGCAGCTAGGCTGGGCTCTCTCCTGAATTGCTGTCATGTCCTTGCTGCTGCAGAGCTGAGCAGTATCTCACAAGGCACTTGTTCAGCTAATGCTGACCTCCTTTGTTCATGGGAAAGTTCTAGAAGGGGAGTCTCAGCCCCCCCACACACAGCCCTGCCATTCCCTGTCCCCATCTGCCCCTCCAGCCTCTCCACAGGCAACTCCTGTCCCTCCTGACCATGAGGAATGGATGGAGACACCCCAAAGCAGCCAGGCACAGCTGGTCACAGCTGGCCCATGTGGGATCTCAGCACGTTAATTTCCACGTGGATGCACCCAAATTCATCCCTTTTTGTTACAACTTTGAGTTTTCCTTTCTGGGGATTTTTTATCAGTAAAAACACAATTGTTAGTATTGACAAGAAATCCAGACACAAACCACAGTGAAGGCAAAAGGTCACCAGAATATGGCTTTCCTCATTCACTTGAGAGTGGTGCAAAAGCACCAGAGGTAAAGTTTTCCACATGATTCCGCTGGCACAATTAGCCAAAGTTTTAATGCTTCTCATTAATGGAAAACAACAAACAGCTCGTACGGAAATTGTACTCTAAGAGCTACAAAATCAAGTTAAATCCAAATAACACTCTACCAAACAACTTCAAAAATCATGTTCATCCTTGTCACTGAAATAATTACTGCACCAACCAATGGGAAACTCCTTCCCCTCAGTAACCATGGAAATATTTAAAGGTTGCCAAAGCCCTGCAATTATGGATTTCCCAATAGTTCCCCTTGTGATGTGGGAACTCAGTGTATTGCACACAGAAAATCAGGGCTTCCTGCCACACTGTGAAAATGCACTTTAATTATCACAACAGAAAGTGATAGTTGGTCAAAAGACAGAAACCAGAATTACTCAAAATCAATATAAGACTGCCACCAGCTTGCAGGATGTGTGTTATCTGCCTTGTTAGAACCACACAGAGCCACACACTGTGTCTATTAAAGGTTGTGAATCCAATTTTTGGTGAGTGCAAAGCTCTCATGCCATGAATATGGATGAGGCCGTGGCAGCAGGGCTCTGTGCAGCCCATCAAACCTGGCTGGAGCGCGTTCAGCGCAGGAGAGTCCCCCAAAGCCCTCTGGCCCTGCCCAGCAGCTGGAGCTCTGCCCTGGCACGCAGGGCACAGGAGGGGCTGTGCCCTGGCAATGGGATGGGCTGGGGGAAGCAGGGCCAGGCGACAGGAGGTGACCCCTGTGACCAGCACAGAGCTCCCCTGTCCCCGGCTGCCCTGGGCTCCATCCCGGGCTCCTCCTGCTCCTCACCTTCCCCTCTCTCTGGTGCTCCCCTTCCTCTCTGCCACTGACTGCCTCCGAGCACCTTCCACCCCGTTCACTCTCTCCTCTTCTGTCCTCCATGGTCCCTGGTGCCAGGGGTCCCTGGTGCCATCCCCACAGCCCCAGGGCCCCACAGGTGCCACTATCTGCTTTAGGTTCAGTCATCCACCCCCTCAGCAGCTCCTGCCACAGGGAAAGCCACACAGGATCACGTTATCCCACCTAGGGAGAGCCTGCAGCGTAAAATCCTGTGAGAGCCCCCAGAGGAAAGCCCTGCCTTCCCTTTCAAGCTGCTTCGCTTGCCCAGCACACAGAGTTCACCTCACAAAGGGAACCCTCCCCTCCCCTCTGCTGCACGAGCAGAGTCTGTAAATTCCCTGTAAATTCTCACAAGGAGGTGGTTAAACAGGACTGACACAGCCCCTGGAGGAGCCTGCTGCCATCGGAGGAGCAGCACAGAGAGAGGAGCTCCCCCAGCCCAGCTCCCTGGCACCCTGACCTGGCTCCTCCGTGGGCACACGTGATTTCTCAGCAGTGAAATCTCCATCAGGCTCGCTGGTACCTTTAGAAAGCAATGCCAATCTATGTATTATTTATCTTTGACACTTCAGATCGCTGGAGTTAAAAGCACTTCCCTCCATTTCCTTTTTTTTTCTTGTGCTCCTATCATTATCCTTGGATCACTTTGAGTCTAATGGACTCTGCATGTGCCAAGTGGAAAAAAATCTCAAGCACGCTTGAGATAAAAGTTGCCTCTCTGTCTTTATAGGAAACCATTGTTCCACAAAGCCTCTAAGTGCTGGACTTTCTAGCTCTAGGAATATTTCTGGAGTCAGTACCGCTGCATGTTAGTGAGTACACACAAGCAGCATCAATCCATAGCTGACAGCCCAATCTCTTTCTCAGCTTCCCTCCCCACAAAAGCTCCTCAGACATGACAGTGTTGAGCTCCACAACAAAGGGAGAGAGCAGCTCCCACAGAGGCATCTCCTGCCTTTCCTGCACAGCTCCCAGTGCCTGAGCCCTGTCTCTGGCAGTGAGAATCAGACTGGAGGGACCCTGCACAGCCAGAGCACTGGGTCACTGTTCTGGCCTTTTCCCCACCTCAGAGCGACTGTCAGTGTGCCTCAGACTGACACAGAAAGCACGCAGCGAACCCTTGCTTTCCAAGAAGCTAATTCACTGTCTGCTGATGTTCTCAAACTACAGAGGTGTAAAACAAAGTCACCTTGAGGGAATCTGCTCGTGAAATGACCTTGCTGCTCTTTTTTCTTTTTATTGAGTTATTCAGCAGACCGCCCTGGCCAGCACCCAGATTCTGCCCATAGAGAAGAGCCCCACAAAGCTCAGCAGTTCCCATCTGTTTCCCTGGCCCACTGGCTCTAGGCACATGAGACAAAAAGGGTGGGATGGTCAGCAGCTCTTCTTGTCCCTGACCTCACCATGAGGCTCCTCCTGGGGACAAACCCCTCAGTGACAGGGGAGCCAAGTGATTTGATATGGCAGCACATCCCCAGAGCTCCCTAAGGGCTAGAATGATTCCAGAACCCAAATTCCTGTCAAATCCACCTGGACACCACCCAACACAGACCACAAGAGTCTGGAAACTTGGTGGATACTGACTTATTTCACCTCCTGCCTGTTGATGTCTCTGGACATCAACAGACTGACAAGATGCTTGCTAGCAGTGCTATTCCATAAAATGTCTTGGAAACATGAAAATCCCAGTTTCCTGCTGGAGTGAGATGGTCTCAGAGCAGCTCAGTCCTCAGCCTGCAGCTCTCACACAGTTGTTTGTGCTCACACTCCAGGAAATGAAAAGACTTTCGTGCTTGACAGGAAACAGTGATTAGAGAGCTGAAAGCATCAGGGCTTGTAAATGTGGAATTAAACCCTTATTGAATTTGAGATTATTTTGCAGTAGGAAATCACATAGGTCTTTCATTTAATTGCTCATTACAGGTGACTCACCTTTCCAGACAAATCAGGGTGTAATCAAATTATGACAGCCTAAAGCAAAGCATTGCTGAGCTGAGACTGTGGAAGAGGCTGAGAGGGACAGACCCCAATGCAGCACAGGCACCTCAGCATGAGTGTGCCCACCTGACACACACAGGGACCTCAGCATCAGTGTGCCCACCAGACAGAGACCTCACATGAGTGTGCCCACCTGACACACACAGGGACCTCAGCATCAGTGTGCCCACCAGGCACACACAGGCACCTCAGCATGAGTGTGCCCACCAGGCACACACAGGGACCTCAGCATCAGTGTGCCCACCAGACAGAGACCTCACCTGAGAGGCAGCAGGGCTGGTCCTGCTCTCCTTCAGCCTCCTGAGCAGGCTGTGGGGCTGCAGAGCCCTTGGCTGCACCTGGGGCAGCTCTCCTGAGGGAACATCAGCAGCCCTGAGCTAAAGGGAGGATGATGAGGAAACTCTTCCCTGCAGAGAGAGCTGCTAGGGCCAGTCACAGGCGCACACACAGAGCTGATTTCTGGGCTTGATTTGGGTGGGCAGGCTTTTACACAGGGCCCTGCTTTGTGGCCATACACCACAGAGGGGCTCTGCTCCTATTTGTGCAATGATCTCATGGTGCCAAGGGTAGTTACAAAAAGATGAAGGGATAAAAGTCTAATCAGGGTATACATAACAAGGATGGGGGCTTGTATGGCAGACAAGATAGAAGCTCTCTTGTTCTCAATTTTACACCAAGTTTTACTTCATGAAAATCAGGCACCAGACAACTCAAAGTAGAGCCCGACAATTTATGAACTTAATATTTTTCTATTTAGTACTTATTAGTCAGAGCTGTAAATTGGTGGTGATTTTATACACTTTTTAATGATGTGTAAATCCATTTCTTGACTTAAAATAACTTTAGAATGTTTTTGTGTTTTAGAATGATTGCTAAAGTTGTGGTGTTGGGGTTTACTGGCAGTTTTATATGCCTGTAGCAACATACAGTTTAAAAACTGAACTGTAAAGAAATTTATAAAAAAGCCCTCCTAGAATGTAAGGTAATTGGAAAGCAATGTTCTCCTTACCAGGAAATAATTTTACAAATGGAACCCATATTTCTGTAAATAAACATCTGCCTTCTCATTAGCTTCACATCAACCTATACTGAAATATACATCAGAGGAGGCTGTCAAAGCAGCCACAAAGGAAAAGCAAGAGCAGAGTTTAAAAACAAAGCCTTCAAAAATCGTTATGCTTTTCAAGTCCAAGCAGTAAATAGGACAGGAGAATGACAGGAGAATTGGCAACAGAATCTCACAACTAAAAAAAAAAAAATTTTTTAAAACATAAATCTTTTGTTAGGCCAACTGTCCACAAGTGGTTTGCAGGGAAAAGAGATAGACGTGAGATTCTGACACACTGTAAAATGCCATCCCCAAAAATGCAATCAGGAGTCCCAACCCAGCTGTCAGGCAGCAGAGGAGCCCAGCAGCCACGGCTGGGGAGCAGCTCGGGCTCCAAGTGTTTGCTGTTCTGCTTCTTAAGAGCAAAGGATGAATCTGGCTCCCAAAAGAGCACAGGATCAATACCAATGAGGACATAATTAGAAGATATTAAAGAAAAAAAGACGAAATGGTGTACTTAGAGAACAACGTGTCCTTGCTGAGCAGGCTCTGTGTGGCACGGCTGAGTCACTGCTGGGCCTGCCTGGGGACAGTGCTGAGAGCTGGGGCTGCCTTGGGGAGCCCTGGGAGCCCCAGGGCACGGAGAGGGGCTGGTCTGGCTCCAGCCTGGAGCTGCAGAACGCTCGTTTCTCTTCTCTCTTTTCTCTCCCAGAGCTGCTGCTCCTGCCCTGGGACGGCCACATCTCTGCCAGGCCATCCCCAGTCTCTGCTGGAGACACCCCTACCCAAACCCCCTTTCCATCCCCCAGAGCTGGATGCTGCCTGGGATCTCTGGGCATGGTTGGGCACACTGGAATTCACACCAGGGGCATATCTGACCTCATATCTGGTATCTGATATCTGATCCCATCTGATTCTGCTCCCCATTCTGGGGACCTGAACTGCAGTTTCACCCAGGTCCTCTCAAGCCCTGTGCCCAGAAATCCCTGAATTCACCCTTTGTGAACCAGCACGCACTTTGACCACCTCAGACTGGAAGGGGACCTGTAAGAGACAAAACCCAGAAAAGTTTCATTCAAAGCAAAGTTAATTCACGCTCAGGAACCCTGCTTGATTTCCCAAGCAGCCTGGAAGAGAAAAACACAGGGTAAAGTTTCAGTGCAAACATGGCTAGACTTTATTGGATGCTGGAAGTTATTTAGGAATTTGTGGCTGGCCCTGTGCCCACCATCAGCTATTACTGCACTGTATTTTTGCATATATTTGAGCTGAACTCCTCAAAAACCCCACCCAAGAGGTGCAGTTAGCTGTATTTTGCTTGTTTACGCAGTTAATAAATGACACAATTATTACAGTTATTAATTATTACAATCATTCCCATGGACAGGCAGACACAGCACTGGTGCAGGGCACATTCCCTCCTGCTCATGGCACAGCAGGGCAGAGCCTTCCTCACACACAGCTCAGCACATCCCCATGCTGGTGGAAAGCTGCCCTAGCACTGCTCTGACACAGCCCTGAGAGCAGATAAATCAGTACATTTTGACTGAAGAATGCATTCTAATACCGCCTTAATAAAACCAAAAGCTGCCTGGTTATGAAGGATCAAAAATAACTGTAGAGATGGGAAACCCTGAGGAATCCAGGGGAGAGGCACCTCATGGGCTTGCAACTCACTTCTGCTCTGTTTCCTGTTTGAACCTTATAAAAACAGCTTTTTCCTCAAAACAACTGCAATAAACACCTTTTCTCCTCCCTATATTTCCCCCCTACTTAGAAGAAAAAGCAGAAAGGCTTTTGCCGTAGAAAGAGTTCTCTCCCATTTCAGCAGCCCAGGTTTTTCTGAGGATGTTTCATGCCCCTTACCCTTTGGGCAGTCCTGCAGCAGCTGCTCTGTCTGTCCCTTGCTGCACACACTGATCCCCTCCATGAGTCCCAACACACAACTTTTAGCTCAGGAGCTGAAACAGTTCTCCAATTCCACACATTTTTGCCTTGTTTTAATACTGTATTTACTTTCTTTGATTGCTGCTGCTCATATTCTTTAAATGATCATTTTTCATGAGCTCTGTGCTGGCTCACAAAGGCTGAAGCTCCACTTGGGATGCGCCATTTGAGAGGAAGAGCAAACTTGAGCCCCACAGAGTGCCAGGAGGGGATGAATCACTGCACACACCAAAAATCAAAACCACAGCTCACACAAGACTCACAAGTGATGCATAAAAGATGGAGTTCAAATCCAAAATTGACTAAGTAATTTGTGTTGATGCAGTGCAGTGAGACGATTCTGTTGCAGAAAGAAAGCAGCAAAGCTCCCAGAGTGCTGGGGTGGTCTGAGCCAGGAGGGAAAGGAGCTGGCCACCCAGAGACCATCATTAATGCCCATCTCCTGGACCACCCCAGGGGCTGAATTTATTACTGTCAGCACAGGACAGCTTAGGAAATAAGCAGCTGCTGGGAGACACTCAGCGAGCAGCATGACCGATCACCTGGGGAATTCAGCGAGACGCAGGATCAAGGCCAGCTGTGCTGCTTAATCCTCTCTGCTGAATATTTTAAACATTTAAGCTGACTGCAGAGTAAAAGCAGAAAGCAGCAAACCAATGAGCTTTCCTTCCTTAGGCCTAAACAAGGAATGAACAATATTTTTCTCACCCAGAAGATCAAGAAGAGGATGCTCGGGAGTCCTGGTAGCAGCTGGAACCCGTGAGGTTGGCTCAGGATGAGGCTGGCCCCAGCTCTGTGCTTTGGCCTCCAGATGAAGCTGATGCTTTCCCACAAGTGGTTTTATCAGTCCAGAGTTAAACACGATTTTACAGAGCTTCAACAACAGGGGAACTTGCAACCTGTCCAGGGTGAAACGTCACAGCACACCTGGAAGCGTCCCTGCAGATGTGCATCTTACTGAAGCTGTTCCTGGCAAGGAGGAGATGGAAAAGGGAAAAAGCGAAACCTCTGGTGCTGCTCATGACCACCAATACATTTCTGTGGAGGCAGAAAGTGTTTGCTTTACACTGACGCACAGTTTTACAGATTGCATGTCAGAGCAGCTGAACTGGAGGGACACTGCAGCAGCATCTGGGCCAGAAAGAAGAATTCTGTGTAAAAAGGTTCAAATATTAGACAGGAATTGTGGAAGTCTAAAATCTCAACCACTTCCCCAAAGAAAGACCAGACCTTCCTGTAAAATAACCCAGATCACACAGAGCTGAACTAGAAAAAGTACAGCTCTTGGAAGAGCAATATAAAGATGCAGGAGCATTTTTACTATTATAATTATTACTATAATTGTCATTAGCAGCCAGCTGCCCCGTAGCTGCCATGCCACACCCTGCAGAGGGCAGGAGGGCCGGGATTGATGCCCCAGGGAGGCAGAGCTGCACTGTGGGAGCTCTGAGCCCTGCCAGTGTGGCTGCAGCTGCAGGAAATCCCCTCTCATGCACTGATTAAATACCAGAGGAGTTGGGCTGAAGGGAAAGGCTTGGAAGGATTTTGATGCATGGACATTGGGAAATATCAGTGATATTAGGAGTACTATTTGTTGTCAGTATAAAGCACACAGCTTCTTTGCATAACTACATGAATTACTCCATTATTCATATTTTTTGCAGCTAGATAAATATTTTAATCTCTGTTTACTGCCAGTAGCTTTAACTAACTGCTTTCTGTAATCCTGTTATAAATCTCACTCATAATACATTATATCTGATGCAAATTCTGAGCTTTGCACTGGTACTTGCAGCAATCAGACTCCAGCTGCCTGCCTTGCTCTGAGGCCAGGCCACTGAGGGGGATTGCAGCCTGAGCCTGCACAAGGACTTCAGGCAGAAATATTGCCAGGAACAGGCAAGGAGCAGCCTCAGAGGCACCTCTGGCTGCACAGCAACAAAGCACACAGAGCTCTCTGGAAGGGGCTTTTGTCAACCAAAAAGAGTCTCAGAGTTTGCAGGTCCCTAAAGAACTTTCTGCAGAATTTTTAAGCGGAATTTGAATTACTTCAAAAGAAACTAATACACAAATATGGTATTGCACCCTCATCCCCCAGTCAGGTGTCTCACAGGTGCTGCTGGAAGGGTCCCCATGGCACAGGCACCCCTGGATCACACTGGTACAACTAACACTGAATTAACAAAATTACCATTGGCAATGCCTGCCAAGAGCAGAATAGCAATCATAACATAACTGCCTCTAAAGATGAAATATTTCAGTTACATAAGAAACAAGAAAACACAAGAATGTTCTGTCACACTTTGATGCTTCACTTACCACTGTGATGAATCAAAATAATTGCCTGGTCCAGCATTTAGCATGACACTAAATACAGTGCTGGATCTATTGATCCTTTACATGAGAGCTCTTTGAACCTCAAGTGAGAGCCTTCTTGCATCTCCTCGCTTCTTGCATTTCAAATTGTAGGAGGAAAACACATTTAATTGTCATATTCTGCCAGGGGGGCTGCTCCTTCATGCAATTTTTTTATTCATTTTTGCCACAGCATCGTGTTAGTGCTCAGGCTGGGTTTCTCTCATCATTTCAGTTACTGGTGGTGGTCTGGAGAATTTTTTAGCACTTGAGAAAATTTTCCATGAGGCTGGATGGAAAGACTACTGAATTATTTAATGCCCCCAGCTACAGAAAGCCTTTGGAGGGTTGGTAACCTCTGGCTGCGGGCAGCCCAGCACTGAATCCTCTCCACTCAGGGTTTTCCTGTGGCAATGGTGCTGCTGCAGGGTCTCTGAGTGCCAGGCTCTGGCCCTGCCCAGCCCAGCATCCCCAGCCCTGGCACAGTCTGGGGTCCCCTCCCAGGCTCACTCCAGTGGGTGCTGCTCTCCTCCTGTGCCATCGAGGTCCCCTGGCGCTGCAGGGATGGATGGCTCTGAGTGGGGATTCCTGATGTGCTAGGACCTCATCAAAAACAAGAGATGAAAGTAAAATGATCCCTGAAAGCTTTGATTTTCCAAGCGTAATTTTCATAGCAATCACAGAGGGGGGGAAACTGCTTTATTTGAAAATCTGATTTTGAGATAACCAAAATAATTGTCAAATAAACACAGTGAGAAATCAACAAACTTATGCAAAGAATATTTCAAAATTCACTGGCCAGAACCAGAGAAATGTGCCCCTAACAACACTGCAAGAGGAGGGGATTGATTGCATTAGCAGGGAATGATGTGCAGCTGTACTGGTTCCACTCTAAATATCTTATAAAGGACTTTAAATCCAGCCAGATAATGTTCATGCTTTAATTTTTATCCAGCTCTGACTTTCAAATAGCTTTCCCTCAGAAAGAAAATGAAAAGATTTCAGAAACATGGTTTGATCCACAGAAATAAAAAGACAAAACTCCTGCTGGAGTTAAAAGCCCCAGTGTATTAAAACCACAGGGAAATTTCCCTTGAAGGATTTGATACCAAACCAAGGGTGACCTCCTGTGAGCCCCAGACTGGGGGCTGGCTTGCTCTGAGCACTTGGCTCCAGCAGGGCCAGAAGGGAAGAGCAGCCCTCCCAGAGTGGGGCACAGCAATAATTGGGAATCGCCTCAGGAGCCAGCGGCGCGTCAGCTGCGCCGTCACACGCTGCTCCCGACACTGCGTCTTCCCAAAATACCATTTCTGTCCTCTCACACATCCCCTGCCAGCTCCGGGGCTGCTCTTCCTCCTCATTGCCCACCTTCCCTCACCTGGAATCAGCCCCTGAGCAGCACCACGGGGCTGGCAGGGTCACACAGGGACAGGGACGGGGTGGCACCTGTGCCCACCAGAGCAGCACTGCAGGGCTGGCAGGGTCACACAGGGACAGGGTGGCACCTGTGCCCACCTGAGCAGCACCACGGGGCTGGGAGGGTCACACAGGGACAGGGTGGCACCTGTGCCCACCAGAGCAGCACTGCAGGGCTGGCAGGGTCACACAGGGACAGGGTGGCACCTGTGCCCACCTGAGCAGCACTGCAGGGCTGGGAGGGTCACACAGGGACAGGGTGGCACCTGTGCCCACCTGAGCAGCACCACGGGGCTGGGAGGGTCACGGACAGGGACCTGTGCCCCCTGAGCAGCACCACTGGGTCACCACCGGGACAGGGACAGGGGCAGGGTGGCAGCTGTGCCCCTGAGCCCTGGCACAGACAGAGGAGTCCCCCGGCCTCTGCCAGCGCAGCAGCTTCAGAACAGCAGGGGCAGCACTGCCGGCACAGACCGTGAGCCCAAGACACAAACCTTTGTGCATCTGAGGCCAGGCACGCGGGAGAGGGCGAGAGATGATGCAGCAGGACAGGAAATCGTTAAATGTGAGGGATTCTCGGCATTATCCACCCTGCCCCTCGCTCCTCTCCGATGACAGCAGCAGAACATCAGCTTCTGGGCACGGCTCCACGGGATGAGAGAGCTGTGGCAGCCTGTGCATCATGCAGGAAGAACAGGGGGTTCAGATCAGCGTGCTGATCGCATCCACCCCTGCACCCCCTCCCCAGCAGGATCCTCAGCTCTGGGCGCCTTCTGGAACCTTCCAGCACACTGCTGTGAGCAGCCCTACCATTGCACAGGTGTGCCCTGGGAGCAGCCCTACCATTGCACAGGTGTGCACCTGGGCACCTCCCAGCACTGCCCTGAGCCAGGGCAAGGAGCACCACAGGGACAGAGCGTTCTTGCCACAACAGCAACCAGGCTGCCCAGCTTCCACAGCACCCCAGTGCTCCAGAGGCAGCAGGTTCAATAAATAACCCTGCAAAAAACAATAATGGAAGTTCTTTCTTTCCAATGACACAACAGAAAGTGAGAAGACTTTCCAATAAAGTAACAGAGCCCTTAGGTTAACAGAGATTAACAGCAAAGAGGTTTATTAAGCATGAATCATTTCCTCCTTATTGTCCTCAAACACATTAGAGTGTGCTTTTCTTTTTTCTAAGCCAAATGTGTAACTGGCATTATTAGTTTCCTCCTCCTCCTCCTCTCTCCCTCTCATTTGGTTTTTAATTAGAGCACAGAGGGGGAAATGCATATTTGAGATGAAGAAGCACTGAGGAGGGACAACAATAATTCTGAGTGTTTCAGTCATTGCTGCCCAGGATGAGCTGGACCTCTGTGAGGGCTCAGCCCCCGTGGTCAGAGCAGCTCTGAGACACAGCCAGGGCTCTGTGCCCACAGGGCTCTCTGTGCCCATTGTGTCCTGGGGGCTCTGTGCCCTCTGTGCCCATTGTGTCCTGGGGGCTCTGTGCCCTCAGGGTTCTGTGCCCTCTGTACCCTCTGTGCCCTCCCCTGGGCTCTCCTGGCTCTGTCCTGGCCCAGAGCCCCTCCAAACCCTCTGTCTCACCTGGGCACAGCAGCTGTGGCAGCTCCCATCAGCAGGGGCTGCTGCAGGCGGAGGGTGCCCTGCCTGGCACCGCCAGGGACCCGGTGAGCTGCAGGAGCCATCCCCAGCCCTGGCACTGCTGGGACGGATCTGTTTGCTCACCTCTCTCTGTTCTCCTCCTGCTCGTCCCTCCCAAGGCTGCACCAGCCCAGCCGCCATCCCCTACCCAGCCTGGGGACAGGCACACACCCAGCCTGAGCTGCACTCACCGCTCACAATAGCACAAAATTACAGCCCTTGGGCCAGGGGCTTTCTCTGCCTCCTTTGCCTTCCACTTTACTTTGGGAAAAATTTAAGATTAAAATTGATAAAGCTGCAATGACCTTTGCAAACCTGTTCGGTTTCCATCACTCAACAAATGCTTCAGGAGGGGTTTTGTGCAGAACACACTTAAATGTAATTATTATTGCTGAGTAATGTATTTCAGGTGTTGCACACTGTTTGCAAAACACCATCACATGAGTCTATGGAAACCACAAAATATAAATGTCATACCACTAGGGCTCCATCAGTTCATTCCATATTATTTTGCTAATATATTTACTCCAGCAATTCAAATGTTTCATTCCAGCTTGTTTTCATTCATGAACATGACTTTATCTTCCACCATCCCTTCTGTGTTTATTGTCCCAACCCAATTTCATTTATCCTTTTGACTTGTAAACAAACAAAGCCTGCAGAATTTGGGAACCAGAGTTTGCCCAGCAATACTCCTCATTTTCTATAACAAAAGGCTAAAAAGCATACAAGCAAAATGTAACACACACATTGGGAGGACTACAAACCCAGACATTACTGATGAGCAGGGGGCAAAGGGAGAGGGCTCTGCAGCATCTGATAGACAAAAAGTCACTCATGCCATTACAGTCTAATGAGTATGAAGGCACTCCAGAAATGCCAGAGCAAAGGCTTGATGCACTGTTCTCTGGAGGTAGGTTTGATGTTCTCTGGAGGTAGGTTTGATGCTTTGCTAAACAATAATTTTTCCACATAGTATTTGGTATTAATGGGCAAGGCAGAACCATCACACTGAGCTGAGTCCCAGCACTGAGAATTCCTTCTACCTGTGCCCTTCTGGTATTCTGCAGATGATGGAAGAATAAAAAAATACCAGAAAGCTCTCACCACCCCATCCTTTAGCCATGGACCCTCTGCTAAAGCTCAGTCCGTAATCCCATAGATTCAACTTCCAGTCCACCCAGTGGAGAATACATTTAAATATTCTTCTTCTTCACGGCTCTTATTCCAGCATGGCCCACTCCTTACAGCACCACTATAAAATGGAGAGACAGGCACTCAAGCCCCTGCCCTGCAGATTTCCTGTGAGTCTGACATTTCCCCTCAGACAAGGCCAGAGCCTCAGGTACAGGGGCAGAGCAGAGACTGGCCCGAATTTCAGAGAATGGTTGTTATTTGGTTCACGAGTACTTGTTCTACCCAGTGTGAGCTGGAGGGGGTGGGGGAGAAGGGGCTGCCAGTGCATCTGCTGGCTGCATCCCATTGGGAAAAGCTGCATATGGCACATTCTGATTTGAATAACTTAATCACAAAACAGATTTCTTCTCTAGTTGCAGGATGGGCTGTTCAAGACAACTGGTTTTCTCTTCAGGCTCCCGAGTCTCCTTTGGAGAAACTGGGACTCACAGCCAGAAGCCTGAGTCCCCAGAGCATGTAACTGAGCACTGGGAAGGGGCTGCTCCAAGGCAGAACTGCACGTGGGCTCACGGTGCTCTCCTGAGCATCCCAGGCTGGTGCCAGCCCACTCACCCCATCCCCAGTGCCCCCAGACCACCTGGATGGGAAAACACAGTGCTCAGAGCCCATCTCACCCACAGCTGCTCTGCACACACAGCCTCCTCCTCCTCCATGGGCTCCTTCTTGGGCAGTTTGCTCTTTCATTCTTTGGCTGTAGCTGTGCCCACTGTCCCTGGGCAGTGCCTGCCCCTCTGCCAGTCCAGAGGGGCTAGAGTGCCCATCTGCAGCCCAGTTTGGGGATGGGGCTGGGAGTGCAGCCTGGGCTGGGAACGCAGTCCGGCCTGGGCACAGGGCTGGGAGTGCAGCCTGGTCTGGAGATGGGGCTGAGCATTCCCTGCCAGCATGGCCAGTTCAGCCCAGCCCAGCCCAGCCCTGCTGCCCACAGGGATGCCCAGCGGTGCCCAGGGGTGCTGGCCACGGGCACTGGGAGCAGCAGCCAGGCTGTGGTGGACGGCCCTGCCTGTGGCCCTGCAGCCTCCCGGAGCCCAGACAGTGATCTCATGCTCCAGACACCGTGACTCAAGCGCTGCTGAGCCCAGCCCCAGCTGTCAGAGCTGCACTGAAGCATTTCACCGGCGTTGCAATGCATGCTGCATGCTGCATGGGTGTCCTGCACACCACGGGGAAATGCAGGAGCCCAGCTCTGCAGAACCTGCAGCAATTGCAGAGCACTGTTTGAAGCTCAGTCCTGTCTGTGTAGAATTTCAGGGATTTCTGCAAAACAGACCCAGAGTGCTGTTCCAAGGAAACAGGACAGCTACTGGCATCACAGGCTGACTGTGCCATGTACAACTGAAGGTAAGGGATACAGCTCCTGCTAAACCTGATAAAGGAGGAATAAAGCTCCTGCTAAACCTGATCTACAGCTCCAGTTCTTGTTTAACCACCCTGCCAAAAGGCAGAAGCACTAAGGACTGACCTCTTCTACTGACTCTTCCTCTTCCACCATCGCCTCCAGCGAGGTCAGCCCTCTCCTGGAGTGGGTGGCAGAGGCAAACTCTGTGGTTTACCGGAGCAAAGCCTCCTTCATGACAGCCTGAGCTGATCTGAGCACTACAAACCCAGCCACGTGGCTCCCAGCTCCTGGGGCTGTGGGAGTTAACGCTGCAACTATCATTACAGAAATGTTCAAAACTAGCAGATAATTTTAGCACCAGCATTAAAAAAACCCAACAGCCTATCTTTTCTCTCTAGAGTTCACACAATGAGAAAATATCCTGGTTGCATGTATTAATACCCAGGACAAGTCCAAATGCAATTTGGTCTAAACTTCTATTTGAATTACCTTTGGTCACCTTTAGCTGGTTCAGAAATTGGTTTGGGGATTCTTAATAGGGAGGAGAAGAGACACTGATTTCATTAAAAGCTACAGTTTGCTTTCTATTTAAACTTTCTATGCCTTCATTTTTAAAATAACATTCCCAAAAATTACTTTTCCCTCAATAAAGTGTTGAGGTTTTTTGCTTGGTATCAATCACTGTCTCGTTATATCACTAGGGTCAAAATCTAGTGTTTCACTTTTGGCTTGAGACAGTGGTCTGCTGTCATTTCCAAAGAGAAATGTTCCCTTTATGGAAGGAGCCCTGATAACAGCTCAGCAGAAGAAGAAGACAGGTGGCACCTACCTGGCTGCACACAGAATTACAGCACCACATCCAAGAGCACAGCATCTGACTTTCCTGGCCATCGGCAACTCCTGGGGCTTTTCCCTAAATCATATTATTGTGGCAGAGAGAATTGAGAGAGGAAAGGCGTAAGCAGCACAGCATGTGAGTGAACACACTGCGGGCAGAGGCACACAGGAGCCTGCAGCAGCCCCTTGTCCCAAAGCAGTGGGCTGTGGGACAGAGCCCACCCAGCTGCCACAGCCCCTCTGCAGAGCCAGCCCCCGTGCCACCCCAGCACCTGTGACACCTGGCCAAGGCTGTGGAAAGGCTGACACTGTGTTGGGCTGGGAGGGGAAGATGCAGAGCACTGAGACATCAAGGAGCAGAATTTTGAACCAAGACTTTTTCCAGAGAGAGGAGCCCCAAGGAGCCCTACAAGAAACCCCTGTTGGTATTTCCCAGGGCTGCAGAGAGAGCAGCAGGGCAGCCAGGAGAGCCCCGCGCCCAGATCCTGCTCAGGCACGGGGGTCTGCTGGGCTGAAACTGGCACCCAGCACCAGCCCTGCCAGAGCAGCCCACTGCTGGCAGCCTCATGCCTCTCTCTCAGGGCACAGGGAGAGCACTGCAGGGCCCAGAGCACGGAGAGTGAAAACAGGGACCAAAGCTCCCACACAGATTTTGGTACTCAATACTTACAGAGCGTAAGCTCTTTTCTTTAAGGAAAAGATCTCCTAGCAGAAAGATTCCTCTGTCTCTCCCATATTTTATCTTATAAAGCACTACAGACATTCACACAAATTTATTTCTCTACATTAAACTCCTCAAGACATTGCTTAAGAGTAAAAAATTCACACAAGTAAAATGGTTACATTCCTACATTAAACATAATGAAACACAGTGCACATATGAGATGCCTGTGAAATATTTATGTGCACATTTATTTTCTTGTAAATACCTTCTCCATTAAGATTCTGGCTTGATCCTCTGTATAAGATGCCATTTTTCCTGCAAAGTGCAACCACTGGAGAATGGCAAATATAATTTTTCTCTCGGTGAAGAGGATGACGATGATGCCCAATACATCAATGAAATTCCAGTCTGTGTTAGCCTCACTGATGGAAAAGGAAATTGGATTCTACTGGCTAATCCATTGTTAATGATTTCACTTCATAAATACACTTAGGCTTCATTATAACTTCTTGCTATTGGAAATGGTATAAGCTTTGGGAAAAATATTCTTGGGAGAATCAATTACCAGCATGGTACCTTCTAATATTTTAATTTATTTATTTTTCACAGGTGAGAGCCCTCAAACCCAGGCTTGGCTGGGCATCAAACCAGTGCCATTGCCTCAAACCCAGGCTTGGCTGGGGATCAAGCCAGTGCCATTGCCTCAAGCTCCCTGCAGCAAACAGGGCAGGTTCCCATGGGCTGAGTTCCATCCATGGGAAGGGCTCAGTGCTCTGTAATTCCACAGAGTGAAACTCCTGATTTTCCCCATCAGTCCTGGGCAGAATGAGCTCGGGCTGCACCACAGGCTCCTCACACCACCGTGGTTTTGAGGCAAACTCCCCCTGGCAGGCCCTGTGCCCGCTATACGGGGGGCAGCGTGGCACCAAGGCAGAGATCTTTCCACACAAGGGCTCTTCCCCTTCCCTGGTACCTTTCCCTGGCTCTGACTGAAAGCCTCCACTGCTGCTGCTCCTCCCAGGTCCTGCTCAGGCTGGTTTGTGGCAGCAGAGGTTCTGCACGTGTGCTGAGGCACGTTCCCGACGTTGTTACACGGGAGAGGCAGACAGGGGTGGCTGAGCAGGGAGGCAGGAGCTGAGCACAGCTGCAGCACACAGCACCCTGGGCAAGGCCCCACTGCTCCCCACAGCCTGCTCACAGCACCACAGCAGCCCCTCCAGCCCAGCAAAGGTCCTTGCAGGGCTGAGACGCCCCTGGCAGAGCTACCACCAGGACACCAGCCTGGCAGGAGTGTGAGCTCCCCCGGTCAAACGGAAAATATTAAATAACCAGACAGGACATTAAGGTAAATTCAGTACTAGATGGAAAATGGAATTGCCCAGGAATATGGTTTATAAACAAATATTGACCCCTAAGGCTTTGCTCTGGTCAGAGCCTCTAGAGACTGCTTGGGTTTGCACCAGAGCCAAGGCTCCATGCTGGAAGTGCTTGAAGGGAAAAGTGGGTAATAAATAGTGCAGAATTTCCCAGCACAAAATAAAGTTTCATGTTTTCTACCCAGCTCCAAAGGAGAATTTTCAGTATTATGCATTAGTTGAATTTTAGAGTGGCTCAAGTAAATAGATCACAAATAGCAAAGGAAATGTGTTTCAATAACACAGGTGTCCACATGAATATATGCATGAACCCTGGCACATATTTTTATTTTGCTAAGAATTGAAAAGTTGCCCTCTGGCATCTCTCATTGTTGTTTGTGGTAAATCTCAGATGAAAACGCAAACAGGAAAGGGCACAAAACTCATTGGTAATCCTGAGTAAACAGTGCCTCAGCCCCAGAGGCCAAGATTACCCAAGCCTGCCCAAAGAATCCTTGTGGCAATAATTAAGCAGCAGCTGGACAGATCAGAATTGTGGGGTGACATTCAAAGTGGGCATCAGAGACAGCTCACAGAGCCCAAGTTAATGCACTGAATTGTGGAGCCGAACCCACCTGTGCATCCTCACCAGCACCTGCCCTCAACTCCCTCTTCTTGTCCCTGTCACCTTGCTCATGTCCCCCTTCCCAGCCTCTCTCAACCTCACACAGAGCTGCAAGGTTTACAGGCCATGTCCACATTATACAGTATTTTGGTCATATTTTGCTCTAGATAATCTCTAAGCTGCTTCTTCTGACATTCCCTGCATTGTGTCTGCATTAAACTGAATATGGCACCAGAGAAAGTGAAAAAGATGGTATTTTAAAAAACAGCTTAATGACAAAACTATTTGTTTGACAATGCAGAAAGGAACAGAACTCTAAGTTTCCCCAAAGAATATCAAATGCTTTGACTATAAAACAGCATCTGGATTCTCCATGGAAACATTGATCTGATGGGATGTCAGCTGCAAAGACACCACCAGACACACACAATTCTGCATTCAGCCCAGTTCAGCCCCTTGGAGTGGGGAGTCCTGGATGCTCGATCCCTCTGCCAGAGCACTGGTCCAGCAGACAAATGGCTCTACCTGGTCACAGTTTCATCTTGTTTGGAAATTCACAGCTCACATAGCTTGCAAGTCTGCCAGCAGCACAAGAAATCCTCTATTTGTCTGAGCAATGGTCAAGAATATTACCTTTACTGGAACAGAATCTTGGGATCTGGCCAGGTCATTGGCTTTGAGTCCCAGGCATTTCCAGACAAACAGATGTTTGTCCTGCCTGCACTGCACCTTCGGGGTGTTCCCACTGATGCAACCAGAGATCAGTGGCAGAAAAGGAAGGTGACTTACTCAACATCACTTTCTACACCCCTCCTGAACTGCAGTGGAGATGAGACAAAAAGAAATTTGAAATGCTTTAAAGCAAACAGTTTTAACTATGAACCACATATTTTGGCCACAAGCAGAACTGAAATACCTGGTTCCTTGAGGTATCAGACCACAGCTAAAACTCTGATGATGTATGTGCAAAATAGCCTCACTGCCTGCATTTGGCTTTCTGGTCTGTTTTACAGCTATTAACTCCTCTGCCAGTGATACTTGCTGAGATTAATTTTCAAGCAACAAAGAGCTAATGTGCTCTCTCCTCTCCTCAGCTGGGCAACCACAGCTCCCAGGTCACAATGCCCATTTCCTCTGCTTCAGGAACTGTGCTAGAAGGAAGAAAAGTCCTTCTCTGCAACGCAACAGCCAAGGAAGAACTCAGGGCTTTGCCAAATCAAACCAGCTTCCATTTCTGCTCTTAAAAAGCTTGTCTCCTACAAGGTTGCTGTGATTAAATAACGCACTCTGCTTGCTCCACAAAGCAGATGCTCCTTTACAAACCCTGCATTTCTTGAAGAGGAGACACCCTCACCTCTTACCCACCCTCCTGCCCTTCCAGAATTACTCAGGGAACACAATTATCCCAGACAGGCTTCCCATAACCATCCAGGTTCTGATACCTCTCCAAGCTGATTCCAAACTGGGCTGAGCCCCCGAGCTCCTGCAGCTGATGGGACAGGCAAACTGCCCCACTATCTGTGGCTGTGCTGGGGGAATGCTCCTGCTCCTGCCCACACACATCCCTTATCCCACTCGGCTGAAGGAGCTCATCAGTGCCACCAACTGCCTCTGCTAACCCAGCCCATTCTCGCTGAAAAAGGGCTGAAAGTTGATGGCAGGAGCAGGGTGAGAGCTGCTGTGGGTGCCTGGGCAGGAGGAGCTGAGCAGGTCTGGGTGAACAGCCTGTGGGCATGGGCAAAGTGGAGAGAGCAGGCAGGACATGAATGAACACTGTGGGACAGCACTGCTGCTGCGCATGCCCCCAGACTCACACAGAAAAACCTCCTGACAGGTCACCACAACAGCACTCTATTTTTTCTTTTGTTAAGTGAACCTTCTCCCCTGCCAGGAGCGGCTCTCTGAACACTCAGCGTGGCCAGCTCTCCCAGCACAGCACCCCAGTAATGCCCAGCCCTTCAGCCCCAGCGTGGCCAAGGGTGCGAGGGCAGCTGCACAGGCTGCCTTGGGAAGGAGCCCAGAGACAATGCCAAACAGCAAAGATCTGCACAAGTAATTTAGCAGTGCTTCAAACATCTCATTAATTTAATTTATAGGGAAAAGCTGTCAGCCTTAATTTTAGTTAAACACTGAACCACAGGTGAACCTTGTGCCTGTGAAACTGCCAACAGAAAAGCTGTGCGTTTTCTCATCCAGCACCCGTGCCCTCATTGACCCATGCCAGGAAGGTGGGAAAAGGCAGCCCAATAACTTCCTGGGAAGCCCAGGAGTTCTCTGGGCGCTGGCACATCTGCAAGCTCTGTGTCTGCAGCAGAACCACAACAGCAGCTGTGTTTCCACAAAGCCATAGCTGCTGGAAAAGCAGAGCGGGCCCAGCTGAAGGGTGGGAGCTGCTCTCCCTGTCTGGCTGCAGGGGCAGGCTCTGCTGCAGGTGGCATTTGCACTGTGCAGGTTTCCCAGCTCCTCCCTCATGCCCAAGGTCTGTCCATTTGTACCTGCAGCACAGGTGGGATTACAGGAGCTTTGACAGCTGCTGTGCTGCCCTGTGAGTCCCTCTCTGTGTCTGTGGTTCTGATGGGCTCAGAGCTGCCTTTCTGTTCCTCTCCTCACTGAGCCAGAGACAGGCACTGCCCAGGAGGGCTCCCAGCTTGTTTCTGGGCAAGGCTAACAAGCACCTCCCAGAGACAGACACAGCTCCTGCTGCAGAGCTGCCTGTGGCTGTCACTGGGAGAAACGGGGACTCGAGAGCTTCCCCCTCAGCCAGCTCTGGCTCCAGCTCCCAGCCTGGGAACATCCCCTGATGCCAGAATCAGTCCCTTCAAGCCTCCCACTGAGAGTGAACCTGACCAGGAGGGATGAACGACAAACAGACTGTAAAGAAAGCACTTCTGTGGTGCCAAGCTCCTTCCCAAGGCTGGCTCGGCAAGCAAACTCCCTCCAGGATAAACCAGGAAGGGTGACCCTGCCAGTGGGGCTGTCAGCATTCAAGAGCTGCCAGTGCAGAGGTTTCTGCAGATTCCTGAGCTCCCCAACTCTTTTTGGGCAAACCACTGGAACACAGCCCCATCTGCAAGCAGTCTAACAGGAGCCAGGTGTTTGTGCCCCTGCAATGTGACAGAAAACTATTCCTCCAAGACTGAAGAAGGCATGGCCTTTTCTCTTGGTGTTTGCAAGCCTCTGCTTTGGAAGCAAGGAAGAACCGAATGCATTTCTCAAAAGCCCCTGTGGTTCCCTGCCAGGTGAGGTCCAGCCAGCTGCTTCCCTCCCATGGGCAGCCTTGTGCAGGGCAGGAGTGGCCCCTAACACTGGCCTGGGGGTGCCCATGGCATCCCCTCCCTGCTGCCTCTCCCTGCCAGGTCCCACAGCCAGGATTCAGTGCAGGCCCCCCTCCACTGGCACATCTCTTTCTGCATTCCAGCTGCATGGGTTTTCCCCATCCTCCTTACTCGGTGCTTTGTTTTAAGAGCTCATCCTCCGCAGTAATTTCATAGGTTTCTATTCCTAGCATCAGGAGAGGGAAGGGAGAATCTAATAATATTGATGAATAACCAAGCTCTGCTAAGAAGTCTGCCTTTTCTTTAATTTAAAAAACACCTGCTAGGAAAAGTAAAAAGGGCGCGTCATGGCAGACTGCAACAAACACAGAAAGTGACAGATATGGGACCCCGTTCCAGGCACATCATCAGCATCAGGGAAAACAGAGCACTGTGGCTTCAAAGAGCTAGGACAGGCTACAGAACAGATCACAGCAAGTGACACCCTGACAGGTGAACCCTGCTGAAAAGCACATTTGGCCTTTGAACAAACACCCACCCATTTCCCGGGGCTGTCTTTCGTGTCGAGATCCACCCACCAAAGAGTATTGGAATAAACAACACTGGCAGGATGAGGCTGGCAATGGCTTTTGGGCTGGCTGGCACAAGTCTATTCCACGTGGTTCGTGCTGGTGACTGAGCATCCCCATTGGAAAACAGCTCAGCCCCAGCCCAGCCATGGGCACAGGCAGACCCAGGGCCATCAGCACAATGGCTGTGCACAGAACTGCTCTGCAGCAGGAGGGGGCCTGATAAAATGGAGATGGAAGGAAACAGATGCTCAAAGGGATTTCATCAAAGTTCATGTGGAAAGAGGAGAAAAACAGCAATAAGGGGAAAATAATATTAAACTGCAACTGACCCTTTGTGGTGAGTGTAGAGCTGGTCCTTTATTATCTCCAGGAGCAATATTCAATGCCTGGACTACAGCAGGGCGCTAAAGGCAACCAAACAGTCTACTGGAGCTTTGGCAAAATGCACAGAGCAGGATGAAGAAGGGGCCCTGGTGCTCCCCTGGCCCTGCTGGGGCTCCCCAGCACAAAGCAGAGTGCTGAGGCTCCTCTGCACCAGCCCTGCCCCAGCCTTGTGTTTGGGATGAGCAGCACTGACACCTCCCGTGAACTCAATCAGGCAGCAGATGCAGGAGCTGACAGACTGGTTTCTCCTGCAAGTGCATGCCAGGAGACATAATTAACAAGGAAAATTAAGAAATAAGAGGCTGCATTTTTAAAAAATTATTTCTAAATTTCTATTCAATATTCCTCCTCCATCCTAAGTGGAGGGAAGCTGTCCACCCACAAAGCCCCTCCTGGATCCCTGGCACTGCTGCAGCACCAGCAGGGTTTGCTGCTCTTGCCTGGCAGATGGGCATTTATTGCCCTGGGCTGCTGGGAGCTGCTGGGCCCTCCCAGCCGGTGCTGCTGGGCTGCAGTGCTGGCTCCAGGCTCTGTGCTCAGCCAGGGAGGGACCCTGCTGTGCCTTCCCTGCCTCCACAGCCACTCTGAGCCCTCTCACAGACCAGGGGGATTTTCTGGGAGAGGGACAGGACAGCTCTCCCAAGGTGCAGGGAATGCTCAAGGGAAAAAGAAATTTACACAAGGTGAAGAGCAGCAGAGAAGTTTGAGAAACGACAGTGAAGGGCGTGGGGGCTGTCAGAAAGGCCCAGCTTCCCCAGGAAGAGCTGCCAGAGCCACCTACAGCTCAGGGAGCAGGGCACAGCCTGGGCAGGGGCACAGCCCAGCTGCAAACACCCCCAGCGCCACTCACAGCACGCCTGGGATTCTGTAACACTAAGGGGAGAGATTGAAAAAACATAAAATCTGTGCCATAAAGAATAAGAGACTGATAAATAATACATGAAAAAAGAAGCAGATCGCTCTTGTAGCCTTTTAAAATAACTCTTACGTGGGTATTATATACCATAAATACCAAAGCTGCACTGCAGCCCTTATGTGACAAGTCACAGACTAGTCAGAAAACACTTTCTGAGATCTGAATCATGGCCATTTATATATTCACTTTTATTAGGAAAAAAAAAAAAAAAAAAAAAAAGGAGATTAATAGCATCTCTCAGCAGAAAGTTATTTCTAGTCTTCTACTTTGCGAAGGGAACTGTCACTCCACTATTTTGGTGGGTGTAATGGCACATGCTGTACCGACCATATGTAATCAGAGAATTAAATGCTGGCTCAGATATCAAGACATAATGAGATACACACATTTTTTTAATGAGAAAAATGATTGAAAATAAAGCCCGGTAGAGTGAAAAACACAGATGTCTCTGGCATGATAAAACTTTCTGGACATGTAGATCCTGAGTTGCCATTGTTGGAATTACTTAAGACTCTTTTAACTCCAAGTTGCTGCTTTCAACTTCTCTCCCCAAGAAGGGTTTGTGCCAGCCAAGCATCTGCAGTGGTGGCTGGTGGGGCTGGCCTGGGACAGCCTGCCTGTGACATTGGTGCACAGCTGGGTTTGGGGTGCAGCCCTGCAGAGGGGATCTGAGCCCCCAGAGGCTGCAGCTGTGCCACAGGGAGGGTCCTGCTGGAGCAGAGCGCTCCTGACTGCCTCCATCACCCCAAATGCACCAGGGAGCCCCGTCAGACACAGCCCCAGCCTCCCAGCAGGAACCCTCCTGCTCTGGCTGGAGGGTTTTTGCAGATTTGTAGTTTCAATTTTGCAGATTTGTAGTTTCAATAAAAGCACTGTTGTGCAAGGCAGAAAGTGAGAATAAACTGAAATTGAAGCTGTCTCTGACAGGCACAAGCACCACTGGAGCAGGACTGGTGTCTCCCACACCCAACAGTGCATTTGTAACTGGGAAATCCATCAGGTGGGGAAGGACAGGAGCACACTCTGCTGTTCTTGCTGGAGAAGCTGCAGGCACTGGGAAAACCCTGCCCACAATGGACAGAGCCATCTGGCAAGGTGAAGCCATCTGCCAAGTCCAAGCACCATTTTTCCCACAGAAAATTCCCTTTTCCTGGAGCACGAGACTGAAAATTCCTGAAAAGGAACTCTGAGATGACAGAGGACTGCACAAAAAGCCAAACTAAATCCAGGAAAAAGAGATCTTTGTGCAAATCCCAGAGAATGCAGCAATGAATGAACTCAGTGCGTGAGTGTGGAACACTCAGTGCAAGGCAAGGACTGACTCAGCTCCAGCTGCCTTTCAGGAAGCAGAGCAGATGCCAAGCAGTTGGAGAAAGAGCTCGGAAATGGAGCTGGGACATTGCAGGGAGGGCCAGGAGCAGAGCCAGGGCTGCAGCCTGCCCTGCACAGAAACTGCCTTTCCCTCTGCCAGCAGGGAGAAACCAATGCTGCATTGTCAGCTGCAAACACCCGCCCCCAGCCTCTGATCCCCAAAAGGGAAAAATAATCCATTTGGGAAAAAAGCTCTGTGGATGAAAATCTGAGATGTAGAGGCGGTTCTATGGAGACCAGCCAGTTTAGACAGATTCAACAGAGTCCCTTGTCTCTTCCACACCCTGTGCCATATGTATTTATCATTGTACCTAAAGATGAACCTGTGGTATTGAATTAACTTCTCCAATTGAGTTTATCATTTCTAGGGTTCCCAAAGAACAGCCCCCATCATCCCCTCTGTTCTGTCACAGAGCCAGCAGCTGCTCTCTGCTAAGGTTTTCCTGGTGGAAGTTTCAATGGTTTGGAATAATTCCCCATCACTCTGGATTTATATATGTTGCTGTAATCACACACATTTAATGATGCTGGATATTAAAACAGGAATTTAGCATGCTTGGAAGTATTTTTAAAATTCCATCAGATGCCATTAAAATATTTATATGCTGGGTGCAAGTTTTCTTTCCCAAAGGGTTCTCTTTTACAAATAACTGTAACAGTAGTTGTGGGTCACAGCAGAGTCTGCTGCATTACTTTCAGGGCTTTTTAGCATTATCAAATTTCCAAATTATCAGCAAATTAAAGAAGAAAATTATTAACTCAGAATGAAACTAGTAACAGCCAGACACCCAGACTGTGAGCATTCACAGCAGCTAACAAGTTGAGGCAGGGGAAAAAGCAAATTCAGAGTAAAATGAGGACCAGGTGCCATCTCGTGGCTCCACAGGCACTGCACAGCACGGACGGGGAGGGGTGGATTTGTATGCTGCGGGCATCATTACTGGGATTTAAAGCAATCACTGCTGCAATCCCTGACACGCTCTCCCTTCAGGGGGCTGCAGACACTGCTCCAGGATTTACAGCTTCCCTGGGGCGCCGGCTCCCACCACGAGCCCATAAAACTTTTACCACCCAGGTCTTGCACCGCAGCCATAAACACTGCTGTGTTATGGCAGACAGCACAATCTGGCACTGCCTGTGAGCGGGCTGGAGCGGGGACCATTCCCTGTGCCAGGGCTGCCAGGGTCACAGCCCGGGCTGGATCCTCACCAGGAGCTCCTCCTGCCCTCAGGCCAGGCTGGCACTGCTCAGGGGGCTCCTGTGGCATTGCCTGAGTGTGCAGGGATAGGACTGAATCCATTTTCCTGACAGAGCTTCCAAGAGGAGTCTCTGTTAAGAGGAATGAAAAGGAGCCAGAGCTGCCTCTGCTTTCCCTCCCACACCACAGGAGCCACACACTTAACCCAGGCCTGGTGCTCCCTGCAGGGCTGTGCCCACAGCACTGCCCCAAAAACTGCCCCAGCCTGCCCAAACCTGCCTCAGGAGCTGCATTAATGTTCCCAAAGCCACAGATATCTCCTGCTGAAGACAGCACAGAGGAATCAGTATTTTAAGGCCTGGGAAACGTCCATTTAGATTAATGCTGTGCTGAAAACAGCACTTCTTGCAACTCACCAGATGACTGCTACAACATTCAAGGCAGTTTAATGGAGTGATATTCCAGGTATATAAAACTGCTCTGAAGGAAACTCACTATCCATCACCCGTGTTCTACTCTGTTTATCAGCAGTGATTGCTTTTAGAAATATCTTTTTTTGGTGGACTCACGTGCAAGTCATCTCTCGTGGCTAAGACTTGATGGGATGATGAACAAAGGCACCAGCTTTGAGAGCCAAGGAAGGCGCCCTGTGCATTGCTACAGACAGATCAGCCTGGGCAAGGGCCCAAGCAGGAGCACAGCAGGGCTTTTAACCCACATCAGAAAGCCCTCCCATTTCTTCCTTACAGAGATGGAGTCAGCTGAGACCTGAGCCATGATTCAGCTGAGAGAGGAAAGATGCTGGGGCACCAGCGTGCTCAGTTTTCAGAGCTGAGTCCACAGTTCCAGTGCCACACAACCCAGAATCATCCTCCAAAGCAGGGAAATTATTTTATCCATTTTTTACAGGTAAGGGGCAGTCAGAACCAGTAAGGTGCTTATAGGAAGGGTTCTTATGGAGAAATTGCTGCTAAAATCCCCATCTACACCTTAACCCTGGTGATGTCACCTCTCTGTGGGTTTCAGTTCAACCCTAAACCCCCCTGGGCTGCCCAGAGCTGTGAGCTGTGAGCCAGGCACAGCCCAGGGCTGCCCGGGCAGGGCAGGGGGCTCAGGGACCCCTGCATGTCCTGCATGTCCTGCATGTCCATCCCCTGCATGTCGGGGAGGCAGCCAGAGCGTGCCCAGCCCAGGCAGGGAGGGAGGAATTTCACTGTTCCAAAGCTTGACCAAGACTGCCACCTACAAACACACAGCAGAAATAGCTAAAACTGTCTCATGCTTCCAGGCAGAACAGAACAGAGGACAAAACCCCCTAGAACTGCACTTGTAAAGCTGTTTAACATGAAAAGCATCTTTCTTTTTCTCTTATTTTTAATATGATACCTTACTGATGTGATACCCTGTTATTTACAGCCCAATAGTCCCCTTAAGGAGGAAGAAATTCTTCTTTCTTCCCTCCTAGCTAGGACCCAGCTGTGCATTAACCACATACATAGTCATTCTTTGAGTCTAAAACAAGCATTTTTGTACCTGGAAGATTTGGGGGCACCTGGAAAGGAGTTTTCCCATGGGAGAAATCAGTGCAGACCTCTGGAGCCAAAGTGGATGCCCTGACCAGAGAACTGTCCTTGTTTTATCTTGTGGCCATCTGGAAATAATTAGCCTCTTGTTAACACAAGATGTAGCTTTTGCATTTGGTGTTCAGCTGATGATCTTCAGCTGTCCTTGCTCAGGACTATCCTCACCCAGCTGAGCCAGAGAAAACTCAGGATTGCAGATTGGCATTTGGGCAATGCCTGGAACCACAGAGAGCTTACAGGAAACAAATCTGAGCTCCTGTGTGCATTTCTGTACAGTCCAGACCTGGAGAGGGGCCAGGGGAGGCCACGGGGCTGCTCCAGGATGGAGCCAGGCTGGGACACCTGGGGGTGCTCACCTGGAGAGGAGAAGGGTCCAGGAGAGCTCAGAGCCCTGCCAGGGCCTGAAGGGCTCCGGGAGAGCTGGAGAGGGACTGGGGACAAGGGATGGACACAGGGACACAGGGAATGGCTTTAAGCTGAAGGAGGGTGGATTTAGATGGAATATCAGGAAGGAATTCTTCCCTGGCAGGGTGGGCAGGCCCTGGCACAGGTGCCCAGAGCAGCTGGGGCTGCCCCTGCATCCCTGGCAGTGCCCAGGGCCAGGCTGGACACTGGGGCTGGAGCGCCTGGGACAGCGGGAGGTGTCCCTGCCATGGCAGGGGTGGCACGGGGTGGGCTTTAGGGCCTCTTCCAGCCCAAAGCAGCCAGTGATATTTTATTCTGCTCTCACTGTTTGACACCTGAGGTTTGATCTGTTTGGGCTCAGCTTGCACTGGGTCACTGAGAGCACAGGAGGAGCAGTGCCCAAAGCAAACTGCATCAGCTCTACTCACAAACACATCCCTGATTCTTCCTCTTTCTCTGCCATATGGGACTGCAAAGGAGCACAGGGGTTTCTAAAAGGGGCCCTGGGGGAGGCAGCAGGAACTGAATTTTGGTCTGGTGATGTATAAAGGGTGATCCCACTGTCCTGTCCACAGTCACTTGGAGGAAGTGTCTCCTGGTGTCAGCAGCGGCCTGCCCTGCCTGGCTGCCCTCACTGCAGGTGCTGCCAGTGCTGCAGAGCCAGGCAGGGCACACACAGAGCCTTGGCAATGTCCTGCACCTCTGCCAGCTGTGCATGAACTGCAGACAGGGCAGCATTTCTGAACCCTCAGCCTCTCTGAACGCTCAGCGTTTCTCAATGCTCAGCCTCTCCCTCCCCGTGTCAGCATTTTGGAAAGAGCTCCGTGAGCCACTAGCTGTCGTTGTTGTCCTGTGCAGCCCCGGCTCCTGGCAGAGCCTTCCAGCAGGCACAAACCAGGGTACAAATTCCGGAGCGAGCACTGAGCTGCAGCTCTGCTCATTCATCAGGAGACAAGCAGGGCTACCTCGTGCTGTAACTATCCCGTGTCAAGGAAAACACAACGGTTTGACAACAATTGGGGGTGGTGGTGCCCAGGGAAGGCTCCAGAGAGCCCAGCAGATGCTGCTTTGTTTGCAGAGTTTGTGCAAAGCGATTCTGATCTGCTCCTTTCATCCTGCACACGTGTCTCTCCACCTACAGACAGGCAATTGCAAACCCACCGTGTTTGGGGCAGCTGGGGGTGCTTGCTGAGCTCAGACAAAGCAGATGCTGCTCCCCAGCTTCCCCAGACAGTCTCTGCAGCACAGAGCTAAACATTCCAGCCCGGACTGACAAAGGGACAGGGGACAAAGCACCGAGAAGGGCTCAGCTCTGGGTCTGCAGCTGGTGGAGCGGAATTCAGAGACAGGCAGGGCATGCCCAGGGGGCTGCAGAGCAAATTTCCGTGGTGTGCAGAGCTACCCTGGCCACGCTGCAGCAGCTGCCTCACACAGGGCAAGCGCAGCAGCCTCTGCCCCTCCACAAAGGCCAGAGCTGCACAAAGGTGGCCACAACCACAATGAAGAAGTTGAACTTCACATTTTTGACTGGAGGCACCAGGGAAAACCGCAGCACCTATGGACTCTGAAAGGCTCTGGCCTGGCTGAAGGGGGAATACCCTCAGTGAGAGGTTCCTAGAGGAAGGGTTGGGGAGAAATGAAGGTACAAATTCAGGGAAAGGATGAATACAGCAACTGCCTGCATTTGCTGCAGTTTCCTGCATTTGACATGCTGAACTGAGTTACTGTAAAAACCTCAATCTTCAGTTAAATCTCATGTTACTATTACCATCCAAATATAATCACTACTCAACACTAGAGGGATACCAAACCCTTTGCCCTCTTTCTGCTGGCCTCAAAATAACATTTCAGAAAATAGAAAGCCACAGCTTATTTTAAAGCTACTTCAAAAATATAAAGATTAAATTGCACATTCATAACTGTATGGGTGTGTAAACAAATGCATATTCACACACACACACAAATTCTTTCACATGAGCAGGAGCCTTTCAGCTGACTGCAGTGGGGACAGAGAGCACCAATAAAGGAGAAGCCAGCCCTTCATGGGCAGGGAGAGCAGGAACTTTCTCTGGGACAAGCAGGACATGTTGCTGCCCATTTCAGACATTTAGCAGTGCTCCCATGTTTTGCCCATGCCATGTGTTAAACACATCAAACACATTTCCCACAGATGCACAGAGAGGGTCTGACTCGCCGAGACAACCTGAAAGAAAACAGCACCTAAAACAGACTATAGTCACTTTGAACAATGTGGGGAAAGGTTGCTAAACAGCTGACCTAAGATTCAATTCAAATTTCACTGTTGTCCCTGGGAATTCCTCCAGTGACTTTGCTGAGCTTTCGATGCAGCCTCAAGCCCAGAAAATGAGAAACAGAGGAGAGATCTCTGGTTTGCAGAAAGCCTCACATCACCTCCATCAGAAACCTCCCACAAGACTTTGCAAGCAGTTGGTGCTGCTGCACAGACTGCAAAAGAGACAGCATCCACCTAATTTCCAAGTATTTTCCTCGGTCAGCTGTGAGAAACCATTCTGCAGCAGCTCTCTGTTTCCTAAAAATTTCTTCTCTTATCTCTTTGAACTTTTCTGAAGAGTTGTACTCAGTACTCATCCCTGCGGCAGTAGTAGATGTAGTCAAATACATTCATACCATTTATGCAGTAAATGTTCTAGACACTATTCGCTCATGTGCAGACTGTCCCAAAGGCTGTGTACTCATTAAAAAGGAAAAAAAAAATTATTTAAAATCCAGTCCTACATAATTCCATTTTAGTGCAATCTATATTCAAGCAAGCATTTAAATATTCTATTAAAAGGGATCCATCATCAAATATCATGGAATCCAGCAAAATAATAGCTAACATCTTAGTGCTAAGCCTCCATCAGAGTCACATCGGTGCCTTGATACCCCCTTCATTTATTTCCAATTCCGGCACCCGTAACCATGGCAACAGATATGGAAACATTTCAAGCAGAACAGAACTGACAATAACAGCGCGAATACCTGAGGTGGGGGAAAAGAGGAGAGGCACAAGCAGGTAGTTGTTGAAATTAAAAGCTAATGACAAGAAAACAGCTGGAAACAAATGCTGGCTCTCACGGCCATATTCTCTAGGCAGATGCATTTCTGCAAACCTGGTCTGTGCCATCTTATTAGCTATGGAAAGGGAGGTAGAAGAAATGTTTTTGTCAGCAAAGAGTAAAAGTGTGAACTCTAAAAAGTAAGTTGCTGCAAATAGAAAACAATTTTTTATCTGTTGTATGAACATCCAGGAATACTCAGAATTAACCCATGAAAAGCAAGTATTTTTTCCAAAGGCAAACACTCACAAATGTGCTTCAGAGAAACACTATCCATCAAGAAAGAAAGAGAAGTCACCTTTTAAAGAGATTCTAAAAGAATAATTCCATTAGCCTACATCAAAGACCAGGTTTGAAATGAACATGAGTTAATAAACCATATATGTGTAAACTGGGATAACTTCCTAGACATTTAAGGGAACTAATTAGCATTTGAATGCTGTGAAGCAAGAAAGGGAAATTCTATCTTTAAACTGTAACAATCAAAACTAGAAATGAGATTGACCTGTGTGGGAGAGCCTAGCAGGATGCAGCTGCAAGGTTAGCTTCGAAGGTTTATGGGGCTGGAGCTGAAAAAACACAAAGATCAAGGCCATCACGAGTCCTGCAGGGAGGGCTGGGGTTTTTTATCTGTTACCCCATGAAGCTGAATTTAGAGAACAGAATTAAAGAACAAGAGCTGGACTTACATCAGCCTCCCTGTTGCAGCACCTCACGAGCCAAGGCTGTGAACCAGGCATCAAAACCACCAGGAATTCAGCCAGCAGGGCTCCCTGGGAAAAGGGAAGGAAAATAAGAGAAGACAAAAGCAAACTTGATATTGAACTAGAGAGTCAGGGGAAGGAGGCAGAGCGTCTGGGGATGGCTCTGGCAAGGAGCTGTAACCTCCAAAACCAACAGGAGCTCTTTCACCAAACCTCACCCCCAGATCACTGACTGCTGCTTGAGAGGCTGCACACACACTCCAAACCTGCAGATTCCATCTGCCAGCTGCTTTTAGATCCCTTTTCCCTTCCTATCAGAAGAAAACATAAAAAACTCTGCAGCAGGTTTAGGTAGAATGAATCCCATCCTTGCATGGGAAGGAAAGAGTGGAACAGGCAGAAGTGGCTGCAGACTGCAAAAAGGCCTGAACCCATAAAATACATAAATGCACACAAGAGTCAGAATTTCCAGGATCAGACACTGCAGGCAGTTTCTGTCCCTTTTCAGTGCCTGAAACAGGAGGATGGAGCCTGGCACTCCTGCTGCCTCTCTGGGCTTGATGGGGAGTGTGTGTGCTGAGAGCCTGCATGCACCCCGAGGGCTGCAGGACCAGGAGGAGCTCCTGGGGCAGGGCTGCCACTGCAGACCAGAGACACTCACAGGGGCTGAGGAGGGGCTGGCACTCCAGGGGATGGCCTGGACTCACTCCTCACACAGCTCCCATGCTGCCTGGGCTGGGTGCTCCCTTTGCCCTTGTGCAGGACTGCAGACCCAGAGTCCATATCCCATCACCAGACACCTCCCAGTGCCACCCCAGCACGCTGTGCTTCCATGCTGAGCCCCTGGTGCCACTGGGAATCGCGGTGCCCACTGCTGCTGATCCATCACTGCAGCTGCAGGTGCTGCAGAGGGAGCTGGGAATGCTCCCTTTCAGGACAGGGAGCAGAAAGTTGGTCCATTCCTTTGTTCATGGTCTTTTAGTCATTCTGGTCTTATTGTGCAGAAAGGCCAGTGCAGGATTCAGTGGAAGCAGGGGAAGATCTGGGTTAGAAATGGAGAACATGGAAATGGAGAAGAACTGGGATGTGAGTTAGCAATAAGAGTTAATGTCCCCTTTCCCACTGCCATCTCAGGAAATGTAACTGTCGAGGCACAGCACACAGAAAAGCTGTCATTCACTGTCACACGGGAAGCACCTTACTCTCCCTCCCCTGGGGAATTCCCTCAGTCACTGGATTTTGTAACAGAGAATATTTTCCTCCTACCATTGTGTGTCTCATTGACTCCTATTTTCTTCTTTGTCATCTGTAAGACTCTTCTTGCTGACCCCCAAGAAGGATTTGAGCTTTCCAGACAATTTCTCTAATGCCTTCAGGTTAGCAGGGGTTCAGCAGCAGCAGCAGCAGCAGGTTTGGAGCAGCAGGGAGGGGTGAGGAAAACCTGACAAGTGCAGAGCACAGGGCAAAGTCAGGCCCTGCTGCAGAGCCCTGGGCATCCTGCTCTGAGGGAGCTGCCAAGGGAGCCCTGGGCTGCAGCTGCACGGGGCAGCACCTCTGCACCCTGCACACCTGCACCCCTCACACCTGCACGCTGCTCACCTGCTCACCTGCATCCTGCACATCTGCACATTGCACACCTGCATCCCTCACACCTGCACCCTGCACACCTGCATCCCTCACACCTGCACCCTGCTCACCTGCATCCCTCACACCTGCACCCTGCTCACCTGCATCCTGCACATATGCACCCTGCACACCTGCACCCCTCACACCTGCACGCTGCTCACCTGCATCTCTCACACCTGCACCCTGCACACGGCAGCCTGCACACCTGATGTCACCTGTCCCACAGGGCTGACCCCACCTGTGCCAAGGCCAGAGGGGGACACTGTGATCCCCTCCCCTCTGAACAACCCAGCCTTCCCCCTGCTGAACTATTTGTACTGAAATATATATCCTGTCATGAATTACAGACTTTAAGTGCTGGAAATGGTACCGTGCCCCTTGGGATGCTCCTTCAATGGTTAATTAATCTCACTTTAAAACCAGCCTCCTTTCTTTCTAATTTTCGCTGACTTCTTCCATTTCTCGTTACATGATCTTTTCTACTTTTAACACAGATATAACAGGTTTTCTATCTTTACTCAGGTGCTGACAGACCAAAATTTTCAGCTTTCCATTTTTTCAAAGAATCTAGTTAATGTTCCAATAAAGAAAACCTTTTCATTTCAAAATCCCATTAGATCACTTCTATAGAAAGATATCCATTTATTCTTAGACTTTAGGAACTACAGCAGTGAAACCATTTGCATCCAATATTCCTCTATTTTTATATCCACTTTCACCTAAAAGTAAAAGTGTGAAAGTCTTAACTCACTCTGGATTTTGATTTCACGTCACACCTTCCAAGCTAATTAATTATCATTTGGAGTGAAATGGCATTTTTAACAGCTATAATGAAAATGTTAATTTACTGGGCTTAAGGAGCACTGACCAGAATTCGAACTGTCAATAACCTAATATTCAGTTTATTTAGTTTTTAGTTTTTCAATGTTCGCCATCTCAATCTGGGAGAAAAAGTTCATATAATGAGAATAATACTCAATAACCTCAAATGATTTGGAGCCATGAAAGCAAAATGCTGTGTCTCAAGTCTGACTTCTCATAAAGTAAAAATGAGCTAATATTTCAGAACAGAAGGTCCTTCAGAGTTGAAAATTGCACCGTGTTCATTGCCACTACTTCAATTTTTGTTTTTCTCTTTTGTTTTCCCATTGGCTGGGTCATTTGGAGCGTGTTCATTTTGGTGTACACCCACACCCCCAAAATCAAGATATGGCAATGGAAGGGCCCTGAATCACTGTCCCTTCTTTGTCACCCTGGAATTCTGTGTGAGGTTAAAGCAGAAGCAAGCAAGCCCCACTGTCCCGGGCCTGTTCCTGCTCTAGGGCTGCTGTAAAGGAGCAGAGCCCAGGATTGTGGCTCTGCAGCTGTCCTACTCTTCTCTTTCTACCTGTGGAAAATGTTTTATGGGTTTTTTTATTTTAAACTTATGCTTTATGACTTTGGAATTAGGGATGAATCCTATTAGGGAGACAAAAGGCTCATTGTAGTTCATAGCTGTCTAATGGTGTGGGAGATAGAGAGACTATTATATTTGGCACAATATTTAGAGAAATTAATCCTCAAGCGCTAAAGATTTGAGGGATTAACAGTGTGAGTGACAGCTGAGCTCTATCCCTGGATTGTGCCACAAAAACCATTTGCCTCCAAGTTGAACATGTTCCTCACTTCCACCCAGTCAGCACAATTCCTGCTTTCATTGCACTCAGGTCCCCAGGGGAGATCAACAAACTCATAAATCCTTATTTCATGGTGGTTTTCAAAATTGTCATGTTATTTTCATTTCTAGGATTTGATATGTGCCTTCCACCCCTTGTGAAGAAAAAGACATATCCCCTCTATAAAATAGACTACATTTTTAAAGCTTCAAGGTTTGATTAAAGAGCTTTGAAACTGTCCTTTTCAATGGGAAATGATGCCAGGTGGCCATGCATGTAAACATGTCCACACAGCATCATCCAGACCCTCCCAAGCACTGCTGGAGAAGCCCTCACTGATGGGAGGCCTCCTGTGTCCTTGGTGCCTGATTGCCCAGCAGAAATGGGACTGTGCCCGCTGGCAGAGGGCAGAGCAGCTCCCGTGTCAGGGGCTGGGAGAGGCAGGAACTGCTGGGGAGGCACGGCTGGGGCACCAGAGCCTCCCCAGCCCCGCAGAGCAGAGGGGGAAGGAGAGGAGATGCCGTGGTTGCCATGGCAGTGGCGGCATGGGGCCATGGCAGGAGAGCAAAAAATATTCACTGCAAGCTTATTTGTGTGCCTTCGTTACAAAAAAATCTGTGAAAACAGCTGAAATAAATTTGCAATCACTCTTTCCAAGATCTCCATCTTTTGGAGTCACAGAAACACACAAGTACCAACACATTGGCAAGGTGCAACTTTGCTCTGAGCTGTGTCACTTTGTGGAGACCAATGAGGGTACAAGGTTTTGTCCAAAAAGACCTTAAATATCACAGTGTGAATGTGTTCCTTGCTGTTCAAACCTGAGAAATTTCCAGAAGAGGAGATTTGCTCTGAGGAGCAGTGTCACCCAGGCAGCTGGCAGAAATCACCCAGCCTCATCCAAAATGGGGACTTTGCTGCCCTGCACAGGGTCCTTGCAGGGACACTGCCCATGGCAGGATGGTTTTGACATCTCAAGCTCTCAGGTTATTTCCAGGGCCATTTTGGAAAGGTGACACCCACTTGCAGCTCCTGGGCTACAGGAAAGGGCTTGTGCAAAACCTCCCACAGCACCAGGAGCAGCTGGGACTGGGGCTGACACACCTGGGTCTCTGATGCCTTTTGGGAATACACAACCAGGAGATGCTTTCAGAGCAACAGGAGATGGGAACAGCTGCACATCAGCACGAGATGCTGCTGCCAAGGGACTCCTGTGGGCATGAAGAAGAGCCAGTGTAAATAGAAACGGATTGGGGATTTTCCTGCGAGCAGAGGAAGTGCCAGAGCCTGTGGGTGGCTCTCACTACTCACAAGCTACTTCCCTGTCCAGCATTTACAGGACTCACTGCTCTTAGCTGTGGATCTAATCAGGATTTTTATGAATAAACCATAAAATTCAATGTCTCCAGGGTATGACCAGACCTCAGAACTGTCCTCTCTGGAGGCAACGTGAGCAGCCCCAGCACAGAGCTGGGATGGGGAGGACACCCAGCACTGCCTCCTGCCCAGTGCTCTGTGTGTGTTTGGGGTGTCTGTGCATTCCCCATCCCCTGCAGTGTGAGCTGGGGGGTTCAAACGTGCCCTCAGTCCTTGGCAATAGATAATGTTTCCTTTTCCTTCCGTAAAACCTTATTTCAGCCTTAATTAGCTCACAGGCCTGTTGTTCAAAAGCTGAGATTTCCTCTCTGGGTTTTCCCCTGCCTCAGTTCAAGTCACATCTAAAGACAGAGCCATCCTTTCATGAACAGAACCATTTCTTTTGCTTGCATTGCACCGTTAGGCCCTTATCAAATCTCTTCCCTACTGTAACATTTCCTTTCAAGGTAGCTCACTAACCCTTACCTGTTTTTCACTTTACCTGCAAATAGCAAAATACCATCAACTGGAAAAGATAATTCCTCACTTGTGAAAGTGTTATTTTTTTATTCTATGATATGGGCAATACAAATGTCACTCCAAGGCAGGTTGTATTAAGTAGTTTCATGTCACATGACACAGTGTGAATTGACACATGCTGTGCTGTTGTATGAGATCTGGGGTTACTTGTTTGAAGAGACTTTTTTCTTTTCTGTTTAGGAGAAGATATTACGTACTATAGATATTACATGATCCATCCATGAGCTAAAAAATAGACCCAGCTAAAGGAATAATTTCTGACAGTCAGAGCAAAATAAAACCTGCAAATCGTTGCTTACTTTTCATATAATACTGACAGTCAGCTTATTCCTTACAATTTATTAAAGAGAGCAAAAATAATGTGAAGAGACTACATCTGTTATTAAATGCAATTCATGTAGAAAAGTAAAGCAGAAATCCCCATGTACATTCCAAATGTCAAACTAAACCAGGGATCAGCTTCGTTTAGCCACTGGTAGGTAGTCACTCTGAAAAACCTCTTATAAGTTTCAGCATTGTGTTATTTTTCAGTTAGCTATGGAAAGGGCAAGGAGCATCTCTGAGAGACAGAACCAGCCTCAGTTCCTGTGGAATTAGAGCGGCACATCCACGATTTCTCTGGCACATCCCAGCCCAAGCGCTTTCCCAGGACACCTCGACTGCTGAAACACTTCTGCAAAGGTTCGGAGCCTTAGGCTGCTTGGAAAATGCAAAGCATCAGCACCGGAGCCTCGCTGCGTGTCCCACCTGTTGGATGCTCACGAGCACAGAATGGCCGGGACTGGAAATCCCTCCGGGACTGGAAATCCCGCCGCGACCGTCCCGCGCAGCCTGGAACGGAGTCCCGGCCTCGGCCCAGGCCGCCGGACGGGCACAGCGGAGGCTCCGGGCAGCTCCGGGCACCCTGAGACAGCCCGAGAGCTCCGGGCAGCGCCGGGCACCCCTCGGCATCCGCACAGCTCCGGGATTTGCGGCACCCGCGGCGCCCCGAGAGCTCCGGGCTCTGCCCTGGCTCTGGGCACAGCCCCGGGCTCTGGGCACAGCTCCGGGCTCTGCCCTGGCTCTGGGCACAGCCCCGGGCTCTGGGCACAGCTCCGGGCTCTGGGCACAGCTCCGGGCTCTGCCCGGGCTCTGGGCACAGCCCCGGGCTCTGCCCTGGCTCTGGGCACAGCTCCGGGCTCTGGGCACAGCTCCGGGCTCTGCCCTGGCTCTGGGCACAGCTCCGGGCTCTGGGCACAGCCCCGGGCTCTGGGCACAGCCCCGGGCTCTGCCCCGGCTCTCAGCATCTCCCGGCTCTCTCCTCTCCCCGAGCTCTCTCGATGAGCCCGAGCTGCCCTGCAGATCCAGGCGAGCCCCGCGCTCCATCGCAGCGCCCATCCCTGACAGCCGCTGGGCTCGGGGCGTTGCAATGCAAGCAAAACAAACTCTTACTTTCCCAATATTGGCTCCTTTATTGCCGCCTCTTATAGCTGACAACATAGGAGAGAACTTCATAAAGAAAGTCTCATGATAGCTGTTATTTATTATGCAAATGCTCCCTTGCCATGGCAACATTGCATGCAGTAGTTTGCTTTATTTGCCCCGATACATGCATATTCAAATTAGGGCTGCATACATTGTGCCTACACATTACAAAGATTTTGTTTTCCTTGACACTTACAGGAGAACTGCAATTAATACAGCCTGTTTAAGCAGACAGCACCCAATTAGTTATCATCCATTTTCAGACTGGGACTCTAGACTAAAAAACATGGAGCTGGCTTCTTATTCAAAAGGAAAATACATCCAAACTACGGGTTTTCAAAGACACATTTAACTCACAATGGCCAGGATACTCACTTGGCCCTTAATGTGAAATGGAGTGTTAATTTTTCTCTGTCACCTCTTAATTGCTTCCTTATTATACCGTTCAAGCAGTTAATTGCTAGACTGAGTGAAAGAGTGTTTTCAAGGGAAAGGAAATGCCACAGCATGAAAGAAAAAAAAAAATAGAAGCAGCACAGGAGCGTAATTTGGTCTGATATTATGTTAGTTGTGGTATTGCCTTTAGTGGTAACTAAAAAATTAACGGGAAAAGCTAAAAAGTTTCCTATTGCCAAACAGGGCAGGAGCCGTGTCAGGAGTTCTGGCGATCAGCAGTTCCTGGGATCACACTCAGGGACTCCATCTATTCCAGGACATGACGTTTGTACTCGGGAGATTTCTTTCTGCTCCACCCCTCACAGCAAGGAACCTTTATCTATTTGTAGTGTGGGAGCTGCTCCTCACATCCACCTCTCTCGCTGTACTCGCTGATACCTGCGGGCTGCCCAGAGCATCCCTGTGCCTAGCCAGAGCATCCCCAGAGCACCCCCCGAGCCCCCCGGTGCCTCCAGGCTGCAGAAGCACCAGTGCAGCCTCCGCCTCTCCGTGGCTGCTCTCCAGAGCCTCCTGAGCCTCCTGAGCAATCCTGTGCAGCACACCTGAGGAAACAGCCACCAAACCTTTTCCTGCAAATGCCAGCAGCTGCAAGGGCTCACTCCAGAGGCTGCGAGCACACCTGGCCCTGGGCTCCCTCCCTGAGCCCACAGCACCGACGCTGCCCAGGCACCGAGGCAGCAGGGAGAGGCAGAACTGATGCTGCACGGGGACAACAGACACTCCCAATGCAAAGGCAAGAGTTACAGGCCTTTATTTAAACAGCAAGGGATTGCAGGCTCTGGAGGCAATCTTTGCATGACAGTGCTAGAATTCATGATCAGTACTGTTTCCTGCCTCCTCTGATTTTTATTAGAGAATAAGAATTATTAATGGAGGAAGGAGACAGGAAAAAAAAAAAGCAAAAGCCAAAGATACTGTTGCATGGTAGATTTAAATATGCACATTAATTCATAAGCAAAGTGAGTTAAATACAAATTTTGAATAAATTTCCTAAATGTAGCTTCCCAGTGGACAATAGAAAAGAGATGATCCAGTTATCAACTTGTGCTTATTAGCATTCAAACATGCTGATTAACTCATTAGTAAGACTACATTTAAAGTCATCCCTTTTGTTTCCTTCTATAAACTGTTGGCCTTTCATTTATTGGAGGAGGATAACACATTTATTTAGGACTGAAAAGAATAAGCCAACTTTGGCTGAAGAATAGCAAACTTTATAGAACATAAAGAATATCCCCTTTCATTTTGCAGGGGTTTATGAAGTGGCACTGTCATCTGCTGGATTGGGTGGGTGAAAAGCATATGCCTGACAGTGCTTCAGTTTCACTGGGAGAAAATCATGAGTAGGAAATATCAGATCAAAATGTAGCTTTCAACCAGACAGATCTCAGAGCTGCAGAGAGAACTTCAGAGCACATCCCTGAGGTCAGACTGAGGGCGGGCTGGTGCAGCTGTCCCTGTGTCCCGCTCGTGGCTCCTGTGGGAGCCCCGCAAGTGCCCAGTGCTGCTGTGTTTGCACAGCCTGCGGGCACCAGCCACCCCACTCTGGCACAAAAACACCCACGGAACGCGCAGCACGCGTGATTTGAGTCCCAGAGCCAAGGCAGAAGGCTTTGGCACAAGTGAGGAGCAGGTGTGAGCTGCAAACCTTCCCCAGGGGCAGCTCACAGCCCCAGGGCACACAAACACAACACCTGCACAGAGCTGCAGGAGCAGCCCGTGGTGACACTGCTGCCACCTCACCAGGACAGCCAGGCACCACTCTGAGCCTACAGGAAAAATGAAACACGGCAAAGCCTCACTTTGCAGGTCCATCACTGAAACATGGCAAAGCCTCACTTTTTTCAGGGTCCATCACTGAAACATGGCAAAGCCTCACTTTGCAGGGTCCATCACTGAAACAGGGCAAAGCCTCACTTTGCAGGGTCCATCACTGAAACACGGCAAAGCCTCACTTTGCAGGGTCCATCACTGAAACACGGCAAAGCCTCACTTTGCAGGGTCCATCACTGAAACAGGGCAAAGCCTCACTTTGCAGGGTCCATAAATAAAGATAAAGATAAAGATAAAGAGTGCACGCGTGCAGGGAAGGGCGAGCAGCCCCAGCAGAGCCCCAGCACAGTGCTGCAGGCAGGGAATGGAGCAGGGGCAGTTTGCCATGCAGAAACCTCCAGGGCCCTTTGTGCCACAGACACAAACCCCAGCAGAAACCTCAGTTCATCTTCCCCACATAGCAGCAACGGGGAAGGGACCTGTCCTTGTGAGCCAGGCTCCTCCTGCGCTAGGAACAACTGACCAGCTTCTCACAAGGCTAAATTAACAACTTAATTAACAACAGCACCAACTCCATTCAACGTGCAGAACCAAGATTTTCTCAACTCAGATATCAGGAAAAAGTTTCAAAACTCTAGATATTCTTTTAATTATTACTTCAGTGTTTCTTTAGTATTTTATGTTACTATCCCCCTGAGAAATTGCACAATAGTATCTTTGCAGTTCCTGGATATTTTCACTTCTTTTCACAGAGTAATGCTGTGTCTTGGCCACATCTCAGTCTCTTCATTGCCTGCGTGTTTATCCAGCCTTCACTTCCACCTGACCCATGCACTTCACAAGCTTAAACTGATTTTATTCTGTTCACTACTCTTGTGCAACATTTAATAATGAAATGCTGAGGCACAGAATAAATTAAATATTCTACCACAGATAACAGAGACCATCTCTCTCCTCTGGCCTTCTGGTGTCTTTGTGTTTAAACACAGGAAGAAATTGTCAAAAACTCCTTGAAACATAACAAAAAATATTTCTCTCCCACTGGTATAATCAACAAGTCTTTAAATTTCAGTATAAACACACCAAAAGGTCTCATTTTGCAGAATTCCTGACACCTTTCTGTGAAAACATTTGATGTCCATACAATACCTAAGTACATGTATACATTACCCCCTATGCAGCACCTTGCTGTTATTATAGCATAGTAGCAATCTCTTTCTATATTTCTGCCATTTTAGAGGGCATAAATAGGTTCTCTGAATAGGATGTAATTAAATTGAACAACCTGATGTCTTATTTTCATACAAATCCATTTTATTAAACTGTCTGTTTCCATTCTTGTATATTAAGATTTCTACCTAAATCTCTCTCATTTTTCTCTTTAAGTTCCAATTTGCCTTTGTCTAAGGATACTGACAATGTCCTATGTAGCCTTGAAATCAATTTAGTGAGACAGTCTCTTTGTACAACAATTTTTCAATCTGCTACATTTGCATTTCTATACCTTCTTTTAATTCACAAAGAACAGCATGTCTTACCCAAAGGAAATGGGAAAACTGAGCTCCAGGAATATTAAAATCTTCTACAAATTGGTCAAACGATTTTAAATGCCCATCCTTAAACAAATCTCTAATACAAATGGACCCTTTTTGTTGCTAGGTTCTAAAGGCTCCATTTTTAATATAAGTGGAAGGTCCTCATTATAACACAATAGAGTTAAGGGAGACAATTTCTCATATCAGCCCATGAATTTATGCACTTTCCTCACATTTTACAGACTGGAAAATAGTTGTTAACATAATCTTTTTCTGTCACACCATTTTTATGTATATTTTATGTCTGTGTTATCTCTCAAGTTCAAGTTCTGTATATATAGATCCTTGTACAAACGTGAAATTACCCTTGAAATTACCCTTGTCAGGTCCTTATCACTTAGAGTTGTGATGTGTTAATCTCACTCTCCTGTCACAATTCTCACAGAATCTGCTGCATCCTATTGGAGCAAGGTTTCCATTTAGCTTCCCTATACCTTCAACTCTACTACAATCTTTATCAGTGTTCATTTCTCTCTACAAAGTTTACATTTCAGCTAAGTAAATGAAAGAATAAAATAATATTCATGTAAAAAAACAGTGAAGAATTAGAAAGGGCTAAAACTTTATACTCAAGTTTGTTCTACAGGATTTAGAGCATGAGAGATTGAGGTTCCATAGGCAGAAGCACTCAGCTAAACCCCTCGCCTGTCCCCAAACACAGGCAGAGTGTTCACAGGCTGAGCCTGAGCAGGGCTCGACGGCCTCTCCCACACTGGAAAGGAGGTGACTCTCAGCCAGAGCTGCAGGGCAGATGGGTCACTCGGGATGAATTAACCTCGCTGAACACGGGCTGTGGAAGGCCCAGGTGTCTGAGCTTTGTGTCTGTGATTCCTCTGTGCTCACGGAGATGCAGCAGGGCTCCCCCTTACGCAGGTGAGATGAATTTTGCTCTGGAGATAGAGAGCTCATAGGTGGGGGATCCTGAATGACAAGCTTAGACAAAGGGCCAGACTCCTAGCTAGCTAAGCAAAAATAGAAAAACCCCTTTGTGCCATGGGTTTGCTTCCATTCCTAACTCCATTGCTACTTCTGTGCGACCACCTGTGGCATATGTGCTCTCTGAATAAATAGGGCACATCCTGAGAACAAAGGAACAGCCTGAGCTCTGCTCAGTTAGTCACTGCACATCACATGTAATCTACAGCACAGGTTTGTGCAACGTTCCTGTTGCCTGGACCCAAAGCTGCCCAGCTATCAGACCTCAGTGAAGGTGTGGGGTGCAGCTCTTCTGCTCTAAAAGTAGGAAAGCATCCACAAATCCATGACAGATGGGAAGTGGAAGCACTAACAATCAGCAGTAAAAAAGCACTGGGAGGGAAGTGGTGTCAGGAGAAACTCCTTCGTCACTTACCTGCCACAGCCTCTCCCCGCTGCACACCGAGCATCTCCAGCAGAGAACAGCCCCAAGGGATGCTCTCAGCTCCAGGGGGACCCCAGGGGCTCAGCACAGCCAGGGGACACACTGCACAGCCCCACTGCCAAACACGAGCGGCCACAAGAGCACAAAACCATTTAAAAAGTCACACAATTCCACATGCAACTTATCATTTCCCTCCTCTCCATCTGCCCCCCTCAGAAAACTTTAATATCTTCTTTGAGTGGCGTTTGTCTGACCTATTCCTGCAGATTTTTCCATCACAAAAACACCACAACTTCCTGTCTGTGTTTCAGCACTTTGCTTTGCTTCCACTCATTCACCAGCCTTGCCTTCTGGCTTCCATCAGGCTCTCAGATTTTACTTCCCCACTCCAGCCCAGATGATTCTGCAATATGACCAAACTAAACAACTGGGGCAAAATCCATTCCACAACTGTTCTGCCAAAGCCTGTGGATTTACTTTAGGATTGAATTTGCTCTTCTTATGTGAGAAATGGGGGATTCAGAAGGAGATAAAAGAAGAATGAAAAGCAAAACTGACCTTGATGGCCATATTTTCTTTAATCCACGAGGGCCACGAGATGAATGCACACAGCCAGGCTGACAATGCTGCCTGCATTTAAACATGGTGGTGGGTGTAAATATAGGTGAGGGCACTAATCAGCCAGGTGGCTACATGTTACCCTGAACACAAGCAATTAACTACAAGGGCAATTTTCTCCCAGAGGTTAGTTATTTCATAGCCAATTAACCAGGCAGCTTCACCCCACTTTGAACTGTGTGTAGAGTGAGAGCCACGTCTGCATCTGGACCTTCAATAGATTCCCTGTAGCTTTAGCCATCAGCCCTATTCATCTTTTTCTAAAGTAGTTACAGCATCCACCTGCCTTTCAGTATTTAACTCCTTCATTTGTAAAGAAGCAAGCAGAACATTTGAACAAAAAGATATTTTTATCTTTATAATAGGCAAGGCAATTTTAGCAGTATATGTCTATGAAACCCAGCATTCAGCCTTGTGTAGTGTCTTCACACAGTGAAGTGAAAAATCAGCGAATGCACTTTATTAAACATACACAGAGCCTGCAAAGCTGGCCTTTGGACAGAGAAATCTGTGTTCCTTCATGCTCAGAATGTGGCAGGTCCAGGGAAGAGTGAGTGAGTGCTCAGGTGGAGAATACATCCAGTTAACACAAGCTAACGCTGCGCTCTCTTTGTGTAAAGCATTAATAATATAATTACACCTTAAATATTGATAGAATATGCAGAATAGCTCTGAACAGATCATATCACAGGCTGTGCATGTAAGCAATATCAGACTGTGTTCCCAGCAGACACATGACAGTGTGACAGACCTGGGTGGGCACACCCTGGGCAGTCAGGGCAGGTGAATCCGGAGGGCAGGTGAGTCCTGGGCAGGTGAATCCGGAGGGCAGGGGAGCCCCGGGCAGGCCCAGGGGTGCAATGTCGGCTCTGTGCCAGCCCTGCTCTGCTCCAACACCTGAGCTCTCCCTGTACCCTCAGGTACTGCCCTTTCTCCCTCGCAGCCCCCTCCCCAGCACAGGAGCAGAGCAGGGCTGTAATTCTGGTTATTGGGGTGATCATTCCCATGAATTACAGTGTCCAGGTGAGGGAGGTCCTGCCTGGGGACCACAGCACCGCTCCCTGTGACAGGAGCTCCCCGTGCCAGGGTGTGCCCAACAGGGACCTGCAGGGCTGAACCCGGCCCTGCTGCACAGCCCGCAATGCCCAGGGACCCCCAGGGACCCCCAGGAGCCCCCAGGGTTCATCCCAGCCCTGCTGCACAGCCTGCAATGCCCAGGGACCCCCAGGGACCCCACACCCCGCTGGGAGGAACAAAACCTCGCCCAGCCCAGCCCTGCCCTGCCCTGCCCTGGCCTGGCCCAGCCAGAGGAGAATCAGCGAACGACTCCGTGTCCCGCTGCTGATTTCCAAAGTGCTCCTGAACCCCTGTAACTCACCCCAAAATTCTCCTAAGTGACGAGGAAAACTGAGTCAAGAGTGTGCGGTCAGAATAACCTGAAGGTCCATAACTGTTAGGAAATTCTCTGGGCTTTCCTTTGCACTCTTTCTTAGAGATTTTAGTGCAAGAGAAATCTCAGGTATTTTAAGAAGAAAACGTCTACCCTGTGAAACAACACATTAGACAAGACACACATTCTCCTTCCATAAAGGGATAAAAAGATATGATGGAAAAGGAAGTATCCCTTGGACTTTGCCATTTCTAGGTTGCCAAGTTCTTGCTGAAATAAACATCAAATCAGAACACAAACAGGATTGTAAAAATAGTAAAATCACACAGTAATTGAGCAATATTTCAGTAGCTGCTTTTCACCCTGGACAGGTTAATAAATATATATCCATTATCTATTAATATCTATTAACATCTATTAATAGATATAAATAGATTTTTAAGTGAAAATTCCCTGTTTATGGTCACGATTATCAGAGAAGAGATGCTTATAATTTGGCTGCACTAATTCCCATCCCTTGCTATTCTCTGTGTGTGTCTCATAACAAGACTGTCATTCTAAGTATTATTTATTTACCAGACAACCACAGTATTGTCTGACATGTAATAGAATATTTCCATGAATTTTATTTGCTAAAAAATAGCAACATGAAATGTAAGTTTTTTAATCTGCTACAATAAGTAGCAAAAGATCAAAACTAATCAAACCCATGCTGACAATTAGGTAGATAAAAGTCTGACAATTCTGTCCACTACAGCTACTATTATTTACCTAAGAAATTTATCAATTGCACAGTAAGTTACCATTATATAGTTTAGGCAGAGAATTGGAAAATATATGCAAACTATACAGTTTACATTTTAAAATTAGCTGTTCCTAGAATGTATGGGAAATGAAAGCTCAAATTCATGACCCTCCCACACTACAGATTGAAAAAATATGTTGTATCAAACATCCACATAAATTATAAAAGCCCTTTTAAGATGTCAAGTATAGATCCTACTGTGCTTAGGATGTCAGCATACCTCTAAAAATATGGAGTGATGAGGCATGGATACAATTTATAGCGGAAATCAAGCACACTTTTCAACTTGCACGCACAAAAAAATGTGATAAATCAAACAAATCTACCCTTTTCAAATTGAAGTTGAGCTGCAACTGTATTGAGTTCACACAAATTGTCCAGATTAGTGATATCTGATTACGGTATTTAGGGATCCACAGCTGTAATGTCATTTTGTCTTTTTTTGTTGTTGTTGTTTTTTGACACTAGAATTACAAAATTTAATGCTGCAGTTTTAGTGGACAAATTCATAAGTTGAAATCATCAGTTCAGCCATTTGCATGAAATGATGCTGAATAGAAAATGTTTATTAGTTCAGCTATGGCACCCCTGGTTTTTGTAAAAATCAGTAAACCAACACTTTTAGGCTGAGCCTGCAAAGAGATATACCTTGGCACTCTCTCATTGCAAACAGAAAAATCTGCTTTTCTAGATCTTAATGTGGGACTAAATCTGCAGTGTTTCCTCTCAGTAACAATTTCCCAGAGAGCTATTTTTAAAAATGAACAACAAATATTTATAAAATTATATAATTTACACTGAAAACTTCCAGCTCTTGAGGAACGAAAAGAAAGAGCGGGGTGGGATAAAACACAGCGCTGTGAATTAACACAGGAGTATGTGCAATGCGGTTTCCATGCACAGAGAGGAAATTCGCGGACTTTCCCAGTGAAAAGCCTTTGCTCCGTGGCTGTGTCGCGAACTGCTTCAACCGCAGCACCTCCAAATAACGAGGCTGGTTAAGGAGAGATCGTGGCTAACGATGCGGTTCTGAGCACCTGGTCCGGCGCGTTACGAACACGGCTCGGCCGCTGTCAGACACCTCGGTGCGGCCACAGCGCCCTGCGCGGCCGCGGCTCCCAGCGCTGGCTCCGGACAGCGAGAGAGAGAGCGAGGGCGGAACTGTCGGTGCTGGAGCGTTCTCTGCTCTGGGGCCGCTCCGCAGCGCGGGGAGCCGCGGGCGCTGCCCGGGGACGCTGCGGGGGCGGAGCGGGGCTGTGCGGGGCTGTGCGGAGCGGGCAGCAGGGCTGTGCTGTGCGGAGCTCGGGGAGCGGAGCGGGGCTGTGCGGGGCTGTGCGGAGCGCGGGGAGCGGAGCGGGGCTGTGCGGGGCTGTGCGCGGTACGGTGCGGAGCGGACAGCAGGGCTGTGCGGTGCAGAGCGCGGGGAGCGGACAGCGGGGCTGTGCGCAGCGCGGGGCTGTGCGGAGCTGTGCGGGGCAGGGCAGGGCTGTGCGGTGCAGAGCGCGGGGAGCGGAGCGCGGGGCTGTGTGCAGCGCGGGGCTGTGCGGAGCTGTGCGGGGCAGGGCAGGGCTGTGCGGTGCAGAGCGCGGTGCGGAGCGGAGCGCGGTGCGGTGCCCGCGAGATGGCAGGCTGGGATCTGCTCAGCCTCTGCCGCCGCCAACAGCTCCCCTCTCGAATGACAGCAGCCCCAGGTAGCAGAGGTGACATTTGCTTTACATTATGATACACACTAATTAATCATTAGCGATCCCAAAAGTATGTCGACTAAAAATGCTTTGCTATGGCTCATCACAGTGGGGGCTTTCAATATTGATACTGTTACACACACATGTGCTCCACGGCTGGCTGTTATATACCCGCAGATTTAGTGTTTCAGGCTACAGAATATCTTTTAAGTGCTGCTAATTATTGTTTGCTGAAATGCCTTACAGTCGGTAATGAACTTAATGTCTTGTACTTTCTGTGATAAACTCTGGAGGTCACAAAACGATCGCCTGACTGGGAGATGCAGTGGGAGTTTTACAAGCCAAAGCTGCTGCAAAGCTGGGTGGAACTTTCTGTGGCATAGCCCAGGCTTTCTGGAGGGCTGACATTTTTCCAGCCACGTTTCAGTCGCTATGCCAACAGTCTGGGGCCATCCCCCTCCAGCCCCACACCCCTGGCACAGTGAACAGTGCCACAGCAAGGGGGGCTGCAGACGCCAGGGCTCTGTAAAAGTGACGCCTGACTGCACCCCAAACGTGCCCAAAGCTTCATGTCACTGCAGGGGGACACTTGGTTCACCTCGGCTCCGAGGATCCAGGCTGGAAAACAGGAGGTGATGAGGAGTGCAGGGAAGTTCCTGCTAATAAAGCTGAACAGGAAGGTCAGGAGGTCCAAAAGCACCAGCAGCTCTCAGTCCAGCCTCACATGCTTTTAATCCTAGATAAAAGCACCCAGGACAGGCAGGACAAGGAGGCAAAGAAATTTGGACCTTGGTTTCAGCCAAGTATAACATGGGAATTTTTGGAAAAGTGCCGTGCAGACCTTCTCACTGGGAACCCTCTGCAGTGGCTGCAAAGCTGCTGAGCTGTCTCGTTTCTTCACAGCTGCCCAGAACAGCCCAAACCCAAACCCTCAGCAGTCCTGCTCTCAGCAGGTCCATCCCCAGTCACCCTGAGCAGACACCCTCTCTACAGAGGAGGATTCATGGGCTTACCTTGGTGCTGTGCCTTGGGAGTACTTCAGCAGATTCCTTTAAATGGTAGAGGATGTCCAGGTGCACACCAGTGAAGGGAATCACACATGGTCAAAATGTTCTGTAAACCAAAACATCCTGAGTTTTAAAACAGTAACAAAAGCCCTTGTTTTAAAGAGAGTTAACCAAAAATCACATTCCAGGTAGGCTGACACCATTCAAAGCATCTCTGGGGGTCACCTTACCACAGGTTCTTACAACAGAATATTCCGAGTTGGAAAGGACCCACAAAACACCTCAAGTCCAACTCTTAAGTGAATGACCCATATGGGAATCAAACCTGCCACCCTGGTGGTTTTTAGCATCATTTGAGCTAATCTCAGGGTCTGCATTGGATGGGAGCTAAACTGTCTAGAAAATTCTATTCTAAACATAAAAAACCAAGCCTTTGAATGTGCTGGTGTTGCAAGACAACTATTGAAAGGTGAGCACAGGCTTTTGCAAAGTTGTGAACTGAATATCTGTGATGCTTCTCCTCAGGGAAGTGAAGATGGAGCAACCCACAAACATTTGCTACAGGACTTTTCTCTACCACGCTGCATTGCCCGTGTGTCAGAGGGACTCATGCCAGCCCAGATGGCAATTGTTTCACCTCCACCAATGCTCTGGTGGGCCCACACTCATCTCTGCTCTCTCCTGTAAAAGCTTTGGCTCACATCCCAAAATCCTGCTCCTAATGTGAACAATTTGTTGGAGCAAGTCAAGGCTAGGTCAGCATTTAACAGCTAAAGAATGGCAAAACCATTATTGGTCTAATGGGTCAGGAAATTAGTCCTGTTCAAGTAATGGAACTATATTAAAAACACAGAAAACAAAATAAAAAGGATAAAGGGGGAGCGAGACAGAGGCAAAAAAAGAAAAAGGGGAATTTCCAGTTCTGTGTGATCTCAGTACCTGAGATTTTAACAAAAATATCAAACACCACTAAAGTTTTCATACATCTGTGACAGTGGAGATTTACAGTTTACTTGACTTCTTGCACTTTTAGTCCCACTAAAGCAGAGTTTGGGGATTATATACAATCAACCAAGATTATAAAAAATGGGACTTACAGGCTGAGTCCCTGGATTCACAGTAAAGACCTTCCCAGAGGTGATTTCTGAAGGCTGAGGCACCATCACCTTCAGGATCTGCAGAATCTTGCTCTTGCGTTCTGATGTTCCAGAGCACCAGATGTTTGCAGCCCTGCAGACACCAGCTCCCACCCATGGTTTTGCCAAGCAGAATTTGCTACAGGCAGAGCACAGAGGAAAATCTCTTCTTTCCCCACATGGCCACTGCCATGGCCCACAGTGTCCACGAGGCTCTGTAGCCCTCAGACACATCTGCATTCAGCCATTTACGTCTGCTTGTAATGTTTCTTCTCAACTAGCAACCCGCTAAAGATTTGCTAATTCAACAATGAAGTTGAATATTTTGACATGGTTACTGTGCATTCCAACACACTTTGCCCCTCTTATTGTCAATTCTTCAAAAGTGAAGTGAAAGCAGTAGTCAATGTAGAGCATTTTAACTGCTACACCAGTTGACTTTCAAGCCTATTTGGCTCTGTTTTAAAACTTTAGAATTAAACCCTATTCCATCCCTCTCTCTTGCCAACCATAACACTTATTTAAAATTCCCTCTTTTCCTGACGTATTACAAGTCTGAAAGCCCCCATGGCAGTTTAAACCTTGGCATCTTTTCAGCAGCCCCCTGATTTATGAGCTTGGGGTTTCTACTTTCTAGCAGCTTTACACTGAGGCTTGAAAATGTAGCAAGAAAATAAAGAATAAATAAAAAAGAGGGCTGACTTCTAGCAGCAGGATAGTACTGCCCAGGACGTGCCGATTTGGTTCCCTTCTTACTTGTGAAACAAATGGTGTTTTATGCTTAACACAATCAGGACCATTCTCTATCTGTTGCTTTCTAACCTTCCCCACCTGTGTGAAAGCCAGCCAGAGCTTAATGAACATACTTGGAGCTGTCTGGACTGAATTAGTCCCAGTAGGAGTTACCCTTCAGGTACTCCCCAGTCTCTCACGGCCGTGTAACTGCAAAGCAATACAAGAAACCTTTACACTGTGGCTAATTAAATAAAGGTTTGCCTCTGCTAAGTGCATTTTTTCCCTTCCAAAAGCAAGTCATGTCTCATGTGTTGAACTATTTTGGAAGCATTTGCAATTATCTTGAAAATTTGGGATGACAATTTTGGCATGAAAATGGGGGCAGAATGTGATTTTAAGCAATATTTGTCTTCCAGTTTTAAACCTTCTTCACTACTACATATCAAATTATTACAATCATTACCTTGCAAATGTAAGGCATTACCAAAATAATGTTTTTTTCAAAATTCACATACAAAATTTTTGTTCCTACTATTCATGCCTTAAATTTGCATTTTTCCCACTTGAAATTCTAGAAAAATTATCTTTTTGGCAGCAGATTCTTTGAAATGAAATTACAAGCTGGCTACTTTGACCATATTTCACATCCCAGACAGTAAATCTTAAAAATGTCATGAAGACATGCTAAAGTCATTTCCTTCATGCTAATTATTAGTTGTAGAATATTGCTGTAGAGAAGTAATTCAGCAGCATGAGATTGCTTCCAAAGTACCTATGGTGGGATCTCCAAGTGGGTTTATACACTGAAATTTCTTCTGCTGGCTTTCTTTCTTCTGACTGATGTATGAGACAACTCCATATGGTTTCCAACCTGAATAAGCACAAAAATTTCCATTAAATTAATTGGAGCATTGATAGGAAGCAGGCATATTAAGTTTTCCTGTCTAGCTTAGACAGGGATGGGATCTCACTGGATTGCAATCAAGTGGATGGCCAGCCATCCTCAGGAACATTCACAAATAACCCCAAATTGTCCAAGTTCTCTATCTGCCATTCCCTCACAAAGAGCTTTAGCTGTGGATCCTTTCCATGGTGTTCAGCTGCCCACACTCCAATCCTCTCCACACTCCAAGGAGGATTCCAGCACGCTGAAGAAGCCACTGTGGCCAGCTAATACAAGGATCCAGACAGTTAAAATTCCCTGTTTATCATAAAGAAGCAGAAAATGCTTCCTCCTGCACTTCACCATGAAACACCATCAGGAATGTTTGCTGAACTTCTATTCAGAAAGAGCCTTGCCAGTTCCTTGCCTTGAAGATAAACAAACCAAAGTTCTGCCCATGGCAGCAGCCAAGGTGCCTGCTCTGGGCGCAGAGAAGGGGGTGAAAACTGCTCAACCACAGCCCAAAATATTCTTCCTTGTCTGGGAAAGCAGAGGACGAAGCAGGGCTGCTCCACAGAGGATGCTGAATCAGATCAGAACGTTTAAAAAACCTGCATAGGCACAAGGATGTTATTTAAAGTAGGAAACGGGCAAACCAAGCATTCAAGGCAGAGAGGCAAGCTGTCAGCTACGTGTCAGTAAAAACATCTCTGCCTGAAGGAGAAGGCAAAAATTCCATTGAGCCCTGCACAGGCAGGCATCCCTCTGGGGGACATCCAGGGACACAGCCCAGCAACACTAAAGGTGGTCACTAAAACAGAGCAGTGCTCAAACAAACCAGCACTCCTCCTCACCCTGCCATTTAGCTGAACTCCAGGGGAACCTGGGCATCCCAAAAAGGCACAGAGGGGGCACTTTGCTGGGCACAGGAGGAAGGGCAGGTAAAACACAGAAGCCTGAGCAGCAGCCGAGAGGTTTCCGTGAGGCACACTGGTGAAGCAGGATGGAAGAGCAGGAGCAGGTGACTCGTGCACCTGTGCTGGGCAATAAGGGTTTCTCCACACCTCTGAGACGTGCAGGCCAAGCCCTTGGGGACCATTGCCCTGGGCACTGCCCAGCTCTGGTTCTGCCACGGGCACTGACAGAGGCCAGGGTGGCAGCAGCTGAGGCCCCACAGCCGCGCTGGGATGGGGAGGGACTCTGTGACACGAGTGGGAGCCCCAGCGCTCCTGCAGGACAGACAGACAGCAGGACACCCATGGCAGGGATCTGCACCACCTCTAAACTAAGAGACGACTGGGAAAGAGGCAGTCTTCTCCTTGGTCACTCTGCCAGTAATTCCAGTCCTTGGTCTTCTCTACCCAACCAAATCCCCAATCTCTACCTGCGGAATGAGCTCTCCTAATCAACCCTGGCCATGCTGAGGAAATGCAGTTTTGGAGAAGTGCACTGGATGAGGGCAACACTCATTGGGCTGCAGAGCTCTTTGAGGAACTGCTCCTTTTGGATTATAAATCAAGATAACTGTTGAAAGTTACCTTTCTGGCTTAAAAAAAATACCAACAAAGTGCCCCTTTACCAGTGAAAATGACATGCCGAGTTGAAGAACCCACTCTAGCTGAATCACTAAGTACAAAGGGGCATAGTGTAATTAAGTTCAGTGTCCTTGTGGGAGGGAATGCAACAAAACCTAGCACTGTGACATTAAGCTTTAGAAAGAGGATTTAAAAAAAAAAAAAAAGAAAAAAAAAAAAAAAGGAGGAAGCCAGTCAAAAAGGCCCTGAAGTCAGAAGTGAGGAAATTAAAATCCTTCAACTCAGCATGGAGGCTACTTAAGCAACCATAATAGAGTCCCAGAAGGAATGCACAGCTTTTCAAAGAAACACGGAAGGCAAGAAAAATAAAATTAGCATGGGAAAACAGCAAGGTTCAAGAGGTTATTTAAGCCAAACAGGTAGAATTCAAAAAGAAGTGAAAACCTATCTGAAGGGAAGGAACACAACCCAAGGAGGGTTCTCTGCATCATGAAAACATAGTTCAAATTGTGGTGACTGAGAAATGGTCTGGGCTGAGGGGAGGGGTGGGTGTGTGTGAAGGAGAAAATAATTAATGAAAGTAAAAATTAGTAACTGGAAAAATGGATTTCCAAGGTACTTCAATACATAATAACAGTGAAGAAGGGGATTGCAACCAGTGTGTAGGCCACTGTGATACAAACTGCCCGGGGTGGTGGAGTCTAGGACAAACAGAAGGGTTAAAAAATAAAGGAGTGGAAAATGTAAATGAATTGGAACCCAAGAGACCCCTGAAGGCAGCTGGAACAGGTAACTGCTCCCTAGTGTGGTGCAGCTGGGTGCTAATCACAAAGTATGATTGTATAGTGAGCCCACATGCAAAAAGGAGAAATTCCTGCACTGAGACACTCTTTCCATCTCTCACATGCTGCACCAAAAGCCTCTGGACGCCTTATGCAAACCAGAGTGAGCTGTGAAGATCTGAGGAGCCCTGCAATCCCTGGGAATGCCTGGGGACCCCAGCCAGGGCATCACCAGAGAGCCAGCAGAGCCCTGCTGTCTGCTCACTGCCCTGCAGCTCCAACACAGCCCTGCTCTCTGCTCTCTGCCCTGCAGCTCCAGCACAGCCCTGCTCTCTGCCATGGGGCTCCAGCAGAGCCCTGCTCACTGCCCTGCAGCTCCAGCACAGCCCTGCTCTCTGCTCTCTGCCCTGCAGCTCCAGCACAGCCCTGCTCTCTGCTCTCTGCCCTGCAGCTCCAGCAGAGCCCTGCTCTCTGCCATGGGGCTCCAGCACAGCCCTGCTCTCTGCTCTCTGCCCTGCAGCTCCAGCAGAGCCCTGCTCTCTGCTCACTGCCCTGCAGCTCCAGCACAGCCCTGCTCTCTGCTCTCTGCCCTGCAGCTCCAACACAGCCCTGCTCTCTGCTCTCTGCCATGGGGCTCCAGCACAGCCCTGCTCTCTGCTCTCTGCCATGGGGCTCCAGCAGAGCCCTGCTCACTGCCCTGCAGCTCCAGCACAGCCCTGCTCTCTGCTCTCTGCTCTCTGCCATGGGGCTCCAGCAGAGCCCTGCTCTCTGCCCTGCAGCTCCAGCACAGCCCTGCTCTCTGCTCTCTGCCATGGGGCTCCAGCAGAGCCCTGCTCTCTGCCCTGCAGCTCCAGCACAGCCCTGCTCTCTGCTCTCTGCCCTGCGGCTCCAGCACAGCCCTGCTCTCTGCTCTCTGCCCTGCAGCTCCAACACAGCCCTGCTCTCTGCTCTCTGCCATGGGGCTCCAGCACAGCCCTGCTCTCTGCCCTGCAGCTCCAACACAGCCCTGTCCCAGCAGCACCCAACCTGTTCTGCAGCACAGAACACACTGCCTGAGCTCCAGTCATTTGTGTGGTCTTTTAAGTAATTATCCTTTGCATTATTCAACGGGAGAGCACAGTATTTACTGGATTACTGGGTCTGTACTGCCTTAAAGACACAGCTCAGTGCTTTGGGAGCCAGCTGCACTGTTGCAAAGCAACAAGCAAATATTTCTCTTCTTGTCCCTTTTTGAGCTCCACAAGAAGTTTCTTTAAAAGAAAACAGAAATGGTGGTGCTACAATAAAAGTGCAATATATTTTATATATTTTATGCAATACATTTGGTGACCCAGTCACAAAACCAGAGGTGGCCACGGCTCATTAGAGTGCCTTACACAGACTCCAGCTGAAATAGGGAAATTATCTTTCCATAGGCAAAACAAGGGCCACTTGGGCATGGGGGTGTTTGTGGTCAAATATTGATTTCTACACACACTAAAGGACTGACTCATGGTGTGCCCAGCTGCAGCACATGGCAGAATTCTCTGTGGTTTCTGCCATTCAAAAGGCACGTGGCCTCAAAGACACAGAAAAGGGAGTGAGTATCAAGTGGCCACTGCAGAGAGGGCCCACGGCGAGGGAGAGGATGGCAGCTCACCCTGCACAGTCCTGGAGACCAGCTCAGGGGACATCCTCCAGCCAAGGACGCAGGAGCACCCTTGTGCCCGCGTGGGATGAACCAGAGCAGCCAGAGGCATCAAGACAGAGAAAGAAGCAGGAATAGAGAGAAAGTGGAAGAGAGATGGAAAATAGCCCCCTCCTCTGTTTTGGAATTGGATGCTCTGCAGCTGGAGAAGGTTCCCTCTGAGCTAACAGGACAGGACAGAGCCAGTCAGCTGGGACAGGGATAACTGCATGGGGCTTGCATGTTGTTAATACACACGTTGAAGCAGTTGTTGTTTCATGGTCCAAATGGCACGTGGACCCAAGGACAAGGAACCACATGGCATTCATGGATAATGACAAAGCCTCAGCACAAGGCACAGAGACCAGCTGGTGTGGGGACAGCAAACCTGACTGCCTGGTAACCCTCCAGAGAGAGCTGCAGCTTACCTGCCCAGTCCCAGGCAAAAGAGATCAGCCTGACTCAGACTTCATAAGCTGTGGTAGATCCAGGTTATGACACTAAAGGAGGGCAAAAATGATGAACAGTTTATTTGGGAGACAAGGCATGTCCTCCACCAGTGTGCATGCAACTTCACGTCCCCTCATGTCATCTTCCACTGATAAATATTCAGACACTGGCATTGTCTGAATGAGGAACTGTTTGGGGTGGCATTTTCATATAAAAGCAAATGAGTTTAATAAGGACTTACCCAAAGACAATCTGGAGCTCTGTGTGGCTGGAACAAGCTGTCTTTTACAAATATTCCTGGCTACCACTGCAGCACGTGTTGAGCACAAAAATGCACCAGCTCAGGCAAAGGTGCCTCCAGCCCAGGCCCTTGTCCCCAGGAGGGGTCAACAACAGACGTGCTTCAGGAGGGTACAGACCCACGGCGGCATTCGTGCAGAATGCTCCTCCAAGGCTTTTCCTGGGCAATTCCAGTGGCAGTTTTGAGCCTTGGGAGGGTTTTTCTCCCAGCTTTTCCCGAGAAGACAGGCATTCCTCAGTGCCCCTCCCTGCCTGCAGTCCCAGCACAGCCTAATCCCCAGGGCAGCACCAGCAGCAGCAGAACCAGGGCTCAGGCTGACCCAGGCTGGTTAAGCTCACACCTCAGGGTCCTGTGCTTTTGAGAGTGGGATTTCTGCTCTGCTGGTTGTAGGCTAAACTCTACCCATGTTTACACCACACAAATGAGGATTCCAGCAGAACTGAAGGAAACTGCGCTGGAATTATAGAACAGCCAGAAAGCAAAATTTAGTGCAAAGTTATATTAATCTTTTTATCAATCACATAACTTGCTATCAAGTAAAAAACTCACTCTGGCTATGCTTATCCAGAGCCAGGAGCAGGGAAAGGTTATTGCAAAGCATCACTGAAACTCTGTTTGTCCAGCTTTGGGTTGGCTGACTTCCACGAGGAATGCGTTGAGTTAATTGAAAAGGTTTTGGTTAAAGTTTGCCAGCAAGAGATCACAGAGTTGTAGGCAACACATACTGTGAGTATGAACTCCGTTCAACCTTTGAAATACCTCTGTGAAGGCAGGAAATTGAAATATTGTGCTATATTGGCAACTAAACAGTCATTTATCATCCATGCTAAGTTTGGAGCACAGTGAGTGGAATGATTTTTAAACTCTGAGGGTCCTGATTAACAATTACAAGGTGTGTTTATATAGATACAGATTATGTACTGAAATATAGTTTCAAGAAGAAAATGAGATAATCAACCGCTGTATCCACCCTCCTATTTGCCTAAGATCAAATTTGGCCTGTGCTCAGAGGCACAAACACTATATTAAAACACAACAGAGTTAAGACACCTACTGACAAAAGCAAGGAAATTCACAGTTAAGGGGGAAAACATGCCATATGTTCTGCAGTACCTAGGCACAACAGGGAGCGTTCAGCTCATCATTAAAGAGGCACCCAGTTGTGCCTAGGTAGTGGAGAACATATGGAACACTTCCCTGCTCATGTCTGAATTTCCTTACTATTGTCAGCTTATGGATCAAGCTTGACTTTTTACATTTTTTTTTAATACATGGTGCAGAGGACTATTTTTTGTTTTAAATATAGAGTTATGGGGATTTTTAAAAGTAGTTGTTTCATTTGTGATATACCATTTAAAATTTATAATTAACAGCCCCACAGACTGATAATTATTACAAATCTGATCATTATTACAATACACAAATTACAGCAAGTCGGCTTTCAAGAAGAGTTCAGGATCACTGGAAACCATAACTTGTAAAAATGAAGCAGTGATTTGCTCAGGGAGTTTCTGGACAGACCTCTATAGAACATTACAACAGGCAGGACTCATTGGCCTTACTGTATCTGAAAAGCAATGGTTTCATTTTATACGTCAGCCCTTCCCTCTAAGCTATCTCAAGGTTTTAACTGCTTAAGACAATGCAATCAATCTATTGCACTACAACGTTTATATTTTAATTAGCAGACTGTTAGGAGCCCCCAGCTGGAACTGCCAGCCTGTGCTTGGTAGTGTACACCTATTTATGAGATCCAAAGGGCTTACAGTCAAAGCTGCTAAGGAGCTAAAAGAGAAAAGATAATGGTTATTGTTCCCATTTCAGAGCTAAGCAAGGATGGACTGGGACAAGCTGAACTGTGCAACACCTCCCATGGACCAGGCAGGATCCTGCTTGGGCATTCTGCCTTTAAAAGTAAAGCAATCAAAGAGAAACCCAAACAAACAAACAAACAAACAAACAAACAAACTCCAACCAAAAGAAACCAAAGAACCCCCACCAACCCAACCCAAGGGCAGGGGCGCCACAGAGGGACGGGCACGGGTGGCAGGGCTGTCCCCGCAGGGCAGGGACAGCAGGGACAGCAGGAGAGGGCGGCATCGCTCGAGCCCCCTCTGCTGCCACCCGCGTGTCCCCTCCTGTCCCTTTGTGTCCCCTCGAGTCCCTCCTGCCCAGGGAGGAACCAGTGAGACACAGGAAAGTGGTGTGCCCAGCGTGCACAGAAATTAACTTTGCCTCAGCTTTCTTGTTATTATTCATTTTAAAAAGTAATATACATCATCATAGAGTCAAATCAAATTATACAGTATGTCAATTTTTTTTTTTAAGAAATCACATAGAAATCTGGTGTCTTGGAAACTACTCCAGTCTCATTAAAATGACTATCAGTTTGGTTCTCTCATTCAAAATATACTGAGGAGGAGAAGGCGGGGAGTGGGGTTTGTACAAACAGTAAGTCCTGGTATGATCTCACATATGTACTGGATAACCATAGTTCTCATTTTCCTAAAAAACGAAGTAAAAGAGTAAGTTCATCTCCTTCTTTTGCCTCCTAAACAACCTCTCTTCCTGTCTCAAAATCAGACTGTTCTTTCAGTAAAATAAATAAATAAATAAATAATCATCATCATTTTTTAAAGTTTGATAATTCTGAAACTTAAGAGTTTTCCATTTTCCCCCACTTTGCTCAGAAAGAAACAAATTCTGCAGACTGATAGGCCACCTGTTTCCTGGCCTTACGGGGTGCTGAGCCATCCCTGCTGCTTATGCTGTTTGTCCAATTTAAGGCAAAACAGTGACAAGACAAAACTCCTGCCAAAGAGAAACTCCCGCAGGTGCCTGGATGCACTGCTGGCCAGCTGGGACACCTCTGGCTCTGTCCCTGTGACAGCCCTGGGGGGACGCTGAGGAGGATGAGGAGAGGATCTGCCCTTGGGGGCCCTTCCCCTCGTTGCCCTGGGAAATCCCAGAGAAGTCTCTTGCAGAATATTTGTGGGTTTGTAAGGGGATATCTGGGGGTTTGTCAGCCCTTACCCAGCCCCTCACTGAGCCATGGGGCTCACCCCACTTGGCCAGAAGGGAGTGAGTGATAACCAAGGGAGAAAAGACTCCTCTGCCTGACAGAGCCATTGCCTGGGGCACAAACGAGGTCTCCAGGTTGGAGCTGTGTCATCATCCAGAAGAATGCAATGGAGAAAGATTTCCACAGGAAACTGCCCAGCCTCTTCTTCCTCGTCAAAAACTGCTGGTCTCAGCAAGCCTGGGAGACTAAACCTGAGTGAAATTCACCCAGCCTCTCCAGGTCTGCTTAAACTGTGAGAGCTGTACTCTCAACTCCATCCATGCAGAAAATGAAGGTAAGAATGAGATTTAAATCAAAACAATGAAACAACTCCGTCACAGTATTAAAACTCATTTAGGTCCCCCCTTTGACCCTTAAATTACCTTCCCCCCGCTCTAATAGACTATTAAAATGCTCTTATGATCTGAAAACAAAGGTAATTCATATTTGTAAAAGTAGTTTTAAGCAGTCTAACAGGTTAAACAATAAGACTATACATACATATACTAAGCTCAGTGAGTTACCTGACCATGCTGACGTTGTCAGGGCTGTGAGCATCCCTGGCAAGCTGAACCATTTCATGCATTTGCATAAAAGTTAGGGTGGAAGATTTGTGAGGAGAACACTTGCCATAAGCAGAGAGAGACAAAGCAAAGTGCAGAGAGCACTGTTGTTACACTCAATTTTCTGTGCCAGCCTGCTCAGCTCTCCTGGAAGCAATGCCTTTCCCTTTAATAAAGTCCTTGAGCGAATGGATACTCTACAATTCAGATTTCAATAGTCTGTGCTGACATTGACTACTCAGTTATTAAGTTGTCTTCCAGAAGTTCACAGAAGCCCTCCCTGTGAAGAGCTGTGGAGCAAACCCAGCCCTGGTGCCCTTGAGATGTCCTCTGTGCCTGGCCTGTCCCAGGGAGCCCCTGCCCTGCCCAGGGCACAGGGCAGCTGGGCAAGCACAAAGCCCTCTCCTGATGGAAGCTTGTCTGGATTCAAGAGCCAGCTCCAGCCTCTCCTCCTCAGCACTGCTGAGGCCTCAGGACCCGGGGATACAGCAGAGAGCATCAGTGCTGCTCACCCTTTATCACAGCAGAGAGCATCAGTGCTGCTCCTCACCCTTCACTCTGGCATTCACAGACAGAATTAGGTTCTAAAGAGCAAAGGAGGCTGACAGGACCCCTCACAAGAGCTCTACCCTCCTCTCAATCTTTAATCCTATTTTAGAAAGTAACAAAAACTCTCTAATGACTCCAAACCTTGGAGATGTTCCAGTCACTACCTTTTAAACTCCATTTAAAATGTCAATAAACCCTTCCTGAATGCCTGCCATGCCCATGTCAAGACCTACTGGCTCTCTACAGAAACACAAGGCAGCATTGGTCTAGCTCTGTGCTTAGATCCCATCTCTCCACTGGGCAAAGAAACAGTTTAGAGCCTGGCTGCAAACGCAGACCCATCACAGGCACACTAATAGGAGCAGCCTCACAGTGACTCAAAACACTGTTGTCACTCTGCTGCCGAAGGCTGTGCAAAGCTGGGGAACAAGCCCACTGCCCTTCAGAGGTGCAGAGATCTCCTGCCAGGGTGCCAGGACAGGGATGGGACCTGCACCCACCCTGCTCCTGCACACAGGACAATCCCCTGTGCCACCAGAGTTTCTGCTGTGCAGTGGTGGGGGCAGCTGCTCCTGGCCTGCGTGCCAATTAGTCAGACACAAGTTATATCAAGTAACAGGCCACAGAAATGTGACCTTTTGTCTGATGAGGTTTTCCAAATTGTCGGTCATCTGGAAAGGGTGTGTGCAGGCAAGGGTCAGGAGTTTAGCAAGGGCTATGCCAGCAGCATAGCCAGGCAATAAACTACCATGCAACAAGTGCAGATATTAGCTGTGTGTACATTTAAAATCCTGAAACAAATTCACCAAAGATTTAGGACTTCATTAAGGTCAAAAGGGTTATGCTGTAGTTGATAGGCACATTTGTTTTATTAATTGAGTCATAAGTTCTGGCAGCCTGAAAATAGATTGCAAAACATGGATCAGCTGCTTTTGATTGCCATGAGAGATCTGAAAGCCTGCCAGTAAGTCTGTTTGCAGCTCTTAAAAATTTTAGCTTAAAACCTGTTTTAAACTATTAACAATTACTTTTTTTTTAAAGCGTCCAAAGAGGGAGGGCAAGATAGAGAGAGAAAGAGAAGCACATGTTTCCTTTAGACTCAGAGCACAAGAGTTACTGATGGAAGTATCCTTCTCTCAAGGAGGCTGATTATTTTCCAGACAGCCCAAGCTCTCCCATTCCCTGGCGTCCCCAGCTTTAGTGTTTATCATCTCATGCAGCTCTCAGTGTGCTTTAGAATGAAGAACATTTGGTCAGCATCCTGCTGGAAAAGAAATGTGCAAGCAAAAGGGGAAGATGTCCCATCTGCATGCCATGTTTTAAATCTGTAGAGCACACAGGACAGGAACACCAAAAGGAAGCAGTGCAAAGCACGCCAGGGCCTGCACTTGCTAGGATCTGCCCCAAATACGTGTCAAAGTAGCACCAACAAAATAGAGAACAGCTGTTTTCCTTGCACAGTCCCAAGCCCAAAGTGATCATATCACAGCTCTGAGAAGGTTTCAGCTATGCAGATAATGTTTCATACGTGAGTTGCTGAAGCTTCAAACCCAGTGAGTCTCTCCTATTACGCCACCACAGCACTGGGATGATTTGTCAGCTGCTCTCCTAAAAGCTGACACAGCCAAAAGTGGCTGGGGCCAGACAGAGCTGCTCAGTCTGCTCTCCCCTGAAGAGACTCGACTCATTAAAGGTCATCCCAATGACATAAAAGGTTCCAGATTTGGCACCTTCATTCGTACCTTGTATTGAAGTGTGGAGGCAGGCCGAAGGACAAGGACTGGCATCAGCAGATCTCTCTTGCAGGAAAGAGCATTTGGGATTCCCAGCAAGTCTCCAGGGAACAGGGTCTGCCTGGCCTGTCCTGTGTACACAGCCCCTTTTGGAATTCATTTCAATGTCTGAATGTCATCTCAAAGTGGCTTTGCATTTTTTAACAACTCCTGCCAAATTGCATGTATTTATTTCAAGCCTGCCCAACGTCTGCTATTTACAAACACTGCCATATATTTAAAACCAAGTCACTTCCAATTAGATCAAGTGTTTAAGAAAATCATCATATATTCTGAATGATGAAAGATCACAGAAGGAGGTCTCCTAATGGATGGCAGGTGTGGGAATGAAAGCATCTAAAGACTGTGAGCCAAAATCTAAGAAGTCACAGAATATCATAATTCACTTTAAATTGCACCTAGGTCACAAAGTTAAATAAGACCTTTGGCTCAGAAAATATTTTAAATTACCATCATTTTTAAAACAGAAAAACAAACAAAAACACCCCCCAAAATGCTGATTCTTTACAACAAGATATGCAAAGTCAGCTACATGTGGAGGATAAATATAAAATAAATAATAAATATAAAATTAATAAACATAAGATTGAAAACACAGATATTTTTGCCTCTGCCTTCAGGCAGCTACAAGGAGCCTTGAAGAGCTCTAGTCATCCACAAAGATCTCCTCCTTCTGTTTTGTTAGAAAACACTGAAAACCAGGCAGGCTAATTCACATTTAAAAGTTTGCATCCACTACACATTGTAGTAACAAAACTACTTCTAGGATCTTCAAACATGTACAATAACACAAAATAATCCTTGTCACAAAAATAGTAGAGTAAGATGAACAGATTAGCCGGATGAAGCTCTCCACCCTGGACTCTCATTTGACTGACACACTGACCTGTGTTTTGTATAACCTGTGTTTACAGCCCAGGAATATTGCACAGACCAAGGTGATGCCGTTCAGTTACTGTGGTGAATGCTGGCACTGAGCTGTACCACAGCAAGATTTCTTTCCTTCCAAAACTCCCAAGTTGAGTGATTAAGCAGTAAGTTTTCTGCTTGTAAATGTTCTTACAGTTACTGTGAAAGCAGGGAAAATTAAAACTTGAAGATGTTTGAACAGTTAGAAACAATTACCACATGAGATACGAGGGCAGAGACAGGGGTGGGGAGATGAGCAGTCCCTCCAGAGCAGGACAGCGAGCAGGGAGCAGAGGAGGGGCAGTACTGGAGCACTGGAGCAGTGCGGAGCCAGCTGCAGGGAGCACTGGAGCAGTGGAGCAGTGCAGAGCCAGCTGCAGGGAGCACTGGAGCAGTGCAGAGCCAGCGCAGAGCCAGCTGCAGGGAGCAGTGGAGCAGTGCAGAGCCAGCTGCAGGGAGCAGAGGGGCAGCGCTGGAGCAGTGCGGAGCCAGCTGCAGGGAGCACTGGAGCAGTGGAGCAGTGCAGAGCCAGCTGCAGGGAGCACTGGAGCAGTGGAGCAGTGCAGAGCCAGCTGCAGGGAGCACTGGAGCAGTGCAGAGCCAGCGCAGAGCCAGCTGCAGGGAGCAGAGGAGGGGCAGCGCTGGAGCAGTGCAGAGCCAGCTGCAGGGAGCACTGGAGCAGTGGAGCAGTGCGGAGCCAGCTGCAGGGAGCACTGGAGCAGTGCGGAGCCAGCTGCAGGGAGCACTGGAGCAGTGCAGAGCCAGTGCAGAGCAGTGGGGAGGGCAGAGGAACTCTGGCCCCCCAACAGCACCCTCCTTGCACCCCGCCACTGTGCAGGGCACACACAGCCCTCCAGGCACATAACTGACCATTAACTGAGTTCCTTGATATGTTTGAAGCTCATGCCAACGTTCTGTGCCCCTGCCCATACCCAGGCACGACTTCACACGTGCAAAAGGGGAAGCCATAAATATGCCTTTTATTTCCTAAGAGCTGCACCACAAATTCCACAATGCACTCATTTCATACAATCTCAGGGTATTTGTCAAATGAGATAATACTATGCAGAGCCAGAAATGGTATGAAAAACCACAGGTAGAAAGAGATATGATTCACATTTCTAGTAGTGGATCAGTTGCACTGGAATATGTTTTTCATCAGAACTTGGTACCAAAGCTACTGTGGCTGCTGATCACACAGAGATAGTGCTGTATTTTAGTATCCTTTTGAGAAAAAAAAAACAAACACCATTTCAAAGGGAGTACTCTTTCTCTTTAGGAAAAAATCAAAGCAGCCCCAGACCTTACCCAAGTGCCCCACTGTCACCTCCACTGCTCCAGCAGGACACAGCTCTCACCCTGCTGCCTGCTCTGCTGAGCTCACTTGGGGCAAGGCAGGGTTAGGGCAAGGCAAGAGCTCCCAGTGTGCAGCCAGGGCAGCTCCTGGGCTCCCAAGGACCCCCGACATCCCCACTCGCTGAGCAGCACCAGGGGAGCCCAAAGGGAGCAGGGGCTTCTCCGCGTGCTCTTTACACAAACCTCATTCACCTCCTCAAAAAGGAGCCTAGAGGCACATTAAGCCACACGCAGTATAGCTTGTTTCCATTGATTTGCATTCCTTCAGTCATTCCCTGCAACTATCTAAGTAATTTTAAAAAGAGAAAGATAAAACAAGACTTGTGTTGTGTGTTAGATTCTGCCCTCTGATTCTGGAAGCACTTCTCACCACAGCAGTAAAAAGCAATAATGTGAAAAGTCTGTCTCTTCTATTTTCACAACATGGTTAGAAATCTCTGAAGTTCTGGATATTTTTTCCCAACCAACATGCTTATGTACTGATCAGAGGAGGTCCAATTTATGTTGTGAAAAGCCATGGTATATGCTCCAGGCCTAACTGAAGAGGTGAGGGATGCAACCAGCAGGTGAAACCCCAGAATTGTTCATCTCTAAGATTATCTTCAGCCTGGCATGTTGATTTCTCTGTTTCAAAAGAATTTAAAAGCTGTGAGTACAATTTTCAACAGACAAATATATAACTGTTTCATTTTTGTTTAATATTAGACTATCTTGTCTGTCTTTTGAATATTTGTTTCTGTCTTTAAAAATAGTGTTTTGCAGTTGTGATGGTTGTAAAGACTATTTGTAAATAAGAATGGACTGGTGGCAGATCACAAGCACCTCTGCTGCCATTCATTGCTGTCCTCAAGCAGAGTCACCAGATCTTTCCATGCCACGTCTGCTGAAGATGCTCCCGGGGGAGCGCAGCAGCAGATTAGAGTCACACCAGCCTTGATTTGCAAATTCTAGTGTAAATCAGAACCACATGAGAGCATGTTAAAAGTTCCCTTTCCTTTTAGGGGAAAAAAATTAAAATAGTAGAGAGGCTGGTCAGAACATCCACAGTAATGTTTTCAAATCAAATGAAAAAAAACCACATCAGAAATAAAAGTGCTCAGAGTTCCTAATCTGCAGCTTGTAATAAGCTGAGAGGAGCATTAAGCATTGCCCTGAGAAATGCTCTTCCAACCTTTAGGGCAAATCCTTCTGGCCCTGCTACTCGAGGTACACAGAATCAGGCTTCAGGGGTCACACATCTCCCAACAGTTCCCCCAGATCTTTGAATCAACTGCAAATACACTGAAAAAAAAATCACTGCACTGACTTCAATACCTAAATAAGGCCCAGACGCCCAGCTCTGAAAACCTTTGAAATAAATCGTGGCAGTGAACCTCAGCCCACACCCAGCTGACATCTGAACCACTGAAAAACTGCTCCAATTACAGCCCAGCTCGGCAGCCAGACAAGGCAGCTGTAAGAATGTATTAGCCTTTTGCTGTCACATCCAACCCATGTGAAGTGGAAGTCAGCAGCCCTTAAATCAGAAAAGGGAGGCAGCACTTCCAGCTCCCAGCCAGTCAGAGATGTAGATAAAACTTCAGCCTTAAAAACAAAAAGTTTGGTCTTACCTGGGGGCCGCCTTTGCTGAAGAGCACAAATTGCAATAATATTGTTGCCTAGAGGCAGTGACAGGGTTTGATGCTCTCAGAGCCAGCTCCAAAGATGGATGAGGAGGCATTACCAGTGCAAGGCAGGGCAGCCCCAGCCTGCTCCCCTCTCATCCCATGCAGGCTGCCTGTCCACCCCAGCTTGGGGTGCAGCAGGGTGATGTTCAGAGTTCATCCTTCTGCTGTTTGCCAGTCAAACAAAGATTCCCTTTGATTTCAAATTACTTACAGTTTTCAATTAGACTGAAGTGACTGGCTAGGAACAGATTTTATAAGCAATATCATGGCATTAATACACTGACTAAATAAAATAAATGCAAGAACCCATCTTAGTTTGGCTAAGAGAGAATGTGTCTGCAACAACATTTGCAAAGTACTCTATTTTTTCTCCTTTGGAACTGATGTACCCCTTCAGGAGCTGTAAGGTTCAGAAAGCCACACACCATCACAGTGCTGCTATTAGTGTTCCCCACACTGAGAACCCCAGTGATGATCACCCTTGTTAGATTGCCTCTGACCTCCAGCACGGGGCAGAGGATGGCAGTTTCTGGAGAACTCTGTGGCTGCTGTGTCACCCCAGCAGAAGATGCTGCTTCCTGCCTCAGAGAAGGCCCGGGAGCCTTTTCAAACACACTGGTGTAAAGCAGAGGAACTCCTGTGTCTTCCCTCTTGCTGTGCCCCTCTACAGCTGGCTAAGAAAAAGGCATTGCAGGATGTTTTTGGGCATTTTCCTAGCCCTGACAGGAGTATCATGATGAGCTCCACTCAGTTCTTCACCAATCTCTCTTCAAGCACAGCAGAAATGAGGTACACATATAGGTGCTGCAAAAACAGCCATGCTGCACCTAGTGATGACTCCAATCCAGCTGGGCAGTGCCCAAATCCTAACCCTTAAATTCCACTTCAAAGAAACCGGGATTCACATCAAAAAGCATGCACAAAAAGTACATTAAGTGAAAAGATCTGCACACCATTTTCCTTTGCTCAGCGCCGCAAATTACACCAGCCCCAGCAGTTTCTGGTCCAACTCTGCAACACTTAGTATTTGTACAAATAGATCTCTGTCACTTATCAGTCAAATAATTGCAACGAATCTGTTAAAGCCCCAAAAGCCCAAGACTGCAGGAGCACAGAGAAAGCCAAAGCCACCACCACGCTCATCTTCATCTCATGTCTGCAAGCAGACCCAGAGTGCAGAGCTGGAAACGCCTCCCTGGGTGGGCTGATTCCCTTAACTCACTGATGATATAAATATCATTATCTGCAATTCAATCAAAAAGCAATCAAGAGCTGTTTATTAGTGTATTTTTAAAAGGCATTTAGAGCATAGGTTGGGCACTTATTGAATTTAACTAATAAATAAGATTACAGGAATCAAATAACTGCTCTTGGAAAAAAAGCACTTTCTGTGGCAAGGAGCGATTTACAATCATTACCAATTTGAAAAGGAATGAAAAGATAAAAGGAAAACATCAGTGGGAAAAGGAGCAGCAATCCATTTATTTTTACTTTTTAAAGAGGATTTGCTATGAGTGTGTAAACACCACACAGGATCCCAGGATGGCAGTATTTCTCACTGCAGATGTGTGCCACAGGACTGGTCTCCTCAGTCTCCAAAACTGCTTCTAATATTCTTCTTGTTTGGATTGTAACTTGACCCACACCTTCCATTCATGTTTTGTTCACATATACCTTTTATGCTGGATGACTTTACTTGTCTTCATCGCCTTGGCAAGTCAAAAGGGAAACATTTTTAAAAGCTGTGGCATTACTCAAGCTGTGAGGTGGGAAACTCAAGAGAAGCAGCATCTTAAAACATTCTGCACGGGGGCAAGGAAGACGTCAATAAGGAAATACGATAGGCTGTTTTTAACTTGCTGGAAGTGTGAGACAGCTGTTAATTTCCTGATCACTCATGTGGAAATGGTAAAAATAATTAAGAGCAAAGACTAATCACGAAATCAAAGCAAATATTAAATAAGCAAACTTGTTTTCTAACCCCAAATTCAGCGTGCAAATGAGAAGTGGCAGTCAAAAGTTTAGCCTTTAGATAATTAAAAAGTACATAAAAAGAAAAGAAAGATCCAGTTTATGGCTGCATCATGTTAGAATATCAGCAATGGGAGTTATGGGAACAGTTGGAGCGACGTGGTCAAGGCTGGAATAAAAAACAGAGAATGACATTAAAGTCAGAAATAAATCATATATGAAAATAGAAAGTGTACAAGGGAAAAGCAAATTCTGCCCTTTGCTCATATCCTATCCTGAGAAAATGTCACTGCTGCGATGACAGCGAGGGGTGTGTGGTCCTGGCTGGCCCCTGAAGGCTTGTGCTCCATTTCCTGTCCTCCCTCAGAGCCTGGTTGGTTTGAGGGCCATCCAGGAGGGCATTAAAGCTACAGATTAGATAAATACACCGCCCCTCTCTGGTGACGAGGTGTGCATCCCCGTGGGAAAAGGCAGGGAGGGAGCAGCGGGACAGGCACAGCGCTGGAGCCAGGGGATGAGCGCAGTGCCAGGGAGCTCCATCAGAGCCCACGCCCACGGCTGCTCCTGACTGTAAATGCTGGGGTGTGCCTCAGGGCCCTGGAGCCCCCCATCCTCTCTGTCCAGGGCTGATCCCACCCTGCCTGTGCAGGCAGCTCCAAAGGGCTCCCTCCCCTGAAGGGCACCAGCAGCTCCCCAGCACCATCTGCTCCAGCACAGGGCCCCAGCCCACTCCTCTCTTCAGACCCCTTAAAAACAGATTTCTCAGGCACAGAGAAGATGGGTATTTCTCCTCTATATTGTCCCAGAGACTGCAAGGGAGCATCTGACCAAAAAAGCAGAGAGAACTGGGATCTCACCTGTTTTTGTAAATGGATGAGAGGAGCAAAGGACAGAGTCAGACTCCTCTCCATGGTGTCTAGTGAAAAAAGACAGGCAGTGTCCTTCAAATACAGCAATGTCCAAAATACAGCAAATATCATTTAAACATAAGAAACCTTTATGTAAGAGTGATTGATCACTGGAACAAGACACCTAAACAAGAGAACTCTCCTCATCCTTGGAGATATTACAAACCCACTGAACATGATCCTGGGCAACCTGCTCCAATTTACCCTCCCCTGAGCAGGGATGTTGGATGAGATGATCTCCAGAGACCTCTTCCAACATCAAATATTCTTTTACTTGAATGGAACTTCACTACAAGAAAATTAAAAAAAAAAAAAAGTCCTCAAACTCTATCTTAGTGATAGAAAGACCAAAATGCAATTCACCAGACATCACTTTATTCAGGATATTTTTTTTTGGAACAGCACACATTTTACTGCATGTTTGGGAAGTTCTCTGGAAAAGCAACAAAAGCTGTCTTTCCAAGCACATGATTAGAAAGCCAGATATTAACCCAAATGCTTCCTAATGGAAACCACTGTGTTCTAAGCAGATGAGACTGGGGAAAAAAGATTCTTCCAAACCTTGTGATGAAACTTTCCAAGTTTAGGTTTGCATCCACATTTTGGCATTTGAACCTAGTTTAATTACTGATTCCAAAGGACAGTTTTCTAAATATTCATCATTTGGCCACATCCCCACCATCTCTATGCTTTCCTTCTCTCTATCTCATAGATATCATCTCATATCTATCACAAAAGCTGTGAGAAACAGCTTTTGGTTAAAAACAGATAAAAAATTCTGATGATTAATTAAGCACATAATGAAAGTTTTATGTAAAAGCCTCTTTTTGTATCCTATAAAATGAGGGGAAATTGGGTTTTTTATTATTTATATCCACAAATTCCTATTGCATTTTTCAGTCTATCCTAGAAGACCAGAGAATTCATGGATCCTGTTTATCTGCAAAATACAGTGGGCTCTTTTTGTTAAAGCAGTCACTAAAAGCTGCCACCCTTTTACTTCAAACAAACAAAAAAAACCCCAAAACTAAACAAAAACATCAGCAAATAACCCCAGCCCATAACTATCTTACACATAGAAACTTCTGTGAATAAGGTAATAGTTGTATTGCAGAGAGACGTGGCTAAGGAAAATAAGTCAAATTTTTTGCTTGACTTCAACCAGGTCCAAGGACCTCTTAACAAACTGAGAGCAATATTTCATTTCTCTCAGCCTCCTCTCACTTTGAGAAGCAGAGACTTTTCACTCATATCATCAGAGTGGCACAAACACCAGGGAGAACTACATGGGAAATAACAGAGCAAAGTTTTGAGTGATGTTACTACACAGAAAATTTTTATCTGGAAAACGAATAAGGAATTCCAGCAATGGCCCAAGTCCACTTCAATGAATTCCAAAAATATTTGTATAATTTTTACCACATTTTGAAGAGCAGCTACTACAAAGAAGATGATTGTACAGATGTGTTTGCAAAGAAAGGGGGTTATTTTGAAAGATTTTGCACTCTTTTAACAAGTAAGCCAAATATTTTTAAATGGTCCCATATTCAGACAGTTCCAGTGAGCTCCGTAACTTCTCCCAGGATGAGGCAACTAAAGACCTCAGACCCAGCTTCTCATGAACTCACTGCATGAGTTTTATTCTTTTGTTAAAGTCAGGGTGCAAGAATATCCTTAAATAACTGTGACATCTGTAGGAAATACAGAAAGATATATTTCCATGCACTAAAATGAAGCATTGGTAAATGGTTTAATGAATCAATTATATTTCAAAATGTCCTTCTGTTTTGTTTTCCATTTCCTTCCCTTGTAAACGGCGTGCCAACTCCAATACTTCACTCAATAAATGATTACTAAATGAGTAATCATTTATTGAGGGCAGTTACAGGCACGTTGGTCTCTATGACAGGCCATACATAATCACCATAGAAATATATAATTACACCTGTCAACCTCATCTCATGCAACTGATTCAATAACTAACAATGTCAGCACTGGGCTAAGCTTCGAGGTCTCACTGTGTGAAAATACTCATACATGGCTAAACATCTTGGTATTTTAATTGCCTGTCATAGTGCCAAGGTTCCTATATCGTACCTATCTCCACAGCAACAGGCTGGAATGAGTCAAGCATATTTAATAATTGCAAAAAGGTGAATTTATAATCTTGCAGTTATTTTACAGCTCTCACAGACAGCGCAAGGTATTCTGAAGACATCTGTAGATGTAGTTGATTTGAGAGAACAAGTTCAATTTGCAAAAAAAACTTCTTCTCTGGGTGGACTGTATGTGCACACTGTGAAATAGAACTCATCATAGAAATCTGAAAATTGTTTCTAATTACAGCCACTGGAGAGGTCAGCTCCTGCCTGGAAGTGTACACACACCTAGTGTGACAGGACATTTAATCTCAACACACCAGGAGCGGCTGTGAAGAAACAGCTTCTCACAGGCTCCTAATCATGCCGTGTTTGTCCATCTACTATTCTGCATTACTGGCAGGCTGTGCTGTGCCCAGGGCTCACCCCCCGGCCAGCCCAGCAGCAGGAGCAGCACACGGACACGACAAGGGCAACGTCCCTGCGGCCAAACCCTGGGCACAGCAGCACCCGGCTCCCGGGCACCAGGGCTGCCAGCGCAGCCCCAAGCACGTACTGCGAGCCCGCGGCAGAGACAGAGAATGAACTCTGCAGGAAACAGATGCAACGAAATATCTGGCTAGGAAAAAACCAATGGGGAAAATGAGAAGGTAAACAGGCAGAAGAACTGCTCCACACATTGGCAATGGGCAGTTCTGGAGGCTTCCACACTCTAGGACTTTAAAATCAACACATGTAAATTCTGTTCACATTCTCTCTAGCACAGAAAAACCTTCACCTGTGTAAAATTTCTATGCAAAAAGTTAAGTTGCTTTCAAGCAGTTTGTAAGCTCAAATATGAATGAACAAAAAGTAAACAACATCACTGAGGAAATCCTTCTACTCACCAGCAAAGCTGCAGAACACAAGTGGGTGAGAATGCATAGATGTTTAATTGAAATGAAGTGACACATCTCTACAACCTTATTTACTCTGTAGACTTGTCAGGCTATATTCTTCCCCTCTGATGACTGGCCTTCAATTCTTCTGTGTTTTGGCTGAGTTCTTTCTTAAATATCACCATGAACTGGAACTCTTAAACATAAGAGAAAAGGTGCAACTCCAAAGTCACTACAGACAAAAGAAAAAGCAGTGGTAGCACTTACAAACAAATACTTTTCAGTCAAATGTTCAAGGAGAGCATAGCATGGCAGAAAGATCAACCCCGACTTATTCCTGCATGGTTTGATGTTGCATGATCACAGGAAGGGGATGGAGGGTAGATGTTAAAGCCTATGAATACAGAACACAGGAAAATAGGAATATAGAATTCACTTTCCCTTCTTGCTTTAATCTAATGTAAATAAAACACCTCTAAATGGAAAACAGCTAAGTGGCAAACACCATTTTTAAAAAATGGGGTTATTATGGAACTCATCTCCAAAGACAGGATTTTATAAAAAAAAGGAGAAATTAAACCCTGTAAAGACTAGTAGAACATCCTGTTTTCAAACTTAGGTCTGAAAAGGAGAATAAGCCTGGTAGTGCCAGGCAAAGGAGCCCTTCTGTTGAAAACTGGAGCAGCAGAGCATTTATTCATAGCAACGTTCAATGCCAGACTGAAGTAGGATTTCTGAAATGAATCTTAAAACTTGGAGACATTTTCAGACCTTTTGGAAGGAGATTCTTCCTACACAAGTCAGGAGCCATACAGGCACCCTGACCTCAGCAAGTGCTGTCTCCCAAAGGAGCACACAGGTCTGCTTGGGGCGAGGAGAAGCTGCTGGGGTCCAGGGGCGCTGGGGCCCAGAGCACAGGTGTCCCGTGGGTCACCTGGCCGAGTCCCGGCCCTGCCCACCCCACGCTGAGCACAAGGGGAGCTGCCACCACCCCTCTGCTGAGGGCTGACAGGGGCTGTCCCCTGCCTCCCACACAGCCAGGAACTCCCCCACACACAGCACAGATCTGCTGCTGAAAAACCAACATCCAAGCTGCTTCCACTGCCTTTGCTGGAAATAACACTGACCCGAGGGGAAACAACCTCAGCAAAAGCCAGCCAGTGGTGCCTGTGCTGGCACAAGGATTTTCAGCTGGCATGAATCACCCTCACCCTGCTGGAGGAAACAGCAGCTGTGCTGCTTGTCCCTGCTGAGGAGCGAGCCTAGAAACACACACAACCCAGAGGCAGGCACACATTTCCCTCCCTGAATTTCGGGGTAGGTGCAGTTGCCATCACACACTGGCCAAGCTTTCTTGGAGCTGCTCCAGAACATCAATCTAGCATGTTTTCAAGCTTATCCTTGGAGAGCTCAGCTGGCCAGAAGACTTCCCAAATTATCTATTTTCCATATCCTTTCAAAGCAGAGGCCAGAATAAGAATCAGCTCAAAGAATTTTACAAAGTCTTTTATACTCATTGTAGTACTTGAGAAACAGCAAGGGTATCACAGTTCTAAGTGGTTCATAGTATAGATGATCCACAAAGTTACATTCTAAAAGCCTTTCATCCACACACAGCTACTGTCTTCTCTACCTATTCATCCCTACAAAACTCCAAAGCAAGGACACTTCATAAAATCCTTATCCTTTTTCATATCAGCATTTGCAAGGGAAGGTCGTCAAATTTGCAAGATCTGCTTTTCTGATCAACTTAGTTTATTTTTGCTTTTGCTAATTAGGCTCATTTTTCCCTTGCAGCCAAAGTAAAGCAAAAGGAATAGATATTGTTCCTTTATAAACAATGAAAATATAAAAACCTAAAGTTCAAAATAATGATTATTATAATTCCTTTCAAGTAGAAGGTTTTTCTAAAGATAATGACACGTTTCAAGCCCTGTAAGCTTGTAGGTGGAGAGCTGAAGGAAGCAGAGCCCAGGGCTGGCCTGGCACAGAGAGCTGCAGGGTGTGAGGGTGACACAGCCCACGGCAGGGCCAGGCAGATCAGCTGCCTCATCTCCAGGAGCACAAAGCCAGGTTACACCAGCCAAGGACCGGCCCCAAGAGCTGCAGCTGAATTTTCAAGCCTCAGACAAGGCCTAATTCAACTCCCATTAAAGTCAATAAAAGCCTCCCATTGATTACAGCAGTGGCTGGATCAGGGCCATACTGATGTTTACTGGAAGCCAGATACAAGGTCTGATTACTTTTATACTGTTACACATCAGATCCTTATTCACTCCATTATTTACGGGCTTGCAAACAAGCAAGAAATTCTGATCACACAGTCATACAGACTCCATTTGCATCCTTGATTGGCATGATGAGAGCTCAGAGAAGGGTTTGAATATGTATTACATAGAGCAGCAGTGCACAGAACCTGCAGGATGCAGTAAAGCAATCAGGCAGCATAAAGAAATTGAAATGGAATTCCTTGGAGAAAGGGATCATTAAGTGCTTAACAAGCATCACTCCGTTATATCTGTTTTAGTGATGTTAGCATAATTTTAATTGTTACCAACCAATCTGTTTTGATAGCTTTGGAGTTATCAAGATGCTAAATATTTTACGGTGACATTTGAACAATCAGGAAGATTAGCTGCAAAGCCCTCTACCCAGTAGCCCAATGCCTGTGAATAGACAAAAAGGGGGATCTATTTTCTGTGTGGAACAAAGACAAGACAGAAAGATCAACACAATTAAATATTAAACAGAAGTAATTACATAGGCAGCTAAGTAATAACTCAAACACCCTGTATTTTATTATGCATTTCCAACTAGCCAATTAAATTATACAGTATTGTGAATGTGCCTGGCATATCCTGCTGTCTGGTAGGTCATTTAGCCAAGTTTTACTTCCAGTATAGAGAATCTTGCTAAAATTTGTACCAAGCCAAGGAAGCGTGCAAGACAGAGGGTTCTACTTTGTCTTCGGCTGACAAAAAGCTGTTGTTCTTTCTAAGAAATCCAAAAGTTCTCGAGTTCTATCTAATGCCAGTGGGCTGCCAGATGCAGTTTCAGAGCCATTCCAGGTGATAAGCTGAGATATGACAGGTGTGGCATTGACAGCCTCAGGCTCACAGCTGTGAGACCATGGGGCCAGAGCAGCAGCAGCAGCCCCTCTGCACGGACACTCCGGTCCAGGGCTCCTGCAGTCAGGGCATGCAGGCACAGAATGTCCCAGAGCCACACGGAACCTCAATGGGCTCATTCACTGGCTTTAAAATGACACACCTGCTGCAAGTGTTTGCTGAGCCAGGGCCACACAGGCTATTTGCAAGTGGGCTGTAATTAAATGCAAACTAGTGCTCCCAGCAGAACAGTAGCAACTAATAATGATGATGATAAAGCTAAATATTATCCAGAAGAGAGGCAAAGGACAACTATTGCCAAATGAAATATGGCAACACCAGGGTTTTAATACGCTTGTAAGAAAAACTTGCAAAATCTTTGGCAGCATCAGACTGAGCCTTCCATCTGGATAAATAAGGATACAGGCTGAAATCTGACAAGTTTTTGATTTCTTTTGGGAAAAGCTCAGAACCTAGCAGCATATACTGCCTTTCAATCAAATGATACTGCTATCTAACAATTTCCACCTTAACAGCTCATCTCTCTGATGAAACTGTAACTGGTTGTAGTTATTCCACTCATGCCCATAAATGAATATTGGAAAATAATCTCTCTCAGGAAAAATTGTATTCTTTACCTATGAGGAGAAAGAATAAGCTTGAGATTTGGGTTAATGTGATTAGTCAGGACGTTGTCAGAATCAGGATGGCAGGGCTTAGAAGTGCCCTGTTAAATCAGGGTCACACTAAGGTACCAGCGGATCTGGCTTTGTTAAGCTCATCAAGGTCAGGCACAGGCCTTTGTAGCCAGCCCCACAAAGCCCCCAGCCCCTCCTGAGGGGCTGCCACAGGCAGTGCACAGGTAAAGAGCAGACACTCCACTCTGGGCACTCAGCACCAGCCTCGCCTCTGATTCCGAAGGCTCAGAAGCTGCCAGCTTAGTACTCGTCAGGGAAGGGGCTCCACCTGAGCTGCAGGCTCGTGTAACTTAAAACACAATCACAACAGGGCCACCATGCAAGGGCAAGGGTTCGGGGAGGGCTGCTGGTCCACGCATTCCCCGAGATCCTTACGGGGAAATCTCTTCCACTGAGCACACGCAGCAGCTCCTGTCCTTCCTTCAGATGGCGGACATCAAGGGACTCTGCTGGGGCGACCGAACTTGATTTGCAGACTGGCACTGCACCTCTCCACTGGTGATGGGGCCCTGAGCAAAGAAACTATCAAATGCTATGAAGATTGTCACTAAGATTTTCCTTTTTTTCAAGTTCAGGCAGTGATGTTTCTTTCTTTTAGTCACAGGTCAAAGTTCTGATTCCTGCTGCCAGAGGGAGGAGGGCAGTGTGATGGGTTAGACCTGGTAAATCCATCTGTGACACAACATCGTTTTCCAGCCCTCTGTGGGTATATTCAGGAAATTTGCTGTAAGAGTTTTCAGGCAATTTCACAGGCACTGACACTGGGCAATAGACCAACACTAAACACCAGTCAGTGTCCGACTTACAGGGCTTGGTTCCCTCAAGAACACGTGTTAAACATATTACTTATAAATAATTGGATTCAAAAGGGTAGCAACAGCTTCATAAACAAACAGAGCTTTAGAATAATTAAGAAAAATATTTTTAAATTATGCTGACGTACTACAAGAGGACTCGTCTTTGAACATCTAAGGAGAAAATTAACCAGTAATTCGGCAAGTTCCTTGATCCACCTAAAATAGTTCTGTGCTGCACCCCTGGCAGCAAACTGGAAGCACCAATAGCCTTGACAATGAGTGGAATTTTCAACAATATTTTTGCGCATGTTTGAGGAAAAGAGAAAATCTTTCAAAGGCTGAAATACAATAATCCAGTGGAACATCAGGGTTAAAGGATTTGGGATGCCACACATAACAGTAGAGCCCAGAGTTTCTGAGGGAAGAGGTGTTTAGGCTCAGCTCCTACAAATCTCATCCAAAGGGGGTAGAGACAACAGCCTAAACAGAGCAGGTCTGGAGGGGAAGGCTCCACCAGCAGCATCTTCTCAGGGGCTCTCACAGCCAAGCCTGGCTGTGCTGACTCGTGTGGCACCTGCCTGACGCTTTTCCTGACGCATTCCTGGAGATGGAAGGGGAGCCCAAGGGCTGTGCAAAGACCATACTGCCACTCCAGGACAGGGAGTGCAGCATTTGCTGTCTGCATCAGTAAGACAAACTCAGGACCTGAAACTGCTTCCTGGATCTGGGGGTATTTTAGAAGCTTTTTCTTGAGTCATATTTCTTATAACAGTTTTGCAGCTCCTCCAAATCACAAACCCTTGAGCCAAACCTCAAGAGTGCCATTCAAAAAATGAAACCTCTTTAATCTTTTCAGAGAGATAACCAACTTAAGTGGTTAATAACTTCATTGTTTTACAGGAAACTGTTAAAAACTTGTATTCTGAGAAAGTTTCAGAGCAAAGACACTAGCTAGAAAGAATAAAACCAAAACCAAAAGAGTGAAATTATCCAGTCTTGGTGATAAAAGCCTGAAACATTTTTAAGATTAAATAAGTATTTCATGTTACTATTTTTAGCTAAAGAAAAACAGCATTGTCCCTATTAGGCATTTCAATTTACTTAAAATAATTGCGCCTCAGTAGCTTACAAAGGAATGACTACATACAATGTGACAATTGTATTACTTACTACCCTTGACATCACTTCAGTGAGGGTCACTCTAGTTAAATATTTCATTTGCTATAATGTCCATCTTCATCAAGCTATTTTTGAAGCAAACTGAAAAATCTTCAAATCTTTGTTTCTTTGTCTTCGTAAAAAGAGGGCCCTGTTCATTGTTCCCTTTAATACTTAGCAAATTGCCAGAGCAATTCACAAAACCCTTAAAAGAAAAGGGCATGCTAGAGAAATTCAAAGTAACTCACTGAAAACGTCCTTTTCTCACTTTCTTAGTCTTTTCCACTGTCAAATACCCTGCCTAAGTCCAGTCTCTGTCAGAGAGGCAAAGATGCTTTATTAACAGTATCCTCATAAATATTCTGCGCTTGAATGAACAAGATGAAGGATACTTGACATTTAAATGTTTCTTACAACTTCATTTATAAAGCAATTCTCTGATATCAAAGCATGCCTCCATAGTTACACATGAAAAAAATTACAGCCTTCTTAGACTCCTCCATAAGTGTCCTACCATCAGAGACACATCACCATTTTCTTAAACCCATAAAGAACTGAGTTCTGCTTGCCAAATCAGAACCACCCGGGTAACGCTGCTGAGAAGGACACATCACTAAGCTTTGGTGTCTCTGACTCACCTACAAACCTTCACCACAGAAGCAGCTTTCTGTCCTGGGCAGACTGTGCAGAGCTGGAAATTCTGACATTGCATGGGGTACTGGGGAGTGGAGGAAATATTTCAGTGAAGTCACACATCAGCCACCTCCTCTGCACTCTCAGTCTGATCTGCACCGCTGCCTACAGAGGCTGAGGAGAGACAGGAAAACCCAGAGGCCTCCCCACCCTGCAGAGGTGTCTCCAGAGCAGCAGAGCAAGGACATTGCCAGGTCAAAAGCAAGAACTCCAAAGCCAGCAGCTTTCCAGCAAATGGTTTGTACACGTACCAGAGGCTGATACTGATCCCCACAAAACCTGAATTCTCATTAACACTTCCATTACTTTTTCTGTAGATTGGAGGTCTTCTTAAGCACTCTAAGACAAAGAAAAAAAATCATTTTTAAAATGCACTGCATAAGTATTAATTGGTTATTATCATTATTATTAATAGTACTATGTATCTTCATATGGTGAATATTACTTCCTGCTTCTCACATCAGCATGAAATAAGCCCCCTATGGAAATGTCATTCTGCAGATCTCAGCACAGGCAGGCTGACCTCAGTCCTCAGGAATTAATGCACAGCTTTAAAGAAAGTCACACCAGAAGCATACATTACTTTATGGGTTTCTCTGTAAAATAACCTATCCCTCTTTGAGGCATGATTTAAAGAGAGCCTGCAGGACATAAATCACAGCTGCTAAAAATACAAACCCCTTTAGGACATCACTCCTTAATGGCATCAAAATCTTCACAGGAAAAGACACCTGCCCCAGTGGCAGGGAATAATCACCTTCTCCAAAGCACATGTTGGATGCCTGCTGGCGTTAGCAGGTTAACAGTGCCAAGTTTTCCTTTGGAAGAGAAGACAAGTTTCAAAATGCAAACCAAAAACCCGTATTTCCTCAAAAAAAAAACCAAACAACTACTTTTCAAACGGGTGAAGTGTATTATAGAGAAAAAGATGCACAAAGGTCTCACACAACTCCCTGGGAAAGGCTGTCCCATTCCTGCACCCCAATTAGCAGTGCAATCAAGCCAGGACATGGGAACTGGCTGCTAAGAGCCACCCTCACTTAGTGGCTTCACTAGCCCAAACTAATGGTAAGAAACAGATTCAGAGAGACTTAATTTTATGTAAGAGGTCTTTCTCCAAGTTCCTTTTGATGATGCACTGGATCATCAGGTCTTTGAAGTAATAAATAAATTTGATTTAATGTTAATTTTCTTTCCCTTCCTACCAAAGTAACAATGCCATCATACTTAGGCCATTTTCTTTGGTCTACAAGACTTTCCAGCCACCATGAAAAATGTTAAAATGTTGATAGTTTCATCCCAAATTGGAATAAAATGCCTACAGTTTACCTCATTTTTTTTAAATGGACACTTTACCAGGCTTTTGATGAGCTTACAATACACTGCTTCAAAGTCTTTCTTTGCTCATCCCATCCACACTCTACTTAACATTAGAATAATTTTACAGAGTATAATCCATGTACATCCACAAGGGACAGAAACATTGAGCAGAAAAAGCACAGTTTGAAAAAACCCACAGATTTTGTCAAACCAACATCATCTTACCACAAAATGCCTGACACATTTTGCTGGTAACACCAAAGCCCACAGAGTGAATGTTCTCATGTATTAGTGTAAGAACTGGACACCATGCACTCAAAGCAGAGAGCAGATCTGGCAGCAGCTTTCTCCTCCCCTCCAAGGTGACCTGGGTCACACAGGGCTCTGCTCTGCACAGGCTGTGACAAATATTCACCTTGCAGCCCCCTGGCCTCCAACACCTCCAGGGATGGCTCAGCCTCTCAGGCCAGCATGTTCCAGTGCCTCAGCACCCTCACAGATTCAAACCTTCCCTCCCTTTTTACTGAAAGGCTTTAAATTCCAAAATAATGATCCAATTCTTAAAGAGAAAAAAAAAATTACATCATCCAGAAAAAAAAAAAAGAATCGCAGTTTGACGTGAAGGCAGATTATACCTGACTAAGGCTGGCCCAGAGCAGAAGCTTGTGCCTGAGCCTGGCAGCTCTGGCAATGAAAGGGAAGTTACTTGCAATACCTATCTTAGACCATGAATGACATTCCTTTCCCTGCAAATTTCCCCACCCACATGGCAAATGTCACATTAGCAGATGTTCATGGACACTGTAAAATAGGTGGCTTTTCCCGTATATTTTTGGTGCTTTTGTGTGGTGTTTTTCTGTTTCTTCCTTTTTGGAATTAAACTGCTTGACTTCAGAAGTTATTGGCACACAAAGTGCAGCAGAAGAGATAACAAAGCCCACAACAACCACATGACGCAAAATAAAAAACAAACAAACAAATAAATAAATAAAAGTTTGCTGTATTTCGATTTCCAAGTTGGAAGTGAGAAGGATATTGGGAATGCTTATGAAAACATAAATAAAGATAAGAACAGTCATCCAAAAATGTGTGTCTCAGAAAAAATACCCTAAAGATACTATTAAAATATTCTGGATAATAGGCAACCGTCAGGCTTTCCCCATGAGCAGCACTAATCCTGGCATGTATCCTGCCCTCAGCCATCCCAGAGGATGCTCCTCCTGTGCCACAGAGCTTCCCCTGGAAATGCTGGCCAGGCCCCAGCAGCAGTGGAATTACCCTGTCAGCTGGGCTCCTTCACTTGGGTGCAGTGTCTCGCTGACAGAGCTCTCGTGCTCCACACTCCAATCTTGTCTGATTGTCATCATCTCAGAAATCTCTGCAATATGCTCCTGGAAGGGGCATGACATAAAGCAAATGGAACCAAGCCTTGGATGGGGAACTGTTCCAGGAAGCATCCATGCTAGACATTGTACAATCCTGAACCAGACGCTTCTCAAAAATGTTATCCTAGTGGCACAATTCACCTAACTTCCATCTCTCATTTAAGATCTCACACTTACAAGGTCTACAGAACAAGGCAAGTGCCTTTCTGATATATCAGGGACTTTATTTGCCTTGTGGAAGCTTCCCTGCTGATGGCTGAATACTCACATGTATCCAAAAGTAGACCTCATTCCCTTTTATATAGGCTAAGGAGGGAAAAGAGGATAGACAAATATTTTCATGAGAAGTAATTTCTTCCTCTCCTGCCACCATCCCAGCTATACCAGCCCCATTTTCCCTTGGATAGGCAATAAAGACAGTTGAAGTCTTCAACCTAACAACAGTGTCCTTACTTACTCACCATGTTTTGAACATGCAAGAAAGGAATCAAAAGGAGGAGGGAGAAAAGATGAGAGGTGGTTGCTGGAACAACATCTGCTACATCTAGGAACAGAAAGCATGTGCACAGAAATTAGGGCCAGATACACACATTCAACAACCAAATATGTAAGCATGGAAAAACCATCAGGATTTCACAAGTTAGGATTCTCCTGCTCTTTTACACCTTATTATTGTTACCTAGCTGGATGGATCTCTGCAAGGAACAAGCCCAAGATGTACCAACACGGAGGTCAGGGACAAAAGGCCACTTTGGCTGCAGCAGGGCAGTCCAGCACCTGGCAGCAGCACAAGCACAGCTCAGAGTGTGAATGAGCACCTGCCCAGGCTGGGGGCTGCCCACAGCCTGAATGATCTTTCCACAGCACTTCCCTTGCAAAATAAAACGTGGCAACATTCTCCTTGGAAACTGCAGCCCCTGACACCCCCATCCAGATAAGGGAGCACAGACAGCAGCTTATCTCACAACCCTTCACCAAGCCCTGAAACAGATACAGCACTTTTAAAGCACTTAGCACTGCCCCTCCAGATACCACTGCCACTCTAAACCCAACACTTCAGCTCAAGTTCACATCACTCCCTAAGAACTGTACCTAGCCTACAGCAGAGAGCTACCAAAGTGTTCTTAGCCATTCCCTGCTCCCACGCTCCCTCCTCAAATTAAAAGGCTGTGGCAAACATGGAATACAAACAAATTCCCCGTGTTCAGTGGCACACACCACATTTCTGTCCATTATTAGATGTGACAAACACGAGAGGGGGCAGAGCAAAGGGCAGGACACTCAGCGATCTTGTCATACAGAACTTCTCAAACATGCTCAGAGCAGTGTGGGATTACTCAAGGCTTCCCATGCGGTGGGTCAGCAGCACCAGACGTGCAGCAAAACAGCTTCCTGGGAAACCCAGACAAGCAAGGGGAAAAACAGCCCTGCACACATCCTGTCAGGCACCTGGCTCACACCGGAGTGTCTTTCAGGGACTGTTCACCACTTTGGTCTCTTCTACTATCACCTTGTTACACTAAAACCAGCCCACTGAGAGATTTTGTCAGGTGCAGAAAGAGGTCAGGCTAATGCCAAGAATTTGGGGACAGAAAACCTCGAGCTCTCCCACTCTTTTCCATCACAAGTTCAAGGTAAGAAAACGTTGCCAGCACATCCCATCAATGTCCTGCTCCCCAGGGCACACTGCAAGATGGTTTGTGCTGGGGCATTTCAGCCTTCAGAAGACAGAAAGCAATCCCTAAAGCACCACACTGCATGCAGCCTCTCCCTCTACCAAACTGCCTTTCCTAGAAATGCTGCCCCAGGTCTGGTAAGCACATGGAAATGAAGTCCTTGCCATTCAAGAGGAAGGGAAGGCAGGCTCTCACCACCCCAGGCACACATGGTTTCTCCAGACCCAGGCAGCCACTGCACACTGTGCTGACGTGCCACTGTTTATTTTTCAAGCACCTTCAGAGAGCAGCTTTCCCTTGTGGCAGCCGTCCTGCACAGGCTCTGTTCTCATGCAGGCAGAAGGCTGCACTGCTGCTGCCTGTTTGATCTTGGGGCCAAGGTGAGGGGGCTACAGGAGGGGGATGCAGTGGGAATTCCTCCACCCTAATGCTATTGGTCTGCTTTCCAAGATGCTCAACAGCACTGCACGAGACAATCCTGTGTGGCAGAGGCTCTCTTTAAGATGATACCCTCACCTTCTCATGTGACCTTTATTCCCTGTTTGCTTTCCTGGGAGGGTGAGAAGGCTGGAACCGACCCGGAGCATCCCCGTCCCCAGGGCTGCTCTGGCTCACACAGCAGCATCTCCATCCTCACAAGGGCTTCTCCTAGCACGTTAAACACAGAGCAAGGGGTGAAAAGCCCTGGCACAGTGATGTTTGTGTGGCCCTTGCAGCTCTTGGCTCAGCCAAAGCAATGAATGAGGGTGCAGCATGGCACGGCTCTCCTCAAGGCTGTTCTCCTTTGCTCCTTCCTCTCACCAGTTCCATCAGGTGGCAGAGCCAGAAACAATGACAGAGATACTGAAATGGCTTTCTGCTAGAGAAACAGCAGCAGCAGTGGCTGCTGTCAAAAGAGAATCTACTCAAATTTTTCAAAGGGATTAGGAGAAAGTAAAGATAATCCAGCCACCAGCTTTAAAAGACACAGGAGAGACCACTCACATAACCAGCTCACCATACATGCTCCAGGAGAAGCCAACACATTACATTTCACTGACATTTCCTCCACCCACAGAAAAGGGCTGCTGAGGAGGATGCCTTGGACTCAGCCTGTCTGCACTGGTATTGTGCTTTCAGAGCAGAGGAGGAAAACATCTTGGGAGATGCTGTGAGACAGAGCTGGACCTGAGGTCTTCCAGTCGCCTTCAAGAGATGGCACCAGGGGAGTCCATGAGGAAGAAGAGTCAAACAGATGCTTGGGCTTAGAGTGGACAGGATGGAATCACTTCAAGAATTGTACATTGGGAGTTTTTGTATTACCGTAGACATTAATTTCTACAACATTGGTCAAGATTAGACCTAGTTTACAAACTCTTTTTCCTTTCATGTCTTCAAGTCCTCAAAATGTATATTTTTTCCCATGAATTTTCAAATGCTCAATATTTTCATTGCAGATATTTCTAGAAAATTCACCACTAGCTCAGCATTTCCGATTAAATTATCATTGTGGCCATCCTTAGCAACTTTAACTTATGGAAACAGGTCAAACCACAAAAACTCACACCTACAGTTGTGCTGTATATAGATATCCAAGCAGACAGGAGCCACACCAAGCAATGTGTGGGAGGAAGCGGCCAGAGATGTTCGCAGAGTTACTGCCTCTTTTAGACACCAAGCAGGGATCTAAATAGATCCAACAAATGCAGCTGAAGGTCTTTGTGGCTTTACATGGGAATTTTGTGGTCATCAAAGCTTCAGACTAGCATTTCAAGGGGAAAGCAAAGTAATTATTATAGTTTGTTACTAATTTGCAAACAGCCCATTTCCCACCATACATATTAAGAGTATCCTGAAGACTTGTGCAGCCTCAAGAGGAATAAAACCCATATTATAGTAACAATATGGGCAAATTACATGTAAAACTGTGAGAAAATTATGTTTTCAAACACTCTACTAAAACCTATCAGGAATCAGCCTCCCACCCAGCCAAATGTCAGGAGGGAAGAAAAGACTAATTCAGCCCCACTTTATACCCACGAGACCCAAAAGGAGGCTGGATGAAAAGGCCTCCTTGTACCAGCAGCACTGCACACTCCTGCAGGTCCATCCCCAGTCTTGCAGCAGCTGGTGCTTCCAGGAAGCCTCAGAACCTGCAGCCATGTCACTCACCCAAATCTAGGCTCTGCACAAAAAAAGAACATGTACCATAAAAATAAGCTTCCAATTCTCAGTTGCAAATTAAACCTTGAAATAGGCAACACAGCTGGACCAAAAAGCCCATAAACATGACAACACATCCAAAAAAATTTTTAAAAAAAGGAAAAAACCCATCCTCATGAACTTTTTGAGGTATAAATAATGAATTTTGAAGGCTGGCAAAGATATACAAACTCCTTGTAAAGATGCACAGCTAGGTCTCAGAATTCCCAGGTCACAGATACCACCTGGACACAACCAGAAAGTGGCTGCTTTTGAGCACACACCTTTCCACAAGTCACTGCCACTTTGGTTAAGTGCTGCTGCTGGCAGTCGAGGCCCTGGCACAGGTCCCTGGTTGAGCTGCTCCCAGCAGGAATGGCATCCCAGCCCTTTCCCTGGAGAAGGAAAAGAGCCAGCCACTCACACAAGACAGGGCTTTCTCAGGGAGCAAGACTGGGAAAGCCCAACTGCAGCCAGTAATACCATCTTTCTGAGTTTTTCAAAATGCAGCCACCTCTGGGAAAGACCCACAGATTCCTCCTTGCAGCAAGTTTGATGAATAAGAGGAAGAGTTGATAAAGGTCTGTTTTACACAGAGTTTCTGCTCCCAAACATGTCCCTAGCCTACACTCTGTGCTTTCCAACAAAATCCCTCCTGTGCTTTCCCCCTGCTGCCACTCCCGCAAGGAAGAGCTCCCAACAGCCACCTCCAAAGTGCCTTTGTTGTTTGTCTTCAAGCCAGCCTTCAAAGCTCCTGAACCACCAAGCAAACAAACAGCTTGTCAGCACTTAAACAGCATCTTTCCTGAGAGACACCCATGGACCAGCCTCCTTATCAGTCCTCACACACGCCTGTCTGTCTGCAACCCCTTGTCTTGGGCTCACTTTGCAAGTGGTCTGAGGACAAAACCATTTTGTTTTGTTCCAATGCATTCCCTGACATCCTGGAGCACAACTAAGATTCTTTGGCCTCGCAAACCAAGTAACAAATCCTAAGAAAATGAACCCATTAAGAGTTAACCTGAATGCGTGTAGATCCCCTGCATGTGTTATTAATAGGAACAGAGAAACTTTCTTGATTTCTTCTATTTTCACAGACATATTTTAGTTCCCCAGCTGATCTATAACATGACTTCACAGAACCACAGAATGCTTTAGGTTGGAAGGGACTTTAACGATCATCTCGTTCCAAGCCCCTGCCATGGGCAGGGACAGCTTTCACTATCCCAGGTTGTTCAGAGCTCCATCAGCCTGGCCTTGCACACCCGCAGGGAAGGGGCAGCCAGCTTCTCTGAGCATCCTGTCCCTCACAGGGAAGACTTTCTTCCCAAAATTCCATCTCACCCAGCCCTCTGGCAGCTGGAAGCCATTTCCCCTTTCCCTGTCACCTGCCTTCTGAAAAGTCCCTCTCCAGCTCTTTCAGCACTGGAAGAGGCTCTAAGGTCTCCTGGAGCCTTCTCTTCTCCAGGCTCAACAATTCCAACTCTCTCAGGAGCTGGGAAACATTACCACAACCTTTCTAAAAGAAAAGAAAGAAAATAAATCTGGAATCATAAAAATAAACCATCTGGGCCAAATACTATACACAAGTGAACTACCCCTGATACAGCTGGTTATTTATACTGATTTGTCTGCAGGAGCAGGACATGGCTTCAAGAAAATCCAAGCTTTATTTTATCACCTTCCATGAAAAATTTTGCTTGCAGGGACTTGGTTCACGATTCTCCTAACCACTCATGAGACCTAGTCCCACCTATCAACAGTCATCTTCAGACTCTGTTACCTCCTCAGTGGAACAATTCACCCACCTGTGAAGCAGGGACAGTACCTTGGTCATGGCTGTTAGGAAGGTATGTTCATCTCCATTTGAGATATATTATTTGATGACAAAACAACTAGAGGGAAAAAAATGCCACTGACCTTCTCCCTGGTTTTTTTCTCTTTTTAAGTGGTGGCAAGAAGATCTCAAAGTTTGTAAGAGTCATTAGATGCTATCATGGTATACAGAACTAATAATGATGAGCATTTTAAAACATATTCTATCCCTTCAGCTCAGAAAAAAAAATAATTATGACCAAAAAAATTACAGCAAAGTGAAAAAATGTCATAATTGAAATAAACCCACATGGAGAGAAGCATACATTTGGAGACATCATTTATCCCCTAGAGCTATGGCTACTGTAGTATAAAGTTAAATTGCTTGCAGTTCTTCCAAAAGACAACCTGTTTCTTGGGGGTATCATAACAATTTGGCATCCTGCAGTTGCTATGGCAACTACTGCTGCATCCAACAGCAAAGTATTGTATGTAGTTAGATAAATCTACTTAAGTTATATCTGCCCCGAGTTTCCAAAGCTACAGCAAGTTATTATGCACCCTTAAAATAAAAGAATGTAAATTGAAGAAACCTGTTTCAACATTGAACAACAGTGCATAGAAAGCACTTTCTCCATAAACACTGCCTTTCAGGGCATGGTCATCATGTACCTTTGTGAGGTTCCTTATGTCAGATTCTTATACATGGATTTATTCAAATAAACCAAAGTGGTATTAGGATGACATCTCAATACAATAACACAATTGCATGATCTCTGTGCATCTTTTGGCATTACTCTGGTAACACAATAGGCTTTCCCTCTGGCATTTGGTATGCATTTGCTGAAAAGAAAAAAAAAAAAAAAAAAGAAGGCTTTAATATAAAATAAAATGCCCTGAGATGTGCCATTTTATCATTCTAGGTCTTTCATCTCCTCCCTCCGAGAGCCACAACATTCCAGGGAAAGCAGACTTCTGTTATCATAGCTCAAGCACACAGCAAACACACAGTGCCCTCCATGTAAATAACCTCACCAGTGCCAAGGCCTCCATTTCCTTTTCCATCCCTTTGCTTTTCATAAAGGACTTCCTGCAGGAACACAGATTATTTGCAGTTCGTTTGCATACTATGGGGAGAAGCTCTAACACACTTCTTAAGTGCTTCATTTGCTCCAGTTGCTCGCTTTATCTCAGCAGGGATAACCAGCATATGAGCCAAGAGCCTTTCCCAGATGAGAGGTATCTGCCAGCAACCAGCTGACATTTTTTTCAGTTTAGAAGATTACCTGGTTTTTTGTGGTAATACCTAAGCACAGATCTACTCTGAAAAGATAGCAACAGAAAACAAAACCATTTCTCAAAGGCAAAATAGACCCAGAGATCACTCAGGAGTGAAGCTTGGAGACTGAAACAAGAATCACAATCTCTGCAACGCTACTGAGGTTTGAACACTTAGTTCATTAAAGCAGGGAAAGCCAACTCATCATTTCTGATTTGGCCACAAAAATGCTTTAATGTTTTGTAGTTAAGAGAAGCTACATCATTCACCACAGGGGTTTTTAAGAGCCTAAAATCATCTGCACTAACGAAACCTGGACACGCTGGAGTGCCAGGCAGTGACACTGCAGACATGAGGAAGGAGGACTCATGGTCCCCAGTGGCGACAGCACCCTGCTGCTCCTGGTCACGGGCCCAGGGGAGAGAGCAGAGCTTCAGCTGCCACCTCCCAAAGGGATGCACAGCCACGTGGCACCAATCCCAGCGCTCACAAACACACCTGTGTACAAAAGCAAGCGCTCCGTAGTTCTCAGACGTAAATCAAATGGCTTCAAAATTAGTGGAAGAGCAAGAGAGTCCTTCTGGGTTCCCTTCAAAGCACAGTATTATTTGAGTGTATTTGACTGTTGGAGTATATGCTCTTTGGAGAGGGTGTCTTCTTTGTGCACTGGGATTTTAGCTGTAGGAGCCGAAGGAGGACACAGGATTGCACTGGAGACACTTTTCCCAGTTAATGCAGCAGCCCCAGAGAGCAGAGCAGCTGCAGCAGCGCTGAGCCCTGCCCTCCCGAAGGCACAGCTCCCTGGCACACCCCGAGGCAGGCTGCAGTGCTCCCCCTGACACACACAATGGAGAGGACCTTCACCTTTTACTGCTCTTCCACCGACAGCACACAACGAGATCAAAGAGTTGGGTTTATTTTTACATTTTTATGACTTTTCCCACCCCTTTGCTACCACGCTGGCGGCATTTCCCACCCCCAGCACCGTGCCCTGGCTGACCCCACAGGGATGCCTGTGCCCAGCAGGGCATAAATACAGTTGCTATGGCAACACTACCTCCAAATTTTCTGGCCTCCATGCATGTAACATATTAACCTTATCATTTAATTGCCAGATGAATTTCAGGGTGGCACACAGAAAATCACTTTTAAGTAGATTTGCAGAGTAGTCATTCTGACAGGCAGCATTTCTGCACATCAGGGCTGTTCTCCTCATTACCCCACCACTTGACCCACAGTGCAGAAAGGTCCTTTCTCCCTCCACCAGCCAAAATCCTCACAGGAATCTCTACTAAAGCCTCCTGCTTTCCTCGGCCTCACAATGCCATCCAAAGCCATCACCCCTTCTCTGTGGTCAGTTGGAGGCACTGTGCAGGGACAGGGTGGGCTCACACTGCCACCCCAGTCCAGCCTGGAGGAGCCTCTTACAGGATCACATCCTGCAGGAAATAAATCCCACAGCACACAGGGCCTGCCCTGCTTAGCCCAAGGGTGCTTCCTCAAAAATCTGTTATTGCAGAGAGCTCTCACAACAGGCAGGCAAAGTAATAAACCAAATTCTTCTTCCTACACAAGGATGCCATGGAAGGAGAGTGGGGACCTGTCCCCTTCAGCTCCTCACACAGCAATATAAAGCCAGCCTCAGGAGCACCTCACCCCCTCCCACCAAAGCCACTGGTCAGAGCTGCTGCCCAAAACCACTGTGAGAGCAAACAAACCATGCACCTCCTGTTGATCCCAAACCTCCTGGAGCACGTGACCCCACCAAAAACTTCTTGTTTTCAACATGCCTCCTCTGTATAGAACTTCAGAGATTAAACACCTACCCAGACCCCAGGGAGTACTGCACAGAATTCCTTGGGCTTGTGGACTATTAAACCTGAAAATTGATTTTGCTGGCTCTGTAATTTTCTTGACCATTTGCAGGAGTGAGAATCAACCACTTACTTTTTTTTTTTTCACTTCAGCCACTTATGAGCACATGGGGGAAGAAGAGAAGTGGGAGGAATCTATTTTATTTCTTGGCCACTTAAGCTTGTTTATTCTAGAAAATAGCATCCAAATGCATTTTCCAAGAAAACAGCATGATACTACCTGTTATCAGCAGCAGGCATGGAGAGCTCTCTGCTCAAGAACTTTCCATGGACTCGCAGAAAGACCAGCTTCTGCCAAGAAAGGGACCTGAACCAATATGAAAACAAGAATACGTGAGTTTATTCACAGCTACTGTGACCAGTAACTCTTCACTGAACCATTTAACTCTGCAAAGTTAATGCAGTATTACATAAAAAGCATTTCCATTCATTGCTTCTCAACATTTCCAATTTTGGAATTCAACATATTACTGAAGGCTATTGTTGTATACATAAAATCTACATTTTCAACCAAAAAAAACCAGTCAGGAAACAGAATTCACAGCCAAGGCTGGGAATTCTCTATAAAAAAATAAACATCTCAAGTGTGTTGAAGGCAGACAGGCCACACCAGCTCAGAATGTTCCAGGTGCAAAGGTGACTCTCAACAGCTCTCTCTGGGCACTGCCAGTTTTATTCTGAAGGAAACAGAGGACCAAATGGCAGAAGACACGATGTGTAAGCTGGTTAAATTTGGCTGCTCTGTTCCCATTGTGTGCCTGCCATCACAGGAGACATTTCCTACTTCTGGATGTTCTGGACAATAAATATTTACAGGAAGGTCATTAGGTCATGGCCAATCCTGACAGAAGGGCTGTACATCCCCCCACAGGGGAGGGATCTTGCAGTACATGGGATGTGCGAGACACCCTAAGCAGGCAAGGGTGAGCTCCCAGTGCTCAGGTAAGTCCCCCTCTGGCTGTCTCAAGCTCATTTGTGCACCCTATGCCGTGCCCTGACCACGGCAGCCCCTCTGCTGACCACGGCAGCCCCTCTGCTGACTGCACCCCGAGCAGCAGCTCTGCCATGCTCAGCCTGTGCTGGCACTTGGGCTCGCCAGCCCAGCTCAGGAAGCCTCTGGGCATGACCAAGTGGAACCAGCCCCGCTCCACAAGGGAGCACAGGAGGGAGGGAGGGAAGCGCCGACATTGCCAAGGGGAGCTTCCCTTCCGTGGGTCACTGCTGAGGCAGACACTATTCAGCAGACCCCCAGCAGGACTGGGGCCCTCCTTCCCACAAATCTCCACGCTCAAAATGTTCCAAACCCTTTGTTTCGAGTCTCTCTCACCCTTTGCCCCATGCAGAGACATGATCATAATCCTCTTTCTCCACCACCCTCCCCTTCTCATCAGTCTCCCCTTCCATCACAAACCTGCTACAAGAATTGTCCTTCCTAAAACCCGCATGGCCCACAAGGAGAACCCTCTGGAGCTGACCCCAGAAAAAACCTGGGGCACTGAACACAGCTCTGCCTCCTTGCAGAGGGGGCTGCAGTTGTGATGCATGCTCTTTCCTTGTGGTTATAGCCTCTAACCTGTTTGCTGTTTTACAGCAGCCATGTAACAGCCTGAGCACTACAAGGATTTTTCTATAATATCCTCTAAATCCTCTCACATCTGCCTCCTGCTAAAATACTCCCTTGTCCATGCAGAGACACACACTCTCTGTCCAGTCTTACTGCTGTAGTCACTTGGGCACATAGACTTCAGTTACCTGCAAAAATAGAGAAATAGGCACTCAGTCCTGTTTTAAATAACGAAATATAGACTGCCCAAAACCCCCACGTTTGAATGACAGTCTGAGCAGCACTCACTTCTTTCTCAGCCAGCCATTGTCTCCTCATCTGTAAAATGGGGCAATGGCACTTGCATCTGAGCGACAGTGTTTGCAAACATTAAGAAACGACTCTGCCGAAGCCAAAAGGGAGTACTCTATTTGCATGCAAATTCATGTAAAAAATTAATCCTCACGTGGTTCCAAAAACACGATGCATACAAATACATTACTGCAAGCCTAAGAAATTTAGCTTTACAAATGCAGCCAACTGTTTTCTACACTGAATGGGGGGAGGAGAGGAGAATCTGATAATGCACCTTCCTTTCTTTAACTGTTAAGTCTTTATTCTAAATCTAATATTGATCCTTAATTTTCTATCAGCGTTTTGACTGCAAGAGAGCAGGGAACAAACAGGAGTGGCAAAGACAATCCATTTATTTCACCCTTTCTTCACTCCTGGGGTCAGCTACTCCCTCTCTGAATCAGTGCTAGACCTGCTTGAATAGCTGAGAATGAACCTTCCACAAAGTGTGGATTTACTTTTACTAAATCCTCTAAGTATTAAAGCTCTTCACACCATTTGGTCTTGAAGTGATGCAAGAGTGAGGTGTGGACACCAGTGACAATAAAGCACCATCTGGCAAAGTGAACTCCAGGCATACAATGACAAGCACAAGTGAAAAGAATTGCAATGATTTCCACAAACATGTGAAATACTATAAACTGTGTGACTTAGCAGCTTCCTCCTCCTCACAAGTAAATAAACATGTCTGCAGAAGGCTGTTTGGTTCTGCCTTTTATATGAGCTGAGAATACACAGAGACGACCCTATTTGCATTCTGCTGTTTAAAAAATATATGCAGATTTGTGAGCAAGGGGGGAAAAGGGCGAGAAAGAAAGAAAAAATAAGAACTAACCAGACTTCACTTTTTCTTGGTTCTTTACTGTCAGGGTGATGTACTGGAAGTCTTTATTTCTTTCAGCTTGGGCCCCTCAGTAGTTCATTCTCCTTCCAGCCTGTTCTCATGCCTTTCTTATCACCTGCTGAGGCCTTGATCATGGACAGAGCAGACAAGCAGCAGGGGACAATTAGAGAGGAGTTCAGACTTTGATCATTTGACCATATGTGAATACAACAGCTGACCACATGTTTTAAAAGACAACTAACTTAAAAGTATTAAAAAAATCACAAAGCAGGCATAGATACTTAAATTTACATTTTAATTATCTGGCACAATGGCGCATTCAACTTTGCAGAATATTGAATTTTTCCTCCTAAATGTACACATCTCCAAAAGGAAAATCAGCACTTTCCTGCTTCTCCAGAGCCCAAATAAGCACAGTATCATTAAAATAAATATTTGGATGATTTAAAACATAAACAAACATACCTATCTAGTAACTTGCAGTTTTTGCTAACAAAAAATTCACGAATAATTTCTGTCCTGCAGACAGCCCAATTTAAATAGAATAATACTGTATTTACCTCTAAAAATACCATGTATTTAATAGTACATAGACATACGACCCTGCATTACTTACTCAACTAACTTTTTCCCCTGAACCTCTCTGTTATGCTTTAAAACTTAATACAGAAATACAACACAATTTAAAAGCTCAGCTGTTGTAAGGATTTGGTTCTTATTGCTTAGCTGCCTGCTTTTTCCTTAAAAAAAAAAGAAAAAAATCTTAATTTACTGAATTGTTCAATCTTTGCTAAATCTTTAAGCTATCAAAGCAGAAGATCCAGTTGTGAGCAGTTTAACTGCAGCCACCTGACCCCAAATACTTGGGAAAAATCTTTGTTGGAAATTTTTGTATACAATAGAAGAGTTATCATCATTTGTGAAGATACGACATCCACTTATCTTCTGCACCGACCAGATAATTAACATATTCATGAAATGGCTATTTACTCTCAAATAGGAGGATAATAGAAAAATAACACTAATTGTTTTGGCAGCAGTTTGTTTAGGAGTTATCTGAGGCAACAAATGTTTCTTTTGTAGTTGTGGAGGGGCAGAAATCCTCCTTTCTGTAAACACTTTGCCTTCAGCTTTCCTTTCTCCCCAAAATTTGGATACTACCAAGGAAAAACTGCAGAAATCAGTGAAAGGAGAAGGAGGAGGATTTAAAAATTAAATGGCAGTTAGTTTTCCTTGGATAGCAATTGTTTGCATATTTTTATTATAATGGAAACCACAGAGTACAACAACATTTTGGAAAATGATGTGTTTTGCCAAGTATAAGAAGGGCTGTACCACATGCTGACTGAACAAAACAATGGTACTAATGGGGCATGAAGGGTGTGTACAAAATATTTTAAGAGGCTCAGGCTATTCCAGCACACAGGCTTATTTTTTGCTTCTCTGACTGGACTATAACACGCCTCCTTGTTGGCCCAAGCCTGCCCCTAATGAGGGCAGAGGGCCGAGGAATGCAGCAGCTCAGGCCGTGCCTCGCTGCCACTGCTGGACAGCAGCAGTGACCACCCATGTGCAGGGCCGGGGGCTCCGGCCGCAGGGCAGCGCTGGACAGGCTGACCCATGGCCCCGCTCTGGCCACGCTGACCCATGGCCCCGCTCTGGCCATTCTGACCCACTGCCCTGCTCAGCCACGCTGACCCACGGCCCTGCCCTGGCCACGCTGACCCACGGCCCCGCTCTGGCCACGCTGACCCACGGCCCTGCCCTGGCCACGCTGACCCACGGCCCCGCTCTGGCCACGCTGACCCACGGCCCTGCCCTGACCACGCTGACCCACGGCCCTGCTCAGCCACGCTGACCCACGGCCCTGCCCTGGCCACACTGACCCACGGCCCCGCTCAGGCCACGCTGACCCACGGCCCTGCTCAGCCACGCTGACCCACGGCCCTGCCCTGGCCACGCTGACCCACGGCCCCGCTCTGGCCACGCTGACCCACGGCCCTGCCCTGGCCACGCTGACCCACGGCCCTGCCCTGGCCACGCTGACCCACGGCCCCGCTCTGGCCATTCTGACCCATGGCCCTGCTCAGCCACGCTGACCCACGGCCCTGCCCTGGCCACGCTGACCCACGGCCCCGCTCTGGCCATTCTGACCCACGGCCCCGCTCAGCCACGCTGACCCACGGCCCTGCCCTGGCCACGCTGACCCACGGCCCCGCTCTGGCCATTCTGACCCACGGCCCTGCCCTGGCCACGCTGACCCATGGCCCTGCCCTGGCCACGCTGACCCACGGCCCCGCTCTGGCCATTCTGACCCACGGCCCTGCCCTGGCCACGCTGACCCATGGCCCTGCCCTGGCCACGCTGACCCACGGCCCCGCTCTGGCCATTCTGACCCACGGCCCTGCTCAGCCACGCTGACCCACGGCCCTGCTCAGCCACGCTGACCCACGGCCCTGCTCAGGCCACGCTGACCCACGGCCCTGCCCTGGCCACGCTGACCCACGGCCCCGCTCTGGCCATTCTGACCCACGGCCCTGCTCAGCCACGCTGACCCACGGCCCTGCTCAGCCACACTGACCCACGGCCCTGCTCAGGCCACGCTGACCCTCGGCCCTGCCCTGGCCACGCTGACCCACGGCCCCGCTCTGGCCATTCTGACCCACGGCCCTGCCCTGGCCACGCTGACCCATGGTCTGCTCGGCCAGGCTCAGGCTGACCCCAAAACACCCCCAGCTTCCCCCGTGGCCTGCAGCATGTCCCACGTGGCTGCCCAGTCCCTCAAGGTGGCCTCGAAAGCTGCCGAGGCCCCTGCGGCCACCAGCATCTCTGAGGTGCTCTCAGCTCCACCAGCCCAGCCCTGCCAGCCCCATGGGCCCCCTCAGGCACGTCCAGCCACAGGAACGGGACGGCCATTGCAACAACATGCTCTGTCTCCGAGCTGGGATTCCGAGCTGGAATGCAGCTGGAAGACAGGAGTAAGCTCAGAGAAGGGACAAGGAAACCTCTCCAGTTCTGGAAGCTTATCAAAAGGAAAAAATAATCAGTGTGGTTTTTGTCTGCAGCCACTGAACCTTTCTTGCTTGCAATATTAGAAGATATTAAAGCTAATCAAATATGAATTATCAGCAAATTTGCCCCTCGCTTTTCGGCCTCAGACTGAGAGGTGAGTGGCAGAGGGTTTCTGGGCTTTCCCTGCAAGGTTACCCTGCAAGGAATTTGGGGTTGTTTTCAAAACCAAAGTTCACCTCCTCAGCACCATACAATAGCTTCAGCCCACCAAAGCAATTGTTCTCACTGAGAATCTTCCTGCACCTAAGGGCTCTCTGTAATAAAATATGGATGCAGTATTAATTAAATATAGATGCAATTTCCTCCTCCCTTCTCTCCTTAGCTGCTATCATGAACATTAGTGCAGGCGCCTAAGGAAAGCCTGGCTAACGGGGAACAGCTGCCACACTAATTAGGCACCGTGCTCTATCAGCCAGGCCCAGGCCTAGCAAACAGCCACCTGACTTCTCCCCTGGCCATGCCCAGAGCCTGGCATTGGCCCTGGGGCACAGGAGAAGGCATCATGGGACAGAAGGGGTCACCTCCGACCCCCAGCAGGTTTTGGTTGAGCTCCCTAAATGCCACAAGCTTGTCTCTGTGCTGAAGACACTGCTGATGGGTCACGTTTGCAAAGCACTTGGAGATGTGCTTGGCAGCATTGCCATCTTTGGGAAAGGCTAAGGGAAAGCCACTGCCAAGGCACAGTGTGGCCATGTATCAGCTGCCAGGAATTCAGGAATTCCTACCCCAGCAGATAGTCTGCTCCCAGTGCTCCAGCGAAACAAAGCAAACCCTGAGCTGATGGTGCTGCTGGGCTCATCCCCACCCTGCAGCCACTGAAAAGAGGGGACCACCACCCCTCCAAGAACAGTAAACCCAGTGAGCAAGAGAGAAGGACCCTGCCACTAGAAGATCCTTTGACTTCACTGTCAGACTAGGAGGACTCCAACCTCCCTCCCCCATCCTGGCTGGGCAATTTGACAGAAGCTTTGCATCTGAAGTTGTGTCACTGGGACAAAAATATTTTAAAACAAGACTGAAGAATGAAGAGGCCAAAACAGGGATAGGACATGACTAGGACCTCATATTGCACTGGCTGCAAGACTCATGTATGAGTGGGGAGACCCATCTTCCCAGGACTGCACTGTGGCTTATGAACCATTTCTTGTGATGCCATTTCCTGTACCATGTGAGAGCAGCCTTCCTCCATCCCCACCACCACCTGCTCCCAGTTTACCAATTACCATTTAATGTCCTCCATCTGTACAAGGGCAGCACTGGTACTTCCTGACCTCACAGGTATGCCTGTGTGTCTGCACGTGTGAAGATAAATATATTAAAGATTGGGAGGCATTCAGGCCCTGGGCCAAGGGGAGCCATATAAGTGCCAAGGAGATGAAGACAAATGGGGGCCATATAAATAGATGGCTGGAGAGCTGCAGCCCTGAGGCTACAGGCAAGAAAGGGGCAGAGGCAGAAACAAACCGTGGGAAAGAGCCCTGTTTGAAGTCTCTGACAGAGCACCCCAGTGCCAAGGAACATGGAGCAAAGCCCTGCTCCTCACACTGCAGGCTGCGCTGACACCCCTGCCATCAGCAGGCATCCCAAGGAGGAAGGGCTGTCAAAATAAGCCCAGCTTTGGAGCAACAGCTGATAAGAGAGCTCGGTGACATGCAGGAGCCCTGTCATGGCTTCTGGAGAGGTGCCAGAGGTGTAAAATGGCTCTGGCTCCCAGCACAGGCAGCTCCTGGGCTCTCCTGGCACCACCCCAGCTCTTGATGCAGTTTAGGCAGGGAAGCAAGGACTGGGCAAGCAGAGGTGTCCCCACTCGGCCCATGACACATGGACAGTGGCCAGAAGCAGATCCACCCCTGCCTGCCTCTGCATCCCCAAAACTCCATGGACTCCAGCCTCCAGCTCTGTCAATCCTGCTCTGAAATGCACTTTATAAAGTGTCATTAATCATAAAATGCATCTCCCCCTCAGATCCACTGCCTCTTCTGCAGCTACTGAGGAGGAAAAAAGGCACCTGGGAGAAATCTGGCCCACAAAGGTTCACAAAAGACTGCACACAGCGCCTTACTGGCAAAGAAAGAAAAAAGAACAGAGGAAAGGTAGAGACTGTAAGAGGTTAGAGGGAAAAGCAGCAATATCCTTTGAGAGCTCCCTGAGCTTTTCTGCCTGGTAAGCTTTGGGGATCTCTCTCAGCTTTCAAGAAAAAGGCGGCAGCATTTTTCAGGGGGGAAAAAATCCATAACATCGAAGAGACACAGATCCTGACCATCGATATAGCTATAAAGGAAATAGGATGATTTTGCCACAGTGGGTCTGCAAAGCATCTCCCAAGACTCCAGCTGGTTAAGCCAGGGGAGAGACTCAGAGGATCTGCTCTCCATTCTTCACTGGTACACCCATACACTGCTAAAGCAACCCCTCCTCTCGGCTTTATTATTTAACATTTATTAAGGCAGTACCCAGAGGCCCTCCCAGATCCCCAATAATGTACAAAACACACAGGTAGTTCCACCCCCAAAGATATTTAAAGGCAAACCACAGAGCACAGCAAGGAAAAGGGAACAGGCAGAGGGATAGGGACAGAAAATACCTCTTTAAATTTGGAGCAGCCAAGAGCAGAGTCACAGAGCTGATTAAAGGCTGTGGAGATGCATTTCAGTGAGAGAAGTCTGTCTAATTAGCTTATCAAAGCCTAGGTTCATACACACCTCTGTGGGAACCAAACTGTGAGAACAGCTTCCCAATCTAGCAAAGGCCTAACAGAAACAGAAGTTAAACACAGCCTGACTGGGCTAGAAGTCACTCAACACAGGTGACAGTGAGGCAGATCCAGCACTACAGTTTTTTGATGAAGACAAAGCAGATGGTTTGGAAAAGCACCTTTATTCAAACAAATTCACTCATTTCAGGAAAATCCTGTTGCCTGTTTGGGAGAGGTGATCACAACAGAATTAAACACAGCTTTCCCTGCACAACAAGGATTATTCAAATTGAAAAGTATTGAATAGTGGGGTAAAGGATCACAAAAACGTACTAGAATGTAGCAACAATACACAATACATATTAGCTTCTGTTTATTTCATAGGGAGAAGGAACAGCTTTGGATCTCTCTCCAGAGTCTTAAACGGCTTTAAGATAAAAATGAAGCTCTTCAAATATTCCATACAAACAGACTGCAATATACTGATGTTTAGTTTTTGCCTGGGGCTTAGAAAAGTTTGCAGCACTGCCATGCTCCATAAGCCTTCAGTTTAAACACTCCCTCCACTCTCAAAAAAAAAGGAAAGAGATCTTAAGTTACTGAAATTGATATGGATGCAAAGCAGAGAAAGCTTTTTCTAGGGGAATTAATCTTGCCTTTTGCTTGCGTCAGAGACTGATGCAACAAAGCCAAAATTGCATACATCCACCCAGCATGATGGAGTAGTTTCAGAACCAGATAACCCAGTGGTTTTGCCTGCAGATGCTGCCTGCAGGGACTCAAGGGTATCAGCTCTCAGCTCTATCCAAAATCTACCAAAACTACCATTAACAAGTTTCGGACAACTGAGATTTTAAAACATTTGACCGTATGACCAAATCTCACATACCCAAAAATCACCATGATTTCCTGAAAACTACATCTGTCTGTACTCTGGCCCCAAACTTTCACTCTGTTTTGATTTTAATTTTTTTTTTTTTGGTTGTTGCTATTTGTTCTTTATTTTAACTTTTGGAAGAACACTAAAGCACACAGAAGCCCTCTAAAAAACTGGAATTTGTGGGGAAAGAAAGAAAAACAGTACATGACAAAAACTGTAACCCCAACACCCACTCTGATGCGCTGAACTGCCTGGGAGAATTTCAGGTGGTGACACAGGACTTTATCCAAGTACTTCCACCACTCTGGCCACACCATGACTGATCAGTTTTAGGGCAGGTTTTAAACACACCATGGGTCTTTACCTCACTTCTATTCCTGTATTAAATCTTTTCCTGGGCTGCAATGCTAAAGAAACAAAAGCAGAGTAAGGACACTATTTTCATGCATCATACTAAACTGTGTATCATAAATACAGTCATAAATACAGCTAAAATCTATTGCACTCCGGTTATTTCCAGTATTTCTGTAACATAAAAATTATCTGAGGTAAAAGAAAATAGAGTAGCAAAATCAGCAGCAAATACTACTTGTTGAAACATAATAAATCAAGTATTTCACCTAGACTTAGCCAAAAAAGATTTAGACAAAAGGAAATAAAAAACCAAAACCACAGTTGCTTGAGCCTCAGGAGACAGTCATGCTGTTAAAACAATGCCTTCACTGCCCAGAGAATCAGGGGACGGTTTGGGGTGAAAGTGCCTTAAATATCATCTAGTGCCAGGTCCCTGCCATGGCTGGGACACCCCCCACTGTCCCAGGTGTCCCCAGCCCCAGCGTCCAGCCTGGCCGTGGGCACTGCCAGGGATCCAGGGCCTGCCCACCCTCCCAGGGAGAATTTCCTCCTAATTTCCAACCTAAGTATATCCCTTCAGCTTCAGGCCACTAAGCACTGAGTTTTGCAAAGAGAAAGGACTGCCAGCTAGACAGGAGCCCTTTGACAAACAAACCAGTCCAGGGCAGCAACTGCAAGGGCTTGAGGGGTTTAAGAGAGAAGGACACCCCACCCTTCTGGAGCTGGTCTTTCATTACTTTGGCTGAAATTGAGAATCCAGTGTGCTGGGAATGAGAGCCCCACCCCATCCCAGATGTAATCCTGCCATTTCTGCTGGGCAGGACTTGGCTTAACTACACCTGCACCTCCTGGAAAGAAATAATACAACAAACCAGAGACTGTAGCGAAGATCACTGGACTAAACCTTTTTGCTTTCTGTTCCATGGAAGCGACCACTAAAGAAAACATCTCTTGTCCTGTCGTTTTAGTGGGATGTAATTCAGTAGCTCTAAAAGTTCTGGTTCAGCTTTTCTCTCCCCTCAAGTCCAGGAATGGTGTGCCCAGTGGAAATCACTGCCAGCACTGCTCCTGCTCACACAGAGCTCACACAGAGCCAAGCACTGCTCCTGCTCACACAGCTGCTCCCCACGCAGACACAGCTCACACAGAGCTCCTTCCCTTTGTTTGTCCTCCCAGGCCCAACAGCAGCACACAATGACAGGGCACATCCCCAACAGGGTCAAGCAAGACAAGACAATAAGAAGAATGAGACAAACAGATTTCCCCTTTGTGGCATTATCCTGGATTTTTCAACCATCCACAGTTACAGGAAAATTACTATAAAGTTGAAGAGAAATTGAAAGTTGGCTCTTTTCCCTATGTTTGCATTTTACAAAGAGAGAGGGAAGAAAGAGATAGAAAACATCACCTTTTGGTATTTGTTCCTTGCTGGTTTCATACTTTAGAAACCTAGACTGAAAACAAGAGGGCAACAGGATCTGTCAGACTTCCACCAGCACGTCTCTCTGGCACCTCCGAGTGACACATTGACAAAAACTTCTGGTATTGTCCAAAGGAAAGATGAGGGCAGAAGCTGAAAGCACAGCTGGCTGGCTGAGAGCCGGGAGGCTGCGGCAGCAGAGCTGAATGCCCCCAGAGCCGTGTGTGTGCCTGCAGAGCCGCCCGTGCCCGGGCAGGGCCGTGTGTGTGCCCCCAGAGCCGTGTGTGTGCCCGGGCAGGGCCATGTGTGTGCCCAGGCAGGGCCGTGTGTGTGCCCCCAGAGCCGTGTGTGTGCCCCCAGAGCCGTGTGTGTGCCCCCAGAGCCGTGTGTGTGCCCCCAGAGCAGTGTGTGTGCCCGGGCAGGGCCGTGTGTGTGCCCAGGCAGGGCCGTGTGTGTGCCCCCAGAGCCGTGTGTGTGCCCGGGCAGGGCCGTGTGTGTGCCCGCAGAGCCGCCCGTGCCCGGGCAGGGCCGCACACGCTCTCTGCGGCCCAGCCACCGCTAGAGGAGGGCAGAGTGCCACCGACAGAGGGGCCATGCTCCCGCAGCTGTGGCAGACACATTACAGCCTGAGCTACCGCAAATAGACTTAGTATTTTTGTAACCGAGGAGTCTCCTCAGTATTAATGAGATTCGGTAGGAGCTGGGGGAAATTACACACACCCAAGATATCTCCAAATTTTATTTAAAACCCAAGGGATCCCAAACCCATAGACATCACTTCTAGTCATCACTAACGATGTTAAATCATGATGATTCTGAGCATTTCAGCTGCAGAAATCAAGCGTCTGAAAGACAGAGTTACCTATTTTTCTTTTTAAACAAAAGCTGAAACTTTCCATCGCTTCTACTCATGTCTATAATCCCCATAGAAAATCTTCAAAATATGAGCTGAATACAGAATAAAAGTTGACAAACCAAGACAGCAAGACAGCCTTCAAAGGACTCCAAATTTATAGATAAATGATAATCTTCTCATTTTTAAGACCATCTCATCATTTTGGGTGGGCCCTATCACTAACTTTCAAGGGTACAGGACTGCTTATTTTGTGGGCAAGTTACTGGCATTGATGGAACAGACAAGCTATCATTTGAAAAGACAGCAACACTGCAGGCCTCAGCCAGTTTCAGAGCCATGACTTGTTTAGCTATCGAGCATTCTTAGATCCTTAAAGGGGCAGAATGATTTCTAAAGGCTTCAAGCCCACCTCTCTGAGCACTACATTTGAGTGCATCCTGCTCCACCTGGTGCTAGGCTGGAATTCCAGTTCCTAGCCATGCATCCAAGCTCCCACCACCCTGACAGACCCAAAGGCTCACCGCGGCTGCAGCGTGGAGCTCTTCTCTGAGGACAACTGATGGTTTCATTCTCTGCAGGAGAGGCTTGGAATAAGGGCTACTGCAAGATGCACATCACAAAAACAGCTAGTCCTGGAGCTCTGCTGCAGTCCCCAAAAAGGGAAAATTCACATGGTAATGCCTTAAGAATCCAGCTGGCGAGAATGGGAGAACATGCACTATTAAGTAATAGTCAACAGCATGAGTAGGCACTGTGCATTATGCCAGCTACAATTATTTATGTCTGTCATTATTTATGTCTGTACCCCGGTCCCACACATACAAACATACACATGCATATATACATTTAGGGAGAACTGATTTTACTTTTTGCGTTGCAAGTCCTTCCACTGTATTTTTCCATCTAGGAAACCCATATATGATCTCCCCATTCTTCTTACAGAACAAGTTCTCTGTTTCAAACAGAGAACCAACAAAGTCTCTCAGTTGTGAAAGCAAGTCCTCCTTCTGCTACAAATATATCAACTCCAGCCCACAGTATTATTGCTGAAATTTCAGCAAAAAGCAAACACTACACACTAATTCTGATACATAGTCTAACACATGCAGTATGCTGTGGCCCTAAACAAAAAACCAAAAACAAACAAGCAAAAAAAATTGATAAGACAAAAAAACCTTTTCAAAGCATTGAATTTTAAAATCATCTTAGAGAATAAGTTCTTCCCCAGCCTCCAGAGTGTTTTCTCACCTGCAATATATTGATATTAGCCAGATTGATTACAGTAGCCAGAATTCAAGAATTAGAATGTAGCAGAGCACTACTCTGGCGCAAGACATTTTAACAGAGTGGTGACTATTTCTGAACTTAAAATACAGTACTACTTAATGGTAAAGTAAACTCTACAGGCTCTTCCAAATAGCTCCATCAACTTGGATTAAATAGCATACATTTCATGTGGCAAGAGGTACACCATATCCAGTGCTGAACTTAGCTATTTTAAAAATTAATTAGGCAATTATACACATGGGGAAACTGTTCTAGTAATTTAGCTGCTTAATCAAATCCCAGGTACCAAATTATGGACCTGATCCTGCAGTTCTTATTCAAGTCAAACTCCTATTGATGTCAGTGGGAGTTTTGCCTAATTAAAGATCAGGACATACACATGTGCAAGGCTGCTTTAAAACTGTGGCTTTGAATTTAGTCTTAGGAATATGAATATGGCTCTGAATCCCAAATCGTTGCCTACAAGTATCTCACGTGAGACTTTGGGTATATTAATATATATTTTTCCTAAGTCTGGCTCAAATTAACTTCTAGGTAAAGTCTGGAGATTTAGCTAAAGAGTCTTACAAGGCCCAATGGCAAACTGACCTAGTTTTGCAATTTTATTTTAAAGCCAATTAAATACTGCCACAAAACAAGGAGCAGGTTGTAGACACATCACCAACAAATCGCACACAGCTGCAGGAGTTGGCTTTGTGTTATTGCTGGGATCAGTGCAGTCCACACAAGGTGTCCCAAGGGGTCAGTGGGTATGCTCCCAAAAGGGACTGTCCCAAAGAAAGGTTCTGGCTGGAATTCCCAAGCCTGCCAAACAAGCTGCAACACGAGTGAGCGAGGAGGAGTATTTGGGCTGGAGGAACAAGAACAGTGTCCTCCCTCACGTTCTTCAGCCCCAGCCCCCCAAGAGCCCTTGTGGGGTGCACTTCAGGCAGGGGCAGGCTGGGCTCAGGGCTGGTGCACGAGGGCTGCCTTCACCTCCGTCTGCTCATGCTGATGTTGGTCCTGAGGGCATCAAAGCTGACGCCTTCGAGCGGCCATATGGACATACTCTGCTGATCCTGCCTCTGCAGATGCCTTGGTGATGTGTCAAGGGGCACTCTGAGGCATCACTAGCTACGAAAATGTAAACCAAAATCAGTCAACAAGCAAGAAATCTGGTGGAGCAGAAGATTACTAAACACTGACAGTTGCCTGGTTAGTATTAGATGCTTGAAGGGAAATGTCTGCCTGGCCAAAAAACATGGGAGTGAGCATATACCACAGACCCCGTCTGCCCAGTGGCAAAGAAGAGCAGTAAAACTCTCTTCCTTTTAAGCAAAATAGAAACAACACTTTTCAGCCAGCACTGGGTTGTCTGTGCACTTGCTAAGTTACGCCCTCAAAGCAGGAAGGACAAGACCTTGTGTGTGTCTGAAGATAGAAGGAAATCACAATTCTGTCTAATATACTGGAGCAATTGACCATGAAAAGGTTACATGTTAGGAAATAATTATCTCTAGACACAGCTACTGACAAGGTCAGTGTCCACAAGGATTATTTCCTGCTCGCCCAGTGCCTGCTGCCTGCAAGGGAGGTGGGTCTACCCAGCTCCCAGCCCCACATTTCACTGATGCTAATGGCACTTGTGCACTGAGTGGCCCAGCAGCTGAAGCAGATAACCAGGAGTGAAGGGGTTAAGTGCCTGTCACAATAGAAACCTCTGGGGGCACTTGACCTTTTCACATTTTTTATTCAGGAATGAGCATCTTGTGCCTGTTGGAGGAAGTTCATCTACATTTGTCCTCATTCTTCACCCTGCTTGTGTATTGTCCCTTCCCTTCACTCGGTGCCCCCAGTGTCCCATTAAGTACCAAGCAACCTCTGTTGATGAATATGAATTTAGAGCAAAGATAGAGGGGACACAAATACTACACATTGATCAAGTGACTTACAAGGAATTTAAACACATTCAAGGCATATGTTTCTGCCAAACAGCTTCCTACACATATAATACTCACCTGTCAGTACTTTGGCATGAAGAGGAAGAAAATCACAGATTTTGAACAGAAGCACTATGCTACCTGGAGCAACAGTCTGACAAGAGCATTAAAGATGTTTAAATGCTAAAAAAAAAGACTAAATCACAGCATTGACTTTCACATGCTAAAGAACGTGCCACAAGAGAAGGCACTGTGATACCTGCCTTGGTCTTTCATTCAGCAATTAAGACTGAATTCCTCTGTTCCAAGAGGGAGGGTCTGCAAACCTCTCTGGCTGCAAATCAGTCAAGGGGGATAAATTCAGAATGAGTTTGTCACTGTCTGCTTTGTTTAGGGGCAGATATTCTAAAAAGGTGCAAGCAATATTTGAGACCTTGATCCTGCTGGGATCAAGGAGAGTTTTGCATCGGCTTAAATAAGAGCGGGCTCTACTCTCAGAGCACGTGTGTCCAATTTGTTAATGTTTTGGGTTCAAATAAAAAACAAATCTCAAGTCTTCCCGGCATGGGAGTTTCAACCACATTCTTCCACTGGGGGAGAGCATCAGGGCTTAGACAAGAAAGAGTTTCTGAATGATCTAAGTGAATGGTCCTGAGGAGGCTAGCATTACTGTGAGCTTTGAACACAACTACAGAGGGTCTTTTATAGATGTACTCCAGAGGGGAGATCCTTAGATGGGTCCTTTAATGCCTACCCCCATATGCAATCCAGATGAAACTCTTTATCAGATGGGGCCCGGATCTTGCTCCCATTAAAAGTTCTGCCACTGAATTCAGTGGGAGCAGATCTATTTGTCTTATATGCTTATACAGCTTCCCTTATCTCGGTGCCTCAAAATAATGACCCTTCATCCTTTTGAGTCTGAGGAATTCTATTTTCTCTCCTTTGCACACAGAGCACAGCCAGACCAGGTGACGTAGTTATGTGTCACAAGCATATCCAGGTCAGGAAAGGGTCCTAACTCCAAGTGTCCCAAACCTTAGACCAAAGTACTATTCCACACCTTGTCACCACCATGAAACACCTTTATCAAGTGGAGACACACAAGTCAGATTAGAGCAGCCAGTTTCTCTCTCTTGTTTGGACAAGGAGGAACAAAGCCACGTGAGAAAACAACATTCGAGTATCTCTCATTTCTTTCTTCAAATAAGTTTTTCCAACTTGTCTTCTGCCACTGACCTTCCTCAGTCACTACTGGATGAATAGGAGTCAGCCCTTGGCTGCTGCACTATGCTGCAGTTCTAGAAAATATCCTTCACAGCTTATACATCTCCACTGGCTGCTTTCCAGGACTCAGCAACCCATCCCAAGATAAAAGTAGTGCTCCAATAAACCCGTAGGTATAATGCCAGTCACTGTCCACTATGTCCCAAAGGTAGCAGGTAACTCCATTGTCACTGTCCTTGAAGCACATCCACAGAAGAGCTTTTGGGAGGATTCAGTGCAGAGTAGAAGGCAGGTCTTGGCCTTGAACAAGAATTAACTGAAGACACCTCAAGCTCACACAGGAATGTTTCCTAGCAGTGGATGCTGCAAAATCCCTCACGTGCTGGAACGCTTTCAGAAAGATCCCTTCCCCACTGGCAAGGGACAGGTGTGCTCCTGCAGCCACCACCCACTGTCAGTCTGCCCCATCTCCAGGGAAGCATTCCAGGGCAGTACCAGTCAGCAGGGATGAGCACTGGTACTGCAGGGACTCTTGCACACCAGCAGAGCCAGCCCATGCCATGTGAACACACCTGAGAGGTGTCACAGCAGCACCCACCTCCCTGGCAGCTTCATGCCATCCCTGCCTACAAACCAGGCAGCTCCCGGCTGCACCTGACAGCCACTTACAGCACTTAGCCCATGACTGCTTGAGCACTGAAAAGGGAAACACTGTGAGAGCAAAATCACCTCCTCAATGTTCGTTATTACTTACCTTCCTGATAGCCCCAAAAGGGCTCCAACTGGGCTCTACAACCATGCCCCAGAGTGAAGGCTGTTAGTACCAAAAGGAACTTGGGAAACAGAGGGAGAAGTGGTCTCTGGGAGCACTCGAAGGAGAACCCAGGTTTCCCATTTCTAGACTAATACCCTGCCCAATAGCTCCCTGTCCATTTTCAAGAGTACTGACCCAAATACATAAATGAAAGCAAGCGTGTGTTGTTTATTTCCAAGTATGAATAGCATGGTTTCCCCTGGGCTCCATGTTTCTTGGAATTATTTGAACTGGAAACCAATCAGCCTGTATTCGCTATTGATTTATTTTATAAAAATCTCTCATCCCTAAAGTAACAGTGCCTTTCCATGTCTCAGCCTGCTGTTTAATGACACAGTAATCTAAAAGTTATTGATCACTTGGGTCTCTACAGCCATAACATATCTTTCTAAGTGCCTTCATGGAGGACTATTTGCAACACAAGTACTATAAATGGCAGGGCTTCTAATAAAATGAGAAAAGACATTAATAGAGATGTAACACAGCATGGACAAAGACCAATGGAGGCCAGCATCAAAAGGGAACAAGTATGGTCATTATGAGAGAAGTTTCATTTCTCTTTGAACACCAGAAAGGCCACAACCACATTTTAGTCTAAACAGGAATGCCAGCCTGGACACAGACTGTTCAGACTACTCCCTACCTGAGCAGCAGAGTATCAGTGCTGGAGACACACCAGATGGTCTCATTCTGCTACAGCAGTTCTACTTGACTTCAGTCTACCTGTAGTTCCCAACATCCTGCATAACTTCTGCTTTTCTACAATAGCAATCAGTGCACCCCAGAACAAAAGATCTGGAGCAAGGAAGGTGTGGACACCTCATGGGCAAGAGCTGCTGCAGAAGTGCTGAGCTGCCTCAACAGAGTCACCAACATCAGAGTCCCAAGTGATCTGAAGCCAGACAGCACAGCAGCTTTCCAGTGGGCCTGCCTCAGTGCCATGCAGAAGGAAGTTCGTCATCACCATGTTATTTAGACCAGGTTCTGTCCAGATCAGTAGGTACATCAGTCAGGAACAAGGTCTCTAATGCATGACCCCAGCTGAGACATTCTATGAGCTACAGATTTAAACCAGAAACACATTGCCCCACCCAGAGATAAGGTGTCTGTACATCAATAGCAATCAGCATGTGCCACTTTACCCAGGCAAGCCACAGTAAAATGTGCCTTCCCTGTCCCCTCCAAAGAGAGCCAAGATGTGTTTATTTTACGTGGCACAACTCAGCTCTGCAGCCTGGACTCAGTCCCGCAGGGCAGTGCTGCCTTCATGACCAGAACAGAATTTTTTCCCCCCAAAATGAAATCAGTCATGGGAACAGGACGGCTCTCCCTGACACCGCTAGGCAGTGAGCCTGCAGACAGGCAGTGTGCTCAGGAACACACTTCCAGAAGCAGCTTTCAGGAAACATTTGCAACCATTTAAATTTCCCACCCAAGAAGTTTTGCACTTGTCAATTTACCTTATTCCACAGGTTTTTAATTTAGTTGTATGGGAAGAAACTTTATATGCCTCAAATTTTATATGTTAATGCCAGATGTGAACACAATAGCATGTGTTCCCTGTCTGCCTGCTGCACTTCTTGGGAAAGGATGCTGTAATGCTGCAGCTCCAAACACTCACACAATCAACAAAACACTTGCCCCTCTTCTTCAGCAGCGATTCCCCCAGTGCCCTGGAGAATTCCAACTGGCAAGACAATCTGCTCACGCATACTTCCCAGCCTTCTGAGCACAAAATATCCCAGGATGCAAAAGGATTAAAGACAAAAATTTGATTTGCTAATTACGAAAGATAATAAGGAAACTGCTGAAGACCATGCACTGTCTATTGCAACATGAGAATGCATTCCAGATGCTTCCATGTACAGAGAGGGTGGAGATTATTGATCCAAAAAGCTTTTAAATGAAGGTGACAGAGTTTTTTCTACTACATAGACCTGAGATGGATGAACATGAAAAGATGCAACTTATTTTAATTATCATTGTTCTGTTTTAAAACTAGGAACTCTTTTGCACTGTTTGATTTTTTTTTTTCCCAGAAGTTAAATATTTTTGCAACTCTTATCAGTTCTGAAAGTATAACTCAGTACATGATACACATGTTTGTCCTCCTGGACTTCCAGCACTCTTCCAAAAGCCTCTCTGAGGACAAGGCGTACAACTCCAAATTCCATGACTGCTATGAGACATGAAAAACAGCATTACCGGTTAATGGCATCAAAGAGTTTGCATGTGTTAAACAATGAACAATAATTTCTTGTTAGAACCACTGCCCAAACACTGCTGTCACTGGCAGAGCCATCTTCACCCGAAGCTTGGGCCAGAGGAGATGGCCAGGCATGAACTCTGCCTCGCCCAAGCTCAACTCTCATTTTCATCTTGATCCCTGCCCCTTCCAGGGAAGAAGGATGTGTCCTGGGGACAGCCAGGGCAGGTGAACAGGGACAGAAGGCATCTCTTCTGGCCTCACTGTGTCTTTCACTGGGCACATGCTACTGCCTCAGCCTCCAACTTCACACTCTACAAAGCAATTCACCTGCCCAACTGGGAAGCACATGTGCTTGCCCCAACCAGCCTGCTTTGAGCACTTGCTCAGCATTATAACCCTCAGCAAAGCAGGGGGAGAAGGGGCCCAGGGCAGCTCAGCATGGCAGTGCAGAAGCCACGATGGGGCCCATTTCAGTTTGATTTGTTGCGGCACTCTAGATGCAAGATGAAATCTGAGAGATGAAATCTGAGCAATTTCTTGCTTCTCTTCTTTCTGGACAGTTATTAACACTATAAAGAAGGCTGAACAGTGGGGCTTCCCAACCCCATTATTGTCAAGGCCTATTTCAAAGGCAGTGGCTGAAATGCCCAGTGCTGCCTTTGTTGATCCTGGGCTCAGGTCTCCACGTTCACTTCTGTCAAACCGCAAGGCTGAGCAAATTAAACATAAGCTTTCTCTGGAGGGGTGGAGGAGGGGGAGACAAGGACGAGCACTCCCTCAGCCTATGTGCCCATTATGTTCACTCCACTCTCACGTTCCTTGTGTAAAACCAGGGGAGCAGAAAAGCCACAGCAGTGCCAGCTCTCCTGCCTGAAGCCTTTCTGGGCACCAGGAGGGCTGTGAAGCCAAGCCATGGGCTGGGCTCTAAGGGGGTGCTGCAGCCTGACCAGGCTGCCGTACCTGCCACCAGCCCTTCTGATCACACGGAAATACTAAACATACGGGCTCTTTATTTTCCACCTGCAGGGAGGGGTTATTTGTCCCCAAGACCCATGACAAGCTTATTACAGACCGTTTCAATTCGAATCAACTTGTCAAGAAAAGAAAGTGGCGAAAACGCATTAATTAAACAGCTTTACTCATGCAGAAAAGCTGCCAGCATGAGCATTTTAAATTACCTGGGCACACCTAGCGGATTTGCATTCCCTTGGCACAGCTTTGCTCTGGCCCACAAAGCATCCTCCACTCCATGCTTCCATCTAAGCAAGGAACAAAAGAGACTGACAGCCCAGCACCACCTTCCCTGCTTGGGGGCCAGCGCCCTTCCCGAGGGATTTTGTGTCCGTTTATGCAGAAACCTTGCTCCTGCTAGATGCAGGGACAGGAAGTTTGGATTCTTCTATAAAACTAAAGACCAAGGCAAAAGAGGCCTTCTAGAAACACAGGAGGTGGAGCGGTGCCAGCAGGGGGGTAACTGCACGCCATTGTTAAATATTAACATAAAATAAAGCAGTAGAAATGGATGTCCATCAACAGAATTAGAAGGAACTAAGAGAGTTTAAGAACAAAAGGTTTACTTATTTAAATTACAGGAGATGAAAAACAACTGGGAACGCAATTTATAGCACAAAGTACAAAGCTACAAGACTGCTAAATGTAATTATATTTCAAAGTACGTTTCCTTCTACATTTTAAACTAAACATGTACAATTATTTTCACAAAAATAAAACTAATGACAATGTAGCCTTTAGATGTTCCATCCATTCCCTCAATTGCTTTCATATTCAGTTCATCCCTTTACACTAACCAAAGAGTTTGATTCCCTCATTCAAATAGAGGTCAGCCTTCAGATAGGAGACTAAAGCTTGAAGACAAAACCACTATGAGCAGATCTTTATTTTTAAAAATCACCTCTTACTCTTAAATTCGTGGATCTTAGATTGCACTTTTATATTTCTTTTTCTCACTTCTCTGCACAAAGGAAGAGTGGAAAAGCAGCTGACTAATTAGCTTCAAATACTATTTGTCATGTTTGATTTGTACATTTAGTCATGGCAGGGATGCTTAAGAGTAAAGGTATTTAAAGGTATTCAAAAGTTTAAGGTTTTGGAGGTTTTTACCCTGCTTGGGAAAAAGAGCAACAGTGCCAAAGGCCGGCAGGGTCCAACATTAAGGTGACACCTGCATCACAGCCTGGCTTTGCAAAACCACCCTTTATTGCATTTTTGGCAACAGGATTGTCCAGGTGCAGAGCCTTCCTTCCGCTGAAGAACTGTGCTGTTTGGCTCTGCTGGGCTCTGCTGGGCTCAGGAGCCGCAGGCTCCATCTCAGGGGGCATTCGGGCTCCACAGAGGGATATCCATTCAAGGCATCCTCAGCTCCAGGTGTTCCCAGCACTGACCCACGGCACTGCACCCTGACCTGCAGAGCTGCTTCTTCAAGCTGCCCCTGGTGTCCCATGTGATCAGAGCCTTATTCAGCAGATCAAATTCAGCATAACAAAAGGTTTGTGGCCATCCAGCCAAGTGCATTGCTAATGGTCACTGCTTAAGGCCAGGTAATATTCAAAAATTAGACTGGAGAGGTTTTCAGAAAAATCGAAACGCTGGCACAACCAACTTTATCCCACTATTAACTTTTCCAGCAAAAAATAAGTTCAGGACTTTAGTCAAACATCAATACATTACATTTCTTCAAGTTTCCTTCAAGTAAAATTTTCATACTTAAAATACATTTAAGAGCCAAATGAAAATTCTTTGTCTTAGTAAAAAAATAAACCTATTTCTTTCAAAACAATGTCTTACAACTCCTTGCTGTGACAAATTTTTTCTGGTTTAGCTCATCTCAAAAAAAATTACTGTTTCAGATGCCAAATAATTGCCAAATGAAAAAATAAAAACAGTTACTTGGGCAGATCTTTTTAAAGCTACAAACATATTTCAAGTGTTCTGGGCTGCAACAAACCATTCATTTTGATTCACCTGAAAAAAATGTACCAATTCACCAAAAATTCACTGAAAAAAAGTACCAGCCCCTGCTAATGAGTTATTTATAACACATGCACATATAAATTAGTTTATGTTCATCTGACAACATAAAAAAAGCCTGTACCAGATGTTTCAGAGAAAGACACAAGAAGCCTTGAAGTAGACAGATGTGAGATAATCTGCCTCCCACCATGGGTGTTTTCCTAATCCCTGAAAGCAGAAGCAGAAGTTGAGTATCTTTCCAAAAACAATGCAGCAGTTTCTGATTGCATTAGCTGTTACTAAAGACAAAGCTAGCAATGACAGCTTTTACAAGCTCTGTTTTCAGTTACTTACAGCTTTGCAAAAGTTTGGACAACATTTCATGCCAGGTACATTTTGGATTCAATTTTTGCATTCTCTTTTGATAGGTTCTGCAAGAAATATTAATGTACTTTTAAGAAAACCACTTGAGGAATATACATCATTCCACAGGCATTATAACAAACTCTTCTGACAGGGATTTCACTATGCATTTTACTAATTTAAAAAAAAATTTAAGAACTTTGTTGAAGCACTCCACACTGTCTTAGAGTTTGAAAGTGGAAATATACATGCAGAAAATCCACAAGCAAGACAAATTTTGCCAGCATCTTTTGGTAAAGGCCAGATGTTCAGATGCTGAAGTATTTGCACCTGCAAAAACTAAAGTTAACTCCTTAAGTTTAACTGCAACCAAGATGAGAACAACAAAGTGGTGCAAAACCAGTTATTAGCATCCTGACAGAAAAAAAAATTAAAAAATGAAAGAAAAGAAAAAGGAAATCCAACTCTCAGGAGACTATTGCCAGAAGAGAGGCCTTGTTAAGACATTTCTAATCTGTTATTTTTGCAAAATGAACTATGAAGTATTCAGTATAATAATTCCAGATATCATGGGCTCAACAAAAAGTAGAGGTGCCTTTTTATAAAATAAATGTATTCCCTTTGCTTTTTATTTGGTTTGTTTGAATATTAATTTGTTTTTAAAGTCAGTTTTACGAAAGTTTTTTTATGGCTGAAAGTCAGAATTCACAACATGAACATATGAAAAACTCTTAAAAGGACTGGAGACTTGCTCTATTTCCCTGCTACAGCCTGCAGCCTATACTCCAGAGAGACAGCAAAAATCTCACCAACACCAGGAATGCTTTAATAATAAATAAAAGCTCTCCTATCATTGAAAAACATTTTCACCACAAAAAGTAACGTCTTTTTAATTCTAACGTTGAACTTCTCTTCAACATGAGGACATCTTCCTCTGAGAGAACCCTTAGCACAGATGCACACGGTGACACATTGCTGGGGAAACCACCAAGGCCAGCTTCATGTTCAGGCACTTCTGCACCAGCAGCTCCCACAGCTAGGATGGGACCAGTCCAGGCAAAACAGCCAATAAAGCTCAAAAAAGGCTGAATTTTATTAATTTGGATGGGGAGCAGCCACCTTGCCCTGCCTTCCCCTTACCCTGACATCTAATCATCTGCTCTGCACAGGAGCGGGTGAGCACGTCTGCTTTGTGTCCCTTGGAAGGGCTGTCAAAGGACAGAGCCCAGAGGCAGGCACGAGCTGAGCTGGGGCTGAGGAGGGGCACGAGGGGCACGGCTGGGGAGGGGACACAGCCCAGGGACACGGCCTGCGCTGCCGGGCCACCAAGCCATCCCTGAGCGCTGCCCCACAGCCGGGCACCACACGCCGGCAGAGCTGGTTACTGCACTGGTTACCATGCCAGTCAGCCACACTTGTTATCAGGCCAGTTACCCATCCCTGTTACCCACACTGGTTATCACCCCATTTACCCATCCCTGTCACCCACACTGGTTACCATGCCAGTCAGCCACACTGGTTATCAGGCCAGTTACCCATCCCTGTTACCCACACTGGTTATCACCCCATTTACCCATCCCTGTCACCCACACTGGTTACCATGGCAGTTACCTACACTGGTTATCACCCCTGTTACCCACACTGGTTACCCATCCCAGTTACCCACCCCGGTTACCCACCCTGGTCCCCTGCAGCAGAGCCACTGCAGCGCGGACGAGGCGATGGCCAAACTGCTCGGGGTGAGCCCCTCAGGCAGGAGGGGAACCCTGAGGGGACACCCAGGGAAGGAAGGAAGGAAGGAGTTTAATTGTCCATAAGTGATGCAGACCCCACTGTCACTGACTGAAGCCGAGATGGCTCTTCTGAATTACACACCAACTTCTAACATGCCTTGTTTCAGGTGGGTACCTTTCTTTTTTTTAACTCTTTTTCCCTGGCTACCTTTCAGAGCTTATTGCTGATTTTCCGCTTTGTTGCTTAAAAAAAAACTGCAAACACTGTTACAAGACCATAGCTAAGCATCTGCAACTTATAAAACATTTAAAAGCTTTACATTTAACCTATCTATTGGCAATAAAACATACTCCAACACAAATCCACTATTTGAGACAGATGTTTGAAATATGAATGAATGTTTGAATATTCAGTTTTAAATACTCATGATAAAAGAAGCTGCAGAGACATGCCATTGATCTAATACTTGTTTGCACATTCCTTAGGGCTATGCATGAACCATAATGGGATTTCTACTTACTAAACAACAAAAGGTGTAAAAATGCCTTTTCAGTTGCAAACTTTGTTCATTTATTCCTGTGGCAAAAGAATGCAAATCTTAAGTCATTTTTTTGTGCACTGACATCAATTCTTTCTCACACAAAAAGTTCCTTAAAGAAACAAGAAGAAAGTTCAGAATAAAGTCATGCTTCCTCCCCCACATGTCCCTATAAAAGAAAAAAAAAAAAAAAAAAAAAAAAAAAGAAAAGAAAGAAAAAAGAGAAAAGAGAGAAGGAAATGTCACTTAACCCAATTGTACCTGCCAGCTAAAAGCAAAGGCTAGTTAAGTGGGTGACTCTAAGCTATTAGGCATGTATGTCAGTAATAAACACGGGTTTGCAAATATTTGTATGGTTAGGCCTTCAGTATTTCCACCGCACGAATTTCTGCCCCAGCCCTGGGGTGAAGTGACAGAACCTCTTCACAGATGGAGGTGGCAAAGCAACTCTACATGAAGGCAAATGACAGCTGGTAACTTATAAACATGAGCAAGAAGATACTCTTTAAAAAGCAACATTCTCTGTTAATAGCTCTAGTTTTGGTATTTTCAGCCTTTCATGTGTAGAGTAGGAGAGGAGCTTTTATTTTCACTATGAAACTGCAGATATTTAAAATTAATACTAAAGCAGGAACTGAAAGAATGGGGTGGTGGGATGCATTTTCAAGGAGTGTAGGGAAACAGTGTTAATGTCAGAATCAATCCTTGAGCTATGAATAACTTAACTTCAAAGCTGATACTACTGTCTGACTGAGCACCCTATGTCTTCAAGGAAGATAAAGCCACATATGTAGTCAAACCAATGTTTAATTCAGATTACGCAGAACAATACAGAAACTTGACTGGAGCCAATTAACTAAGCTTTCACTGACTGATAAAAATGCCATTTCACATCCTTTCTGTGTACAGCAGGGAGCAGTTTGAGAGCGTTACAATTCTGAACCACATTTGCTGACCAAACACATTTTCATGCTTAACACATCAACAGCAGAATTCCAATTATGACAGTTGACATTCTCCACCTTCCAAAATGGGAAGAACCTTTACCGCTACCAGGGACAAACCCTCATAAGCCTGTATTGACTATGTAAAAGTACAGAGAAGATCTTCCAGTGAAAAATACCGTTTCTGTAGGAGATTCTTTGGAAAATGCAAGACACTTTGCTCAGGCACTGTGCAGGACTTCAAGTGCGTGCCTGCTACCAGTCTTACTACTGTCATTCAAGAAAGAGGCCAACACAGGCCCTGTTCTTGCCCAGGGTCAGATTTTGGTTAATCTGTGATGCCTCATAGGAGCCAGTCTGCCCAGGGCCCCACCAAACAAAGAGCAAGAACAGTTGTCTCCCAGATAATGTCCCTGTGAAACACCACTCCTCAAGAACCTGCACTTAATAGCTGAGCTTCCCAGACACAAAACATTTATGTTGACTCAGAAAAGTGTAATGAAACATTTCACACTTTAAAATTTGGTATTGTAACTCCATTGAGTCATGTGTTTCCAAAATAACAATTGCTGGCATTGTTGAGAGTGAACACAAAAGTATCCCAATCCAAGAATTTACAGTTAACCTACTTTAAACCTTTTGGGATGTGATTCCAAGACAGCCAAAAATTACATAGGTAACTGAAGGGGGACTATAAAAGGTTACAAGTTGGCACAGCCACACGGCAAGACAGACTGGTCACCATGCAGTGGGTGGCAATGACAGCATCTGAAACCTGGAAAAAAGTCTCTTTATCCCTGTAACAAAGAAGCCAGAAGATTACACTACTGTTTATGTTCAGCTGCAAGTCTTCCACAAAGCCCTGTTTCTAAAGGGCTGGCCCCAATGCCCCTTCCCAGTCCCTAAAAGATCTATTTTCTCTGTGCCTTAAATCCCCACTTGTAAACCAAAAGCAACTTCATCCCTGTCCTACACCTTGCCCACCCATCTATTCAATTGCAAGTTCTTTGGGGTGAAAGAAGTGCAGGTGAGGTCTCACATGGGGGTGGGGGCCCTTTAGGAGTGACAAATACCAACAAAAACTGTATGCAGGAAATAGGGAGAGCCTGAGCAACCCTTGGAAAGAAGCAAAGTTGAAAAGCAGCTGTATCACCCTAAGTCTAAGCTGTGCCACTGGTATCAGACAAATGGCATGCAAGCAATTTGTCAGCACTGAACTTCACAACAGACATCAGGAGTGCAGGGAGAGAACAACTGAGCTACTTTCCAAGAAATTCTGTGATTTTCCAGCTAACCATGCAGCTGTAAAACTGAGCAGCCCAGGCTGGATTATGCAATAATAGAAAGTCAATACTGTAGGCAGTCAAGATATTTCAAAACACGCTGGTGAGCCTTCTGCGGCATTTTGCCCTTACAGCCTTCTTTCTCCCCCATGTCCATTTTATGGAAAGTCTCCAGCCCACACGGCTGGCAGCGCTCCCTCCTCGGCCGTGCAGATGGCCCGGTCCCCTCTCGTGGCACGCACCAGCCAGAGACACGAACGAAGAGGAGAGGAGGGTTCCTCCAGAGCTCCTCACAATGCTCACTGCCCGACTCTGCACGGGGGGAGAAAAGGACAGCGATAAGTCTGTTGTTGTCAAGATGGAGAAGAACGCTTAAAAAGCCTTTGAAATAAGCAATTTCCCCTCTCATCAGTATCCTCTTGACTGCTAAGCTCCCTCCTTTGTCCCTCACCTGAATGGTGATCAGCAATGCATGAGTGGCCAAGGGGCATCAGCAGCAAGTGACAACACCAGCCGAAACCACTGCGGGAAGGAAAGGCTGATCTCTAAAGACCTCTGCCCTACGGAGGAGAAGGAAGGAAGGGCAAAGCGTGACAGCTTCATTTGTCCTGCCTATTTAGGCACAGGGTATAGCATTTGCCATCGCTCATAACAGGTTTACTTGGCATCCCATCTCTGAAACGAATCAGAATCGAATGCGCAGGTGCCAGGAATCCCATTGCCTAACAAGCTTCCACCCGACGATCCTTAATTATATTTTTGCTTCTGTACTCAAGGAGGGTGAGTAGCCCTTCCACTCTGCTGTCCTCAAACAGCTACACTGCAACCAAGAATTCTCTCCTTTGCAAAGTGTGTTGTACCTTCTGGTCACATTGGTCTTGTGTTGCACATGCCTAACAGCACCCTGAGCTCAGTCAGAGCTTATATGGAGTTAAAGATCACCAAAAATCAGCTTCATTGCCATGGAAAAAGAGGGAAAATTTTATTCTTTAAAAAACTTCATTTCTCATTAGGGATAGTTCACCTGTGATACTTTAACATTGCTGTTGAACCTGACTGCATGAGGAAGAGCTGATTGCCATGTAGAGATTCTTCACTAATCCAGCTCCATTCTTGCACAGAGCATAGTCACCAGTGTGTTACCACATTATTTCTGAAGGGCCAGACTCCCATCTTTTATAAGTTTTAGAAGCTAGAAACAAAGTTTTAGAAAACAAGAAGAGAGTACAGAGTGTTTAAATAAAACAACACAGAAATTAACAGAGTCTGTTACTTTGTGTGTGTGGTCATTTTCCTAGGGAAAAATTATATGGGGACGATTCTCTGAACAACAATGCCCTAACAAAGACATCACGTGTTACACCATTTGCTCAAATAATTACACATCATTTAGATATTAGTCTTCTATCTCAAGGCATCACAAGGGAGTCTTAGCTATTTGAGCACATGCAATTCCCATTAACAATAATGAGAGCTACTCACATATTCAGGATGGACAGTACCTCTCTTGGGAATCTCTGCATTTGTCATACCTCATCTGGGGAAACAACAGAAACGTAACAAAGGCAGACCCTAAGTCGAGGAGGTGTCAGACACTGACCTGCCATGACTGATTCTCAGCATTTCTCATCAGGGATTGCTCCCCCAGCTCCTCAGGAAATGTTACTGGGATGTCACTCACTGTGCTCCGGAGCCAGAGCCGCACACCTGTCTCAAACTCTCCCCAGAGCTGCTCTTGCTCCAGGCTACACCACCAGGCAAACCCGCATTAGCAATGAGTGAGAACCACTTTCTGCCAATCCTGTTTCTCAAATTCACATTAGAGGATCAGATGCAGATTTTCAGATGGTGGTTTTTTACTTTGGGCTTTTCCAAATGTGGTGCCCACTAACAGCACAGCAGCCAGCTGGTTTTGCTGGCAGCTTCTGTTAAGGCTGTGTCAATCAACATCATCCTCCTCTGTGGTGTTGATGCCTTGAGAACTGACATATGCAAAGGAGAGCAGAAGTGTGAATCACACAAGTGTGGGTGACCCTTCATACTGAAACTGTACCAGCAGGTGTTTAACCCCTTCTCCTCCTCCTCCTCAGCCCTGTCACATCTGTAGAGTTCTGATCAAACTGCTCTTCTCAGCTATGCCACGAGGAAGGTGCATTTCCACATGCTGTACAAGCTTTATTCTTGCTTATAATTCAGCAGAAGGTCCAAGAGAAGAAGATGGAGGTGTCACTGTTGAACAGAGAACTGGTAATCAGGGGCTTTGAGATCTATGTCTAGATCCTGTTGGGAATGAACTTAGGTTTCAGCCTCCAGTGACTGCACTTCTTCTTAACCCTCTGAAGGAATGCTGAGAAAGCAGCCATTCTTTCTGAAAGGCATTTTAAAAGCAGAAATGCTTGTCAGCCTTGTGTGTCTACACTAGGCCTTCTGTCATATCCTGTCCAATGTCTCTCCAGTCCCCTGCTTTTGTTTCACACCCAAATGCTTTCAACTTCAGCTCACACCAGCAGTAGGGCTGATATAGAGCACTCTGCCCCCTCAGCAAGCAAGTCCAGCAGTAAAATTCATTGAGCTTAACCAAATCAACAGAATTTCAATGGGACACTTTAATTAGTAGCATAAGTTACAGGCTGAACCTCACAAACAGTTATAAAATTATCACAATTTTTCATTTTTATCAGTAGCCCTAGTGCTCAGCAGATAGAAATAACACTGACTTCCAGGGCTGCATCTCCCAAATGCAGGGCTGCCCAAAGCAAACCCCTCCCTCTGAATGCCTGCTGTGATGTGCAGCACTAAGGAGTCCTTCACTTACATAAACTGCTCATCTAAATATATCACTTTCCATGGCCAACGTGGTTCATAAATGGTGTTCCCTTTATTTGTTCCATTCCATAGCCATTATGAAACCTGGTAAAGAACTTTCTCCAAAGCAAAGTTAAGCCAGATTCATGCTGTTCCAAAGTGCTGATTCAGCTTTCTGGTTGTTTATCACTCAGAGGAAAACACCACTGTGCAACTGAAGAGAGTAGTACAGGAGGACACTCCAAAGAAGAGAAGCAGTATTTAAAAAAACAACCAAAAAAAAAAAAAAACCACACAAAAAACCTAATTAGCTTCTCTTTCACTTGTTATCACAAAAATCAGAGCTTACTTTAAAAAAATATTTCAGAGAAAAACAGTTTCCAAGATGACAATGCCATATTAAATTCTTTTCCAAGCTCAATAAACTATGACTTATAAAACTTGTAAAATTCTTGCTAGACTCAAGACAGCTCCACATGTGTCTGTGGCAAGAAGAACGGAACCTTTTGCTAAATATGTGCTAAATCTTGCCTCTTGGCTGAACAACTCTGCCCATCCCAACGCAGTGTCTCAGCGCTGCTGACTGCAGCGTGGGGCTGATGGAAGCTGGCTGTCCTCAGGAAAGCTCTGCTGTGCCACAGTGCTGTCTCACTGCTGTGTCTGCCAGCCTTTCCCAGCAGTACTGCACGAAGGCACAGCTCTCAGGCAGCTCAGCCCAACAGGGGCACACCGTGGTTCATCACGGGCTGCAGCCACACCGCTGCCAGCTACAGAGAATCACCCAGAGCATCTCCACTGGTACTCGCTGCTCTGGGCTTCTGCAGCCCAGCACCCTTCTTTGGGAACAGTCAGACAAGTTACAGGAAGTAAATTTGCTTACTTGTGCACTGCATCAGCAATTAAACATTTCCCACTTGATTCCCTGTAAAGGCTTTTTAAGAATAAGCTCTCCTTAACCCAACAGGCATTGTTCTCTTTTGAAGCCATCCTTCAACTCTTGACTCAGAAGAACAGAAGCGTCCTGTGTTAACACCATATGGAAAAATTTGCTAAAATAGTTCAACACATGGAATTTACAAAAACTTTGCTTGCATTTGCTCAGAGCAGCTTTTTAGTTTTAAGGAGAAGGCAGTGATTTTCCATTGAGCTGCAGAGATGCAGAACAAAGCCACTGATGTTTCCACAGTCTGCCGAGTTCCATCTCAAAGCACGACTCTTTATAACAGCACAAGGAATAGATCTGCTGAATGGGAAGTTTGCCCTTCTACACCTTTAAGATGCGCTGGTCCATGACTTGGATGTGGGAAGAAGTTGTACATCTATAGACCACCTGAATGTCCCACTCTTTCATGACATGATTTCTCCAGCTCAATTCTACTTCCTACTTTGAGATACTTACGATCCCAAATATTTATTTTTTAAAGTCAACTGTGTCACAAGACACTTCCCACTTCTTGTGAGCATAGAAGATTTTTTTTTACCTTTAAATACCTTTTTTAAAAATTTTGGTTTCTCTTCTGACAGTCCACCTGATGCTATTTACAATAAACAGGCATTTCCTCCATTGCATCTCTGCACAGCCTTAACACTTAACATGAGATACTGTTCTCATGGATTTAACTGATTTTTTGCAATAATTTCTTTCCCCACATTGTAAAGCCTTATATTTTCTGAGGCTGTCCCCAACACTGTAAAATATTACATATAACCCAAGTAATTTACCTTGGAGTACAGCAATGCTCTAGATGGTCCTACTTGGTCTTTAGCATGTGGTGCACCATAAACCATGAATATAGAAGCAATTCTCTCTGTATATCACAAATACTTTCCCTTGTGGATTTTTTTGAAACTGGGAAGTCATCTTGACAACCTACACAAGGAGACCCTTCAGAAAATTGAGCACTGTATCACTGTGTTTATCCCACACACCTCCCTCCTCTCAGATGGCAAGAGGATAGAAAGACATAAAGCAGTCTGCATTCTCACAAGACAAAAAAAGACCTCTCACATCTAAAAAAGAAAACTCTATGGCAATCTGGGAACTCCAGTGCATTAGAAGATGAAAGATAAATTGTGTTCTGCGAATGTCACACATGTTGTTGTTATTATCTCTAAGAGGAGGACCCCATTGTGCAAAGTACTACACATGCTCAAACTAACAGGCTGTTCCTGTCCCACAGGCCTCATAACCCAAGGGAAATGCAGTATTGTTGCCTCCTTTTTATGAAGGGGAAGTGGGACACCAGAAGATTCAGTGACTTGAACAAGTTACTCAATAAAATAGCAGATCTGAGAACTGAAGCCACATCCAAGTCTCCATCTCATTATTTAATCCTCACAGTGTTCAAAATCAATTTTAGTTAAGCAGCATCTAAGCTTCCAATTGGCACCCGTGATTATTTCTACTCCTACAAAAAATTTGATCTGTTGTTCACTCCCTCATTCATTTTAGATTCCTGTAAAATTTGTCTTTAAATATATGTCCAAAAGATACAACACAGCCACAAAACACTTCTACAAGCAGATTACTTCCACATTCAAATTCAGAGAGTACCGGAGTACCAACATCTATCTTTAAACAGGCACTTTGAAAAAAATACACAAAAACCCTCATTACATGGAGGTACACACAGTAACAGTATTGTGCTTCACAGGTGATCACAATTTTGTTCCATTACAATAATAGACGAGCCATTATTATGCTGCCCATAAGTGCACCATTAAGAACTGAGGTGCTCAAAACTTTCTAAAAAAATCAAGGTAGTACAAACCAGGAGTTGGGCACCTAAAAAAACCCAACCTAGCAGCTATTCAAGCCAGTGGCTTCAAATTCCTGCCTAATTTCATATATTAAATAACTGGTGAAATCACACACTAAGTTACCTAAATGTTTGTCCATTTAATATCTGAACCTAAATCAGTATTTCAAAAATCTTGAAAATGTTTTCTTTTCTTGGGAAATAAGAGAAAAAAGAACTCGAAGTCTCAAAACAGAGTGAAGAGGGATGTAAGTTTTTTGGAGGTGCACAGAACAATATTCCAAATTCTACATTTAAAAATAATGTGAGAGCAAACTCACTAGTGTAGCGAAGCTGAAGAGATGCACACTGTGGAACTTTAGAAGAGTTAACCCTGGGTCTTACACCAGAGCTGAGGTAGGAGAACACATTGATAAAGCAACAAGGCTAGTCAGGAAGCTGCACCCTGGGGAACCATGAAGTTTGTGCAGGGTGAAGAAAACTCATAATGAAGTTCCAGCACTTTGGGATGGGGGACAAGCGATAGTCTCGCCAAGCTGGATGGCTCTGCTAGGCTGGAAAATGTCCTTTCTCATAATCCAAGTGAAGTGCAGCAACTTCTTCCAATTATTTTAAAGAAACTACTGGCAAAGTGAATTCTATTCCCATCCAGCGGGCTTTGCATACCTTCGTGAGACAGCAATGAAATTTGGTTTGTTGCCAGTATGCGATGGGAGCCTGGGGTTTGGCCATGTGTGAGGGAGCTGGTCAGGAAAGGTCAGAGGTACCCGAGGAGGGAGCAGAACTCTCCCAGCAGAGCAGACTGCTGCTGCATTACCTGGGCCGCCACAGTGACCAGAGCAAAACTCTCACCATGTCTGAGAAAACATTGAATTCAGCTCTTCAGGGAACTGACTGGTATTCATCCCTCTGGAAGACAGACTGGCAAGTGCCTCCTGCTGCAGCTCTTGGGATATAAAAGAGTTAAATCAATACCAGAAACTGAGATAATCAACATCTTGGGAGTGCATGGAAGTGGACTGCTCTTCTCGCTGGTAGCACCAAGCAATTCTCCTAACCCAAGTTTTAACTCACTGAACTCTATTTGTTCCTATTCTTTTCTTTGCCTCAAAACTGCATTTATTTCCTCATTTTTACAAAGAAAAAAGTACATAGGGCTACCTAATGTTGCCAGATGCTGTATTTGGCAAACTGGGAATATAAAACTGTTGGATTACTGAATCTGCTCAGAAAAATGTCCCTGTGTTTGTCCAACATTTCAGCTTGGTCTGTTCTGACAGGTTTCTGGCTTTTCAGCAAGAAACCCTAAACCAAATATTTTCAAACACTACCTCAAGAAAATGAAGTTCACAGAGTTTTTCTTTGGAGAGGCCTTCTTTAAAAATAATAAAAAAAACCCCAAGCCAAAAGAATAGAAAAAAAAAAACCAAAAAAAAAAACAACACACCAACCAAACCAACAACAACATGAAAACCCCAAACAACCAAACCCACAAAGTTTGTTTTCTCCTCCTCAAAAAATATACAATTTTCTTGTTAAATAGTTTCAAGGACTAGCAAACTAGAGAAATTTCAAGTAACTCTAGATAGTAGAACTAGGAAAATCACTCTTCCCATGCAAATTTCTCTCCAGTATCAGCAATCCCATATCTTTATCCTCCGCTGAATGAAAGTACATATGGAAATTAATAGAAATTTCTGCCAACATGTTCCCTTTCTCCAGGGAATGCTGCAACAGCTCAAAATCTGCCTTCGCTGCTGCAATGCTTCAGTTATTATTTGGATAGCAACATGTAATTCTTTCATTACCACATTTGAGAGAAAGAGCGCTCATTTCTCTCAATCTTCTGCTTGGTAATATATCATCCAGTGTTTAGGAGGGAAAAGAAACAAAATAAGAGAGACATTGTATTGTCCCTAGGGAAAGTCAGATCTGGGACACTGCGAGGAAAAAATAATTGGTCCCATTATTATCATTGTGTCTAGCTTTACACTTAAGGGAGAAATATGTCTGAATAGCTGGTTCCATCAGCAATGCAGATAGAGGAGAAATTCCCACAGTGTGAGTAGGTCTTCACACACTTAGAGAACGTGACCACACACAATACACATGGCAGTGGAGAAGAACAAAGCAGCCTCAGGAAGTGTCCCTGATTGTTTTCGGCTGATTAGGGACATATGCCAACAAGCCTCGAGTTGCTGAGGGAAGCTTTGCAACTTGGGGAGGTCAAATTTACATAACACAATTAAAGATATCGAGTTGTTTGGGTCCATATAAAACTCACATTCAGAACAATGTAAGGTACAAGTTTAAGACAATTTACTTGTTTCAGACCAGTTCAACCAAGGGACAGCTTTATCATACAAGTTGAATATGTAGGGGAGAGATTATAAGTCAGTTCTAATGTAAAAAGCTAATTCACATTAGCACCATCCACTTGTTTTGGAATCAAACCACACAAACTTCAACTAGCTCCAGCTGTTTTGGAAAACTGCATTAAACCAGCATGAACATCAGGCCTTGAAACAAAAATACTGCCTATTACTTTTTTTAAAAGCCACCACACAGACCTAAATATTTTTTGATCAAATAAACTACCTGAAATAACTACACTGAAGTTAGCAGGAATTTGCCAGGTTGGTGGTCTTTCCAACAGAAGCCAGAATTGCTCATTCCAGGTGTGAAGGCACAGTCATCCTCAGTCCCAAAGGCTTCCCTGAGCTCTGCAAGGGGGTGAACATGCACCCCTGGATTGCTGATGGTGCCACTCAGAGCCACCAGCGGGAAGCTTTACCCTGCAGATAACCAGGCAGCATCACCTCGGTGCTGGGCCAGGAGTGCCAAGGTGTGCCTGGAGAACAGCTCACCTCCACAGGGGCTGCTCGCTTCCCCCTCCCCAAAAAAAGGCACTACACTGCCCTACAGATCATTCAAGAGCCACAGTGGTTTTAAAAAATCCAACAAGATAAACTAAACACAGTACTTAGAGAAAAATGTAACGCTTCCTGTAAATTAAATTGAACCTTTTTACATAATAGATCGCTCACAGCTATTTGTAAGGAAGTGACAAAGCTGCTGTAGATCTTAAGATATTGTAGGTTCAGAGATGCAGTTATGTAAATATTTTCTGACAACTCGGCTGCTACCGAAAACATTTTTGAAGTTATCAAAAAGAATTTAAAGTATTTTCCACTCTAGTCATTAAGGTTTTATTTGCAAAAAGACAGTAGCAGAACTGTTAAGCAAAACTATCTCTTCTGCAGAAGGCACAAGCCCGGGCAGCAGCACTGCCACAAACGCCAGGGGTCTGTGAGCCCCAGCGCTGCTCCCCGGGGACAGCAGGGCCTGGCACTGGGGTGCCCACACCCCACAGACAGTGCAGCCCACAGCAGGGCCTGGCAGTGGGGTGCCCACACCCCACAGCCGGGCAGCCCACACACCCCACAGACAGTGCAGTCCACAGCAGGGCCTGGCACTGGGGTGCCCACACCCCACAGCCGGGCAGCCCACACCCCATGGCCCGGGCAGCCCACAGACAATGCAGCCCACAGCCGGGCAGCCCACAGCCCACAGACCGTGCTGCCCTTGCCCAGGCTTCCCATTCCCTGGGGTGCCAGAGGTGTCACCGTGCCAGTCCAGCCAGGGCAGCTCACAGGTGTGCTGAGAGAGCCCTGCAGTCAGCACCTGAGAACACAGCCAGCAGCCTGGCCTCAAAGCCAGGCCTATTTCTTGGCATTGCAAAGCAGGAATATTACATGGCCTGGCAGTGCTCTTTTAGCACATGTATTTTATCTACTGTCACAAATGCATTGCCATTTAGCTGCAATTTCTTTTGGAGCTTATTTCGCTCTCCAGGCTTTTAAACTGCGTAATATTTTTTTTACTGTTAAGCGAATACAAGAAAACATCTATTAAGTGAAGACTATATGAGTTGGGGACAACCAAGAGCAAGCCATTAGTGGTTTGTTAACTCTCCAGCAATCCTTCAGGAATCATTACTGGACTCATCAGCTCCTATTAGATTCTGTGTTTGAGTCTCAGGTTTGAGACAAAGCTTTGTGAAGACATGTATCAGACAGCTTTCCCTACTGGGTACACATCCAAGTCACCTCAAGCATGCAAGACATAATATTTTACTGCTAAGGTCAGCAGGAATTCACATGATTAAAAGGAGCATCACTGAACTCTGTTTCAGGTGGTAGAAGAACTTAGTGCTTGAGGCTTGATACCAGCTGTCTGGGTTATGCCCAAATAACACACCCTTTGAGGGGGAGTAGGGGCATTTAAGGGCAAAGGATAGGACAAATCCTCATTGCTGGGGAAAATCAGGTGATAGCAAACTGCCAGGAGACAGCATCTGAATACAGAAGCTGCCTGACAGCTCCTCGACCATGTAATTCATTCCTCGTCTCAGAGCTACACAGGGCAGATCTCACAGCACAACAGATCTTCAGGGCAATCTGCTTTCAGAGTTCAACACCACATTGCACTAGGGATTCTTAGAGAAGTGTAAAAGACAACTGGACATATTTACAGCACCATCTTCTGACCAAAGCACCCAATTTAAAAAATCATGGATTACAAAAAAAAAAAAAAATTACTGTGTGGTGTGTACTCACATACATACCATTTCTTATTAGTTCTAATAGAAGTTCTTGTTAGTCTAATAGAATTAATAAATGCATTTTTAGTTGGTTCTTATTAATGATTTGATTTCTCTACGTGGGTAAGAAGTATTTATAATACCCTTCACTTCACCAACATATCACACAGGTCACACAGTCCTGGAGACATGAAGCAGATGCTTCCCTCCAGAGGAAAAGACACATTTAAAATTAAGGAATGGTCCATACTGGAGCACACTCTCTCCTGACTATACAAAGGAGCATAGAGTTTAACTCTACAAATACCCACAAGTTTTCCTTCTGCTGTCTGGACATAGACATGTGAGTTTGAGAGCTCTGTTACTGCAGCTGTGACATTTATGTTCTATAAAGGAACACCTTTATGTGCTGTAGAGCCTCAGCAGCAAAAACTGCAATGGACATAACTCCAGCTTCTCACACACAGCTGGGATAAAATGCTGCTCAAGTCCCGTACAAAACTGTGTGCCACTGACTTCAGTGGAGCCTGGATTTCACACCAGTTTTGGAAGGGTTCTCATTTTTGGCTGGCAAGATTTCAACCCTTTTTAATTCCCAGAAGCTCAACCACAAATCCCTCCTCTCCTCCCACACAGCTGCACTGGAACTCCCCAAGCTCCTCTAGGCAGCAGCAGAGCAAACCCCCTTGAGAAGACACAGGGCTTTGCTTGCAGGAGATCCCCACATCCTCCCAGCATCTTTCAGCTCCAGAAAGCCCCATCTGTAAAAATCTTCAAAGTGATTAAGAGACACCCCCTGAGCTTGGCCTTTCCCCTCGAGCTCTGTGTATCGCTGCCCACAGCACTCACTCTTGGCTTTTCCTGCAATTCAGTCAAGGGAGCACAGCATTGCCACAAGCAGGACTAACAAGATATGGAAGCATGGGCCAGAGTCTGGGGCAAAGCAAAGGACACAGCACTGGACTAAAGAATCTGCAAAAGTCCCACAAAGACATAGCACTGAGGTCTAACTTGGAGCCTGATCCTCCCCCAGTGTTTGTTTTTTTAAAAAAGCAGACATTAAAAATAGATTCTTAAAAACTGCAGTGACAGAAACAAGATATATCAAGTATTGTTCAGCCAAAAAATTAAGAACCCTTCTTTTTGGTGTCTTCCACATACAGAGCTTATCCCAGCCATCTGGCCAGCAAACATGGAGACAAGACAGCAACAGCCTAACGGAAGGATAGATGTCAGAGAGCCACAAAGCAGCCTTTTACAGGGCAAATAAAGGGATGAATGCAACCTTTTCAGAATGAAGCATCACTGTGATTGGAAGGAGAAAGTAATTTAAAAGCTCAGGGATGTTTTCAAACTAGGAGCTTAAAAATATCAATATCCACCAGCCATCCACAGACTTTGAGGATCCTTTGACAAAATCTGGTAGTCCCAGCAGTGTGTGACTGAAATATCAGGGGTCATGGGCACAGCACCAACAGCAGGAGCAACCAAGCCTGAGAAAGTGGTGCCACATCTGGTATAACATGACAGACCCTGTACTGGTTATAGCAGAGATCAGCTTGTTCAAGCAGCAAACACAGTGTTAGCAGGCAGTCATGGAGGAGCTAAACCCTCCTGGCAAAGACGTGTCATGTTTTTCATGCACAGACACCCTATGGCTATGGAAATACTCCCTCTTCGGCCTTCCAGGGATGAGGGACTCTATGCAGCTCAGTCTGATACCAGAATTCCTGGAGCTTTTTTGTTTCTGGCCAATCTCATTACTTTTTACTCATGGTGCAGTCAAGTCTAGAGAGGTTTCAGTCAGAAGCTGGAGCCACTAAACACTGCATAGTCTTACATTTCCATGGGGAAAAGCCAGCCCTCGACCCAAACATTTGTGTCCCTCATATAAGTCAGATTTTATGACTCTCTCTGTGGCTTTCCTGAAGTCCAGAGATTCCTTAGGGACAAGAAGATGAAATGATTGTTTAGTTAAAATGGACAGGCAGCACAAGCTGTGATACATAGAACCAACTCTTAACTATTTTGTCCTGATCAGGATAGGGCTCCCAGATCAATCCAGCGCTAAGTTCCGCTGGGCACCGGCAGGAATCCCTCACCCTGTAACAACACCGTGCCACCCTGGGCTCCAGCCCTCATTGCTCCCATGTTACATTAAGGGCCACTCATCGGCATGTCCCTGCTTCATTCTGAGCCTTACACAGGAGAAAAAGGAAGCGAGTGTTCCACCCTTGGTGAATTTTCTGTCCCTTGAGGGATTTCACAAGGAATCTTAGCTGGCAGTATTGATGCCTGGTAAGGGTCAGTCAGCTTGGATCTCACCAGGTACTGTTACTAACCATGTGAAAGACTCCCCCCCAGAACTTCCTTTTACAGTTTCTGCTTCATGTGTGTTACATCTTAGAGACTCCCACCACAGTTCAACATTCAGTAGGGAGCTGCCATAACAGTCACACAACAGGACAGCACAAGTCATTCTGTTTGAGGCAAAAAAAGATCCAAATTACAAAGGGCTTCCAAAGACAGAACATGCAGCAGTTCCCAGGGTTGAGATAGGACAGCAGAGCCCCTTTTGAGTCCCAATCCAGCCTGCAGGAGCAAGGGTGACAGTCCCAGAGCCCTTCCTCAGCAGCACCATAACTGGCTGTGCTGAGGGCCTGCCGCGGCAGGGGAGAGAGCCTCAGGAGCCAAAGGCACAGACCCACACTCACTCAGCCCCCAGGGCACAGACACAGACCCACACTCAGCCCCCAGGCCCAAGGCACAGACCCACACTCAGCCCCCAAGGCACAGACCCACACTCACTCAGCCCCCAAGGCCAGGGCACAGACCCTCACTCAGCCCCCAGGCCCAAGGCACAGACCCACACTCACTCAGCCCCCAGGGCACAGACACAGACCCACACTCACTCAGCCCCCAGGCCCAAGGCACAGACCCTCACTCAGCCCCCAGGCACAGACCCACACTCACTCAGCCCCCAGGCCCAAGGCACAGACCCACACTCAGCCCCCAAGGCCAGGGCACAGACCCACACTCACTCAGCCCCCAGGCACAGACCCACACTCAGCCCCCAAGGCCCAGACCCACACTCACTCAGCCCCCAAGGCCAGGGCACAGACCCTCACTCAGCCCCCAGGCCCAGACCCACACTCACTCAGCCCCCAGGCACAGACCCACACTCACTCAGCCCCCAGGCACAGACCCACACTCACTCAGCCCCCAGGCCCAAGGCACAGACCCACACTCAGCCCCCAGGGCCTGGGCTCAGGCTCCCTGAGCTGCCCCCATGCCCTCCGTGCTGCACAGGGCAGCCCAGCAGCCTCCCCTGTGGCACATCTCAGAGCAGCTGTGCCACACTGAGGAGGTGATTAGGCCCTTCCTGAGCCCTTTTCAGGCTGCTGCCATTGATGTGCCCCACAAATGTATTCCACTTCACTTGCCAAAAACATACAGGAGCTACAAAAGAGGAAGGTATCTTTCAATAGCTCCTAAAATGACTTTTGCTCCTTTCCCTAAAAAGCTGCAATATAAATTAGGGCAAATATGGGCTGCTAAGGGAAGCTCCTTTGTCCCTGTTATGTTAGAAGAGAAAAATAATTGTTGGCTTTCCATCAGCCAGCAGGAACAACTGCTGTGGTGCCATGCCAAAAGGATTTGCACCTCTCTGTACTCCTTTGTGGACAGCTATGATCTGCTGTTCTCCGAGTCAGTGCTTCTTTATTATGGCATGTATCAAAAGAGCACCATTGTTTAGAATATGCTCCTTATTTCACATTGGAAAGGGAAAATGATAGGAACATAGGGGCTCAAAGTTTGGAAGATAAAAAGGCAAACACAATAAAGACAGTTGTCTTTGAGCTTACAAGCCTCTGACATGTCACAACTGTAAGCACTGAATCATCTCCTTGGTGTACCTTGTGAACCACTTTCACTTCAAAAATAAAAATAAAGCACCAGGATTCTTTATGTCTTGGCAAAATCTGCAGTGCCTGGCATTGAGCAGTGTTACATTATTTCCCTTGCAGGTGACCTGGGAGGGGTTTTCGGAAAATTGATTTCTGTTTACTTTCATATGTTTCTTTACAATGGATAAATAAAGGCTGAAGGATCCTCACCTCCCTCAAAATCTTTCTGTTCTCACTCACTGCCCTCAAACTACTTTATTTCTCAATAGCATCAGGAACTCTGAACACAGGCTCATCCCTCTGTGTTGACTGGTATCACGCTCATATTGTGAATTTTACAAGCTGAAATAAGCGCTAGGAACACCAAGCCCAAATGTCCCTTGCCCCCAAACAACTCCCCCAGGAATACACTGGACATTTGGGCCGTCAGCTCTGACATCCCTACCCAGCCAGCTGCAGTAACAAGGTGCACAGCTCATGCAGGTGCTGCTGTCACACAGAGCTCTGTATCGACCTACACATTCAACTTTTCAACAGCCTGAACCGCCCCAGGTAGGGTACTAGACACAGCACAACAAACCGGTTGGCTTTCACTGGGAGTGACAGAGCCAAAAGACTCCTGCCTTTGCTTCCAAGCAAGAGACATTCCAGATGTGTTTAAGTTCCAGCAAGCACACTCAAGTCGACTAACCTAGAAGCTTCCAGAAATCAGAAATTTTGCAACTTCTAGATTTCATCTGGACCTTAATTATTTTTGCATCTATACGAGTATGAGACAACACTGGCCTTCTCTCCACCAGAAGGCTCAGAAAGAAGAGCTCCGAATACACAGACCACACCTGAGACTGTCACCACAGCCTGGGTTTCACTCCAGTGCAGCACACAGATCCTGTCCAAATCCAATATCAACATAACGAGCACATTCTGAGCTTCTGCAGCAGGTTTCTAGAGGAAAGCATTCTGTCTTGATATCAGAACGTCCAATGACAATTCAACCACCATATTCCTCAGCAAACTGTTCCAATGTTATGTACTACTAAAGTGAAGATGGACCTTCTTGACCATGTGTATTCCTGTCTTGAGGAATTGGGCTGTATTGTGCCTTTCTTTGGAAGGGCAAAGAACCCTTTATTATGAAACACCTGCTCCCACATAAAAAGGTGCAAACCCTGAGCATCCAACAGGGCCTTAATTTGCTCTATTCAGAGGTGCCTCACCTGGTCTGGATCCACTTCTGTGCCCTTCTTAGAGGGCAAACACCAGTGCTAAGCAGCATTGCAGCAGAAGTTAATCCAGTAATCCCACTCCTGATACTGGCTGCTAGACCTTTCCAAGCATTACAAATGTACAAAGACCTCAGTCACTAGTCAGACCTTTATTTTTATAATCAAGCAGAGACGCAGTGGGCTTTGGCAGCAATACACAAGTCCTGGATCCTGAGCTGTTTCCTCAGTTACTGGTATCTCTTCTCCTCTCATTCCTCCTGGGGATGAAGTCACGGCCATTTGAACCTGATGCCTGTCCATCCTGCCAGCACCCCTCTGGGCAGCATCCTCCCCCAGGCCGGGTCTGGGCTCTGCTTCCCTGCCCAAAGGTTCTCTTGCAGTGCCAGTTCCATTTCCCGTCCCACTGTAGAGAGAAGTCTCTAAGCAGACACGCCAGCTGCCAGCTCTCCCCGCTCTGGCACAGGGGCAGCCGCTGCCTGTCCTAAGGCCTCTGTACAGCCTTGGCCTGAGCGACAGCGAGGGACTGGGGGCTCAGAGCACGGCCCCGGCTGCTCCCCACAGCCCAGGAGCTCAGAGCCTGGCACTGGGGGTGCCCCACACACCCCAGGAGCTGCCCCCCACACCCCAGGGCTCGGAGCACAGCCCTGGCTGCTCCCCACACCCCAGCAGCAGAAGGCAGGGGTGGCAGCAGAGCAGAGCCCGGCCCTGCTGAGGCACAGCCCGGCCCTGCCGGGGCCCTGGCCCAGGGCTGCCCACGGGGCGTGGCAGGACTCCCCTGGGTGACCGGCTGAAGGAGTTCTGAGAGCCAGAACAAAGCCCAGAACACTAACTATCTAACTGGTAATTACTTTCTGGTGAAGACTGAAAAATGGGTCATTAAAACCATATTAAACTGTTTTCATTAATACAAAAACCTGATTTACATTTTTTTCCCACAGAGCCATTATGTTCCAAAGGCGCTGCACGGATGATTTATTTAATCACAACCACATGGAATAGCAATTTTAAGGGCCTGTGACAATCACTTTTTTAACCAGAAAACCTGGCTTGCAATAATTGTCATGTTTTCTGTTAGCCACCCTTCCCACTACTGTCATAAACCCTCTCCTTTCCAAAGACTGCCTTCCTAGTTGCACATAAAAGCAGCACAATCCACTGATACAATTAATAACACTGAATATTTAGGTCAACGTCAGTTCTATTAATTTTATCTCTTAAAGACTCACACATTTTCTAAACAAGTCTAGCCCTTTGGGGGGTTAAACTGTAATTTGCAGTCTGGTTGTGAGTCCCTATCACATAATAGATCAATTAGGTTGAACACTCTAGTATATTAATCTTATTCACACGTAGTAAAGGCAAATATGGCTAATTACTGTATTACAATATTGCCTACTTTTTGCAAATATGTATTAAGGAAAAGGGGAGTTTACTACATTGAACTATCAAATAAAATTATCTTGATATTAAACTGACAAGGAAGGTGAATGCCTGTATTAATCCATCTTATTTTGCCTAAATTAACATCCATTGGAAAATCTCTTTGCCATTACTAATGTACTGCACGTGTAGAAGAGGCTCTACCATATCAAGAACACACTATTTCCCTTCAAAGCATGCTTTACCTGTCATGGCATTCTGTGAAACACAGCAGTGAGATTTCTTTTGCCATAACTATTAGCTTTATTTTTGTACTTTCCAGTTATGAACTACTGGTAGGATTTCAATGACTCCAGAGAAATGAAGGTACTGATCCAAGTCTAATTTCTGTGCCTCTCCCTGCAAAGTCGCATGGCCAGAGGGCTTGTCTCTGCAATGAAATTAATTGAATTCATTTTTTAAACTACCAAGTTAATCAAGATTGGCACAACAGCTAACTGGCCAGGAAACAAGGAAGAGTCATGGTCAGCATCAAGTTTACTCGAGGCAAGCTTAGGTGAGCCTGAGCAGGATTTGTCCTCATCTGCTTTCACTAATTAGCAGGTAACAGTTAATTCATCCATAGGCTCATAATAAAACGGGACAAAAAAAGTACTGTAAGAAGTCACCTAGTCTGCCTCGAGGCACCGTGAAAAATTAGTTTAGATGTGACTAAATATCCTAGCAGAAACCTAATTCTGTTGCTTGTTCTGCCAGTGATGGGCTGTGTGACCAAGGCAGTTGCTCCCTTCCCTGCTGCGGTGATTTCCCTGGCCCATCTCCTTCGGTTCCCACTCCAGAGCCCAAGGGGAGGAATTCCCCTCTGGCGCAGCGGGGCTGACGGAGCTGCTGCTCTGGGCACTGCTGCACTCACAGCTTACACACTCTTAGGAGCAAAGACAGCACAAATTGAGAGGACGGCTGTGCTTAGTGCTTCCCTAATGTTTTGCACATTTGAATTTTCCAGCTATAGCTCACAAGCTGTGAATTTGCTAAAGTGGAAACCAGGCCAATAAAAATAAAGACAGAAATCTAAATGCTTGGGCTGCTGCAACAGAAGTCTTGTATGAAACACCTGACAAAAACAGAGATTAGTTTGCCCACATAAGAGACAGTAAATTCAACAAAAACATGTTACTTTAAAAAAAGGAAAAAAAAGTGTTATTTCTTCTACCCTGCTGCAGCATATAGAGCATCTTGGATCTCAGGATCATTCCACAGGACACAGGTGAAAAACAGGTTCCTCAGCTTTTTTAAGAGCACACAAAATGTGTTTATGCTAAGCACCTACTCATCCCAGGAGCCAGTGGCTCCAAGGCAGTCCCTCACCACATGAAACACGTTGGTGTGAGATTATTTATACAGTTCCACACACATGCACACTCCCACATACAGGAAAGAGGCTGAGCCATGGAGGACGCAGGAGCCAAAATGCTGATTTCCTGTTGGGCTGACATCATTGGTGTACTATTTGCTATTGGAAACCTCCTTGCTTAGAAGCATTTCCCAGACTTCTTGCATCTCTTCTCTGCAAAACTTGGGAAGATAGACTATTCTCAGGTGATCCACAAAATAAAATGTTCCATAATTGACTCTGCTAAGAGCTTACACAGCTGCATGAATTATAAATTATTATTTCTGCCTTGAAAAGTATTATTACATAGTCTGAGACTACTCAGTCTTTTCCATGCCTAGAACTATTCCCAACTAGAGCTGATTCACACATGTTGCTGTTTCATAAGCAAATCTCATTTCTTAAGTGGATCATCAATACTTTGGGTTCCCCTTCTCACCTCACGGGCCCCTAACTTCAAATCCTCTCTAGAATTTCTTAACTGCCAAGTAGAAGAAATGCAGAGCCAGAAACATCCAGATGTTATAAAGGATCCAGAATGAGAGTAACAATGAAGAAAAATTTCCTATTTGCTTACAACAGAATCAAATTATCTCTGTACTCCATTTACCAAAGTCAATTATTGAATTGAATCTGTTCCTTTTGTTTAATAGGGCAACCTCAAAGAAAAAACAGTCTCTCAGTTCTAGGAAATCTGTGCAAAGAACCACATTTTTTTCCTTGGTTGGACCAAACTGTACTAATCAATAGTTTAATTGCATCATATGGAGCCAACACTTGGAATAATTACTTTGACAACAGCATGATCAGCAATAGGGTTATTGACTTCATAGCGCCAGAAGTTCCCAAGAAGCCAGACTCAAACTACTCAAAACAACAACACTTAAATATGTGTGGAGTGAGGAAGAATTGTCCAGGAGAATCTCAAACATGAAAGTGATGTATCTCCCACTCTACCAGCAGCTGCAATCCGGAGTGCATGGTCAGTGCCCAGCAAGGAAGAGCACATGGAGGAAACGGCTGCAGGAGCTGGAGCTGACTAATTTCCACCAGTGTCCAACATGAAGGGAGCAATCAGCTCTGCCAGATTATGATTTCAGACAATACCTGCTCTCCAGAGTACAGCAGTATTTGGGGAACACCAAAGGCTTTCCAGAGCCACAGCCTGGATAAGGCTTGCTTACACCACAATCAAGGAACTATTAGGCTTGCAGGGTTTTCCCCTTGGCTGTGTTAATTTATCTATACTTCGCCTATTTTCAAATAAGGGGTTTTAAAGATTTGCCTTTGTTCTGTGCTGCATATTATTTTAAAGTATGCACCAACCATCAACAAAGCATAATTTTCAAGACTCCAAAGGATCCAGGCATATCAATAATCCAGGAAACAAAAGACAACTCATACAGAATAAACAGAACAAATGGGTTAATTTGGAGGTGTAAAGCAGCAGAAAAAAATCAGTACTCAAAAATGAAAGTGTGACTAACATAAGAGTTCACAAGGAACTGAACTGTAAGAGTTAAAACTCTCTCCCCCCATTAAGCACATCAAGAGTGTTCTTTTCCTAATGAGTTAACCTCTTATTATTCAAGTTTAATGGGGACATATATTTGTTTAACCCTATAGCCTCAGGAGTCAGAATTTCCTGGTGTTAATTATATGGCATATATTCAGACTCTTTGCTAGCAACGTGAAATGACAATTTCTGCCAAACCTTGAAACCAGAAATCTCCAGCAAAGCTCAGCCTGCTTGATAGAAGAAATACACCTGAAGGCTGTAATTCCCCATGGTTCCTGTAGTCCAATTCCTGCAGGACAATGGACAACAGCTTAGCACACACCTTGGTCCCTAAAGCCAGCTTGGGCTCACGTCCATTGAACAGGCACCAGAAAGAGCTGCCTGGGGAGCAGGGCAGCACTACCTTCCCTTTGGCAGGAAATGGAAGTGAGCCAGACAGATCACACCAGTGCAGAAATTCCACCTGCGAGCTTCCATTTTAACTCAAATGTGTATGGAAGTGACTGTGTGTGCACAGGACACTGCTGTAACAACCCTACCAGAGCTTGAATTTGTGTGGCTGGTTTTGGTCTTTTTCAGGAGAATTTAGTAGGAAAAAGAGAAGAACCCATCCTGTAGAAAGATCTCCAGCAGCACCAGGGTGCTGCTTTAAGCACTCACAAGAGAATAGCTATCCAACCCCAAGGGACAGGAGAAAGGGAGTGCACATGGGACGTGCACATATCAGACAGTGCTAGCTGGGCAGGGAACACACGGAGCCCCAAAGAAATCTCCTCCCTGAGTTTTTGCACATAAAATCAGACATTGGTAAACACAAATACCTTCAGAGCCAAGGAACAACCCACCAGCAGCAGAGGCCAATGCTGAACATATATGCTGTACCCACCAGCCTGCACTTCAGGGGAAAAAATACCAAGAGCACAGACTGCCTCCTCAGCCACCCTGAGAGCAGTGATTGCCTTCAAAGCTCTCCTCCTGTGAGAGATGCAGATTCCTTTTTGCTGTGTAAAGACAAGATTTTTGGGGTGGCAGGCAAAGTCAAGCAAAAGGGGAAAGTGGTTATTTGTGAACAACCATATAGCCATGCATGGCTTGTGAACCATGGTTAATTCAGTACCCACACGTGCTCATTAGAGCTATTCATGTGCCTGCTGCAATCAGCCTGTTTACACACTTATCAATGACAACTTTCAGATTATTACTTTAATTAAGAAAACCCCTTCATTCATTAGGATTATATCACCAAAACTCCTTTTCTGGGGGGAGAAAACTAGTATTTACAGGAAGACAAGGAGCTGAGCTAGTCACTACAGCTGCCGGCTGCTACATGGAGCTCATGCTTCAAGGATAAGGAGGCAAAGGGAACCAACACTATAAGCAGCAGGAGACAGGAGTGTAATGAACCAACTCTCAGTTACTGACGTGCAGTGAAGAGGTTTCACAGCAAATCCTGTGGGACTCCCTCACTTCTGAAGGACTGTTCTGTCAGGAGCAGGCCCACAGCAGATTTATATCCAGCCCTGGTGCTCCTGGTATTTCCCAGGTGTCCTACCAACAGCCTGTCACAGAAATGCTGAACCTCAGAGTCTTTGGGACCTCAGTGGCTGAGTCCCACAGCCCTCCCATATTCCCCACACCTCCCTGAGGGGACTTGTCCCAGACCCCACCGTCAGGTGTGTCACAGCAGGGCCACTCTCCCAGCCCAGCAGGGCAAGTCCAAGACCAGACCCCACAACCTACAGAAGCATCTTGCTCCTACCAGCCCCTGAGAGGTTTGTACCGGGCACCAGCCCCTCCAGACCTGCTCCAGATGCTCTCCAGAGGGCTGGGCTCAGGACAGTGCCCTCAGCAAAGCCAGTAGCTGCAGGGCTGTCAGGAAGCCACCAGTGCCCAGCAGAGATGGTCCTGCTGCTCCACCCCACTCAGACACCTCCGCACCAACGCCTGCTGACCTGCCACCACCACAAGGTGCAAGAGCTGACCTGATTTTACTATGGGAATAAAGTCATTCCTTACAGCTCTTGTTAAGACACCAAGTTCACAACAAACCTGCCTCCAAGTCAAAATCACCATCTGATTATCTCCAGTCCAGCTAGAGCAAGACTAGGCTGCAAATGAGCAACTGATTAACAACTAGTTAACTCCACCAGCATCTCCTAACCTCCTCAAGTTCTATCAGTGGCAAGCCATGTGACATTATTTCCCAGGAGGGGATTTTAACATCGTTACCATTTTATGGAGCTAAAAAGAAGATGTTAATAAAATGCGTAATTGAAAGTTTTCCCTCTTCTCTTGCTAAGAAGCTGTAACATATTTGAAATGTCTGTCCTAAATATTTCCTGTATTCTACAGCTATAACTCTTTCCCCACACAAATTTTAAACTGACACATTAATCACTGCATTTGTTTGCAGCTATTTCTGAAGGCAGTAAATTAGTCTAAGTCATGGCATCTGACTAAAAAGTATCCTACAGATTACTTCTATGCATTTGCCAAATGCTTTCCAAAATGCTGCATGGAATAAGTATCAGATAAAGAATATACTCTGAAAAACACCAAAAAATAATATTTTTCTATTTTTCCCCAGATCATCAATTCTTCTGTGCTTTTTTTTCCATGCATATTTCCAATTTTCCAGTATTCATCTGAAAATCCACTTTTCCCCTTGTTTAAAATTAAACCCTCAGCTATTGACACAGAGGAGATTGGCTCACACTCTGAGCAGACTGTAATAATAAGTTGTTGAAAGAAGGAGCCTTCTAGGAGCTGGTGTGAACTCAGGCTCCCGGCACTTGGAGCAGGAATACTCCAGCCAGCCACCAGCAGCTCTTTGGTTTGTTTTTTCTCCACATTACCCATGGTATGTTCTACAAGCTAAAACACAGAACAAACTAAATCACTTGCTCACTTTCATTTCAAATTTGTACTCGTCTTTGATGCTGACACAACTGTCAACAAACTGAGTAAATTTCCTTTGCAGCTTGGGCTCAATATTAAAACATCCCCGGATTCAGCAAGGCTCTATTTGTCTCTACACAGAATCACTGCCCCTAAAACTTTACATCCCCAAGGAGCGAGCCAGAGCCCTCAAAACATCTTCTGGAGCAAATGACTTTATATTACTAAGAATCACATCTATCTTCTGTATAACCAAGCCCTAACCAAGGTCAAAACCTCTTTCCAGGTATTGGTAGGTGGGCACAGAGTCATCTTAAACACATATCTGCACCAGTAGGTCAGCAGAAGACACTGAAGAAGCCGAGCAGAGATGCCAGGTCTTCAGCAAGGCCCAGAGCAGATGCAGCACTGCCTTTCACAGTCAGATCTGACTTCAGGAAGCACCCTAGACCTTTAACTCCAGCCCCAAGACACACACAGATATTCTGATAGTTACTCTTTAAAGTCTTTGTCCCAAAGGGCCCATTCCTGGGATAAAGGCTTTGCCTTTGCATGCAGTTACACATATACACCCCCACTTAAAGGTCATCAAGTAGGGGCAGGAAATCTATGAAACCTTTCTTCCCCTCTGCAAAGCAGGAACTTAGCACTGAAGGTCACCTGCTTGGTCAAGCATGTGCTGCTGGCACCCAACTCTCTAGATGCCAAGGTGCTGTTCCTGCAGGAAAAGGCAGAAGCCGTGGGAAAGGACAACATACACTGGTACTTTATGCCTACAGAGTCCTTGGGAGAGGCAGAACTTCAGCAACTTCTTGAAATTTCTCAGTTTGTGTCTGTTGGATGGGAGGGGCGGAGGGATGGTTCTCATTACCAAGTTAGAGGAGTTTTTTGACAGACCAGTCCTTCCCTGTGGACTTCACTAATGCATAAAAACTATCCCAGGATATGTTCCTGTACTGTAACTTGGAAAGGGTGAAGACTCTGATGGACAGAGCAAAACAAATATAACCCACACTCCACAACAGAGCAGCACAGAACAGCCCCTGCTGCTCCAGTGCTCTCCTCCCAAATGGGAGCTCTGCCATCCTCGCCAATGGGATTAACGCTCAGCTCTAGATAACTAGCTCAAGAGGAAACAACTGAACATGCATTGCAGCTGGAACTATAAGGCAGAAATGGAAAGTTATGGGCCAAATTCTGTCTATTCAACCCTCTCTCATCCACCTCAGGCAAGCACAGTCCTGCCCACGAAACCAGCCTGGGTGCTGCCCAGCAACTCCTTGGCACTGGATACTCAGGATTGACCAGCCATGCTTAGACAGAAATAGAGATCAGTCCCAGGCAGGATCACACAGGGGCACATCCAGCGAGGCAGCCCAGCACTGGTGATAACCGGTTCAGAGCGCACCCTCGGAGGGGGGAACCGGCGCTGGCACAGCCCTGCCATCAATGCCAAGGGCAGCGAGAGCAGTACACCCCAGCGAGCAGCCCAGCATGAGAAAGGTTAGCGGCTGCGGGCACCTCAGTGCCCCAGATGTCAGAGCGGATCAGCGCCGGGGTAGCTGGGGTGCTGCGGTCCCAGGGCAGGGCTGGATAACAATGCAGGAGGGCACAGACAGCGCAAGGGCTGGTCATTAAAGCTTCAATAGGCAGAAAGGAAAAGGAATCTCCTAATCATTTCCTTTAGCCATCTCAGCTCCTCTCCCATCCTTTCCCCCCTCCTGGCCTTTTGAAGATGCTTGCTAATAAGTGTTAACGAGTTGCCTGACAAAGGAGGAGGGGGAGGGGGAAGACGCTACCAAGGAAGAAAAGGGACCAGACAGAGGCCTGTGCATGCCAGGGCAGCTTCTGGATCCCCGGGATAGGACCCCCACTCCTGGCAGGCTCATTTCAAGCTCTGTTCGACCTTTTAAATTTTTTTATTATTATTATTAATTCTTTTTTTTTCTCTGCATCCCACATTTCTCCTTCCCTTTCTTACAGCCCATCTGAGAGACGCCTGCAGCTTGCACTAACCAGCTCACCACCGTGTCAGTGCTGCCACCTTTTCCAGCACTTGTTTTCTTTCTCCCTCCATTTCAGCCCTCTCCGATACAGCTGCACACACTGAAGCCCCCTGGGCTGCCCTAGTGATCCTGATCTTCCTGCCACAAGAACTGTCCCAGAGCCCTGGCAGAAGTCTCACAACACTCTGCATTTTCCAACCACCTCTACAGCAGCTGCTCCTTCCACCTTGGAGGGTTCACCACCCCCATCAGATTTAACCCTTACAGCCTTAAATGTAGGCATTCCCATTCTTCACAGCACTCACCCTCTGTATGGAGGGGCTCTACCACCACCCCAGAGCTGCCCTGTGGACACAGGATGCCATAGCCCTCCACCCTCCAGGAACCACTCACTCCTGGAGTAATGCACACCACTTTTGCTCTGGTGGTAAGGGAAGGGAGAATCAGACAAGCATCTTTTCCCATGGGAGAGTTTATCTCAGCTAGCTTCTGGCATGGTTCCATTCCCACGGTTGCCAATCTGCCCTCCCAGCCGGGACCTGCAGCACCAAAAGGAGATACCACCAAGCTCAAGGCTCACCACCATTCTGCTCTCACCATAGAGAAGGGAGGCCTTCACTGCAAAAGCAGCACCTCTTTGGGAACCACTAGCAGGACTCTGAAGAAAAGCGTAAAACAGAGTTTCTCTCACCTAAATCTGTAACAACAGGCTGAGCCACAACTCCTTACAGCCTAAGAGCAAGGCTGCTGCTCCAGCAGACCCTTCTGCTGAGACAGTATTTTATAGAGACCCATCCCAAAGCAATCAGATCATTTCTCCCAGCTGGCCCATCCCAACCCTCCTACAAATCACTACCTGCTCTCAAAGGGCTGATTAACTCCTTCCCTGCTAGCCTCTAGAGGCTTGTCTGGCTTGTGGCAACTTCCCATCTGTGTTTTTTCTTCCCAGTACTTCTAAAATTGAAAAGGTCTCTCTCTGCCACAAACACATATGGGGCCCATTCTGCAAAAGGAGGTCGTCTGGCTGTTCACCTCATTTGGAAAATCACTGACCTCATTTATATTCCTAAATTCAAATCTGAGCTTCCAAACGTATGAAGTGGATCAACTTGAAATCTCAGCCCTGAGGAATCTCCCTCACCGGCAGCTGTCCTTATTGACTATTGGCCTCTCCCTGTTTCTTGTGCCAGAAAAGAGAAGGCAAAGGCAGACTCCCCCCTGCTATAACAGCATCAAGAGGTATTTGTGCCAGCTGAATCCAGCTTCAGTGGTGTTACAGACTAAATGAATTTAATCCATAACTTTGTTTCCCACAAAGTACTACTGAGACCCTCAACATATGGATATGTCTTAAGGAAGTGATTTTCTGAGAACAATAGGGAACTTGAAGAGACTGACAATGCCTCTTTAGTGGTTTGGCTAGCACAAGAAGGTTATCAAGTTGTCCCAGGGGGAAAACAAAAAAAACCAAAAAAAACCAAAAAAAAAAAAAAAAAAAAAAAAAAAAAAAAAAAAAAAAAAACAAACAAAAAAACCCCAAACAAAAACAACAAAAAAAAAAAAACAAAAAAAAACCACAAAAAACCAACAAAACTGAACTAGGTGCACAATTTCTGAATTGCCAGAAAAAAACTGATTTAGTATCTAATTCAGATCATTGTGGTTTTACTCATTCATTCTCAATTCAAGGAAAGCAGTTCATTAATCTAAAGAACCAGGCATAAAATTTATATATCGACTACTCTGTTTTATTGCCAAGCCTACTGTATTATACTTCAGTTTTGTGTGCATTATAATAAAAAGCATGTGTGAATTCTCATCTTCTAAAATAGTTGTGCATCCGCGTGGTTTGAGTTAATGCTTTTGAAAACAGTCTCCACATGATGCTATCTGCAAATAGAATCTGACTATGATAAAACTTTAACTCTTAAGATGTGGTCTAATAACATATTGTGATAAAAAGAAATTCATTTTCAGAAAATGGACTTTACCCACGTGCACAAAAATATTTTAAAAATATAAAACTTCTAAGGAGGCAAAGATCAATTCACTGCAGTACAATCTTCACTGCCACCAAGGAGAAAACATATTTCAAATAGTGCAGCATGGGGGAAAAATTGCCATCCCAGCCAGGTTGAAAGGCTAGAGTGAGTACTTCAATAATTAATCCTCATATCTTACCCAAGAAGGAAAAAAAATATATTTCAGTCCAGGTACAGGTTAATATAAATATACAGTTGCTTGTGAGTACTATATAAACAGAAACTGGAAACATGCTGTTGGCAAATGGCAGACTTAATCTCTGTGTTCTTCATATATAATGAAGGCAGCAGTTGCAGGGCGATTATGAAAAAAACATTTGTTCCCATTTTACTGAGTCTATTTATCAGCAGTAAATATCAGCAGCGGAGATAAGAATAATATCTACTTTGTATTTTTCAGGACACCATCAGAGAACAAGACCTCCTGCAAATAATGAAAAGAAGATGAGGGTAAATGAAGCTCTAAGTATTTGTGCAACATAACATTCACATTACTTACGTGCTGAGAAAGAGTACTTGTGTCAAATGCTGGGTGGAGTTCAACCATTTGTAGTTCCATATTTTTTACACCAGCTCTGTGCACTTGGAAGATGTGTTAATGCAAGAAGTGACATGTTTATAATGCTCAACTTCTGTCACATAAATAGCAGTGATTCACCATCTTCATTTGCTTCATGCTAACAGGTGCTACCGTCTCCAGTCTTCACTAAAGGTCAAGCACAGCTTTCTCAGACACCTTGAGTTCTGTTCCGCAATGTTTCTTTTTGTGGTAAGGAAGAATTGTTTAACAATCATGTCACAATATGGCTTATTGTTACAACGAATTACCCAGTCCATTAATTACAGCTATCTTTCCATCAACTAATAAAAATACCCCCAATTACACACACATAATAAGTAACCTGTTGTTGCAACACAGTCAAAATGAATGGTGATGTAAAAAACAGCATTGTAACACCCCTGTCCCTCCTGAAATTAAACCAGGATGCTTTTGGCCAGTTAGTCTAAAGAAAACAGAGCTCTTCTTGGGTGACTGATCTTTAGTGACAATTACTAAGTACTTGTCATATTCTGAAGTTGCTCACCCTGCCCTGCAGGGACAAGAGGCCCGCTTGAATTAGTACTTGCGTCCGAGCAGGGGGACTGACTGTTGCCCTCGTGCCCCGGGGCACAGAACCAGCACCGAAGCATCGCCCCGATGAGCTCGTTTGGCTGCAGCACCTGAACACTGCAGCCATGGACGTCCTTGAGCCACACCTCTGCTCCTCAGGGTTCTTCGGATGCAAAACAGAAAATCCTGTCATTAAGAACCAGAACCCAGAGCTTCTCATTCCCAGGAGAGACACTTGGGCTTTTAGTCTGCGCTGGATCACACCCTGAGGCTTAGGCAGTATTTACAGGTGTTACATTAATGAAGGTCTGAGCAAACCGTCCATTGCACAGTGACAGAAACTGCAGTTCCCAATGAACTCGTGTCAAAGCTTCAGTGTGCTTCAAGTGACTCAAAATGACACTCAGCTATACAAAACATTTTCAGAACATTTCATTTTCATAAAAGAAATAGCGAGGACTATGCAATCTTTTGGGGGAGACTTTTTTGTTTGCTTGTTTCCAACTCTTAGACTTCATTATTCCACCTGAACAACTGCTAAAAGGAACCAAACGTTTCATGTGGAAAGAGGCACAAAAAGTGGATTACAACCACTGGAAGAATGGGGACCTCATGAAAAATGAGTGTATGGTTCCCCCTGTGACAAGATATGAGAAGTCCAGCAAGCCTGGAAACCCTTCTGTCATGTCTGCTTACTTCCACTGCGTCCTGTGCCCGCCAAAACATGTTCCTCTTCCGCACAAATGGGAAATCCTGACTCTGAAGTGAATCTAGGGCAGTGTCTAATGGCACAGCCAAGCAAGCCCAGCCTGCACCTTGCACAGGGCGCTGGGAGCAGCAGCCAGCGTAGCCGCGGCATGTCTGCAGGAAGAGGTGCAGACAGACAGCCTTTCTCCTGCCTTCAGACGAGATAAGGAGCGGACACACCACCATGCTACTGCATTAACTCTTCCTGACAAAGGCTGCTCTGGGTTCAACCAGCTCGGAGCAGGCAGCAGGAAATGGGGCTGCCTGCATACGCCCTGAGGGGCAGAACCAGTGTCTGACAAAGACTGCAGCCCATATCAGATCTTTATTCATGGCGCTGGAGCTGCCACAGTGGCAATGGAGAAGCAATACCTTCGCCGGATGTTTTCCATCTGGGCTCCCGCCACAAAGGCACGTGAAGCAAACAAGCTACAGCATATGATGGCTCTGGTGTTCTTCCCCTTCCAACCTCTCTGGCTGAATGCTGCTCTTATGGTTTGTTGTTCACAATTATGATACAAATGATTTTGGTGTGTAGTTCAACCAGTCCACTGCGACACTTGTTTGAGAGGATTCACTGCTCACAGAGTATTATTATGCAGTGAGGTTGGAGACCTGCATCATACCTGAGCAGTACAAATCAGCTCCATCAAATACCTGGTTTTGTCTTGGTTAATAAGTCTATTCAGTAAAGCAGGGGCCATCAGGAAGATTTAAGCATATACATAAAACTAAGCATACATCTAAGAGCTTTACTGAATACATGTCCCTTGCAGCCTTGTGATAATCATGAATCTTTGCAGAAACAAAATGTTAATGAGTATTCGTCAGAATCCTTTTTGCTTCACATTAAAAATACTCTTTGTGCAAGTGTTCCCAGGAGAACAAGGAAGAGAGCATGGAGATTTCACAGCTCTCTGAAGGCTTTTATACAGCATTCATCCTATTTTATCCAACTCAATAGCAGCTTCTGCTGCAACCACAAGTATACGTCACCCTTGCTACTACCCCCTAAAAAGGCAGATATGGATTCACACTAAAAATTACTGTGTTGAAGACAAATTTGGCTGAGCATCATCATGTAAAAGAGACAAAATAGACTGAGTGGGGGTTGTAAAAGAAAAACAGTGGGTCACCAAGAGTACAGGCAGAGAATAAGAGCAGAAAGCCAAATGCATTTAAATAAGTCAAATAACAGTCTCAGATAGAGATCACTTTTGAGCCAGCTTGGAGTGGGAACACAAAATGACTCTTGATGTTTTGCTGACTGCAGTGTCCAGGAGCTGGTGCATCTTCTGGGGGAAGGCACATAATTGCATCAAAGTAATTTCTGTTTTCCATCCGAAAAAGAAACAATCTACATGCCCCAAGTTTTGACTAACCACCTGATTTGAAGGCGGTGAGGCTCCAGCGCAGGGAGCCAGAGCAGCTGTTTTCGCTCAAGGAGCACAAATTACATTATGACTGCAGTTAAAGACACTGAGGCCAAAGAAAGTCTGTGTCTGGACTTCAGGTTCATGCTCACACTTCAACAGGCTTCAACACAAATTGAAGGACATATGGTGTCCTTGACTCCAGCAAGTCAAGTTTTACTTGACAGTCAGTACTATGACACCATCCTCCAGCACTCAGCCACATCCTGGCGCTTTTCAGCTCTTCTCAGGCATTTGGGTCCCATAAACAAACAGCAACTTTTGTTAGCACTGGCGAGGGAGGGTCCCTGGGGAATGCCTTCCACCACCCTTCCCACGGTGAGCACCCTGCATTTTCCAGCCCCCCTATCCAACAAGGCCTTGAGGTTTAGGCTTTGGGCTTGAAATAATGTCCACAGCTTCCCACTAATTTCTCTATGATAGTGACTTGGAGAAATGCACCACCAGAGCAAACACCTTCCCAAATATTCCAAGGGCTTTGCATCATCTCCTGACAAGCATTAAGAATAGGGGAGTTTGAAAGTCAAACTGTGCCCCCAGAAAGAGTGACCACCTTGCTGTGATCATGCTGTGCAGGCTGCATCTCTCCACATCGCCTTTCATGCAGTCCCAGTGGTGAAGCAGCAAACAGATTCCCATTATTAGCAGCTCTCCAAAGTATAAGAGACAAATTGCAGCCTGGTAATAATTATTAATGAGAAGAATATTTCATACTATCAGATTTTTGTTTATGTGACTAACAGGTTTAGAATAATCTCTCAGCCAAAGGCGCAGACACGGGTACTAATGCAGCACCAAAAAGCGCTTGTTCAAAGCAGGCACAGCTCAGATCCAGAAGGGCCCTGGCAAGGCCACCAGGCCCTGCTGCACAGATCTGCTTCTCGAAGCCAAGGAGCCTCGGCAGCTGGAGCTCAGCCACCACTGGAGGGATTCAGCAGTGCTTGTTTGCTGCGTTCTGTCCCTCCCAGAAGCCAGGGCTCAGACTTCCCAAGCCTGTCTCCTAACTGCAGGAGCGAGGTGCCCTCCAGAGCCCTCCCCACCCCTCTCTCAATGCCCTAAACTGACTGATGGAATCAGATTTGTGGAGTGAACTCAGTTGCTTTTGATCTCTATTCAAGGTGCCATCAAGGGATCTTAATAGGTAGTATCTTAGCAAATGCTTTAAGGCCTGAAACTGTCATTAAAGAAACTCCTGATTCTCACACTTGTCTGAAAGAATAGAGGAGCAAGCTGGCTTCAAATGCCAGTTGACAGATGGGAAGACATATGGACTATAGGATTGCTGATCTAAAGAGTCAGAGCCATGGTCAGGCTGAGGAAACATACATCTTTATTTTGATGTTGACCTCAAAGGGAAGAGGTCTGAGCCAACAGAAAGGGGAAAGGGCAGAAAATATCACAAGTCTGAGGCCGCGATTGCTTTGAACTTGAAGACAAATAACACTAAACGGTACCAAGTTGACAAAAAGGCTTCTTGACACTCCGTGTCTACAAATTTAGCAGTCTGACCCAAATAGCTGCTTGATGCATTTTCAGTAACGAGCCGAGTAGGGATCAGTAATGCTGATGCAATCTCTTGTGGCACCCAAGAAGTTTGTAATTTCTTCCAGCTCCAGATATTCACAGGGTTCTGGCATGGAGCAGGACGGAGGCACAAGGAGGCACTTTGGGCTAAAGCCCTCATTATCCTTCTGCCTGTCTTTGGAGCCACAGAGCAGTGGATTCCTGCAGAACACTTCTCACTGAGTCCTGTATTTGTTTCCCTACTGGCTGTCTATGGAAAAATGTACAACCCCATCCCAAGTCATTAACATTGCACATAGCATTTTCTATAAAATTCCCCCTGAGACACTTAACTCTATTCCTTTCCAGCACTGAAGAAAATGCTTAGGATAAAGTTTAGACACTTGGAGCCTTCTGCTGAATTTAAATAGCTGTGCAAGGAAGCCATGAAACAAATGAAGGGACAGATATCCTATTTTCTTCCCAGAAAAAAATCAGGGCCTTTTAGTTCACTGTCTTTCTTCATGTCGTCTTTTTATCACAAGTGTGCACTGATGACACTACTTTAATGCAGTCTGTGCCAAGAGATTAAATTGAATGTCTGTGTAGAGTTTCAGGGCTCAGCAGCATAGCATGGCAGCTTCGTTTCACATCTCTGGGACACTGGGCAGGCGTAAAAATAATTGCAGACTCAGAAACGATCAAGGAATGTATCCTGGCTGCAACAGATGCTGTATTAAAAGGAAAGACAAAAGCCAAAGTGCATAATGAATTTTAAAAGATTTCTTTATCAAACATGTCATTTGTTTGAAGGACTGAATTGTTGGCATCAGATGTGGCAGATGAGCTTGTTACCAAAGTGAAACATGAGGACTGCTATGCAATGGCAATTGATGAGTCAATTGAAATCACTGATGTTGCTCAAATGCTCATCTTCATTTAATATGTCAGTGGTCAGAAGTTAACCAAAGACCTTCTGGTTTTGCTGCCACAGAAGCAAGCCAAAGGCTACAAAACATAGTGTGCTAGCACTGAACCTCAGAGGCCCTAATATACTTAATGGGAGCTGACACTCCAACTACACTTGCCTGTGAAAAATAATTTCTGACATAGCCCTAACAACTGAACTCAGGCTCGTGAGCATCAGTGCCTTGTCCATCAAACCATTCTCTCAGCTGCATTAAAAGCAAGATATTGAAATGGCATTAGATTACGAAGAAACACAGTTGTTTGTCTAAGGCTGACACCAATCCTTTTGGTTGATTATTTCAGCACTCTCTTTATGGGGATGTTTTTGAAGGAAATGGTTTGCTAAGTACTCAGGTGATTTGCTGGTTGATAAAAATACAACTAATGCTTGTAAAACAAAGAAACTATTTTAAAATTCTTTCCTTCTCCAAAACAACAAACAAATCAAAACAAAAATCCCAAACACAGAATAAACAACAACAACAAAAAAAACAAAACAAAACAACCCCCCTCCCCCTAAAAAACCCCAAAATATTCAAACAACACAAAACCCCAAACATATTTCTTCCATCCTTCCTAGCCATTTTCTGGTTATATGGATTAATTTCTTTGTCTTGATACAACAAGCCTAAATAATCTTGGAAAATCTTTACAAGCTGAATTTTTCTACTTTAGAAATCCAGAAATATAAAGCAGAAAGTGTGACTTCATACAAACCAGTTTTCAAGACAAGCACCCGTCTGGATTTTTCACTAGAGAAAAGAGCAAACTGACTGAAAGAGTGTAACATCTCTCTCTGGGTCTTTGGGACATACTTTGAAGATTTTAGTGCAGACAGGCAAGTCTCCTCTGAGCTTGGTAAACAACCCTGGCTAAACCGGCTGAGCACACACAGGCAGATTTAACTAGTTATATTATATATTCAGCAGGGTTTGCTCCACAGGCTGCACTGTGACTGCTTTTTTCTGCCCCAAAATTCCCACCTCCCCTGCAGGCAGGGTCAAACAGGAGTGAGAGGTTAGCAGCCCGGTGGCTGGGGCTGGCACCCACAGCGCTGACCCGACAGCAGAAGTAGTTCTGTGTCTAAAGAGACAGAGAACAGTCCTGTGCCTCTGCCCAGGACCAGCATGCAGTCTCAACCCAGCTGCAGCACCATGCCTGCTAAACGCTCTGGGATTTGTTAAAAATGAAGCTTTTCTAATAGGCTAAAGATGACAGGCCTCAAGTTGTCATATATTAAAATGGTGTGTAAATTCCTTCCTCTGAGTAACCAATAATGGGACAAAAATCCTTGCCAACTCCAGTCTGTCCCTCCTGCCAAGGATTGTTTGAGCTCAGCTCATCCCGAGTGCCCCCACTGGGATCCAGATATAGATTAACACAGTTTTGAAATGCACAAGGGCCACAATCATGCAAGGCTTGATCCAACCCCGACTGGAGTCCACGGAAAGGTCTGCATTGACGCAAGTGGATGGAGCACAGCACCACCGCTGCTGCTGCTGAGAAGCCAAGCCCAGTTCCTCTGCCAGGGCAGCACCCACTGGAGGCCTGCAAGAATGGGGGCTAGTGGGAGCCACAGGGGAGCAGGAGGGCCGCGACAGCTCCCCGAGGGCCCTTCTTCCCCCGAGCCTGCTGGGCACGAAGCTGCCGGCAGGACGGCAGCCCATTCTTTCCCCCTTGCAGCTCAGGCCCAGCTTGCCAAGGGACGCGTCCCATCCTCACCGCAGAGCCCCGGCACAGGAATGGCACCGTGCGTGCCCAGGCACTGCACCCACAGCGGTGTCCCTCACCCTGAGTGGTGCCCACACACTGCACCCACAGCCGCCCTGCACGGCTGCAGCGTGGGAGCCTGCAGCGTGGAGCCTGCAGCGTCCTTCACCCCAGGCACCACACGCCGCTTCCCACAGGGCAAACCCTGTGCACGTCTCCAGAGACTCACACACTTTTGTGGGGGCTCTGCCTGAACAGCCTGCAAATGCAAAAGGCTCAGCTGGATGTATTCACACACAGGGACAAGGAGCAGCTCCTCGCTGCTGCACCAGCCTGGCCGCTTTTCACTCCACTACTCCTCCTTCGCCAACCCACATCCCTTTGTTCCTCTGTTCCTCATTCCCACGTTTCTGTGCTGCCCTCCCACACATCCCCTGCACTGCCCAACAGCCTGCCCTTCTACACTCTTCCCCAAGTTTACTTCTCAGCCATCATTTCTTTGGGATTTGCTGCAGTCAGAGGAGTAGGAATTGAAACGGGGAAATACCAGCCCTGGGGCCCTCTCCCCTTAACAGTCTCTGGTACTGGTATAGAGCTCACAGAAGACAGTACCAAGCCAAGGGGGGCAGCATTCATGCATGCAGTAGCCCCCAGCTTGGGGCCTTCTACTCTATAACAGCAATAAAAAACTGCCCATTCAAGTCCTTTGTCTCAAAGATTTCCATCCTGGCTACAGCAAGTGCAGATTTATTGGTGGGAGCAATTGCAGGAGGAATAGTAAACAGCGTGCGCGTGCGTGTGGATGCGCCAGCACACCGGGGCCGTGCCTGCACCAGAAACTCAGCACGGCCAACATTAGGTATGGGACTAATATAAAATGGGTTCTCTGGTACATACAGGAATATCTCATTTGGCACCTGATTTCATGACCTCCACAGCACAGCGAGAGCGCGGTGGGGAGGCAGGGATGGAGAAGCGAAGCCAAGAGACGCCGGCCCTACACGCACAGGAGGCACAGCATGGCCTCTGCCTGCTCACAGGCCTCCCCGCACGCAAGCTGAGCTGCACACCCTGCGTGCCTCACCCCTCTGAAAGGTGCAGCCTCACCCCGAGAGCCCTGCCAAGGGCAGAGCCCAGCCGCCCGCCCCAAACTTCCTGCTGCAGCCTTCCACCGAGACACACAGAACCGTTCCACGCTTGTTGACACATCAAAATAATACGTTGCTAATGATGAAATCAGCAGCCCCATCTTTAGTTGACTTCTGTAGGAATTTTGCTGGAGAAAGGATGGTAGACCATGACTCCAAACTCGTTGAGTGACATCTTATATTTTCTAAACCATCCTCAGATTTTTCATAACATCCAGCAAGCAAGATGCTGACAGATCAGGATGGCTGCCTGTTTGTTGGGCAAGAATATTTTGCGATTCAGTAGAATACCAAATTTGGTAGAATGTCTTCCACTTTGGTAGAAGATATTACAAACAACTGTGCATTTTAACACGTTTTCACATTACACATCATTCATTCTGGGGAGGGGGTGGTGATCGCTCTGTGCAGACAGCCAGCAACGCTTCCAAGAATGAAAATGTTCATCAAAAGATAATGAAAAACAGATATTTAGTAACATTTTCATTTTGCATGTTTAAATATTTATAACTATGTTCATAAAACCACATGTTTGCTCTCCTAATGCTCTAGTGATTTTGTTTATGAAATGCAGTATTTCTCCAATGCCCCTTCCTCGCGTCAGCGTCTCCACGGAGCGTGATTTAGTCCCATTGCTGTACTGACAACCAGCTTTCTGTAAAGACTGGCCAAGATGAAGAACAGAAAACCAACAAAAAGAAGAAAACACATTTTCAGGGCATTAATGTTTCACTAATACATATGTAATTTTATACTTTGTAGGGGGCATTTATGCCAGTTTAATTTTTTCAGTGCAATTTATTGTTAATCTGCAAGGGAACTATTTCTTACTCTACAGCAAAATTACAAAATCTAGAAATATAAGTGTGATACAACTAAGGTGCTGATATAAACTATTGTTCTATAATTTTTTTTCCTAGCTTGGATGAAAATTAAATAACAACAAAGAACTTTGCTTTAATACTACAATTGTTCGAGTTTGTGTTACAAATTTCTGTAGTTTTGAGTTATAAATTTTTATAAAGCTGATCGAATAGACGTGGTCTGAAATTGGGACTTTAGAAGAGCCCTCTGTGGTCTTCTCCTCTGTCCTCTGACTGCAGACATCATGACGTAGCTCACAGGGTCCGTTCTGGTTTCATGTTAAACATACAGAGAGACCGTGGCTGTGAGACAAGGCTGCCACAGCTCAGCCCCACAGCAGCTCCCCGTGCAGGACCCACGAAATTCTTTATCAAATCATAATTCTAAAAATGCCCCATGTAATCTCATCGTTTAAAAAAAGGAGCTAATGTTTAATTTTTTTTTTTTAATTTTCTTCTTCTTTTTTTAAAAAATATTTCCAAACAGAGATTTTTTAAAGGGAACTCCACTGAAATCAAGTCCCCAGCAACTTGAAGTGAGCAGCACCAGAAAGGGGTTTTTTTTAACCTCAGCTCAGCATCCTCCCGAAGGCACGGGGAGTGTCTTCAAGGCACATTTTCAACTCCTTTGGTCTTTGCCTGCCTTCTTCTGCATCAGCAAAGAACAAAAAGGAAACAGAAAAAAAGTAGCAGATTGCAATGACACATTGGTATCTCATTTTGAAAAGAAAATGAGTGCTGCAAAGCCATTAAAGTAAAACATTCTACTTGCTGTATTATTTTAAAATGCTCCTGTGGGCCAAGATTAAAAATTAAATATATATTTTACCACGGCAGTTTTGCCAATTTTTACAATGTTGGCAATAGCTTCATTTTAAAAAATGTAAGTCAAGCCCTAGAATCATGAAATTTACACAAAAACTGAAGCTCACTTTAAAAGACTTAAAACCTATTTTTTAAAGCAAGTTAAGTGCCCCTTTGGCCTTGAAGTTGTCACTGGGGGTGGGGAAACAGCAGTAAAATAAATTCTGCACAGTGAGCCTCTGAAAAATAGGAGACAAAGGGGAAAAAATGGTCCATTTTCTTTTCTTTTATAATCTTGTAAAATTGAGCAAATCCATTTCAAGTGCACCTGGCATAAGATTTTAAAATATTTATGATTCACAGAAAGTTCTTGCAGCATCTTCTTTCTAGTAAAAATAAAAAATATTGCAGGGAAATGAGTATTCTGGGGAACATCTGCCTTCCTCACCAGGAGTTCTTGGACCAGTGAGCAACTAGAGACCACTCCTTGCAAACTCTGCACTCTGCATAACTCAGAGAAACTTTAGTCACATCACCTGCTGCATGAAGCTTTCTTTTAATCAAAGATAATATCTGACTCTGAATTAAAATGTTTCTGATAGTTAAGACTGAGTTTCACAATCTCAACACAAGCTTTACATTTTTTCCTGAATTTAGCAATAATCCCTGAAAAGCTCAAGTCCATGGATTTAATAAATGCAAACAAAAAAAAAAAGTTTATCTTCAGTAAGAATAGTGAAAGCTGAAGTAGTGGAAACCCTAAATGCAACAGCATTCTACTTACACAGGTAAAAAAACAAACTGAAAAAAATCAAAATAAGGACAAAAGCAAACAAAAAGAACAACATCTTTCTCAGAACAAGAATTATGCTATGTAAATTACAGAAAGTGGCAAAAATACTTTAAAAAATAACAAACACCAGATTTTGCACTGAAATAATGTCTGAGCAAAGCTGAGACAAATTTAAAGAAGGTATAGATTAGTAATTAATTTTATGTCAGGCAAAGACTGTATGTTAATGCCCTGCCTCTTGAGCCATTCCAGACAGAGCTGTATTTTCCAAAGCGGCTGTTCTGTGTGGCACACAGATGCAGCAAGCCCACGGCCAGTGGAAACCAAATGCTGCTGTTTGCTCCCCTGCTGTGACCCTGCCAAGGCTGCCCAGCAGGCTGTGAAAAAAGCACCAGAGCCCCTTCTGCTCCCAGGCCCTGCGCAGCGCAGGCAGCGCTGCCATCCCGCACCCGCCCGGGCACAGGCCCACACGGGCCGCACAGAAATCACTCCAGCACCTTCCCCCTGCAAACCCCACCGAGGCTCCCGTCCCACACGGGCCGCACAGAAATCACTCCAGCACCTTCCCCCTGCAAACCCCACCGAGGCTCCCGTCCCACACCAGCCTGGGGCACACCGGGACTGGGTGCTGGGAGCCAGGGGGCACAGGGGGCCCAGAGGGGCTGGGGGCTCTGCCCAGAGCACTGCCAGGAGCCATTTTGTGCCTGCAGAACCCCACAGGCCTAGACGGTGCTCTGAAAAACAATAAAAGCAAGGAAACAGCCCTATTCTGCACATATCCTTTATGATGCTCGGGCATAAGGCTCTGCAGCTTCCCCAGGCTGTGCCCGGCCAGCAGCACGGCCAGTGACCCTTCCCGTCACTGAGTCTCCCTGTCCCAGGCCAGGACACCTTGCCCAGCGTGCACAGCAATGAATCCCCTACCTGCAGGCTGCATCTCCCTCAAAAGAAACTCCACGTATCACTCATTTCAAAGTCGAGCCTTGACAATTTCAAAGCTGCCACTATTGAACAAGTTGCCAAAACAAAATCATTCAGCTAAACTCCTTTTTTTTTTCCCAGCTCTTTTTATTAAAGTTTCTTTTCACACAAACATTTGAAATGGAGAAATATTACCAAAGTATCAGCTAAAAGAAAACCTAAGCAGCACACAACCTTCTTAACTGAGACTAAAATTAGCATCTAAATATTAAAATGTATCTGCGCCTCTTTTGACAATTGCCTCCTCCAGATTCTGCAGGGGGCTTTTCCATGACTAGAACAAAACAGATGTCTGTGAAGCCATCCTAAACCATCTCCTATCAGGTCTGCAGGGCAGATCCTTGCTTTGCCATTCTCATTCACCATTGCAAGCTCTTACAAAAGCATTTTTACTGCCTGCAGTTATGTTCAGGTGAGCAGGCATTAGCAAGACAGATTATATTTTTATCCCATACAAACAGCATAGAAAGGTTATGTCTTAGTTCAGGGGTGTACAGATCAGTCACTACAACACAAACTATTTCATTCTGCATACTCCATTATAAAATTAGATTTCTCAAAGAATACAGGCTTTCTCTGGAATTTCACCTCTCCAAACCAGGAGTGCATCTCTGCAGAAATAATTTCCTTATAGGTGATCACAGTAACAAGCATAAATAACAAGGATGGTTTAGCAAACAATTGTCAAAGTTACGTTCAGTTAAAAAAGCTAGTGTTAGTATATGATGCTTTTAATCTGAGAACATTATATTAAAAAATAAAATGCAAACACACAATACTACACCCTATCCACCACTTTGGAGTGTTACAGCAAACAGATTTGTAATAGAAACTTAATTCCTGATGCTGTAAGGCTGAGACACTTGAACACAACCTGATCAAAATGCCTTCAAGGACTCTGCCTTCACACAGTGTGCAACCACTACATGCTAATGGCAGGCACAAGGCTTGGAAACAGAAATTTTTTTCAGAGGATTACACCAGACGCAGAGACAGATATGCAAAAACAATGAACCAAAGGAATCAAAATGTTCATGGCTCATAAAGCATGGTAGAGATGGAATGGCTCCAGTTCATCGCCTGCCCCTGCTTAGATTCCTTATAGCAAACGAATCAACATTACCCATTTAAGAAAACGGTCCTTAGTTGTGTTTATCTGGGGACAAATCCACCTAATCCTGCTCATACAAGCAAGCACCGCAACTTCAAGGGAGCTGCTAGCTGGGAGAGGCCAGCAGAATATGTCCCCTGTTTGGGAACAGTCCTGGGACTCTTCTGGGGTGTGACACAAGTCCCATTTTCGACACACTAGAAGCTGAGCTAACAGGGCACCTGCCCTGTCAGTGCTGTCCTGCCCTGGTCAGCTTTGTAATGTTTTTGTCCAAGCTGTGAGCACATGTCTCACTGCCAGGCCCTGGCTTTGAAAATCATGAGCTGTCTCTTCTTAACTCACAAAACCAGCCTAAGACATCCAGGAAAGAAGGATTTCCCATTCCAGAACTCTCCGTATCTCCCTGCAACTAGCAAGGGTAAGGAATAAGAACTTCTAAACTCTTTTTACAAAAAAAACCCTTTTTACTTGTCCGTGAAAGCCGAGGACTAGGCTGCAGGGAGAGACAGCCTTTCTCTGGCGTCACTGGCCAGTCTGAGCCAGCAGCAGCCGGTGGGGCAGAGGCGCTGGCACCAGCACCCACCACACACCGTTCTACGCTCAGGAGGCACGGCCCTCCTGCCCTGCCCCAGCTCACGGTGCTGCACCCTGTCCTGTGAAAGCGCTTCAGAGCCAAGCAGGTCCCCTGCTCTTTCTAAACCCACCCCAAATCCATTGCTCCATCTCATACCACACACACACATAGAGCTGCACCTGCCCAATCCATGCCCCATTTCTGGAGGGCTGCAGAATGGCCCAGGGGGACGCGGGACCTCAGTGGGGTGCAGTCAACAGTTTGCTCCACTCTTCTGCAAACTGGCTGCAAGCCCTGTCTGGATGGAGATGCCCGAGGGTGGAGGACCGGCTGTCACACCAGGGAAGCCAAATGACCCAGGATGCAGCTTTTAAGTCCTGGCTATAAAAATGGCAGGGACAGTGCTGCCAGTTGAAGGAAGCACCTGTGGGGGCACGCAGGAGCGCAGCTCGGCCAGCATGGCCCAAAGCCCCGGGGACCAGCCAGAGACACTGTGGGGCCAGAAACCGCCCCTGCACTGATCCTCCAGTGAGGCCGCTACTCCCGGCTCGGAGACACTATATCCTCCCGGCCACGGCTCCCCAGGCCGGACAACCCCAGCCACAGCAGAGGGCCCACCCTGGGACGGCGTTCCGGGCCCGACAGCAGCAGGGCCCGTCCCGAGGCGCTCCCGCGGAGCCCAGCGCGCCCCACGCCTCCCCGGCTCCGAGCAAAGCAGTAACGAAACCGAGCCTACCGGCACCTTTTCCGAGCCTGGCGCGGTCCGGAGCAACGCAGACACGACCCAGGTGGGTGTCCGAGGAAAACCCGGCGGCCCCCGGTGGCTCCGCTGCTCCTCGCCCGCCGCGGTGCAGGGCGGTCCCGCTCGCCCCCCCGGCCGGAGCCGGGCCGGCAGCGCTCCGCGTCCAGCCATGGGCCGGGCTCTGCGCGCAGCGACAGAAAGACTTCACAGCAAAAGAGAAGCAGAGATCCATGTCTAGCCGGGACACCTCGAAGGGAACTATTTTAAGGGACCAGTGGGGATCTCGGGGACATTATTTTTTTTAGCTGTGCAGCTGCAGAGCCTGCAATCCACTTTTCTCCTGTCCTTTTCTGCCCAAGAAACCTTTCTTCCTTTTTTTTTTCTACCTTTGGAGGAAGGAGAGGATAAATTTGCTCAATGTAAATTTCAAAGCATGCAAGGTTCCGCGGGTTGCTCGCCCGAGCGGCCCCTGCGGCAAGAGGAGGGGATGGGCCACCCCCCCGTCCTTCCACTGCGCCCCCCGTCAAGTTCAAGACGGGCCGCTCTGGGGTCTCCCCGGTCAGCGAAGGTGCGGCGGCCGTAGCGCGGGTCCCTGCCTGCCCCCGGGGCTGGGCTCAGCCCGCAGCAAGTCCCTACTGCCGGATGGGGATGCGGAGCCGAGCGGCCGGGCTGGCCGTCGGCGCTCCCGCCGCAGCCCCGGCCGGCCCGCTGGACAGCCGGCGCCCTCCGGCCCACGGTGCACCGCGATTTCCACCGTCGCTCTGCTTCCTTAGGGCTCCTGTGCGACGCCGGTAAGTTTCTCGGGGGAGATGTTTGATCTCGATCCCTCTCCTCTCCTGAAGACGGGAAGGATTTTCAGCATCCTAGTCAGAAATAAAAACAGAACAAAACAAACTAGACGATAACGGCGACAGTCCTGCCCGCAGCTCGGTCCTCCCGGGCACCTCCCAGCAAGCAGCCCGGTGTCGGCAGGCCGGTCCGGAACGGTTGCCCGGCCCCGCACCCCGCGCTGCGCCGGGCGCGGCGCCGCCCGGCCCGGTACTCACCCGCTACTCACCGTCGGGACCGCCCCGTCGAGGCGGCCCCCCTGCCCCCGTGGCTGCTCCGGCTCGCGGGCCGACCTCGGCCCGCTCGGAAGCTGCGGGACAGCGAAGCCGCTGGGCGGTGGAGGGCGGGGACAAAGGGACAGCGGAGAGTGGCGGCGAGGAGGGGGCTTCCCCCGGCATCGCCGGCTCGAAAACAACGGCCCGGCCCCGGTGGCAGCGCCGGCCGGGCCCGCCACGGGACCCGCGGCTGCCCCGTGCCCCGGAGGAGGTCAAAAACGGCTCTTTCCAAAACAATAAACTTTTAATGCTAAAGCAGTTATAACCAAAAGCTGTACAGAGTTGGAATTTTTTTGTTTGTTTGTATTTTTTTGTTAGAAAACAATTTTTTCTCCCCCATAAATATTAATATTGTTCAGTTCCCGGCACTTTGTATCAATAATTAAATTACGAACGATAAATATGGCATCATGGGTATGTATTTACAAAAAAAGTTATTACAAAAAGGCAACTGTTATACTAAACGTCACAATCTGGGCAGAATAAACACCACATCCTCATCCTGAAAAATACTGACCGACCCCATCAGACGAGAATACATTCACAAGTGTAATGCTTAGAGAGAGAAGGAGAAAGAGAAGAGCAGAGAAAGAAGCAGCAGGAGAGCTAGAAAGGAAAGTTCAAGACATAACAGGACTTTGGCACGGTTTAAGACTGTAAGTTTAAACAATCACCACTAAGGCGAAGGAGAATTTTCATCCTCATGTCAACATCCCACCGAAAGAAAGAAAGAAAGAAAGAAAGAAAGAAAGAAAGAAAGAAAGAAAGAAAGAAAGAAAGAAAGAAAGAAAAGAAAGAAAGAAAAAAAATTAGGAAAAATTAAGTAAGTGGGGAATTGGAGGAACAGAGACTCAGGCAAGGTGGGGGGGGGTGAAAATCAAAGAAACGACTGAGACTGAAAAGAAATGACAACAAAAAAAAGAGAAATCTAATCCTGAGAAAAGGACATGGCTAGTCCAGCATCTGGGCTTGCAAAAAAATAGTAATAATTATAATATAATAATAAAAGAACCCCCCCTCCGCATCCTGGCAGTTAAGTAGGTGTAGCCCTATGCGGTCGTCGGTGTGGAAACTCCATTTCCGTGGGAGCGAGCTGCAGTTGGCTTGATTTGTCCTTTTTCTTTCCTCGTTCCCTGTGCATTTGGTCCAGTCTGTGGCCGGGCAGCAGCTGCCTTCACACATACCACTCATTAAAATTGGGGGGCAGTCCAGGGTTATGGCCGGGGTTACTCTGCAGGGCAGCCGGCGGCGTTTTAGTGGAGTCCTTACTGCCGGCGGAGCCCACCGCAGGGGGGGTGGAGGACTCATACCCCGAACTGGCCGCAGGGGAAGAGTCCGACCCCTGGGATTCGTGCACCTAAAACCAAGAGGCAGAGATGGGAGCGAGCTCAGGGCCTCCGCCACCGCGCTGGGCTGCTCCTCCGTGCAGGAGGGGCACTGTGAGCAGCGGCCCGGCCCTGCCCGGCCCTCAGGCAGCCCGTGCCCCGCGACAAGCGCCGGCCGTGGTCCCGGACACGGCTGCAGCATCGCAGCACGAGGGGCCGCAGCCACGGGCGAGCCTGCCCTTGCACAGCCTGCCCGCACCGAGTCCCGCTCCGCAACCCGGGCAGCGCTTGCACCAGGGGCAGCACGGAAAGAAACTACGCCATTTCCCCGGGCTGTACAGCCCAGACAGCGGGCACGGCTCGGGCCGCGCCGGGAACACGGAGCTCGGCCCTGCCCTGCCCCGGAGGAATGAGCCCTGAGCACACCAGCTCAGGGAGGAAAGGGCTGGAGCACTGCGGTAATTTACCTTCATGTGTTTCCTAAGTGAGCTGGGGTGGGTGTAGGATTTGTCGCACACCTTGCAGATGTAGGGCTTGTCCGAGGTGTGGACGTGCATGTGTTTCTTCCTGTCACTGCTGTTGGCGAAGCGCCTGTCGCAGCCCTCAAACTCGCACTTGAAAGGCTTCTCACCTGTGAAATTTAGAGAGAGTGAAGGAGGGCAGTTCCCCTCTCCATCCCCACCCGCCTCCTCCCAGGACAGCAGCTGCCCCTGCTCGCCCCACCTTATGGATGCACAAGCACCACCACAAATGAAGAAGGGGAAGATGGACGGCAAGATTTGTTACGTGTCGGATAAATTTGGATCAGCCTTTATGACTTTTAACTCACCTCCCGCCAGGCCCACGCTGGGCTCCAGCAGGGAAGGCGGCTGGGCGAGCTTGGGAAAGAGAAGACCCGAGATAAATTCAGCGGCTCGGACAGCTTTACAAGACCTACTCGAGGATACAAGCCAAAGTACGTTTGCTTCAGCCTTCCCCCTCTCTTCCCTCCACCCATGCAGGAGGGCTGAAGGAAAGTCGGGGATGCAAATAAAAATACTTTGACAAAAGTATCGCCGATTTAATTAGAAGAGACGCCAATCAGGCCTAAAAATAAAAATAAAACAGGAGCGGAAGTCACCGAAAATGAGATTTCATTAGCATTTCTATGGTTCCCTCCGCTGCGGAGGCCGAGAGCGGAGGCAGCGCCGCGCAGCCGGCGGCCGCCGGCCCAGCCGGTCCCCGCAGCCCCCCAGAGACCCTCGGAGCCCCCCGTCTCGGCGGGGGGACACACGCACACGGGCCTTACCTGTGTGCGTCCGCTTGTGAATCTTGAGGTTCTCGGAGCGGGCAAAGATCTTGCCGCAGCCTGGGAAGGGGCACGGGAAGGGCTTTTCCCCCGTGTGCACCCGAATGTGGTTCACCAGTTTGTATTTCGCCTTGAAGGACTTGCCTTCCCGCGGACACTCGTCCCAGTAGCAGATGTGGTTGTTCTGCTCCGGGCCCCCGACGTGCTCCATGGTGACATGGGTCACCAGCTCGTGCATGGTGCTGAAAGTTCTGTCGCAGCTCTTCTTGGGCCGGCTGAGCTGGCTCTCGTCGAGCCACTTGCAGGACAATTCTTGCTTGATGGGCTGGCGCATGTACCGAAAGAAAGCGCCGGGGCCGTGGTGGTGGTGGTGGTGGTGGTGGGCCGCCACGTTCATGCCCATATTCATATTCATGTGGTTGTAGTTGTGGAACTGGGCGCCGCCGTAAGGGTCCGTGCGGGGGCTGGAGACGGCCCGGTAGGGGTCCGGCCGCCCGAAGAGGTCCCCGCGCAGCCCCAGGTGCATCTGCCCGTTGTCCACATGCCCGGTGGGGGACGTGTGGCTGGGGCTCTGCTCGTGCAGCCCCGGGAAGAGCAGGTAGCCCGGGGTGTCCGGGATGCCGCCGGGGCCGTGCAAGCCGCCGGGGGAGCCGCCGAAGAGCCCGTGCTGCGCTGTGCCGGAGGCGGCGTCCGCGATGCCGGAGCCGCGGTTGCGGAACAGAAAGTCGCGGGTGGAGTTGAAGGCGGCGGCCCCGCCGTAGGAGGGCACCTGGCCGGCGTGGTGGTGGTGATGGTGGTGGTGGCCCAGGGCGCTGGCGTAGCCTGGCGCCTGCGGCGTGAATGCCGAGCTCTGCCCGGCGGCGAGGTCGTGCGGGGCCGCGTTCAGTTTGAAGGCGGCGGCGTGCGAAGAGTCCCCGAAGGGGCCCAGCCCCATGCCGCCGCCGCCGGCGTCGCGACCCGGCATCTCGTGGTGGCGGGGCGCCGCAAAGCCGCCCACCCCCAGCGCCGGAAACTGCGGTCCTCCGTCCAGCAGCATCGTCATGGGCGCGGGGCCGTCGGCGCGGCAGCAGCCTGCCCGCCCCCCCCTCCTCCCGCCCGCCCCCAAAAAAGTACAAAACCACCCCAAAATGCACCCCCACTCCACCCCCCGCTGCGGGCAGGCGCGGTCCCGGCCGCGGGCGGGCGACGAGGCGAGCACTCCCCGGCCGGCACCAAAATCAAAACAAACAACAACAACAAAAAACCAAACCAAAAAAACCCAAAAAAAATCCCAGAAACAAAACCACAAAACCCAAAACAGCCACCGGCCCCCCGCGCCGGGCCGGGCAGGGCGGCGCAGCAGGGCGAGGAGACGCGGGGCAGCCGCGCTCCCGCTCGGCGCCGTCGGGGCACTGACGGGGCGCCCGTCCGCGCCTCGCACATAAACCAACCCCGGGCCAGGCCGCGCCGCGCCAATGGGGAGCCGCGCGCCGCCGGTCACCTGACCCGCCGCCCGCCGCCCCATTGGCGGCGCCGCGCTTGATTGGCACGCGCCCCGCGCCGCCGCGGCCGCTGATTGGGCGCGCGCGCCCCGCAGGTAGAGCGGGACCGGCCGGGGGGGCCCGGGGCGGCGGGAGCCCCGCGCGTGGGGCGGCCCCGCGCGTCCGGCCGGGCCCCGCCGTGTCCCGCCGCTCCTGCCCTGTCCCGCTGCTGTCCCGCCCTGTCCCGCTGCTGTCCCGCCGCCCGTGCCCTGACAGCGCCGCCCCACGCCGTTCGGGATGCTCGCCCCAGGCGGCGCGGCGGGGAGCCGTAAAGCCGCTGCAAAGCCGCCGCGTTGATTCAAAAATAAAATTTAATTAAAAAAAAAAAGCTAAAGTCGAGGCTGTTTAGAGTTCATTTATGTATATATATAGATACATCTATATATACTCATATATACTTTATATATTTGTTTTATTTTTCTGTCCCTTCTTATCTTTTCTGATGAAACGCGGGAGCAGAACCGCCCGCAGTGTGCGTGCAGAGCCCGCCGCTGCCCCTCGGCCCCGGCGCGCAGCGGGACCGCGCCGGGCTCGCCCCGCCGGCCGAGGGCAGCCCCTTCCCCCTCGCTCCGTCCCCACCCCCTGCCGGCCCGCGGAGCGCGGCCAGCGGCGCCCGGCACGGCGGCTCCCGGTTGGCTTCGCCTACTCTCGTATTTTCTTTTCTTTCTTACTCTCTTTCTTTTTTTCTCCCTTTCTTTCTCTCTTTCTTTCTCTCTCTCTCATTTTTTCCTTCTTTCTTTCCCTCTTTCTCATTTTTTCCTTCTTTCTTTCTCTCTCTTATTCTTTTCCTTCTTTCTTTCTTTCTTTCTCTATTTCCCCCCCTTTATTTATTTTTTTTAATTTTTAAAATTTTATTTCGCAAGGGAAGCGTTCTGCCTTGGAATAATTATCGGTTGCAGACAGCGCTATAAATCCACTCATTTTCTGTTCTGGAGAGCATTTGCAAAGAACTATGGGGAGCAAGAGTGGAAATAAAAGGCAGAAAGAAAGATGGCTGTAATTGTAATATCCTGAGGTCTGCTGAGCCCCCAAGTCCGGCTATTGGGCAGGTCTCAGGCTCGCCGCCGGCTCTCTGCAGGAAACGTAAAATCTGATCAAGTTCAGAGACGCATTGAGAGCCCGCTTCAAGCAGCGCTTTATAACCGCGGCCCTTTCACATTCTTCCCCCAATCAGCCCCGGGAAAGGCTTCGTCTTCTTTATTTTAAGGTTTGTAGGGAGCGAGTAAAAGAAAAATTTAAAAAAAAAAAAAAAAAAAAAAGAGAGAGAGAAAAAAAAAAAAAAAAAAAAACCAACAGAAGAAAGGGGGGACAAAAAAAGCCACCGATATAAAATCTCCCCGAGAGATACCACCGGTACCCGCCAAACACTCAAATTTCCCAGGCCACAGCCGCCAAGAACAGTCCTAAAGTTGGAAGGTGAGTCCACCGCTGCCGTTGGTGAACGATCGCAGCAGAGCAGGAGGCGGGAGCGCGGGGACCCGCCCTGGGGGCACCCACCGGGGCACCCACCGGGGGCAGTCGGGGCCGCCTTTTGCTCTGCCCCGCACCCGCGGCCGTTCCGCGGGAGGCGAGAGGGCCGGCAGGACCGCAGCCCTGCCCGCGGCTCGGCCGGGAGCCCGGCGCCGGGAAGCCGGGACGGGGCCCGGAACAGCCGGTCTCAAGCCCGGGACAGCCGGTCAGAAGCGGGGGATAGCCGGTCACAAGCCCGGGACAGCCGGTCACAAGCCCGGGATAGCCGGTCAGAAGCCCGGGATAGCCGGTCAGAAGCCCGGGACAGCCGGTCACAAGCCCGGAATAGCCGGTCAGAAGCCCGGGATAGCCGGTCACAAGCCCGGGATAGCCGGTCACAAGCCCGGGACAGCCGGTGTGCATCCTGCGGCCCCCGGGGGCGAGGGGCGAGGCCCGCACCCCCCTTGCTGCTCCCCTGCTCTACCTGCCTGTCTCCGGAGGGCTGCGGCGGGGTCATTCATTACCTCCCGCACGTGTAGGGCTTTCTCGACCCCACAATAAAAATTAAAAAAAAAAATACAAAGAAAGAAAGAAAGAAAAGAAAAGAAAGAAAAGAAAGAAAGAAAAAAAAAAAAAAGGCCGGAGGAGAGGGTGCAAATTCAATTATTCCCGTCAGCTGAGTGTCGGGGAGGGCAGCGCCTCTGAAGTCGCCGACCTGGAGCGACCGAGAGCGACTGACCCCTGCTTGTGCAGAGGCCTCACGTGCGGCATTGTGTCCCCAGTGCGGGGACGCGCCGGGGCCGGTGGCCGAGCGGCGCTGCCCGCGCCACGCGGGGCTGCGGCTGCCCCGAGCGGCGGCGTGGGTGCGGGCTGGGAAACCCTCCGGCTCGGAGAGAGGGAGCGAGTGCGGCTCCGCGGCGGAGAAGCTTTTAAAAAATTAAACTTAAGTTGTTCTTCGCCTAAAGCGTCGGCAACGGCGCGAACACGGGGCTTCGAGAAAAACATCCCGAGGGCTTGGGATCGGGAAACAAACGAAGAGATCGTAGCTTTGGATGAGAACTCCCCATTTCGGGACGGTTTGGTGGCCACAGCCTGCCTAGCAGCTGTGTACTCGCGGATCGGGCTACACCAATTGACCTATAAATCTCTTTTTATACGTTTTCCACTTCTACTCTGCTAACTTTACCTGGGTGTGTTCACCCGGCAGCAGCCGCACTGGCGTTCTATCACTATTTACAGCCCATCGCTTCCTGATTGGAATTTGCCAGTTCGGGGAACAAAACTTGTGTAAAACGAGATGGGGATTTTTGGGGGTTGTTTGTGGTTTTTTTAAATCATTGTCCGTATAGCCTATGATTGTTTTTCCCTTGCTGAGCTTTCGGAATATATGTGTACATATATAGAAATATATAAAATATATTTTGTACTTTATTTTATCAATTCAGTAATTTCCATTTTTATTCAGATGTATTTCTGGCTCAATTCATTTTTCAGAAGTCAGGGTACCTCTCATCTCTTTTATTTAAAATCTATCTCAATTGCAAACGTGAAAACAACAGCAACCGGAAAAGTAGTCTCCAGGCTCCCTTTTCCCTCCGTGCTCCCAACGCGAGGGGAAGGCAAAGGAAGACCCCCTGCTTTACGTCAAGAACAAATACTGTGCAGTTCTCCCACCTTTTTGTTTTGATTTGTTTTGCTTTTGAGTGTTTTTGGAATTTAGGAGCTACAAAAATGTAAAATTCCCTGGGAAGCGTTGCGGGTGCCTCGGTGCCCAGAGCCCACCGGGACCTCCGTGCCAGGCTTCCCGGGGAGCCCGGAGAGCCCGGGACTGGGCGCTGGCCCGGTCCGGAGAGCCGTGCCAGGGAGGAGACCGCGAGCTCCGGGCCCCCCAGCGCAGAGGAAAACGCGGTCCCCAGTGGGTGCCCACCCGTTATGGCCGATTTCCAGCGGGGCTGGGGCAGGTGAACTTTCAGTACCGGCCCCAGGAGTGGCAGGTCTGTGGGTCCGTGGATTTCCCTCGTCCCTTACACCGAGGATGCGAGGAAAAGGCAGAACAAACTCGGGATAACAGCAACAAAAGTCCCCCCGCGCTTGAGCTACGAGCCGGCGGCGAGGGGAATATTCCATCCACCCTAAATAGCTTTTAAACCGCGCTGTATCGCGGTTAAATGAATATCCTTAACAAGCGTAAAGACAAGTAGTTTTTCTCCTGCCATAAACATATTGCATCTCCGGTGTAATTATATGCAAACCAGGAGCGAACGAGACATTTCCATTGTAGCTGTCACTCAGCGGAGAGGGAAGCACATGTACATTTGAACTTCAGAGATCCGGGCTGGAGTAAACAGGTCTGAACTTCGGCAAGGGGAGGGGGCGAGGAATATCAAAGGCCAGACGAAGGCAGGCAGAAAGACCGGAGTGGCGAGGAAACGTAGGTGCCAGCGGGCTCCATCCTGCACCCCGGGGAGCCGGGCTGGCACCGACGCTGGCAACCTCGCCCGGGCACCAGGGTCTGTTGCTCGTGTTGTGGTGATGGGAGAAGTTTCCCCCCTAAAATGAAGATAACCGTTCAGCTGCGCGGGAAATATGCATCAGGCTCGGAAGCGAGTGGGAAAACCGCAAGGACCGGTTCAAGTGCTGCAGAATAAATTGTGCCCTGTCGCCCAAATGGGGCCGAGGCAAACCTAAGAGTAGGGAACAACGGGTGTCGCAGCCCTGCGGGGAGCTGAAGCGGCTCCCTGCACCTTGGGGTGCCCACGCACCGGAGTCACCCCAGGAAGGGCCACCCTCTGGAAGGAGAAAGCACCCACTCCTCATCTCCCCCATCCCCTACCGCTCGCTAAGCCATCGGTGGGAGGAACAGTGCAAACCGGGCAGGGGGGAAGCCGGGGCCTCGGCGCCCCGGCCCGGCCGAGAGCATCCGCACCCTCCGGCCGCCCCCTTGAGAACCCCCCCACGCCTCCGAGGAGCCGAGAGGCTGGGGGAAGAGGCGAATATCTCAATCAGCGAGGAGGTGACCTGTGACCCGAAAGGTGGCTCTATTGTCCCGCTGTTGCGGGGGACACAGACTTTAGGCAGCCTTTCTGCGTGACTGAGCCCTGAGGGGCAACCGCAAGCCCAGGGCTCCGGGGAGGCATCCCGGCCTCGGGAGTCGCCGGGCCGGCAGCGGCTGCCGGGGCAGAGCCGCCCCCTTCCCCGGCATGCCGAGGCCGCTGCCTTTTCGCCCCGGCTGTTTCCGAGCCCGCGCCCGCAGTACGCGGCCCCCTCCTGCCCCGGGCCTTTCTCCGGGAGCCGGGCGAGGCTGGGCAGACGCTCCCCGCCCAATGGCGAGCACCGGTGGGACGGAGAGGCCCCGACGGGTGACCCTGGTCGTGCTGAGTTGGGGTTTGACATGCAGAGATTCTCCGAGGAGCCGAAGGGGATAAAGCGGGAGGAAGAATAAGGAGGGGTTGTCCCGGGAGGAGCCCTCGCCCCGGTTGTTCGGCCGGTCGGCCCCGTGAGCGCGGCGGGGCCGGGCGCGGGGCGGCGCTGCGGAGCGGCCGGGCCGGCCCCGACGGCCGCCGAGCCCCGCGCTGCCCCGCGGCCCTGCCCGCGCACGGGGGATGTGGGGCAGGTACGGGGGATGTGGGGCAGGCAGGCATGGAGGATGTGGGCAGGCACGGGGAATGTGGGGCAGACACAAAGGATGTGGGGCAGGCAGGCAGGCACGGGGCTCTGTCCCGGCACCAGCCCCGCTCCCGCCCTCTCCCCGGGGTCTCACAGCAGGTGTAAACAACGGCACCAAACCCCTTCCCGGGCCCAAGCCGCCCCGTTTGAGCCGGCACCCCCAGGGGCTCTAAACAGCGGTCTCTAGCTGCCGAGGGTCACCCCCGGGGAGATGCCGAGCTCCGGGAAGCAGATTCCAGCCCATCCTGGGCACCGTTCTCAGCCTGCTGCGGGTCCCTGAGGCGGCTGCGGGGACAGCCCGGGGGTGCCGGGGCTCCAGCGCTCTTCTCCTTGCCGGGTGTCCCAGGGGAGAACGCGGGGTTTTCTCTCGCTCCCAGCTCTTCTCCCCCAGCACTGGGCACAGCCGCGGCCGGAGCTGCAGGGTGGGCAGCGGGACTCGCCCTCCGTGTGGCCCCGGGCGGGAGCTGCCGCGGCCGGGACTGCCCGGAGCGGAGCCGTTCAGGGCTCAGGTGGGATCTGAGGGGGTCTCAGGTGGGCCCGACACCGGGGCTCGGCTCACGCCCTCAAGTGCGGCCCCGCGCATCGGCGGGCACACCGGCAGCGGGCACCGTGGGCGTCTCCCGCAGCCGGCATTCCAGTAAGACGGGGACACGATTTCGCCAGCCCAGATGATGTGTTGGAACAAGGTGTTGGACGATTTAAATATTTTAAGCAATTAAAACGACAATTTTCCACGGCTCGTCTTTCGCCATCCTCTCTCCGGCGGCATCGTCCAGAGACTCTCCCCCAAAGGCCGGGGGTTTCCCCAAGGTGTCGGGGAAAGAACCAAGCTCCCCTTCGCTCTCCGGCCCGGGACACATCCCCGACGGTCCCCTTGGGTGACCTGCTCATCCCTTTTTCTCTTGTGTTCTTTTCCTCCCTGGGCCAGGTGGTGCCCCCGCACAGCTGTGGGTCTGACCCTCTCCTCCTTTCGCCCCTGTCCCGCTCGTTTGGCCAACGAGGGCTCCGGGGGCTCCGGGGCCCCTCCAGCCCGCAGCCCGGACGGGCTCCGGCCGCCCCGGGCGCCGTGGGTCAGCGGGGCTGGGCGGCCGTGGCGCCCAGGGGAACCGGGCTCAGCCCTCGCACGCTTCCCTGGGTTAAATAACCCTGCAATAGGAGCCGCTTTCACCGGCAAAACCCGCTCGAAGCTTTGGGGCCAAGGCGGGTGAATCGCAGCGGTGCGGGTGGGGCGAGGGCTTCTGCCCCAGGGTCCCCCTGTGCGCGGCTCCGGGCTGGCACCGGGGGGTTCATCCCCTGCCTGTGCCCGCGGGGCTTCGGGGGCAGCCGGCTCTATTCTTGCTCCCGATATCCCCACGCAGACGCCCCCTCGGCTCTGACTCCCTCCCTGCTCTATTCTCGGTATGGAACACCCCAGGCCCCGCTCTGCGGGCGCGGGAGCGCGCCCCGGGCGCTGGGGGCAGCCGCGGCCCCCGCGGGACGGTGAACCCGCCTGTAAACGATGTGCTTGCCACGGGGTGAAGGAGCCGAAGCCTTTTAAAGGACGTTTATTCCCCGAGCCGGAGAATCAGTTCCGTAACGAGAACCTTGTCGGGCAGAGGCGGGGCAGACGGCGGTGGAAAAGGTGCCTCAAGTGACCAAACCCGGAGCGGGCAGTGCCGGCGGGAGGGAGGCCTTGCGGCAACCTGGGCTTCGATGAGGACTGCACCAAAATTAAAATTAAAAAAAAAAAAAAAAAAAAAAAAAAAAGAAAATAAAAGAAAGAAAGAGATCAAGAGAGAGAAACCAAGATAAATCCAAAACGCAACCAAGCAAACGGAAAGCCCCATGGTAGCCTAGATGAAGGCAGCTCTGTGCCCTCGCTGCGTTTCAACTCTCTCGGCGGGGCTGCGAGCCCGCGGGGCCGGCGGTGAGCGCTGCGGGCAGGCTGCGGGCAGGGCTGCCCGCGACACTCCACATCCTCTCAAGTTTTCAAAGCCAGGAAACAGCCATTTCCCGCTACCTTCGGCCGTTCCCCAATAGCTTTCAAGGAGTCCACGTTTATTTTAAAAACTCTTCTGAGAGCCGTAGTAAATTGAGTTTGCTTGTAGCTACAAAGGAGAAAGTTAAGCATTTGTCTATGTTGTTGTATAGGCAGCCAGTTGTTTTAATTAAAGGGTGGGGATCCGTGATATATACACCAGATAAAAGCAAATGCACAGAAAAAACTAATTAAAACATTGTGTTTGGAACACATTTTATTTCTTTTTTTGATCTTAGTTGTGTTTTAAAGAAATGTCAGCGCACTATAAAGCAACCTTATTTCCCTTATAGTGTGCGGCGCTTTTCAAAGGCTAGTGTGATATATTTTAGAAAAGAAATCCCGCTGTGAAAGCTTGCGTGTCTTCTCTTTACCAAACTAAGCTCTTGTCAATCATGCCAAGGCATAACCAATCACCAAGTCCCTTTTTGGAAAGCAGCTCATCCCGCTGTGCTTTTATATATCACACCGCAGCATGTTTAGATGCATTTTTACTATCACTTCAGGAGCAGTGACTGATGAGAGCGCAGTTACAGTACCGGCTTCCCCAAACGCCGGAGTTATTAACAATTTGCCTGGCTATTGTGTGCGTGTCTTTCTCTCCCTCCTCCCTTTTTCCTGTCTCACGTTGCCTCTATTTGTCATGGACACGAGGATGCAGGGGATATTGGGGCCGGGGGTGGCGGTGGGGGTTGGCTTGCCGAGGTGCCCATCACCTGCCCGGGAAGGGCTGCCCGGATGCTCCGCGGCCGCGCAGCCGCGGCTCGGGGCTCTCCCCAGAGCGCTGTGCAATAATAAGGACGCCCCACCTTGGAACGCGCCCGACCTTTCCACGCCCGGCCGAGGGGAGCCCCGGCGCAGCCCCCGCGCCCCCCGGAGCCGCTGTCCCCGTCCCGCCGCTCCCGAGCCCCCGCGGGTCCCGCTCCGGGCGGGGAAGGGCGGAGCGCGGCCGGCTGTGTGTCGGGACAGGAGCCGCACCGACACGGATCGCGACAGTACCGCCTGTATTGCCTCTCTCCTGTAATGCGCAGCCCCGAAATCGTTGCAGGGGCGCCGCGTTTACCTCTTGATCCCAACAGCAAGTGAGGGGAAAAATAGACATTTCTTCTTTTTGCTGAATTTCTAGACCCTAATTGAAGACAAGTGGCAAATGGTTTTTATTAAAACCCGCCTCCAGTTCCGGGCGTTTCCAGACAAACTGTGCAAACCTCTGGCATCGCGCACGTACAGACACATCCAATATTCCTCTGTTCAGTAATATATCAATATCATCTGGTTTTGTATCTCTTTCCAGGCTCAAATTTCAGGGACTCGGTCGTGCACAGATCGCCCCGGCGGGTCCTTTGATGTGACCATGTCAGAGACCACAGGAAGGGGAGTCGGGAGGGACAGCCATCCCCGACGCCCCTCCACCTTCCAAGGCGACCTGAGCATAAAGACTGCCGATGCTCAACGTATTTACAGAGATCCCCCACCTTCCTCCATCATTTTATCTCACAAGATTTCTCACCGCTCGTTTGCGGGAAAAGACTGCCCCTTCTCCCCAGACTTTGGGGTCTCCCATGGTCATTGCGCTGGTTTGGCTGTACCGGGAGACACGAAATTATTTTGTTATTTGCCTTAAAAACGGGGCGGATGCGGGCATTTATTTCTATTTTATTTCTCGTTTAACTCTGAGGCGGTAGCAGCTGCTGCATCACACCCACCCTGAAAAGAGAATTACAGGTGCAAATGGACCTGTGGCATACTGGTGCAGGGGAAAAAACTAAATATATATAATATATATTATTTTATATTCTTTCAATACCTGCCACTTCGATGCCGGGAGCCACCCCATGCCCTCCCATTTGCCCTGCAGGAAGAAGCTGTCGGGCATCCGCGTTGTTGCTCCGCATCCGTGGGAAGCCCCTGCGCCCATCCTGCTCGCCCGCAGCGGGGCCGGAGAACCCCATAACCCCCGAGTCCCCCCATCCCAGGACCCCCGGAACGGCGCTTGCTGGAAGTGGGGGCCGAGCAGGGAACGCTGCCGGCAATGCCACAGCCCTTCCGCATCCCGCACAGGGGTCTGTGGCTTCCAGCTCACCCGTTGTGTCGTGTTCCCCCCTAATTAGCATTTTTCTTTTTTAATTTCCTCCCCGTCAGGCAGAGGAAAGGTCTCCCTTTTGTCCTGCATTTCCGCCTTCCCCCCAAAATTTGTCTCTTTGACCCTCCCCGAAAGCGATGCTTTGAGCCGCCCTCAGGGTCATGAGATGGGACCACGCAGAGCCCCACACGTGTGCCAGAGCTGCCGTTGCATTTCTGGGAGACTCACACTGTTCCTCCCTCCCCAGATCTCTGCCCAAGGGGACTTTGTGCCCCTTCACCCAATGCCAGAGGGCAGAATTGGGGCCGGGGCTCTCGGGGGTGTGAGTAGGAACGCGCTGAGAGGAGGGGGCTGCAGGGGCAGGGATCGCAGCTGGAGGGCTGCAGGGGACAGGAGGCACCTGGATCGGCACGCGTCTCGCCCGTTTAGGACACCAAAGGCCCTGGAAGGGAAGGGCAGTGCCCCGATGCGGCACTCGGCAGGCTGGGGGCAGCTCCCCACGCTGAGCACCAGCCCCGCTCGTGGGCCAGCCTAAGTCCCAGCACAGACCCTGTGTCACATGCCGTGGATCAGAAATATTGCCATTGCTGCCGCACCCAGGGGCTCAGCACAGACACGCCACGGGTGCTCTGCCTGCCCAGGGGCGCAGCCCTACCACAGCTTTGTTGGCAGAAGGAGAAGGGACCCTGCAGCAAAAGCACCTCATGGAATCACAGCAGAACAGGTACAGAGGCAAGTGCCAGGAAAGCTTTAGCATCACCTGCACAAGCCTGCCAAAGAAGTTGTTATTGGGTCTCCAATACTGAAAAGATTCGCTTTAAAACAGTTTTCAAATATTGCTGTTTCAAAATGCTTGATCCCTCCCCCCTCCGTAGCTTTGCATTTCCTGAGCCTTCACAGTACAAAGATACACTTACTTGGCTTTACTTGGCTTTTCCTCTCTAAATAATTATTTTAGCAAATGTTCTTTTTTTAAAAAAAGGCAACCACCAAAAGAACACCTAAACCCCAAAGGTAAAAATAAGCATGCAAAGCTAATCCAAGATGTGGCAAGAAATAACACAAGATAACCTTCAACCCAAAGATCCAAGCAGCAAACACAACACTAAAATCAACCTCCTCAAATTCAGGGGGAAAAATAAAATCCAGCTCATAGTCAGAACTAGAAAACCTTAGAAACAACCGTTTTAACAGCTTCCTCGCACATTGCCAGGAGGGCACTCTACAACTGTCCTTTGCTACTGCTGTGAGCCCCTTCCTGCAGCACGCAAGGCGAGAGGTGGCCGAGTGGGACACAGAGTGCGCTGGGGTGGGTGTCCCCCTCGGTGTCCCCCCCGGTGTCCCCCTCGGTGTCCCCCCCGGTGTCCCCCAGCTATGCAAAGTGCGGGATGCTTACCCTAGACAGGGACACAGCACATCACATTCTCCTGCTGCAGTGCAGCGTTTGACTTCCCAACAGCAGCAGAAGTATTGATTCCTCTAAAAGATAGGATTTGGGCAGTGAGGTCTTTAGCTCATTTTTCCACGTGAACAGTTTTCCACCTCTCCTCTAGTGCCAGGTTTGGGAAGAGAAGCAGCTCACAGCACGGCAGCTTTCCCAGCCCAGCTGCTGCCAGGAACTCACACTCTCCATCTTGCAGCAGCATCAGCCCCTGCACGAGTTATCTGTAGGTTACCCAAAGCTCCCCATACAGCACAGCCAGCTGCTCCAGCAGGAAAACTTTCACTACGAGGGACACAGGACAGCCCAAAAGCAAAGCTTAAGTACTTTTGAAAGAAATCTCTGTGTCAAATACTTCAGAGAAAGCCTGACGATGCAAGTGCAGTAAACCAGTGGACTGGAGTCATGCTGGAAGTGCAGCTGTCCCTTTGCTGTTCCAACCAGCAGCATGCAGAAAATGCTGCACTTTCCTTCCATACACAACCATGCCCTGCAAAGCTCATCCCCTCAGTTCCACACCCAGGTTTAATTTCCTCAAGCCAGTGGTGCCCCTCACCTGCCGGCAGCTGAGGCAGCGCTGAGCGGGTGTATATTGTATTGTATATTAGGAATGAGCTGTGCAGCTGTGAAGTGCTAAGGTGGGGCAGCACGGGCCTGATCTGGCTGCTCTCACCCAGGCTGGGGGTCAGAGCTTAGACCAGAGTAAATCCCCCAACACCACACTGCCATGGAGCTGGGATGATTTGTGCCCCTTGGCTTTAATGAAGATTCAGCGGGAGGAAAGCAGGCAAAACATCGGATTGGTATCTGGAGAGATGGAAACAGGATTTCTAGCTTTACATTGGAAATTATATCAATTTCTCATATAAATTTGGAATTTTCAATACATTCATGTTAGATTGCCTTCTTCAAAAGTTTAGATTTTCTTGCTGCAAGTCATTTCACACACACTTTTAATGTGAAGATAGGAAACCAAAACCTTCCAAATCTGTCCACCTGCAACAGTGTGTCAAGGAACAGAGTACAAATGGCCATGCTGGATTTCTTTTTCGTGGGGTGAAAATTAATTTGGGGTCCTCAAATCCTCATCGGGAAGAAAATAATGTTTAAATAGAGTGCATGGCCTGAGCTCTACAGCCATTCCCAACTTTTGCTGATATTGGTGGCAATTAGATGGATAAATACCTTTGGAAACAGGGTTCTGGGGCCCAGAGGATGAAGCTGAGTGTGCTTTCAGCCTCACTAAATCCCAGGCAAGAATGAATTTTTTGGAGGTGCAGATGTTGGCATTATTTAGCCAATATTTTACAGAGGCTGTTGTATAGTTCTGATACGCTTCTTCATAAATTCAGCATCATTTTGTATTTTTTATTGAACTCCAGAGAGCAGACAGAAAGATTATTTGGGTTGGAAAGTTTTCAGGGTATGAAAGCAAATTATACTCAGAGCAACTGTGGTATCACTATAGTAATATATATAATTATAATAATTTCCACCTTGAGAATTAGGAGCTGCATAAAACAGCAGCAAAAAAATTGGTGTTTAGAATAGAAACTTGGCACCAAGTTCTTTCTGCAGCTGCTACAAAACAGCTCACATATCTCACCGCAGGACTAGTGCTATTGTTTTTAACGGATTACATTTTATTAGATTTTTCAAGAGTGTTCACATCATAAAATGCATGCAGGAAGTACTGTGTATGTAAAACACAGCCACATTAATTATGAAAGCTAGTAAATGAATCATACATTACTGCAAATACATTATGCATTGCTTACATCTCTTTGCCATGGCATGTTTGCACGATAGAAATAGAAACTAGAAAGGAAAGTGGGTAGGAAAAAAATGAGAGAAAAAAAAATCAGTTGAGGAGGCAAGAAGAAAGAGGAAAAACACAGAGGGAAGACGTGATACCAGCATGACCTTATTTTTGTATGAAGTCAAACTAATGACCCTTGTGATGTTTGAGTACCTGGGCACTGCAAACCTGTGAGCCAGGGAACTCACAGGGTGATTTCTCTGATAAAGATATGGGTGATTTTGATAAGAGAATCAAATGGCCTATCTCACACAGCATTGCTAGGGCTTGTGTATTTCTCTCTATCTTTCACACAATCATGTGCCTGGTCGCAGATTTTAGCAAAGAGTTAGTGGTGTATTGTATATTAGGAATGAACTGGCTTTTTATGATGATGACTTATTTCCTGCCAAATTTGCTTTAAGAAACCACTTCAGTTCCATGCACAAGACTTCATGTTGCTTTGATTTATTACCCAGGATATAAATGGGGAGCTGTCTGGTTATAGAGGAATTCAGAGCAAAATTAAATTTTTCTCCTATAGGAATAGCACAACTATTTCATGCAGCCAAAACACATTATCTTGTCTGTAAAACCCTCGCTGTATGTTCAGATATATTAGATGGGGAGGAGATGCACACCATGAGTCTGCCGAGATAATACACACTCGGCTCAACTCGCAGCCAAATCACGATGTGCTGTGAGGCTGTGGATGCATCTTCAAAACTGCAGAGCAGGCCCCTCAAATGTGGGAGAACACAAACCCTCGGGCAACGCCGAGCTCCGTCCTGCCCGCGCTGGGGTCCGGGAAGGGAAGGGAAGGGAAGGGAAGGGAAGGGAAGGGAAGGGAAGGGAAGGGAAGGGAAGGGAAGGGAAGGGAAGGGAAGGGAAGGGAAGGGAAGGGAAGGGAAGGGAAGGGAAGGGAAGGGAAGGGAAGGGAAGGGAAGGGAAGGGAAGGGAAGGGAAGGGAAGGGAAGGGAAGGGAAGGGAAGGGAAGGGAAGGGAAGGGAAGGGAAGGGAAGGGAAGGGAAGGGAAGGCAGCTGCCCGCAGAGCCAGCGCTGGCCAGCCCAGCTTGCTTTTGGCAGCTGTCTCTCTGGAGCTGAAGGTGTTTTCCGAGCTCGTTATCCCGCGGTTTGCATTCCGCCGAGCCCGCAGGGCTGTTTCTGCCTGCCGGAGCGGGGAGCGGCCGCAGGGAGCGCATCTGTGCCCCGCACATCTCTGCCCCGCGCATCCCCGCCCCGCATCCCCGCTGCTCTCATGTGTCTGCAAGGCTCCATTGCAAACTGCGAGAGGAACACCATATCCAGTCAGTCTGGAGTTAAAACCATCCCCGGCTCTGCCCAGGCAGAGGGGGTCGGCAATCCCAAACCCAACTTTCACTCAGTTTTAAGGCGTTGATTGCAGGCTCAATCTGGCACGCACACATCCTGCTGAAAGGGCTGCTCCGCCCTCTGCTCGGCGCTCGCTGTGCTGCCACAGCGCTGCGGGGACACAGAGGCCGGGCTGGGCTGCTGGAGCAGCTCCAGAGAAGGGCAGCGGAGCTGGTGATGAGGGCTCTGGAGCACAGGTGTGGTGACAAGCAGCTGAGGGAGCTGGGGATGTTCCACCTGGACAAGAAGAGGCTCAGCAGGGACCTTCCCATTCTCTGGAACTACCCGACATAAGGCTGTACCCAGATGGGGGTCAATCTCCTCTCCCAGGCATCGAGTGACAGGATGAGAGGAAATGCACCAAATTGTGTCAGAGGAGTTTTAGACTAGAGATTAGGAAACATTTATTCACTGTGAGAATTCTCAATCCCTGTCACAGGCTGCCCATAGCAGTGGTGGAATTTTCATTCCTGGAGGTATTTAAAAGACCTCATGACACCTGGGCATACGGCTTAGTGGTGGACTAGGCAGTGCTGGGTTAACTGCTGGATTTGATGATTTTAGGAAGATTTTGCAACCTAAATAATTCTATGGTTCTGTTAAACTGTCCTGAAGTCTTTCACTTTTGTCATATATTAAGAAGACATTTCCATTAAACAACTCATGCTAACAAAACCCATGGAGAAGTCTGCTGAATTTTACTAGAGGAAAATCTTTGAAAGAAGGAGATGTGAAAAAGAGAGTTTGAGATGTGCTAAACCCAAGGAGTTGGAATGCCAAGAGCAGACACAAGGGCAGGCCCTTGCTGCTGGTGACCTTTCTGATAATTGCAGTCAAAGAGCTCTGCTCAATAACCTGCCTCATGTAGCCCAGTGACCAGGACTGTTCTGGCACCTCTGATACACAAATAGTTCTGAGAAACATTCAGAGTCTGATATCTGTTCATATTGCCCTCCATGTCTGAATAGCCAAAAAAGCTAGTTGCACTTTCATTTTGGGGTTAGATCTTACATCACATCTCTGAGATGAAATATAGGAGAAATGCTGGCTGGAAGGGACCTCTGGAGGTCTCGAGTTCAGCCCCCACCAAAGGCAGGGCTAATATCAAGGTCAAATCACAATAAGCTTTCTACAGTACACAATCTGGAAAAGCATGAAGGAATCACAATGATCTCCTGCTCTCCAGGTGACTTTGGTGACATCTTCAACATTAAATTCTGGGACCTGATGGACTCTGCAGAACATCCCTCTTCCTCAGGATGTTAATCTGTCCTGCTTACCATGATCAGCTAGAGAAGTCCACCTGGCAGGGGATGGTTTCGGTGCCATTTAATACTGTTTGGCTCATATTATTAAAATTGCAAGGAAGAATTCTGGGATGTTGGCTACAGGAACCAGGGGGTGGAGGCAGGGGTGTGGACTGGCACTGGGCTCCATCCCTCCTTGCCTTGTGAGGCTCTGGTGCAAAACCAGAGCTCTGCTACCTTCTGTCTTATATTTCCACCACCTTAGAGTAAGAAAAATAAAGCCTTTAGACGATTTCCACTAGCTCCAGGCAATCTAGAACCTTTGCCAAAGAATTACATAGAGGCAGTATTAAAAAGCAGGACTTTCTCTGAAGTCTTTTAGACACAGAGGTTGCAACCAACACCCTTTCTGGCAGGCAGGGAAACCAACGTACCATCAGGACCCCATTTTGTGACTTACAGAGCCTGTCAGAAAAGATCGATAGTTGGCATGGTAACAAGCTCATTCCCCAAGAATAGAGCTCCTTTTTATTAAATTTGGCTGGCTATTGATCAGTTCCTGATCCACGTATCAAAACATGACAAGCACTTAATGACTCTCAGATTTTTATTGAGGCAAATAAAAAAATAATAATATCATGAGGCAGCGGGGGCTGCTGCCTGCTCCGGAGGGCGGCTGTGCTCAGGTCCGGGCGCAGGTTGCAGGCTTGGAAAGCCAGCACAAATGTAACCTACTCCTATGGCAATTCCAAAGCCTCCTTTGCCCTGCCATGGAGGTCTCTTGGAGCAACATCCCCAGCAAGCAGCTTTGTGCCATGTCGGATTTTATCCCTCCTCCCCACCTGCTCTCCATGTCTTGCTACTGCCTGCTGACAGTGGCTCCCTCCCCACAGCTCCCAGCCCTCCAAACCCAGGGGTTTCCCAAATGATCCTTTTTGGACCTTGAGCATTTTCCCTCTCCAGTGGGCTCCTGGTTCCCACAGGCAGCACACAGCTGTCTCACGCTGCAATGAGGCAACTGATACAGTCAGCCCACGCAGATTTGCTGATAGCAGGTCAAAAGTTTGTGTTAAATTTATTTATCCTGGTCCCCCCCGAGAAAGGCTGTTTCCTCTACATCCCTAAGCACATGGCCACAGCCTAAGCAGCAGCTTGGCCATTGCTCACAGCAGCCTGACACTGTGGGGGTCCACACACCTCCCATTTACCATGCTGTGGCACAGTTTAAACCCCTCAGCCTTCCCACCAGAGGGATATAGTCCCTCAGCAAGATGATTCGCCTGTTCAAATTGCTTTAACGTGCATTTACATGAGAGATAACAACAGCTCCAAAGGCTTCTTCCAGACTATTAAATAATACTCACTTAACAGAGTGTCTGAATTCATGCTGAAATGACAGACTATAATAATCCAGTCATATCTATCCTGCACACACAGCTGACTATAGAGGCTTAGAAAAACTGCAAGAGGTACTTATTGGCATGATATGGTATATGATAGCTAGTTTTCTCAGGTCATCTGCTGTGACTGCTCTGAAACAGAGAAGTTGCTGCAAGAGGTCTTTCTATCTCCCTCTATCAGATATTTTAAGATGAGAAAAAATGTATTTATTCACAAGCCCTCCTTCATTGTGTGCATGGCACCAACACAGCGACGTGTGGCAATCTCTGATGTGGGTGTTGGTGCATTCTGATAATGTCTGTTTCCTCTTCAACCGCAGCAGTTCTGCTCTGCACCAGCAAAGCCAGACACAGACAAGTCCTGCTGGAATCACTGAGCTCAACACAGAGCATCTCAAAACCTTCTGCAGATTAAGCATCATACAGCAATGCCACCCTACATCCTCTGCAGCTAGCAATACTCATTCTGCTTTGCAGGTGGGAAGCAGAGCCCAGTTTACCCACTGACAGCCACACCAGCGATGCTGCAACACAAACACATCTCCACATTCCTGATGCTCAAGGATGTGCACAGCCATAGCAGCGTGCATCCCTCACTGTGCACTGCTCCCACCCACACTCCTGCAGGACCATCCCCATGCACGTCTGGGCCTGCTGGCACTGCTCAGCAGCCACCTGAAAGGTCACAAGGCGACAGGTCAGGCAGCAGTGGTTGCTGTTCCTCGGGCTCTCAGGAGAAAGCAAAGCCCAGAGAGCAGACCAGCCCCCTCTGCACGTGCTGGCTGGGGATGACAGAGTGCCCCAGGTCTGCAGAGGCACTGACATCCTCTGCTTCAGAACAAAGGCTGAACTTTGTCATCACATTACTCATGGTTTTTTCCAGATGCTCAAAAAACAGGAAGAAATCAGGTTAAATCAGTAAGTGGACAAGAGAAATTCTCTTTGTCATCACCTTCCTCCAGGGACAATTTTGTAGGAGAAAGAAGAGTGCTGCCTTGCCCTTATGAAAGCTTAGCAAATCCTGCCAGCAATTCCACTGAAAGAACATCATGTTCCCATTTGTTCTCTGTTTTAGATTGCACTCCCAGTCCTGTGTGTCTCCCTCCAGAGAACATTTAACCCAGAGGAAGTTACCTGAGCAGCCTAACACCTGAGCACACCTACAGGCAGATATTGCCAGAGGGTATCTGGAAATACAGCATATCCATCATGTCATCTAGCTACTGCTGGGATCTGACTGTGTAAGACTGGGCTGGAGTCAGGCAGTGGAGCAGTGGGCACTGTTTGCCTTGAGATTGAGCAGCTGAGTTTCAAGCAGGGCCTGGCAGCAGGTTGGCTTCCCAAACTGAGGGTGGTTTTGTCCCCACACAGGCCCCAGCTACCCTGTGCCAACTCCTGCCCAGCTGCAGAGCCGAAATTCAGCCCAAACAGATAATTGATCCACAGGTGGAGAGCTGCAGCAAAACCCTGTTTCCCACTGACTGCTTATACCAAAGACATTCAAAATTTCATCAGTAATGTTGGCACCTTCTGCTTACAAATTAACATCCAATTATTCAAGCAGCCAGTACAAATTCCAAAGGCGAGCTGTGGTGTATATCTGTGGGAATCAGCCGTTTGCACTCTGAGCTGCTTTGGGTGGATTTAAAAGGCCTGTGCTGGCGGGAGGCACGGGGTGCCCACGGCCCTGCTGAGCTCCACCGGGCACTGCCAGGGGCTGGGAGCGCTCACAGACCCACAGAGAGCATACCGACCTCCAGGGTGGGCAGGGGCAGCCACGGGAGAGCAGGCAGAGAGACTTAACAGCCTGGTCTTGCGCTAGGGTTTAATTTAAGTTAGAAATAACATCTCTTTCTCATCTAGATCATATTAGGATTTTGAAAGGGCAGTCACGCAACTTCCCCCGGCAGTTATGGCAGAACCGTGCTCGGAAATGAATGGAACTCGTGGAAGCATTCAGGACCGAACAATTGGATTTATAATTAGGCCTAAAAAGGGAAGAATGCTGAATAAAAGCAGCACAGCCAATTTTAGAAGAAAAGGAAGTTCTGGATGGAATTCATTGGGGTAGAGCACTGAAGTGGAAATGGAAAGTGTTCAAAGATAAATGAGTTTAGGCCTAAGAGTTTGCTTGACATCTAGAAAATGTACTAGGAACACAGTGTCAAGAAAAGCTAACGTGAACAACAAAGAAACACAAGAAGTGAGAGAAGAGAGGAAAGAGCCATAAAACTTTGGGACAACAAAGAGTTGCAATTATAGAGGGAAATGTAATGAAGTGTAAAAAATCATAATGAAAGCAAAGATAGAGAATGAAAGGATGATTGCATATTTGCTTAATGCACATCGGAGAAGTGTCAAAGATGTGGGGAACAAGAGGTCACTAAATGAGAAAATAAAGCCTCTGGAGGAAAGGCACTGAATATTTTTCTTTAAATACAGACTTATTTGCTTGGGATTTGCTGCTTGAAGGCCAATGACTGAGGCAAGCAACAGAAATATTTTCCTAGGGGAGAGAAAAAATTTCCAAAGGAAATGGAGCTTCTTTTTTCTTAGGCAACTGATGCAGCAATGCAGTCTGACCCAAGGCAAAACACTGGGATCCAACAAGGGCTTAAAAATAGAGGGAAAACTTAGTCTGTACAGCCCGCCAGTTAATATTTTCTTAACAACACCCTTTATTGTCGCCAGGAGTCCTGTCTCAAAGTGACTCAGGTTTTGTAGGACAGGTGCATCAAAAGGGGGATCTGTTCTCAAGCCCTCCTGTATGGAATTTTTCTAATAGGATTAAATTGGTGCCCCAAAAACCCAACACATCCCACTGTATCATTCCCCAGTAATATTACAGCGAGGGGGCTGCATGCAACACGTTAATGCTGAGGACCACAAAATCTTTTTGCCAGGTCCAGATCAGCAGCACAAAGTGGGATGAAAGCCAAACCAGGTTCTCCTGTGGGGGTGTCCTCTGGGCTTCACTGCCTCCAGCACCTCTGTGGTTATTTAAAGGAAAACCCAGAGTGTCTCAGCTATGGGGAAAACTGAGCTCTGCTCCTGAGTTAAATGCAGTTACCCACCCATACATCCCTTTCCCAGCACGAGGCACAGCTGTGGCTCTGCATTCACAGACCTGTGGCTGGTTTTTGAGTCCAGCAGAAGAAAACAGCTCTTTCTGCAGAACATGGGGTTTCAGTACCTTTTTCTGCCCTGAAATGAGGAATGCTGTGAGCTGGGGGTCCTGCTCTGTGGGGCTGCTGGGAGAGCACAGCCCCAAGGGATGGGACCAGCACCCTGCAGGCAGCTCCCCAAGCCCACGGCACAGAAGGAAGCAGCAGCTGGTGGAGGACGTGGCTTGTGACTCCTTCACAATCACCACAGAGAAGCACAGGATGGGACACAAGGGATGAGTCCTCGCCTGTGACTCCCACCCATGTGGTGCTTTCTCATCCCAGGTGAGGGATTGGGAGCCCCAAGGATGCACAGGGTGCTCCAGGGACCAGTGGGACCAGTGCCCTCAGAGATGGGGCTGAGGAGGAGCTCACAGCCCACTGCAGCCCAGGACACCCACGGAAAAAGGAGAAAAAGGAATGGAACAAGGCTGCCAAGTGCATTTTCCCTCAAAAACCTATGAACAGCAGAGTGACACCCTGGGAATGGGATCCTACTGGTGCATTTATCAACCAAGTGATATCTAGACAATTAGTAGTTTTCTTTAATTTAGGACTAATTTTGTCCCACCAGTTTAAATTAAAGCCCCCAATAGGATAATTTCCTCATAATCGTAATTTTGTTACAAGCTTTTCATTAATCCAATCACAACTTCTATGATATTATTTGGCAGCTGATTGAGACTACAGGAACCACAGGGGTTCAGACACATTGTCTCATTTCTGATTTAAAAAAAAGTAAAATTAGTCCAATTAAAAATTCTTTTAGTACTGTCTAATATGTGAAACTCCCCAAAGTCAGGAGTGGAAAATCATCATTCCAGCCATGCAGCCCATCTGTGGGTGACAGCAGAAGCTCCATGCTAATGTCAGCCGTCCGTAGGTGTCTGCCTGTCTTTCCAGCTGTCTGTAGCAAAAATATATTTAAACAAAATTGCGGGGGTGCAAATATTCATGTTTGGGAATATTTGTCTATGGCTTTGGGGAATTTTCTCTGGAGTATTTTGGTTTGATCTCAAGGCTCTCTCAGCTCCCTGAAGCCTTACTCAAAGCATCCCAGGCCACGATGCAAATATTCAGCACAGAGTGATTCCCTGCTTATCTCATATTCATAGCGAAAAATGGAAAAGAGAGAAACCCAGAGGTGGGAAGGTCTTGTGGCAGTAATAACACACAGTGTTGTCAGATGGGGAAGCTTCAGCATGGAGATGCACTAATTTGTAGGGGGAAAAAAGAATAGAAAGCAGTGGGGATTTTAAAGTGAATTCAAGTCTTAAATATTGTACTTTCTTCAAGTCACACACAAGCACTCCTAACACAAAATTTTTCAGGCACATTTAAATGCCTAAGGGAGGTGACAGAAATCCCTTGAAATAAACACAACAAAGGAGTCAAAAGGGAAAACCAAAATTAATCTAGGCTGTATAATAGAAATGTGAATGCCGAGGGGATCTGTTCCCTTCTTCCCCATAAGCAAGAGCCCCCAGGCATGGAGGGGCAGCTTTGGCACTGGGGAAAGGAGGATTCCCCCTCCCCTCTCTGTGCAAAGCTGTGGCTCACCAGAAGCCACACCATGGCCTGGACCAAATTCCAAGATCAATAGCAAAGGCCTGCATCTTGTGTTTTGGTCAGGCAAGGCCCACCTGGAGACACCTGAGAGGGTGCTGGAGCCAGCAGAAGTGAGGGCAGGGGAGGCCAAGAGCCAGCGGGGCATGGTGGAAGGGGATGACCAAGGAGGCACAATAGAAGGAACAGGTTTTTCCCCCCAGCAAACAATATGCAATGATATGCAATGGTAAAAGGAGGGGGACGGGCACCAAAACACTCCTAAAATTGGGCCAAATATGGAAAATGTTTCTGGAGATTAAAAAAAAACAACAACAACAACAACAACAAGGTGTCTTTTAATAAAAGAGATATTTTGTATGGACATTTCAAAGACAAAATGCTCCCACTTCCAACTTCAATGCTGCGTTTGCATGTTTGCATTTCAAGTTGACTTCAGCCCAAGTGAGAAAAACAAAAAGGTTTAGAAGAGCCCAGAGATGAACCCCAACGTGTGGTTTGTCCTGGATGAAACCCACCTGAGTTTGCCACAGGGCCTTTGAGCGGGCCAGGCCAAGCTGCCCATCAGAGGGCCATGCCCCATGCAAGGCCTCTGAATTTTCAAGCTATTCCCACACCAGGCTGCTGAGCAGGAGGAATGGGGCTGTGGTGTTCCCCTCTGTGCACAATTCCCCTTTATTGAAAGAAGCTGGCATCTGCACCCTTCCATCACCACAGACCCCTTGATTCCTAATTAAGCTCTCATTAAGAGCCATACCTGCAGAGGCGGGAGGCCAGCACAGTACAACTGGCAGGAGCTTCTAATCCTTTCCCAGCCTCACCTCATAGGCAGAAAACAGAATGGAGCAATGCTGGAATTTCTGTTCTGTGAAATAATTGAGCATTTTGAAACATGCTTCCTGTCCAACTCAGGGATAAATCAAAACCGAGAAATTATTCCAAATGTGAACAAGAAAATTTCTCTCAGAGCTGCCCAACTGCTTCCACGCAGGAGACCTAGAGTGTAAAGAGCTGGTAGAACAGGGGCCTGTGAGGATTCCCACCTGTTTTCATTTTTCACATTTTCCTGTTTACACTCTCAGGATATTGAATCTGACTCCGCTAAGCAGCCTGTCGGACAAATCCGACTCTTTCCAGTGAGACCAGTTCTGCCCGGAAGGGCGGGAGGTGAGCTGCGAGCTGTGAGGCGCAGGCCCGTCCCTGCTCTCCCCCTGGAGCACAGGCCCAGCCCAGCCCAGCGGAGCCAGGGCCGCCTCACACCCGAGGGCAGCTGCACGCACGGTGAGCAAGGGGTGCTGCCCTCTCACACCCACTGTGCTGAGCTGAAGGCCTCGGCAGTTACACCTGTTCTACCTCAACAACATGTTTTTCTGGGATCTTTGTTTCTACTGCAGGTTAAACACATCAAGGCTTCCCTGCTCAGAAGTGAACATGGAGCAATTTCTGCCTTGAGAGAGGGTCAGGAGGGGTTACCGTCACACAGCAGCATTGCTCCTCTCCCCTGCTACCCCAGTGATCCAAGCAGATCTTTCCTTTTGTTGTAGCAGCTCTTCCTTTTGTGTCCTCAACGAAAAGGAATTAACTTCTACTGGGAGCAGCCAATGAGGTGCACATCAATAATTAGGGGTTCAGAGGCTTCATGCTTCTGTTTCCCTACATCTCTGCCAGCAGGGACAAAAAGTGTTGGCTTTCCTGCCATGCAGGGAGGCAACCAAGCCCCACATCCAAGGAAAGGAATGCCATGGTAGAGGTAAGGGGCAAGCAGCCAGAGCAGCATGTGTGCCAGGCACCTAGACCTGAGTATTTGGGGTGTGTCTGACTTTTGGCTTGTGAGGTGCCACTGTGTGCTAGGATACCCTAAAACCTGAGAGAATTTAATCCCAGCCAAAACCAGGACAGCCACAGTGGGTGCACAGGACTGTGCAGTTTTGCTGGATCAGGACCTGGGTGCAGGGAAGAGGCAGCAGAGCTGGAAATGCAGGGTCAGAGCAGTTCAGCCCTATATTCAGAGGGGCTCCAGTCCTAGTCCCTGTTGAAATTAGTCTTTGCATGGATACTTATAAATAAATCCAGGACACTGCTTGCGTAACAATAACATTTTGCAGTATCTGGCATTTGCCGCTAGTTGAAGGCTAAGCAAACCATGCTCCAGTGGAGCATAAAATTGCTTTTCCTTTGGAACAAGCAGGGCATTGTAGTAATAGGTAAAACTGTACATTGTGTTAACGGCTGTATTTTCACATTATTGATTTACATTGTGTAATGCCATGCAAGACCTGCTTTCGATGATATGTGCATCTGTCAGATCACAATAACTGCAGAGGGCTGGGTGCTGCTCGGGAAAATGAAGCGCTGGGATCCCGGGGCAGGTTCCCATCCGTGTGCCCGTCATGCCGAGGTGATGATTAGGGGGATGTTGTGGTAATTAGCAGGTCCCAAGTGTGCACTATGTAAATCAAGGCTGCCCGGGTCAGCTTCCACTCCCTGTGCACATCCAACTTTTCAGCATGCTTACTCCTCTGACAAGGAGAGCGTGTGGAAATGCTTCCCCTTGGCAGGTCCCCTCAGCTGTATGTGTTTCAAGGTATCCATGGGCTGCATTTTCCTTCCCCTCTCCTTTCCAGCTGTTTCCTGCAGGGGCTGGATCTGCACAGCCCTGGCATGGGGGTCCCTCCCAGCAGAGCAGTATGAGAGAGAGCCACCAGTGATGCCAGGGAGGGTTGTCACAGGAAATGGAATCACTAAACACACCTTCAAACAAGAGAATGAATAATTGGTGGATATTGTGCTTTGAATTTAAGGGAGTTCACTTCAAAAATGCAATAGTGAAGTGTTGATATCAGTCTGAAACATTTTTTAAAACACTATGTGGTTACTGCAAAGCTGTGTTTTACATTACCTGGCTCAGTGGTAAATTAGGTAAGCTTCTATTAATCTGTCATATCTGACTTCACTGCTTACACTGGCTCAAAGAGCTGTATATTATAACAAGAAACATTAAAATAATATTTTTCTTCCATTTTATTTGGTTATTTTAAAATGAATTGTCTCATTGCTAAAAGAGGAAGGACAGTCCCACATCCACCTTGCCAGACTAAGAACTGGTTCCAATTTTTTCCTCAGCTACTGATTTTCTGGCTTCAGGGAAGTCACATAGTCTCTTCATGCATTATCCCCTCCTAGCTGTAAAAAGACTCAGCCTTCCAGAGCTTGCAGAAGCCCACAGAACCCCAGAACAGACAGACTGCTCTAAAATCAAACATCACTTAAATATTTGTCTAGGATGTATCAGATTTAACAATCAGAGAGGTTTTTTTGTGTCAGATGGTAGTGACAATTTGGAATATTAAAAAATTTATCTAAGAATCAGCTCTTTCCAGATGGAGAGCCATGGACATGCCCCAGGTGAGGAACTTGGGGTGCTCAGACAGCACCTTGACCTTCCATCCCCTCACGATGGTGACATCTCATGGCTCTAGGCATCCTCATGAGCCAGCAGGGTTGGACCCAAAATGCAGGGGAGAAGAGCAGTGAACCAACACACACTGGCCATGCAGACTGCAGGAGAGGTGTGAGTGTGCACGGGATCTCTGTGCTGTGATGGATGTGTGCGTGTTCTCTGGTTGCCCTCCTCGGGCATGAAGCAGCTCAGCTCTGCCCCTTTGCCAGCCCCTCACAGGGCAGATGTAATTCCAGAAAATTGCTTTTGACCCCGGCTACCTACAGCAGCACAGAGACATTTTTAAAGCTCAGGCTGAAGCACTGCCTGTCTCCGGTCTGTCCCTGCCTCAGTGCCTTCGTGCCCACCGTGTGCTGTCACATTACTGAAATGGAGAACCAGAGTTAAATGAGAGCTTTGCCTTTCAGTTCACCTTTCACTGGCTTTCTTTCCTTATATATTTGTTTTCCTTACTGTCTCCAAGTCTTAATCTATTCTCTTTGTTTCAATTGAAAAAGTGGGGCACATTTTACCAAATTCTTATTTCCCACAATCCAAGATAAAATAAAAGATACAGCATAATCTTAGTTATTACTACAATGAACTGAAAGAAAGTCTAAGCCAAGGAAAGTTTTCACTCTTTTATCATTGATTTTATTTTTTTTTACTATTTACTCTGGTGCATTTGCATTGATTGCTTTTGAGGCTGCTCTGTTCTCCAGACCTGCAAGTCACTAATGATAAAGACTTTAACATTGCACGTTGTTTAAAATGTTAGTTGTCATCGACAGCTCGCAGAGGCAGTGCAACTCTGAACTTGGGTCTCAGAAGGTAAAAATCCTTTCAGTTTGTCTTTAAATACTTGGATAAATCCCGTTAGCTTTCTCCATACCATCAAAGCATTTGGATAACATAAAGCAACTGAATACATGAAAAATGTATCTAAACACGTTGTAAATCCCTACACAGAGGTGTTGCCGACACTACTTTTAACCCTAGGAAAACATTTCACCAATTACTGATCAAATACAATACAGCTAAATTTCACTGCCAGCACATCATTTTGATAATGGGCATGGAAATTATCCATTCAATAGCTATTCAGAAATAACTTAGAAAGACTGGTTTTCAGATTCTTCTGAGAATCCTAGAATAATCCCCTATAATCACTGTTATGAGATTCCACCAACATTTTTCCCTTTGAAAAGGGCTGTTTGGGGCAAGAGCATTGGGGGTCTCTGCCCATCCTGCCACGGATGAGTTCAAACAAAATATCTGAAGTCACCAGCACTTTGTTGGCAAAGAACTGGGGGTTTCACACTCTTACAGGACAGTCAAGGACAGGAAGAGGCTTTAGCTCTCCTCCACCAGCGTGGCTTCTCAGATGCACCTCACAACCCATCAAAATAAATTTTCTTCCTTTCTGACAAGGCAAACTTGCAACATTTTGTCTCCGGAGCATGGAAGAAATGAAACAAACAAAATTAAGTACTTAAAATAAGCAATAACTACACTTTGCACTTCCCTGCTGCTCTGTGACAGCTGCTAAATGTGAACCAGGAGTATTTCAGATTGTTTCAATTTTATGACCTTTCTTGCTGCTTGGTATAAGGCTGAAAGGATTCACTCTTCTTTAGGGAAATATGCTGTTTTCTGATTTACTGTACTGATTTCATAGATGTAAAATTTGGTCAGACTAGAGGAGATGAAGCAGAGGGATTGATGGATAATAAATGTTTTCATTCTCCAAAGTGGTAATTAGATACCAGACATGAGCATAACAAAAAGAGACCCTGACATGTCCAAAGCTTTAATTTCCTCTTCAGTAGCACAGATTTTGCTCCGTTATGAATTTCTGCTGCCCAGGTACCACAGGGTCCTTAGCCCAAGGAGAACTGGATTTCTTTCTACTTGAATATAAAGCGCTCTGAGGACGCCCTGCCCTTGTGTCCTCCTTGTCACCCTGCAGCAGAGGGGTCCCAGCTCCCCTGCCACCAACACCACAGTGGCTGTCCCCAAAGGGAAGCACGATCTGTCCAGCTAAAGAAAAGGGCAGCTCCTGGCCAGCAGTGCCTTGCCCCCATCCCAGGACCAGGCTGCTTGTTTCCATGGGTAATTATGCAAGGGGTTAATTGGGGGCATCGCAGCCCCCCCCGGGAAGCTCAATAGAGCCCAGCTTTCATGCCACAGGTGGGGGCTGCAGACACACACCCAGTGCTGGAATCACTGGTCTCTGTGGCAGTCCAGTGCCACCCCAGCATGGAGGTGAAACAGATGTGTCACCAGTGAGGCACCTGCCCAGGGAAAGGCTGCAGCACCACCAGGACCCTCATGCTCCCGGTCCACACCAAAATGGCAAAGCCATTCTCCCCCATCCCAAAACTGCAGGGTTCATACCCCAAAGGGCAGTGCATAGGGGTGAAAGAGTTAAACCAGCAAAACACTAGCATGAAAAAACCTTTCTAACAGCTACACACAAATCAGTTTTCACACACAAGCAAATTCAGCCAAAAGAGCACAGGCACAAACGTCCACCCCAACCACCCTGTGCTGGCCACCATAACATCTCCACAGTCAGAGGAAGAACCAAGCACCACAGCTTGTTCCATAAGCAGAACCATTTCCAAGCAGATTGGAGAGTGACTCTTACACCAAACCTGCTCACAATAACAGTGATACAGGGAGAGGCTGGTGGCAGCTCAGGGCTGTCACTGGACAAGCCAAGTCTGCCTGCACATCACTCAAAGCCAGGATAGGGGCTCATTTGTGTATGTGCTACTGCTCTGTGGCAATGGGATCAGGGGTGTTTTGGGGGCTGGAGAGGGCACACAGAGCCAGGCAGAGCTGAGAGAGGGGGCAATACTGAGATGGAGGGGCTGCATCCTCCTCTCTGCCGGACTGAGCCCTCAGCAGTGAGAGAAGCTGCATGTGAGGAATATGCAAGTCCCCCAAACCTTAGGGGTTTCCTTGCACAGGAGGAAGTGAGACTTCAGCATCAGGACTGAAAATCCTGGGCAACATTTCCAAGCCATGCTCCCAGCCAGGCCATAGGGGATGGGGCAGCCAAGGGGACCCACCTGCCCCAACACCTGAGGAACCCTTTAAAGAGGCTAGGCAGCACTCAGGGCAGCCTTGCTGCAGGGCTTCCTTTACATCAGCTTTACCTTCCACACAAGATTATTGACCTTTCCAGTGCAGTATTTAACAACCTCCATTCATCCCCACTTTTCCCTTCCCTTACACTTCATTCCTTTTGTTGCTCTGTAATAAGAGAGGCAACAGGGCTCATATTTCTGCAGAGCAGAGCATTATCATCCTAGCTATAGTTTCCTGGTATTTTTTTAACTTTTACCATTTTATTAAAAACAATTAGCTGAGAAAAAAACATCTTTTTTTAAATCTCTACATTATTCCTCTCATTTTTCTCTGAATCCAAGGAAGTCTTTTCAGAGGCTATTTGATTTGTAATTACATATGTTGGAACAACTGCTCAGAACGTGAGCTCAGAAAGGATTCTGACAATACTTTCCTAGTAGGCTTGGTCCTGCTACCTCTGAAGCCTGTAATGCTAATGATTTAATAAAATGCATGTGAAAACAAGGGCTTATTTCCAACAGCTTGTGTAAATGATGGATGCATCCATGCCAGAAGCTTTGGCCTAACGGACTGAGGAGGAGTTGGAATCGCAGCAGAACCAGGAGCCAAAGACTTTTGCTTGGCTGCCAGACTTGGGTCCCCTGGCTCCTTTGAGGCATCTGGCTGCAGGCAGGTATGACCATGAGGATAACACGGCAAGGGTTGATGATTTTCCCAGATAAATATCCCAGCTGCATCCATTTGTACTCAGAACCGTCAGGACTCTGTTACTGGTGTAAACTGGAGGAAGACTGGCCCCATGGTCTCATTTGGCCCCAGTGCTCCAAGCCTGACTTAAGCACAGACCACTACAGCTTGAAAGATGCCTTCTGGAGTTTTTGGCATATGTACAATTCTTATTCCAAAGCTTCCCCCTGACTCCACTTCTCTGTTTACCGTATAGGCTTTTATTTAAAATAGTACAGCCAGAGCATTGCAATTTTTTCATTTGAAAGAGATTTTTGAAATTTATTTTATTTTTTTACATTGCAAAAAAACTTTAAAGTGTATCATATTCAGTCAATTGGCTCGTCACATTTTTTTTTAAACTTCCCCTCCACCACCTTTGTTAATTACCCACCATTTGAACAAGGGTCTTCTCCTGCCTTGATCCTGCCGTGAAATCATGATGCTATATTTGTCTTTCTAACATCAAAGTCATTTCCATGGTCACCAACTGTGATGTCATAAACACATTTTTAATGGCTCGTTTACAGCAGGGAACAGAAGGAGAGAAGAGATTATGAGTGGAAGGAAACTCTTATCGATACACAACAGTTTTAAGCACAACTGTAAGGCTGAAGCATGCAGAAAACTTGAAGCCAAAAAAAAATATCATTGCTGAAATAGCTTCTCTTTTGTAGTTCATCCCAGCACAAAATTCCATTTTTAAGTTACTAGAGAACAAGCAACCCCAATGGATTACTATTATGTCAGTCAGCCCAGAGTTGTGCAAGTTACTTTGTAAGACTGGAAGGCAGCAAATGCATGTCCCAATCCATTTGGCTCCCTGCACAAACGCACACACACACACACACATTCCCAGAAACTCCTTCAGAAGTGCTTGGGCAGGGCACAGGGGGATCTGAACACTATTGGCCCACAGTTGTACTTGTCTCAGGGCCCAACAAGAACCAGAATTCCCCCAAGAGACACTCCAGTTGGACCAGAAGGTCCCTGTTTGTCCAGGGATGGCCGTGAGATGCCATAGGTGGTCCTCCCTCTGCATGGGGGTTGCCACATGCAGGCATCACCCAGGAGACAGGTTTCTTTCAGCAGAGAAGATGCCAGCTCCAACCTGAGCTTTTGGCTTCCAGAATAGCAGGAACCTTCAGGCTATGTGACCCCAGAGCCCAGCCTAACTCCCCAAAAGGCCCAAAGCACCCCACTTCTGTCTGGCAGTTCACTGGACAGATCACTGGTGATGATGCTGTGCTATTTTGGAGATCCCTGGCAGGTGGAGCTGGCTGTGGTCACCAAAGCAGCCAGCACTGAGCACAGCTCTGGTGCTGGGGGACGGAGCAGGCCCTGCTCAGTGGGGCCAGCAGGGAGACAGGAGACAACAGGCAGAGGCCGATGGACAGCAAGTTCCACCTGAACATGAGGAGAATCTCTTTCCTCTGCAGTGACCAAGCACTGGAGCAGATTGACCAGAGAGGTTCACAGTCTCCCTCAACAGAGAGATTCAAGAACCCTCCAGATGCAATCGTGCGCCATGTGCCATGGGATGAGAGCAGGGAGATGAGCCACTGTGGTCCCTTCCAACCTGACCCATTCTCTTGTTCTGTGAAACAAAAAACCTTGCTGCACCTTCTCAGGGGATGTCAGAAATGGCCAAAAAAAGGCTGCCACACTCCGGGATCAGCAGAGACCTGCAGAAGTCTCTGCTTGGAAAAGACTTTCCACACTGGGGTCCCAGTTAGCTGCAGCGTGTCCCTGCCCTCCTGCCTGGACCACAGCCACCCCAGTGATTCCCCTGGGTGGGCCAGCTCTGCACAGCCTGCCATCTTCCTGCACACCCAGCCTCTTCCAAGCAAAATCTGAGCCAAACTCCTCCCAGAGCCCACAGCAGGAAGGACTGGGGCTGCTTGAAGGTGCGAAGCCAGCCATGGCACTTGGCTCTCTCAGAGACATGATGACAAGGCACCCCTGTACAAGTGCTCCAAGGAGATTATCTCTCTCCCCTGCCCAAAGAAAACACGACAGTGAGAGGGAGAAACTCACTGGACAATGAACTTCCTATATGCTCATCCCGTGAGAAGAATTAATGCAGCTGTTTCCCCGCACCAATGCCAGGAGCTCCCCAGTAGGAAATGCTGTTGTAGCTCACACACTAGCAAGGGTGCATCTCTCAGTGAGCTCTTTCCCAGTGAGTGCTGCCCCGGCACGCAGGAGCTGGCATTTCACACACCCTCCTCATCCCCGAGGCACGGAACGAGGGAGCCACCATTTTGCTGCAGTCCCACAGCAGGAATAAAATGGTGGCATAGATGAAAACTGCCAGATCAAACACAATCCAGTTGCCTGTCACCACCTGCAGCTCTTCTCTGCCTTACATGTAACACTGAATTCTTAATCAGGTTAATATTTGATTTCTGGGTGCTTAAACAAACACCAAAAGAAAACCCACCACAAAAAACCTCACACCCTCACAAAAAGGATATAATGCCATAACAGACGATTAATGCTGCAGCCACAAAGTGCCGAGATGCAAACCATGGATGCCAGAATTTATATTTCCCCCACAAAACAGCAAGTGTGCAGTTCTGGTGTTTTTTCACAACTGGCTCACCCAAAGCCACCGAGAACATGTAGCCTGACACATATTCAACATAAAAAGGCTCAATATCTTTTCTAGTAGCTTTTGGAAAATGTTACAGTGGCAGGGAAAGTCAGAAGTGTTCAATTAGCTGCCCTTAAACAGTCCCCTCCCCATGTTACTCCAAATTGCTGCTTAAATACTTTTCAGAAGGCATTCCTGGAGGATGAAAGGAAAGCAGGCTGGCATGGGCTTTCCAGGGAGGATAGTTACTGCAGATCAGGCAGAAGAGAATTTGCTTTTTTTTGTTTGTTATTTGCACATATCTTCTGCTCACAGACAGAGTAAAGCTACCCTAAAGCCAAGCCTAGGCTTAGGAGCTGTACTTTTTCATTGCCTGATCTCCCAGACTACAGGAGTCCAGTCTTGTGAAAGAGCAGGTGTTGCCACTGCATAGTAGTCCAAGTTTAGCCTAAAATATAGACGGTGTCTCTATAGCACTAAATAGGGAAGCTGCTTCTGATGTGTTGTGTCCCTGCTTTACACTTTTCTGGCACTCAGAAATGCCAAATAAAATCAAAGATTTTAACAGTTCGTGCTTGGGTAGGAGACTGGCTTGCAGATATTTGCCACAGCTTGCAAGAGTAGGGCAGAATCTGACTGTAAAGTGCATTTGCACAGAGCAATTCAAAGACACTGATGGAATTTTGGCTTTAGCATGAATCACGGCTAAGGGAAAATCCGCAGTGAAGGTGATCAGCTGCAGGATGCCAGGATGGACAGGGTGTAACGGCACCTTAATCTGCAGCACAGGCTGTGCAGATCTGGGTGCAGCTAAGAGCCAGCAGGATGTCCCCAGGCTGGGCTCACACAGCCACCCTGGCTGGCACAAACCCCTCTTTTCTCTCCACGTGCTGCTGCCTTTGGCTCCCCCTAATTTCTGCTATGCATCGTTTGCATCATTTCTTTAACATCCTTACATTGAACGACCAGACTCTTTTAACTCAAGCTTCCTGACCCAGCCTTCCTTAAGGATTTCAGGAGAAGAAAGAAAAAACCAGACTCAATCAAACAAAAGGGAGCTCTGGCACCAAGCAACCCTTCTACAGGAAACATCACACAGTTGGGTTACTGTCCCAAAATCCTTACGTCTCACCCAGGGACACACATAATGCTTTTGGGAGCAAGTGAGAGCTGAAAGAGACACAGTAGTCATTCAGGAGCAGGAAAAGTTGTCCCATCCTGCAGACATTTGGACTTACTTCTATTTTCTTATTTATTTTAGTCTAGAACTTCATATGCATCTACCTGCAAAGTGCTAGGGGAAAGATGTATTTTGAGGAGAGGCTTGGAGGAGAAGGCAACGGTGGAGAGAAGTGGAGAGCGTACCAGGAGGAGGCTATAAGTGATTAGACATTACCCACAAGTGAAATCAACTGCTCCTCCTCAGCTTCTGTTTCCAAATGTGATGAAAACATGGGGAAGAGATACTATTTGTCAATGTTTGTCACAATAAAATATTAGAAAAAATGGTTTTGAGCATTTGGTTTAGTAAATAGTATATTTGCTTAATCAAAAGAACCCAAAGTGTCAGTTCATTATTATATTGGATGCAAGATGGGATCATTAAAATTCTCCTGTATATTGAGCAGCACCAGAAAATGCCCCTCATCAGGAAGCTGGGCATTTCTACCACCCCCTGGGAGAGCAACTGGACAGGCAAAATTCAGCATCAAAACTCAGTGGCAAAAACACCCCACCCTTCTGATTTCAAAGACAGAAGGATTAACACCCAAGTTATTAAATTAATAGCAACCATGAGGGAAAATATTGAATGTCTTTGCCTTGGCTTGCTGTGTTTTCCTGAGAAAGCTGCAAAAGGAAATTTGTCAGGGGTAACAGCTTATGTTGCTCCTAAAGGCAGCCATCTGGGATGCTGAGATTAGTATTTTAGATTTCTATTATCTGAAACTCCACTGGCGGACTTTGCAAAAAGGTGTTTATAAATTCTGTAGTGCAGTTTAAGTAAAACTATTTAATCTAGGGACTAAGAAATATGTGTAATTACTGTAGGTGGATAACGCTTTTTCACTGCCATTCACCAAAATTAGTTTACCAGATATTATTCCTAAGAGGTATAATTAAAATCAACATAAAATCCAGAACACAGTGAAAATAAAACATTATGAGATAATGTCTTTAAAATTACTAGTCCTCTGCACTGCAGTGGAAGCATAATCACTCTCTGGCTAGCAGTGTTTGTTTTCCCTGAGCAGGGATGCTTTGAACTCCCAGGCTTCCCAGCCGAGCTGTTACTTTGCAGCCCATTGTAAGAAGCAGATATTTAATGACTCTCCATAATAAACTCCTTCTCTAAACAGCAAACGAGAGAACTGCAATGAATGCAGCGTTTTGACACCACGTTTGGTCTCTGCGTTGCTCCCTGAGCTTCCATTTGAAGCAGACTGGAACATCCATGGGTTTTGAGGGAGGTTCAGATCTGGGCCCGTGCACCTGTCATTAACTCCTGCCCTGGCAAAATGTCCAGGGATGAAAATGGGATTCATGCCAGGGTTTTTTTCCCTGCTACTTAGTGTTGAATCCCATACTGAAAAGCAGGAGAAGTGCTTCAGAGCCAGGTACTTGTACCAGATGTTTAATCCTGTTTTCTGCTCCAACAGAAGACATAACCTGATGTTAGATGCCACCTCTCATTATAAATGTCTGGCCTTCCTTGTTAATGAAAGACTTTGTTTTCTTTTTGCAAATGTTATTAAGCAAAGAACAAACTGATTGTCTAAATTGATTAAGCAGATTCATTCCAGTGAAAAATTTATCATTTGTCTAGTTCATTTCATCAAATCAATTCAGAGGAAAAAGGCTCCATGAATTAAACTAATCACAAATATATATTTTAAAAGAAAGCCAGTCGTTTCTGGCAGGATACAGTTAGTGCAGTCAATCACTGAGACAATAACTGAATTTGAAAGTAGTATCTTGCATTGCTTCTCAGAAGCTTCTTTGTTTTTTCTTTCAGAAAATTGCTGTTTCGGGGACAAATTCTTCCCCTATTTGGTCCTATACATTCTGAATAAGCTTCTGTGGGTACCCAGGAGTCATTCTTGGGGGAAAACTCAAAATACTTAGCTGGAGTTTTCCATAAAACTACAACCATACACTAATTAGAAAGTTAACTGTGATAGGTCAATAAGAATTTCTGATTGCTTCAGTCCAAACTCTTGAAAAACAACTATTTATAAAAATAAAATGTCATTAATATACTAGGCTGAACACATACAATTCATAAGGCTCACTCACATCACAGTCAGAGAAAATTCCTGTATAATTTTTGCCTCTGTTCTCTGGATAAGCAAATGTTTTGGTTATGGACTTCGACAAGTAAGCAAGCAATGAGAGCTGAGAAAACAAACACTCCCAATAACAGAAGTTTCCTTCAAAACCCTTGCTGCTAAATCATGCTAAATGCCCTTGGTGTGTATTTCCACTGTCACTTTCGAGTGTTTTTCCCATTTTGTGCTGAGCTGGGGTCTACACTGACTGCCGCACCCTCACAGTGCCAAGAGACTGGCACTGGAGGGCAGGGATGGCTGTGCCTGGGAAGGTGCCCTTGGCACAGCTGGAACACCAGCAACAGAGCACAGCCTTAGCGGCCACCGAGCGCATGTCACTGGGTAACTGGTAAGGCAGTAACTTAAACATTCCCAGACATTCATTTGGGAGCGTTTAAGTTACTGCCTTACTAGTTACCCAGTGATATCCATGATCAACTACCTAACTTCTCAGAGTGAAAAAACCTGACTAGGTTATTTCATTTAAAACCTGTGTATTCACCATTCTGATTCTTTTTAGTATTCCAAGAAATAGAAAACACCTCTCATGCACACTTGCCAGCTAAGCCAGCCATCCCTTCCTTATGGCTCTAAGAACTGGCACTATTCTGGAAAGTGGGAGGGATGGAGCCCCTGGCAAGCAGCACCCAGGTGTGCTGGGAGCTGCACACAGGGCAGAGAGGGGAAGCCAAGGTGCCAGGTAAGAGCTCTGCCAGCTCCCACTGCAGTGCTAACAAACCTGCTGCCAGCTGGGAAGTAACACAAATTGGAACTGACAGAGAAATGTGACAAATTCATTATTAATAGCACGACTATTTTTTAATACGTAGAAGGCTGTACTAGATTAATAAAAACAGGCTTTTATATTCCTTTCTTACAGCAGTGATGCTGTGTGATCTGCAGAAAATCGAGTGCTGCTGCTGCTGGCTCTGGCTCTGGCTGGCGCTGGGATGCTGCAGCGGATTCAGCAGGAACAGGATTTCTCTCCAGGACACTGCAACTGCTGCACACTCCAGAAGGTCACGCAGGCTGACTCTGTGGCAGGCTGAAGCACTCACACAAAAGGTCAGCACGCTGTGGAAACCCGCACGCAGCTCCTCCTCGGGGGGTCAAACCTCTTGGTGTTCATTAGAATCTGCCTTGTTTTATCTCAACCTATAGTGGATTTTAAGGGAGATCTATTTTTTAAACAAAGAGCAACCCATGGGGTGTATCAGAGACTTGCTCACTCCAGCCCACTGCTCTGCAAACCAAAACTGCAGCAGCACAGGTGGATACCTGTTTCTCTCTCTCCACCTAGCACACACAAACATGTGTCTGAGCATCCACAAGCTCTCAAGACCTATATCTCAGCCTATATATATACATATACATGCATTTATAAACATATATATTTTTATTCTTACTGTGGGAATGTTTACCTCAGGTGTACAAACGAAACCCATCAGTGTATAACATAAATACTTCATTTCACATCCCATTAGCATTTACTCTTTCTATCTCTGCTATTTTTTTAACTTGTTTCCTTCAGAGGAAAAAAGCCATGTCAGGGGAAAAATATTTCAAACAAGTCTCAAAAAGGAGAAGTTCAAGAAAAATGCGTTCACTCACTCCTATTGTTTCCACCTTTAAATCTAAGCGTAGCTGCAACGCACAGACTACTTACAAATGACCGTAAAGAGTTTCATAGGAAAATAGTCCCTTAGAAAAAAAAATCTGATAACTAGCCGCTTTTTTTCCATCCTCCTTTACCAGAGGCAGGATGGTTCCTTTTACCATCCTGCCTCTGGTAAAGGAACTTGCCTTTACCAGAGGCAGGTTCCATCACCTTTTGCTGTTTCCCTCGCAGCCGGTGCCGAAGGTCTCAGCCCGCCCTGGCTGGCGCGCAGCCTCCCCGCACGGCACTCTGGCATCCCGGGCATCCCTGCCAGCCCCGCTGCAGAGGCACGGCCGCAGCCTGGAGCTCCCCGGGACAAAGCCGGGCAGGCAGTGTGCTCTCGGGAAAGCAGATATGACACGGAGCTGCAGCGGGCACTGCCGAGCCGTGAGCGCTGCCGTGCCGAGCCGTGCCGGGCCGGGCGCCGCACTGGCCCCGCTCGGGGCTGGGGACGCGCTCGGCCGAGCGTGGCGGCTCCCGAGAGCGATCACAGCCTTCCCAGGAGGGAAGGAGCAATAAAGCATGTGGCAGGCTGTCACTGCGGGGGGAAAGGGGCAGCTACGGCCCCTGTGAGAATTGCAGTGCGTGGGATTCAGCACCCGGCAGAGCCGCTGCCAGTCGGGAGCTGGGAATGCGGGGGGAAGGAGCCGCTGATGCGCGGGGTCCGTCACCTCTGTCACCTGTTGCCCCACCGCACCCCATTCCCGCACGGGCGGAGTGCTCTGCGGCCGAGGAGCCCGCACACGGCATGGCGATGTGCTGGGAGACAGCGAAGGCCGATTGCCAGAGCCTGCGGGGAGCCACCGGCCCCTGCCGCGCAACAAACAGCAAATTCCGTGCGTCCAAAGGAAAAGTTCCCATAGAAACTTTCCTGGCTGTTTAAGTTGAACGTAACACAAACCAAGAAACATTTCAGGTGGGGATGGAAGCACAAGGGGCCCCCAAATCCCCACGGCGGTGCGAGTCCTATTCCCTGCCTCCTGCCCCGTGGGTGCCAGCCCCTCGGGAAAGCGGCTCAGCGCGGCCCAGAGCAGCCTGGAAGGTCTCACTGCAGCTGCGGTTTGCCCAGCACCGCCCTGTCCATGCGCTGCCCAGGCTAACGCGGGGCACTGGCCAGGACTGTGCCCAGGCCGTGCCAGCCACGCCGGGAACGGCCGGAGGGGACCCAGGGCACATCCCGGAGTGTGCCAGCCACGGCAGGAACAGCCGGAGGGTACCCAGGGCACAGCCCGGAGCGCGCCAGCCACGCCGAGAGCCGGACACGAGAGCGGGAACAGCCGGAGGGGACCCAGGGCACATCCCGGGCCGTGCCAGCCACGCCGGGAACAGCCGGACTCGGGAGCCTCCCTGGCCCGAGCCGCTGAGTTAAAGGCCAGGGGCGATGGCATCCGGCGATCCTTGGAGCCGAGGCAGCCGCTGCTATCGCCGCACAAAAGCGATGCCGAGCAGCCGAGCGGCACAAAAGAGGTGGGGGGCAGGCAGACAAGAGAAACGGAGGGTGGAGCGAGACAAGAATGGGAGAGGAGCTGCGCGGACAAGGAGGAGGGGAGGGAGACGCGCACACACACAAAAATCAGAGAAAGGGAACGACAAGGGGATAACGAGGGGGGAAGAGACCGCACGGGGAGGGCGTTCCTCACCTGGCCGCTCCCTCCGCACTGCTCCTCTCGCTCTCTGCTTGCCCCGTGCTAGGGCGCCTGACCTCAGCATCAGAGCTTTGGGCTCAACGCCCATATCCAAGAGGATTCTCCTGTTTGCCCAGGTTTTGCGTTGCTACTGGGGGGGCTGTGATCAGCAGATCTGCAAAGGGACCTGGAGTAACTGGCTGAGTTTCTCACCAACAGCCATATTCCTCATTCCTATTACAAAAAATGCACCTTGGGTGATGCCACCGTCATCAGCATTTCCCTGCAAAACCAAAAGCTGGTCCCAGTAAATGCCAGGTCAGGGGAGGCATTGATCAGCTGAGGTAAACAAAGTACCTCTCTAAGGACTAGTCTCAAAACCAGGGAATGTAAGATGCTGATGGCTCACCCAGCCTCACTCCTCTCCTTTACAAGCACCCACCAAACCTGGGAGCCCCAGGGGCCTTCCCTCCTTCCTGCAGCCAAGCAGCCGTAGCAGCCTCACTGGTATTTTAGGGACAGGGTGGCAGAATAACAATAAAATGCAGAAGAGGAGAAAGATCCACATTAGAAGATGCTGTAGAGCTAAAACACACATCAGCTTTTGTTTCCTGATAAGGCCTCTATAAATGACAGAGTAAATGACAGAACAAATGTAAAGCTCCCATCATTCTCAAGGATATTTGAAAAGCTCTCATGTTTCCAGTGTTTCATAAAACAAGAAAGTCAGAAATGGAAAACACATTTTAAAAGTATGAACTTGCAGGGAATTCAATAAAAATGCATTTTTCTGACTGAAAAAGTATCTTTATCTTCAGGAATGAAAACTAACACTGGTGGCTAACATGGCTCAGGCTGGCAGCTCTGGCAGCTTCACCTTTGAGCCCCAGTGCCCCTCACACAGCACAGCAGCCAGCACTTCTCCCATCTCCCCCAGTCCAATATTCTTTTCAAGATTACATCTTTTTTACTGTTGTTGTTAATTTTCAAGATCATATTATTTTTATTAGGATTTTTGTCATTTTATATCTTTCTTTTTCCAGAGTACCAGCCTGATGTCATTCACCTGCTAAAATAAAAAATGTTACCACTTTTCTCTCTAAAGCCACTGCCACACTTCTGCCGCATTTCTGCTGTTACCAAAGCCACCGGGAGAGCTGCCATCACAGGAAGGCCCATTTCTGACCTCTGTGCTCTGTCTCTCAGTGCTGCGGCACAATTCCTCAATGCACATGGTCCAAACATGGTCCAGAACTGGGCAGGCTCTCCTTGGACCACAGCTCTCCAGAGCAAACAAAATATCTGAAATGAACAAAACCTGTCTGAAACTAACTGAAAGGGAATGCTGACATCTCCAGCTCTCCCTGTTTGAGCCTCCCCATGCCTGTGAGGAGAAGATTGATGAAAATAAGAGAGAATGGGGAAAGAGGTTAAAAAAAAGGAAGAAAATTTCTTGGAATGATCAGAAGTGACTCACACACATGTTCAAAGCCTAAAACAAGGATCATGGATGACTTCAACCTTGACTTCAGCTACAGTTTGACTGGAATAAGGATTTCATTTTCAAATGCTAACTTGCATGTTGTTATTTTTTCATAAAACTGGGGCCAACATCATCTCTGTCTTCCAGTAAGGCTAGAGCAGAGAATTTATGGGTGCAGGCATTAAAATGTTAATAACACTTTAAAAATATTTTGTTTTGTCTTAAAATACCCTCATATATAGTTGTTAGGTTTCAAATGTGCAAAGTGTTAACCTCCCCACAAAAGTAACTTGAAAGAAAGATTTTTGATCAGCACCAGTATTGAGACTAATTCAGTTCATATGGGTTGAGATAGCTGTGGGAGACAAAATATTTTAGAAAGCTGTTGCCCAGGATCTTTTACAATTTCAATTTTCTTCTCCAACAGAATGATGAGGTCTAACCCCAGGATGAGCTGCAAAACATCAGGCAGAAACCAGCAACAGGAAAAGAGGGAGAGAGCCAAGCCTCCTGCCTGCCACTACACAAATTCATATGTTGGGGCAACACGTTTCAGGTAATGGGAAATCTTTCCACGAGCACAGGTAACTCTCCAAATAGGCTCTGTAGTTTGAACTTTAATTTTTTTTTTTAATGGCTGCTTTTTGATTTCCAACACCGAGCATGATGGAAACAACACCAATATGTAATTTAGGAGTTATAATACATGATGTGCTTTGAAATAGGAGAGAAGTTTCCATTCAGTGGATGCAAAAATTGATAGAGAAAGTGGAGATGGGTTGGATTTTGAGAAGGCAGTAGGGGCATGGTAAATGTTGCCTCTGGGCTAATGTTGGAACCCTTCTCCTCTTTCACATTCTTTATCCATTCAGGATAACCTGGAACACAAAAAAAATGGGTTTTCCCATGCAGAGGCCTCTGGGAAGCAGTTTAGATACATGATTTCAGATGCAAAAACTTCTTTCCAGCCCAGGCCATCACAAAGTGGAGACATCTCAGTCTTCAAATCTTTCCCAAACTCTGTCAGGATACCCTGAGTCTTTGTGATCCGACTGAACATACGTCATGCTTCCTCAAGTTAATAATAGATGTCCCAGGAAAGACAGCTCTTGAGGTCAGGGAATTTTTTTTTCTTCTTTTTCTTTTTTTTTTTTTTTTTTTTTTTTTTTTTTTTTTTTTTTTTTTTTTTTTTCCCCTGTTGTGTTTTCACTTCTCTTTTGGAATGGGCGGGGGAGCCCAAGCGCAGCCCCGAGCTGCCGACCAGGCCAGCCCTCGCCACCTCGGCGGAGCCCGGCGGCTGCCAGCGCTGTGTTTGTCCTACACAAGCGCCCCTGAATGAGGAAAAATAAATAGAAGAAGCAAACATATGACTCTTCTTAGCACAAAGCCTCCCCACCTCCTCCTTGCTATTTTTTTATTATTATTATTTTTCCTCCTCCTCTGGCGACATAAAAAGAGGCTTCGTCTGCCCCTGTTGAATGTAAATGCCTTTGAAGTGGAACTAATCATTTCAAGGATAGTTTGCGTTGTCCTAACAACGCAGTTGAATTGCGAAGCCCCTCTTTTTGTTGAAGATATGTTTTCTTTCTTTCAGCTCAACCTGATGATGATATACTGCTTTCACGCTCTGTCCTCCCGCATCGTAAATCTGCGCTGCCGCCTCCCGCGGCCCGAGCTCCCCACGCCAGCGGGAGACCGGCTGCGGCTCCCGGGCAGGGCCGGGCCGGGCCGGGCTGGCCGGAGGAGCCGCGCCCGCGAGGGGGATGCAGCCCCCGGGAAGGGAGGGAGGCGCGGCTGGCCCCGAGCCGCTCCCCGGGCACCCTTCCGTGCACCGCCCTCTGGGTACCGCCGGTTTGCCCCCGGCCGGCATCCTGCATCCCCAGCGGTGCACACCCCGGGCACCCTTCCATCCATCACCCTCTGGGTACCCCCATCTGCCCCCGACCAGCGTCCTGCATCCCCAGCGGTGCACGCCCCAGGCACCCCTCATCCCCCTTGGTGTACCCCTCCAGGCACCCCTCCCTACTCGGGGTACCCTTCACCATCTCACCCAGTATCTCTCACACCCCTCCGGGTACCCCTCCATCCATCACCCTCGGGGTACCCTTCATCTTCCCACCCAGGTATCTCTTATCGCCATCCCCCTTATGCATCCCTTCAGGCCCTCCTCTCTTCCTCCCTGTCTGGGCACCTTTCATTCTCAATCCCAGGCACCCACATCACCCTGATGCTCCCCCTCAGGCTCCCCTCCATCCACATCCCTTCGGACACCCTTCATCCTCCCCTCCATGCACCCCGCATCCCCCGCGCTGCGCGCTCCGTCCATCCTCGCCCTCCCGCATCCCGCATTCCGCTCCGAGCATCTCTTCCCAGGCGCCGCGGGCACCCTCAGGCCGCCGGCCCGGCCCGCAGCTCCCGTTAATGCCATTAGTGACAGAGGTCGGGTTTCAATCGGGGCTCGGTGACACGAGGGCTGCGGCGAGTGCCTCGGAAATTCAGGTCAAGCGGCGCGGGCTCGGGTTTCACGGTCAAGGCTACCGGGAGGCAACCTCGGAAATGCCCCACGGGATGGACGGACAGACAGACAGACAGACGGACACACCATAGGCAGTCAGCAGGCGGCTCCCCAGACCCCTGCCCAGACCACAGCTTTTCTGAAGCACTCCCCTCCCTTCCCATCCAAGCTCTTTTGGGCTTGGATGCTTTGCCCAGCAGGTCCCATTCCTGGATCTCTGTAGTGGGGCAAGTTCTGGGTTCATTCCCCCACAGGCATTGCAGTCAGACAACTCCTTTTTTTTTTGTTTAGAACACAGAAACATAATTTATTTACTGCCTCCTATAAATTATTTACTACCAGAGTTGAGGTAGTTCCATTAAAGCCGCATGGTTTGTGTATACAAAATAGTTATCTGGGGACTCCTTTTGCCAAAAGCCACACAGTTGCCAGAGAGCAGGGAAAGATGGGAGCAGGAGGAGCTGACTGTGGGAGAAATGGGCCTCAGGAAGCAGCACAGGAATGGAAAGGAAAGAAATGGCTTTGCCCCCTCAGTTTATGAGACCTTACAAGCACAGAAACACCTGCCAGGCAGGAGCTGGGACCAGCCCAGGCTCATCCCTTCGTTCTGCTGAGCTGCACCAAAGATGGCACAGGAGATGACAACACAGGCAACCAAATCCACTGCAGGCTGTGCCTGTGCTTCCCAAGATGTGCCTGATTCCCCGGGACAGCAGCAGGGTACCAGCAGCATTGCTTTTCACCGTGCTGCTCTTGAGAAGCCTTGTCTCCAGAGGTGCCCTTGTGCAGAGCCACACTGGGACAGCACAAGGCACCATGTCCCTCAGCACGGGCTGGGGAGGGGGCTTGGAGGTGGTTCCAGCTCTCCCCCCAGCCCAGTGCTCCCCGAGGACGCAGCTCTGCCCTCTCCAGCTCCATCCGCCCGTGGGACACACAGGTGCAAGGCTCAGTGCCTCTGGCTGGTGCTGCCCCAGCACCCACGGCCCACACCCAGCCCGGCAGGCCTTTGCAGCAGCAGCAGCCTTCAACAACCTCCCAGGAGCTCAGCTCAGAGGAGATAAACACGGAAACCCGTGTATGCTCCCCAGGGGGGAGAGAGAAGCAAAACAGCAAGATAAATGAGAATTCCAGGTGAACATCAAGAAACTGTTTACCCTCAGAGAGTGGTACATTAACAATCATTCTGTCTACAAGCATCTTCCTTAGACAAAACTCACAGATTTTCCTGTTTTATAGGAGAAGGCATGAAGATGAATGAGTCCATCTCTCTCCCCCCAATATCTTTTGCCACCTCATGCAGGGGTGTTTGCTAGAGAAGCAGCAGAGTACTTGGTCTTGCAGTTCTAAGTACTCAAAACACAAGTCTGAGAAAATCAAGGTGTAAAGAAGCTGGAAAGCAAACTGCCAACTCCAAACAGCCAGGGCTGTCTCTGGTTGAAATATGACATTTGTGCAGTACTGATGTTTTTATATTTACATTAATAATCACACACCGGTACCCTTCTTGCATCTGAAGTTCTCTACATTCCCCATCTGTTACCTTCTAGTCCATGAATCTCAATCCCTTCAAGGGAATGCAGGGCCTGTGAAGAAAGGAGCAGAAATTGCCGCTTGCTATTTCCCCATCAGGAAATGCAAAAAATTGGTGAACTTGAATATTTAAGATTGGCTGTTTAATTTTATATTTTAGGAGCCTTGAATGCTTCTCATCGTGTTGGCATTGGGACAGCTTTGCTGAGTTGGAAAAAAAGGAATTATGTCCTTCTTGCATGGATTTGGTCACACTTTGTTGGCATTTTCTTGCCCAAATAGACTTTGCTCAAGAACATTAATACGTTGTTCCCATAGCACTTCATGTGTAAAGCATGGCAAACCTCTTTCAGTATACATTAAACCAAGGTGTTGTTGATTAGTGTGGATACACCGGGTTCTGGGCAGCCTGGAGCTGAGCGCAGGGGCAGACAGGCAGGACAGGTCCTGCTGCAGCACTGAGGGGGTTGTGGATTCTCGGGGCTCCACAGCAGCCTCAGAGCAGCTGAGCAGCAGATGCTCCAGCATTTCACCTTGGTAGGCAGACACAGCCCAGCCATAACTTATGCACGTTCTTCTTGGCTTCTTGGCTGCACGTTCTCATCTCCCAGGACTTTTCAGTGCTTTTAAAAGTCAAATTTAATAGCATTATTTGTAGAGTAGACACTGAGCAGGCAGCCTTTCCATGTCAGCTCCTCCAGCTCCTCTCAGACATGAATCACCACCCTGGAGGCTGAGATCTTCCCTCCAGGAGAGCAGCCCATGGGCACAGAGCCCTCAGCACCCGCCTGCAGCAGCCTCTGCCTGATGTGCATGAGACACCAGGGAGGATGGGGCTTCAGGTCTCCTGATTCATAAGCTGAGCTTGGAAATCACACAGCTCTTTCTGAAGAATGCATATAGTTCACGAAAAAAACTTTTTGTTTCTCCTAACACATTTTTGACCCCAAAAGTGAAGATTCTAATATCTGGCCCAGATCCTTATGGTAACCCCAAGAAACCTCAAAGACTGCCAATATCATAGAAGAACAGGATGAGTTGAAAGCGACTTTAAGAATCCTCTAATTCCCACCCCCTGCCATGGGCAGGGACACCTTCCACTAATCCAGGTGCTCCGAGCCCCGGTGTCCAGCCTGTCCTGAGCCCTTCCAGAGATGGGGCAGCCACACTCCTCTGGGCAATCTACTCACACAGAGTGTGAGACAAGGAACAGGCTCCCCATGGGCTACCAGCTGCAGGGTCACTGGTTCTGCTTGCACCAGCACCAGAGCCAGTCCCAGTTTTCCTAAAACAATAAACTTAAACAGCAGTCAATATACCTCTGCTTTCATTTCAAAGAAAATTAATTTTTGAATGTATTTTGAGTTCTTTAGGTACACTACCTCAGTAACCATGGAAAATTTTTATGACCACTGGCAAACCGACTACTTTTTAATTACTATCCTACCCAGCTGCTAAGCAAGTGCTTTATGATATACAAAAAAAAAAAAAAAATAGTTTGCAGGAGTTGCCAAAATATTTGAATAATTTTATTCCCTCTACATCTTGAAAATACACACAAAACAGCCCCTTTTACAATACAAAATGGTGATGTAAAATATGCATATTTTTCAACACATGTGCTTTTGTTTTTCCTCTTTCCATGTAATCTTTTCCAAAACTATCCTGCAGGGAGATTGAAATTCTCACTCAGCCCTTCATCCGCTCTTCGTTTATTGAGTTAAGACAGAAACAGGCGGTGTTCAAAAAAAAAAAAAAAAATCCTCCCCCAAAAAAGGAGAAAGCCTCAACTTGAAGTGTCCTGGGATAAATTTTAAAAGGTTTGTAAGACAAAAGAGTGCCAACAGCATGTAGCATGAGAAAGGCTTAATACTCAAAGAAACACCCTTCAAAATTAATACATCTGATGGAGCTGCAAAAGCCTCTTTGGTAGCAGCCTGCCTGCATTAACAATTTTGGACAGCCTGGTGCCTCTGAGACTCCATTGAGCAAGTGTTTCAGATACGTTTTCTTTATGATGCTGCAGACTGCCAATCTTTACATAGCATCAAGAATAGATACTCTTAAGAAAACATTTTGTGAATAGCCATAAGTAAAACTAAGAACAAATAAGCCTAATTTAAAAAAAAAGGAGAATATTTGATTATTCTCCCTCCCTCCCTTTCCTGCAGGCACCCCCTCCTCCCCTCACTAAAATGTGGCTGGATTCTGACCAGTGTTAGTGATCCAGGATACAACTCCACTGGGCATATGAGACCATGAAATATCATTGCAGCAGAATATGAAGATATTGCCTGGGGTTTTCATGCTGAAAACATTTAACTAGACCTTAAAGGATGATGTTCTTCCTTCCATCAGAATAGTTGCTGAGTCAAAGTAAAAAAAGTCCTTTTAAAATGCAGCAGAAGATGAGTCCTATCTGATTGTAAACACACTCTTGGACAACTTGTATTAAATGACGAGGGCACAGGTCGATGCAGCTCCCGAGGGCAGCCTCCATCTCCCTGGAGCAATTTTGGCTCCTCCATCCCTGCACCCTCCTGAAGCGGCAGTTTGCAGCACCAACCTCTGCTGAGACACTTTAAATCTCATTCTTAATATTTTTTTTTAATCTCTCCTCATTCAAACAGTCCCAGCTTGAGATAGCTTGATATATTACTACGCCTGTCAGGGAGACGGTGAGAATAATACGAGCAAAAAGGCCGGGCAGCGGCAGGCCGGGGCTGCGGCGGGAGCACAAAGGGCTGCGGGGGCGCGGCCCGGCGTTTCCGCCCCTCACCTTCCTTCGTGTCTAATCGCTGCTGAAAAAGCTCTGCCGCCTCGGACACGGGGCACCTTTGAAGTGCAGCGCTTTGGTTCCACCGCACCTCTGACAGCGCTGGGGCCGCTCTGCCTGCGCCGCACGGCTCAGACCCGGGCTGTGCCCCGTGTGCTGCACTCCCATTGCATCCCTTCAGTCCCGGGCTCTGCCCTGTGCCCTGCCCTCCCATCCCTTCCCTCCATCCCGAGCTCTGCCCTGTGCCCTGCCCTCCCATCCCTTCCCTCCATCCCGAGCTCTGCCCTGTGCCCTGCCCTCCCATCCCTCCTTCGCGGGGTCTGCCCTGTGTGCTGCCCTCCCATCCCCGTTCCCGGGCTGTGCCCCGTGCCCTCCCATCCCATCCCATCCCATCCCATCCCATCCCATCCCATCCCATCCCATCCCATCCCATCCCATCCCATCCCATCCCATCCCATCCCATCCCATCCCATCCCATCCCATCCTTCCCTCCCGGGCTCTGCCCTGTGCCCTCCCATCCCCGTTCCCGGGCTTTGGGCTCTCTGCAGCCCTCCCGTCCCTCCCTCCCGGGCTCGGGAAGGGCTCCTGCAGCAGCGAGGGCACGATCGGGCCATGCACTGCCAGAACTGCAACCCACACAATTCTTACACATCATTCCAAGCACTTTTTACCTGAGGAATGAGTGCCTGACTCTACTGATTAGGTCACCCTGAAGCACACCTGAGCATCATCTGCACAGGATTGCCTCGACGTTCTCCATATTTCCTCGCTTCTTTAATACTCTATGACAATTATAAGCTAAAGAATTTACCAATTAAGGCAAATCACAGAAGCAAATGTGGCTTAGTGTAAACAATTAGCTTCATGCCATTGCATGAAAATGTTTCATTAATCCACAGATTTTCCAAAACACTGTTTTATTAAGAAAGAATTTGTGGCAATTCTGGTGCCTTCCTTGGTTTCCTGTTCCTGCTGAAATGAGAGCAGCAGCAAGGCTGGAGTATGTGTACCCTCCACCCTGACAGCACACACACACACACAAACACACATCACCCTTCATTCTGCCTAGGCAGCCAATGTTTCATGCTCTGGGATATACCTCCCACATCAGGAGGCTGAAGGAAAAAAAATCACATCCCTGACTGACCTCTAGCATTGTCAATCTATTTTTTCTCTTCCCAATCAAAAAATTAGAAGCCAAATTCTTAAAGCACTCTTCATAAATATTTTCAAGAGGTGAAACAAAGATCAAGGCAATATACAAAATAGCTTCCTAATTTTGCTTTGTTTTATTTGTTTTATTCAAGCATCAGAAGGGCATTACGAGGCAGGCTGTGATGGTTTTTAACGATTCTGTTATTCCAACGTATCCTAAATATTTCCATGCATTTTATTCTTAATTGTTTTCTATTATGGGGCAACAAAGAACCATTCATTCTGCCTAGCAGAAACCTTAGTTTTGATTAAGCACTTCTGGTAACCATTTAGGGTGCTAAAATCTATCATTGCATTTAATTATCCTTGGTTTTTTATAGTTTCCTTTATTGCTCATTAAATTACTAAAGATGCTTCTGTGGTTTGTTCTTGAGGAAGAATCCAGCAAGAAACATATGCTGGTGAAAGGTTGCTCAGGTTTCCACAGCATCTGAAGCTGTCAGCATAAATTCACTGATTTTGTTTTATCAAAGGATAAGCAGCTCTTGTAAAACCCTGGCACTTTGGTCACCAAAGTAATAGTCACATAAAAGAGGCCTTTCAGGTACTGGGTTTGCTGAGCAGCATTATCCCAGAGTTCAAAACATTTGGGCTACAATTCAAAGCTAAGCAAATCATTTTGGCTGTGAACATGGATGTGAAGGTATTTGTTTTCCCTGGGCCAAGCCATCTTGGCATGTTTTGCAAATAACACTCTGAGATCTGCAACGCCCTTGGGGTGTGACCAGGAGTCCCCAGCCCTCACCCCTGAGCCTCTGCCAAGGCAGCCAGATGATGACCGCACCAGTGGGAGACCTGCAGGATGCCCAAGCACTGAGAGCACTGCCCACTGTTCCCACACAACACGAGAAATGGTCCCAGAGGAGCAACAGCAGCGTTCTGACTGCACCACACCTGCAGGTGCCTTCAACGAGCATCCCTTGTGCTGGGCCCGTTGCCAGCTGTAGCCTCTGGTTAAAGAGAGCCTGAACAAAACATGAGAGAACAAAACATGGTTCTCACCCCAGAACACTGACATAAGTGGTGACCATTTGGGCAGAAACTCTACTGAAAAAGGACATAGTCAATTTAGATTACTCATTTGTAACCGTTTTCCCCTGACCTCCTGATGCTCACTGCTCATTGCTTCCTCCTGGCTTCCTGGTGTGGACATCTGCCCCCTTAGAGGTGCTGTGGATGGGTCTGGGAGCATTTGCTCCTCCTGCATGTTCCTCAGCATCCTCCCACGATGCTGCAGCCAGGAAGACTCTGTTAGAGCAGTGTTTCACTTGGGCAAATCTGGCAGCCAAACAAGGGAGACTTTTCAATCTCCCAATAACAACACTGACAGACCAAAGCCACAAAACTGCAGTAAGTTCTTCACTTTCTCCCCTTCAAGCCATGTGGAAGGATGCAACAGAGTGTCAGATGAATCCCTTGTGGGGATGCACCATGTCCCAACACACTGCACACACGGTGTCTGCACTGTGTCTCAGCCCAAGAGCCACAGGTACCACAAGAGACTGAAAACCTGGGCTTTCCTTCTGAAAACCAGCAGCCACTGCACTCCTCCACCCCTCTCACCTCCCTTCCTTCTACAATGAATTCAAGTGTTCAATGTCATGTTCCCTGTCCAGGAACACAAAGTCTTTCCCATGCAACATGAAGGCTGACACCAGCACTGTGAAGCATCCTCCCAGCCTCTTCCAAACACCCAAAATCAACACCTCCCTCCTGCCCCATCCAAGGCCAGGGTGACAACATTTTGGCAGCGCAGTGCACCTTGGCTGCCAGGTTTTGCTTTACACCAGGCTTTGCAGCTTGGTGAGCTTTAAAAGTAACATGTGCTCCCTTTCTGATATTTTTTTCATTGCTTCCCTTGGCCCGTCAAGTTAGTGGAAAAGGGTGATCATAACACATGTGCCTGTATTAAATGAGTAATAAGATTACCAGCTGATGCTAGGACAGATCAGTGGTTTTATCTCAGTTTGGTTATTTTATGTAATATCGAAGCCACATTTGTATTTAAACATTATATTACACTGTGGTTTTGTAATCTCAAATGAAAGCTATCCAGTCAATTCTCTGAGACTCATTATGTTCTCAGATTCCCTTTAAACTGGTCTTATTTTGAACTATATTTACTTAACTGTCAAACCATAATCAGTCTATATTAATACAGCAGGGATTTCCCCTTTCCATAAATTTATGCACTTTACCTTTTATCAGCTTAGCAAATAACATGGCTCAAAGGTTTTACAGGTTTCCTATTCTTCTGCTGTTGCCTTTTTGCTTGAGCTTGTCTTAGCTTTCCATTTAAACCATCTTGCAGGCCCATCCCAAGCCCTAGCAGTTGCAGCTTCCCTGGGGCAGGATCTGCTGTGGCTTTAGAAACCCCAAGCACGGGGAGTGGAGCTCTGTGTGCCTCCAGTGTAGGGAGACAGTGTCCTGAGCACGAGGATGGCAGGGATGGGAGATGCCAGGTGTGGTGCTGGCAATGTCTTCCCTGTGGGCTGCTTTAAGTTCAGCTTTTTGTGTACTGGACCCAGTATGGCCAAAACCACAGCATCATCATCCAGGCAAAACACCTTCCTTCCCTCTATTTGTGTCTCTCAAATCAGCTGCATTTAAATAATTTCCCCATCTCTGCTATCAAACCGTTTTGACTGAACAACAAGGACATCATCCAAACTGCAGCATTCCTCTCATTTGTACTTTGCCACGTGTCAACACATTCCCTTTTACACCTCCCATAGGGCAGAGGTGTTTTACCCTCCCACAGGGTGCAGAGGAGGCCCTGATCAGCTGGGCTGAGCCAGGCTGGAGCAGATGCAGGGGGATCAAACGCCCCTGGCTCCAGCGCACCTCATGGCACAGCAATGACCAGCTTGGGATGCAGTGCCCTCTGTCCCAGAGAGGCACATCTCCCCTGTCAGTGAAACATCAGAAAATAGGAAACCCAAACTAGAAACAAAAGAATGTGGGTGAGGGACAGGAAAACATCCAGAAATTCTAAAAAAGGTTCATCCATGTCCTGCCTGTGACCACAAAGCCAAACCCAAGGCTGCTCTGAGTGGTCCTGCTTCACTCCCTTTCTTTCTGATCCCGCATCCTCAGAGCCTGAGCCCACCTTCAGGGCCTGAAAGGCACAACAAAACAATTAGTCATGCTCCATAAAGCTGCCTCCATCCAGCCACCCATGGCTCTGCCCAGCACCTGGAGGACACCAAAGTCTGTGCTGGGAAGAGCCAGCACAAGGTGTCCTCACCAGTTACAGGGCCAAGGCCCACCTGGCAAAGGCCCTAGGTGGCATCTCTGAAGGTGGGAGCACCAGGAAGCCAGAGCTCCATCCCTTTGATCAAGGCATGAGCAGCCAGATCCAAAACTGAGGTCAGAGGGTCTAGGGGCAGCACCGAGCAACCCCAGCCACCTCCCCACCAGGCATCCCTACAGCTCTGAGGTGACCCAACACCTCTGCATTGTGTTCAGGTGTTCTCACCATAGAAAGCAGCACTGGGAACCAAAGCCACATTGCTTAAGGGGAGGAAGCAAAGAAGCCCAAAAAAGACAATATTAATAGGCAATTAATGTCAGGACAGCACACACCTAGAGAAGTGATCAGTGCTCTCTACTCTAGAAAGCTTTTCCGTCCATCTTCACTTCTGCTTCTCCTTGGGGAAAAGACAGAGAAGCAGAAGCCTCCGAAGCACTGCCTAGCTGCTGGCAGCAGGGCAGGGACCCCCTCCCGTCCCCTGTGCAGGCATGTGTCACCCCTGTGCCCCAACCCGCCCTCCTGGGGCTGCTTCCCGCAGGCTGGGGCTCGAAGGGGTGACAGCAGGAGGGGGGCTGCCAGCAAAGGGGATGGGTCTCTTTGCCTGGGCTTGGTACCCCAGAATCAGTGCAGAGATGGAACTGGGGTGGGCTCGGGGGGCTGGACCTGCACGGTGACCCCAGTGTGCCACCTCTGAAGTGACGCATGAGCTGAAACAGCACAGCTGCTGTTTTATCAGTTATCTGTGTTAAAGAGCTCCTTCCCCCTCACGACTGCTGCGTCTCCATGCTCGGATGGGCAGGAGCCGGATGTCAGGGCTCCATTTCGCCGAACGCAGCCGTTGGTGAATGGTGCCTGCAGGTGGGAAGAAGCGTTTCACAGCCTTGCAGTCGGGGTCTCAGCAGTGATCGCAGCATTTCAGCAGCTCTGGGGAGCTGTCCCTGCAGCACGGGGCGATTTCCGCGGTGCTCTCGGCTGCAGCCGGCGCTCGCAGATGGATCCCCGGGCAGCGCTCGGCGGGCGGGCCGCGGAGCCGGGCTGGAGACAGTGAGCTCACGGGGATGCAACCGGCACACTTTAAAGCGCATGAAGGCTTAGCAGAGGCAGGCAGCGCTGGCAAAGCCCTCGCTCCGTTGGTGTCGCCCCTGCGAGCTGTCGCGGCGTGCCCGAGGCCCCCCCGGCCGAGCGGGCTTTCCCATCCACCCGCCCCGGCTGCGCCGGGCTCCTGATCTCTCAACTGCTAATCCAATCTCCCCCCAAGCTGCTCCGGGACTCTGATCTTCCCTCTTCAGCTGCACCAGGCCCGCTGATTTCCCCTGGCTTCCTTAAGCCTCTGATCTACCCTTCCCACTGCCCCCATCTGGAGCCTCGCTGTGTTCCCCCCCACAGACAAAGCCCCGGCTCGGCTCTGCTCTGCCCAGCTCAGCCCAGCCCAGCCCAGCCCAGCCCGGCCCGGCCCGGCCCGGCCCAGCCCAGCCCAGCCCTCCTCTGCCCAGCCCGGCCCAGCCCAGCCCAGCCTGCCCGCCGCTGGGTGCTCCCGGGAGCTGGGCTGCCCTTGGCACTGGGGACAGCCGGACCCCCGGGCTGGCCAGGTCCCTGCTCTGGGGTGACTTCGTGCCCAGGGCAGGTCCCAGGGCACAAGGAAGATGCCAAGGAGACACATACACTTGGACTATAGTCACCATGTAAGAGTGTTTGGGCCCCTAAAATCTCTGACTCCCACAAGCACCACGTGGTTGTAGAATTTGGGCCCTGTAATTTATCCGCACGGACACTGACACCCATAATGTGGTGATGCACATCAGTGGGTGGCAGAGAGAGGATAGCTCCTCACTGCTCTTCAACAGAAGCTGCATCTCTGCCAAGCAACCATGGAGGAAATAGGAAGCTGAGAGAGGGAAACAGGGGAAGCAGCATCACTGCTGCCAGAGAAGATCTCAGGAGCAGGAAAGGACCTTCCCCATATCATTGCCTTCTGCACTGCAGGCACATAAACCGCACAGCTCCAAGGCCAAACTGTGGGCGAGGAGTTATCTCCCTTCTCAAGAATATTTGCCTGCTAATCGCAGTGAATTATCAGCTAAAGCAGTTTCATAATGAAGCAATAAGACCCAATGAAGTTGATGTTATCATAGGATAATTGACCATGTCAGGCAGCCAGATGCCTCAAGGCAAAAGCAAAAGCTGTTTAACATTCCAGAAGGTCAATCAGCAGATAATGTCCATTTCCTCTGAATTTATTGCCACCATATTGGCCATTTCACTGAAGGAGCTTTCAGCAATTTCATCCCTGATTGTATGTGTATATACTTTTATTCGTGCTCCAGAGTTGTAACAGCACTTAAAATTTTCTCAAGTTTTTCAAAATAAAAAAGTGAGACAGTTTGACTATGGGCTCAGAGAAGCCAAGCTCTGAGCAAGCAGTAGTTACTATAGGAACTACAACAAATAAGCTTCTGAAAGTCTCATCTTGATGAAAACTTCAGGTAACCCATGCATTACTGCTGTTCCTACCTTCAAAACAAATGCAAGTGGTGCACAGAAACCTGCTGCCAGATGGTCACAGTAAGAAAGAAGTCACTGCCCCTAATCCGATGCCTGTGCCTGCCATGCCCAGAGTTGCAGAAGTGGGGGAAAGTGGTGCAGCATCACCCTCACCCCACCCTGACGTGGGCTGCTGTGAGAGAGGTGACACAGCCGGAGACACGTCCCAGCAGGGTGAGCCCATCACTGCTGGGGCACAGGGACACAGCACTCACCAGGAGAGGTGACACAGCTGGAGTCACAGCAGGATGAGCCCATCACTGCTGGCAGCACAGCCGGGCTGTGGGGCACAGGGGCACAGCACTCACCTCAGCTCCGCGCTGTGCTACCCGCAGGATCCAGCTCTTGCTAAAAGTACATTCACACACGTTGCCCCATGGCACCTGCCTCCTCCAAGCTCTGAACTGACAGGAACCAGCACCTGCCCAGCCCCGGGGGAATCCTTCCCAGCTCAGGGTCTCTTCCAGTAGAGCCAGGGCTGCTCTTTGCAATTCCATGCTCCAGCACGGAGCAACTCACTTGGAAATAGGCATGCATAGAAAAGGGAGAGGGCACAGCCAAAAAATGGCTTTGTGTAGTTGTACAAGGCATCTGATCAGCTTAAACAGCTACAACCATCCATATAAAAGCTATGTTCCCTCCAACACAGGTAAAAGGGAGGTTGTTTCACTGAGTGCCTGTCTGTCATTTTACAGCAAAGAAAATAAGAGCAATGCAACTTTTCTGTGAGATGCACAAGCAGGGCAGGACATGTCCCCAGCCAGCTCTGTGACAGGAAGAAACTGAGGCAGGGAGAAGATACTTGGAATATCTGCAGGGGAAAGGAGAACACATCCCAGCCTGCTTCAAGGTTGTCCCTCAGTACTGATACCATTAAGCACAGCCACGTCCCTTCAGAGAGCTCAGTGGCTTTTTGATAATGTGATCATTTCCCTTCTCATCTGCAAATGAAGTGGTATCTCTTGAAGAGGTTCATATACTGGAAAAAAGACAGAAATTTTTTTTGAGAAGACCCAGGTAACATCAGGGCAAACAGGCCTAGGCCAAAACAGGAAAAGAAGTGATAAGACTAAGGACAGATCTATATTCAGAGGGATGATCCCAGCATGTGGAACCTGCTCTGGACATTCTGCCCTTCCACTGGCTGCATCACACAAGTCTGTCTTCAGACAGACAGTCCCAAATCTGCCCAGTCCTCCCCCAGTACTTCTTTTCAATACCCATCACCACTGCCACCCCCTGCTCTGGGCCTGAGCACCTTTGGAGCTGGCAGGCTCAGAGCCTTCCCCAGACACCACAGGCATCCCTTTCCCTCCTGCACCCACAATTTTGTCTGATCCAGACAAATCCAACAGGTGGGAGAGGGCTGAGAGTACAAGGCTTTCTTCCTCCTCACCCTACTCTACTAGCAATAGCTCCTGATGGCCTCCCATGGAAATGCTGACCTCGCTCAGGAATCCTGCACAAATTCTCCCTGATAAAACAGATGACTGCTACCGTGAGGCTGAGCAGCAGCTCCTAAGGGCCAGCTCCAGGCAGCTCCTGAGGGCCCACACAAGCCAGAAAGAGCATTTCTTACAGCAGAGGCCAGAAAAAGGGCTGCTGCAGGAGCTGACAGACCCCTTCCCTTGTCCGTTCATATATATTTTATACCTTCCTGATATCAACAATCTTGAGTGATCCAGAAATTCCTCCAGATAAAGCAACATAGAGGCTCTAATTCAGCATGGAAGTTGGATTTTCTAATTGTATTAGGGATTTATACACTGAGTTAGTAAAATACCATATGGCTCTTGTAATGCAGGCTGGTTTTTCCTTGGCAGTCTGTGTAAGCTGCTAACAGCAGACAAGGTCATAACATGTCTCCTTATCACTGCTTTATGTTCTGGATCCCAGTCCAGCTTTTACTGCATGTCATCCAGCAGACAGATTGGATGTACTTGCTAACCTCTTGCCTTCCCAAAAGGATTTTCATTCCCAAATCTCATGGATGAAGCACCACCTCTGGGTTGTCTTCAAAGCTATTACTGCAAGTCTGTGTTTAAACCTTCCAGTCAGACATTATCCTGGGGGGAAACCCTGTTCTAAATATCACTTCCAGTTTCCATCCTGGCTCACAGGGACTCAGGCTCCCCATCCTTCACCCCAATACACCCTGCATATCCTTGTCAGAGCTCCAGCCTAGCAAGCATGAAGATCCTTTTTGCAAGAGGTGCCCAACCTCTGTGGATCCCAGGGGCATGGTTTGCACCAAACTGGCCCAATAAAAATAAATCAAACTCATCCATTCATATATAGCCCGTGTTCTGAGTTCCATGGTGGTTGGTTGGCTACCCCTGCTCGAGGTCATCACCTCTCCAGTGGTGGCACAAGCCTGTGAACATGTGGCAATTCAGACTGGACGCAGTTCTTCTACCATTTCCAAGTGCTGCCAGTCAAACCAGATGGAAATCAATAAGGTTCTCTTGTTCTCTTCTCCTTGTTAGTAACTTCTAAGCTGATGTTATACACATCAGTCCAGCAAACAACTTAATACAAGCAACCAGAAATGCAGACACTGCAGGAAGTCACCCAGCCTAAGCAAATCTATTAAATAGATCAAATAAATCTGTGAAATTAATGGGCTGGCCCAAGAAAAAGGAAAGGGTGGGGAAAGGAGGACAGCTGCTCTCAACTATACCTCCAGACCTCTCCACCAGCTCCCCTCCAAGCCTACCTTTTCCCACCAAAGGCCACACAGCGTGCCCAAAGGAGGGGACAGCACAAAGGCTGTGAGTGCAGCTGCCCACATCAGAAGGCAGGTTTCCTGTGCAAACTCCTGCTGGCAGTTGGATGCTGTTTTTTGGCTTGGCTTCAGGAGTCACCATCATTTCACAGGAGCAGAGCCCTGCACTCTCTTAAATTAACCACCTCAGGGTCTCCCTGCTCAGTTGCACCCCGTCTGCCTGAAGGGCAGAAGTGTAGGAAATTCTCCAGATTTCCAGGAAAGGGAAGGCAATCCTTTTTTTTTTTTTTTTCCCTCAGGGAAGCAATCAAGTTTAAAGTCTGAATATTCGGCCCAGAAGCAGTTTCTCACCAACACACTCCAAGTACAGAAAATAATGACAAAGGCAGGGAGCAGCCATTCTGTCACAGCTGCATGACCGGCTCCCAGTCAGCCCCCTGCGTTAACCACATACATTCACTTCACAAAATCACCACAGAAAGCTATAAATGATGCATGAAAATTAAATGAGAGAACTCCAACCAGGGCATGAATCCCAAGCCACATGGCCGGGTTGGGCAGAGGGGCAGACAAAGCAGAGGCAGACAGAGCACTGTGTGCTGGGAAACCAAAACAACCTCCCCAGCAGTCGGCTTTTGAAAACCAAAGCTGCATTTCAGGAGGTGGTTGAAACAGCATCAGTTTGAAAGGTATAAATATTCTAGAACAGGAGGAAAAACAGGCTTCATCCAAAGCTCAAGGCATGTTCAGGGAGACCACCCCTAAAGTGAGATCAATTTTAAGGAGAGGAGTTTTCCATGGCTATGTGTTCACTTATGCATACCAAAAGCCCTGGTGCAGTCATGCAGCTGCAAGCAAGGATGGCACACAGGACACAAGGATGGCACACGGGACCCAAGGATGGCACACAGGACCATGGGGATGGCACACAGGACCAAGCCTGGGCTGTGCTTTGCCACAGAGGCTGCTTCGTTAGCACTGCACATGGGCTTAGTCTGTGCCCTACCTCTCCTCCTGCTCCTTCTTCACCACAGCCACAGGCATTTCTGCAACAGCACTGCACGTAAAAGCATGAATGTGGGACATTGCCAGGGAGATACTGTCATCCTACCTGGCTCACAGCTGCCCAGCTATTAGAAATAACCTGGACTTCCAGAATAACCCTTCCAAAACTGGGGACTGCATGTTGAATCCATATCTCTCAGAAGGGCTGCCAACCCAACAGAAAAGCACCTTGCTTACAGTGGGATTTAGATTTGCTCATCAGAGCAGAACTTGCAATTGAAAGGGAAGATGGAAGAAGAAAAGCCAGGAGATGGTCTTCCAGGTTTGTATTCTTTAGCATTATATGTGCAAATGGCTGATGGACAACCTGTTGTCTTCAGAGGCTGGACAGGAGGGTGTAACTCCAATCCAAGACTCTTGTGTTTGCTTCCAAACCTTGGAAAGTCTACAGCCAGCACCAGTTCTGGACAGAGGACATCTGCAAGAGACTGGAGCTCTGAATATGTTGCAGGCACTGGATTCAAAGACATGTCTAAGCAGGGGGCAGAGAAGCAATAAGCAAATCTTACCCACAAGAGCCTGGGATTCCTTCCACAGGCACAGCTCCCAGTGAAGCCAACAAGCCGCTCCCCCGTAACATCTGCAGAAGGAAATTGCTTTAATTGCTCTAGATACAATAGCCAAACCTTAGACCCTAATCTGGCTGCCTAATACTCTTGCTCCGCTGAAAATAACTCTTGTGAAAGCAACCAGCTGGGACGGAGCTTATCAGGCGGCAGCACGAGCAGGACAGGTCTCACCCCACAGCCCATGCCCGGGGACCCTGCAGGAATCCCTGCTGAGGAAGGGGAGCTGCTGTAACCCCTGACAACCTCCAGAGCTCCTCTCCCTGTGCCCACAATGAACTCCCCAAACTCCCTGCCTGGGCACCACCTTTTAAAGAGTACTGTTTGACGCATTCCCTAAAATCTGTGCAGGATGGCCAGGGCAGGGCTGGTTCGACTGACTCCCCTCTCCCTCCTGTCCCTTGTCTGCCAGAGGATGCAGAGGGCAAACCCCATTTCTCCCCACACGTACAAGCCATGCCTAGAAGGAGCAGCACAGCACTCAGCTGGTTTCCTAAAAGATGTCATAACACAAAAGATGAATATCGATCACGGTAATTTTGGATTCCTGCTGACTGCGTAGCATGGGTGACAGCCAAGCACAGCCAGAGCTGCAGTGCCTGGAGTTACACAGCCACATAAAGAGCCAGTCAGGGTGCTGCCCATGTTGCCTCCCATCAATAACAGGAGCTGACTATTAACAGAAGACAAAACATGGTGAGAAAATGTGGAAAATGTGTGCACATCCAAACAGCAAGGCTGCTTGCTTCTAGGCCAAAATATTTATGTAGGTACCAGCTTTAAAAATTCCTTAACCCTTCTGTTTCCTATGTTAAATGAATCAACTGCAACCAAAATTATCACATATATCTGACATGCAAGCAGACAGCTCCACATATGTAAGAAGAGCCAATAATTTTTAAAAATCCATGTGGATTTCAGGGTTTTCTTTTTGTCAATAATTTTTCTACAGAAAATGTATTCTTATAAGGAAAGTATTTATGGTTCCATCAAGTATCCTTTTTTAACCCTCAAGATATTTAGTTTTCTTTAACCAGTTTGAGTAATATACAGGTGAATTGTCTAGAAAATAATCAGTCACAAAATAACCAACAGAGTTTGATTTTCAAGCTTTTTTTTTCTCATGAAGAGTATAAACTCTCAGCAAACTCTAACTCACAAAGAAAAGGAATAACTATTGTGAAACAATTTGCTTTCTGACCATTTTTTAAATCTCTCAGAAAATGTGCTGAGCAGAAAAAAAGCAACCCAAAATCACAAGCCAGAGTCTCATCTTGGGAAGTAGATTAAAACCAGACATACCAGCTTTATTTTTGTGTCCCTTCAAAATTGATTTTAGACTTCCTTTAGCTTCCAGAGTGCTCTTTAGCCTCTGTCCCAGTCCCCACATGTGGTCCCACCAGCCACATCACAAGCCCTCACCCAGCACATTTGCTCTCAGCTGACGCAACACATGCCAGCACACAAATGGCTTCAGCAAACACAGCTTCCCTTTGGAACAGAGTTCTTCCACTGAACACGGTGCAGCTTGAAAACGAGAACAGAAGCTGTATTTTACTGGCTGATTGTGAAGGAGGTGCCCAGATACCCAAGTGCTGCAGACACTTTGCCTCCTTTCCTGAGCCTCTGATTTTGCTGTCCCAAATGCCAATGGCCCAGCCTGGCTGCCTGCAATGCTGGCACTGCAGTCAAGGGTTTTGGGGACCTGACTTGGAATTCACTGTGTTATTATTTCTGGACATGACTTTGACACAAGAAATGTAAGATATTATTTATTATTTTAATTATTATTATGCATGTTATTCTTATTCTTTGACCTATTATTATCATCATCCTAATTATTGTTAAACAGAGGCACCTCTGCTAACCACTGTCCTTTTGGTCATTGCAAAATCAATCATCAATCAAAATCATTACAAGAGGTTAAAAGTTTTACAGCCAGCTCCACAACACTAACTCTACCAAAATCTATGCTATCCCAGCAACTCATCCTCCATTTCTCATACCAATGGAGAAAGATGGATCAGCCCAGCTGCATTTCTGAAATAAACATCTGAAGACATTCAGGAAAAGGGTGTTGCACACTGACTCAGCACTGTACAGATCTTTAGACAACTACTGGGATGTCCATCCTGGCTCTGACATGAGCACTTCACTTGGATGCTGGGCTTTCTGTACAGGTGGCTGGTGTCTCAGTGACTTGGGCAGCATTTACATTGCCAAATTAGATCCCAGTGGCCCAAGCAAGGCTCCTTTCATACACATCTCCCTCTCTCCCTTGACTACAGAATGAGACAGCTGAGGTTGTTCAGCCTGGAGAAGGGAAGGCTCCAGGGACACCTTTTTGGAACCTTTCAATATTTGAAGGAGGCTATAAGAAAGGTGGGGACAACCACTTCACCAGAGCCTGTTGTGACAGGACATGGCATGGAGGTTTTGGGCTAGGAGGGGTTGATTTAGATCAGTCTGTGCAGGTCCATGCAGGGCTGTGTTGAGCCATGCACAGAAGGGCTCCTGCCGTGCCAGGAGGATGGGAGTGCTGTGCTGGACCCACTCAGCCCTGAGAGCCCTGTCTGTGCCTGCCCACGCATGGAAAAGCACCTCTCTAACGCCCAGTTACAGGATTATTGCCCCTGGGGTGGACTGAAGGCTCCTGGGACAGCAGCAGAGGGACAGCAAAGGCAACACAGCCCTGCGAGGAGCTTCACCCCTGCAGGGACACGAGAGGGGAGGTCAGTCACCCAGAGGTGGGCAGGGCACAGTGCCAGGCTGGGGGTCAGCAGGGTTTGGTTCAGAGGCTCTCTGAGCTCAGCAGGGTTTGGTTCAGGGGCTCTCTGAGCTCATAGATCCCATTCTCATCTGACCCAGCACACCCAGGCTTTGCTCCTTTCTTGGGCACAGGCAGAGCCCGTCTGCCCATGGAGGCTTTTATCTCATGCTAGGACAGAGACTGGCCTCTCGGGACAGCTCTGCCTGCAGACTTCCAGGTGATCCTTTTAACTGAGGCAGCCATCTATTTCAGTGCTTTGGGGGTTGTTTTTTTCCCCTTAGCTTTTTCCAGGAAAATATTAGCAAGCAGAATTTGTGTAGTAAATGTACCTACAGGCTTAAAGTGAAGGAATTTAAAATAGAAATAGATCAAATTGTAAATATCATATCATGCACACCTAGGGTCTGATCTGGTGGAGATTTGCTTCTGAGAATAATCCCTGTCCAGGAAACTGCAGCAGTGCCTTTGAACTCAGCCAGACTACCTGGGAGAGCAAGGGGTATCTCATAAATACCCAGCAAGGGGAGTCTCAGACCCTAGGCTGCCTTAGCCAAGGTGTAAAGAACTTTGGAGTTCTCATGACCTTTGGAAATGTTGGTAACTTCTGGTGATATCACAGACTGCCCCACAGACCCCTGGTGCTCAGCCATGGGCCTTCCTACACAGACACATCCCATCCCAGGAGCTCAGGGGCTGCCTGACTTCCATTCTGCTTTCATGGCTTTGAGGTCTTGCTGCTCCACATCTTCTCTGTGCATAAAGAAAGCAGTTTGGTAGTGGAAAAAATCTACCTTACAGCTTTCCAGTGAGAATGGATGTCTGTCCCTCACAGTTCCCTCGAGAGTCCTTTCCCAGCTGGGATCCTCAATTGGAAAGGAGACTCTGAGGCAGGACCAGGTGTATTGGGCAGCCCACAGCGCACCATTGCTTCTGCTGCTGCATACAAATGCAAAGGTAGAGCCAAGGCTCTCTGACAAAATTCTCACCAGCCACATTTAGATCTAGCAGAGAACGAGACACAGACCATGCAGTCCAGAAGACTAAAATCAGTGAATGGTACAAGGTTATGAAAAATAAATTAAGCACTCCAGAAGAAAAATATCTCTATCTTTCTGCTTCCCACAACTAGCTTGCATCCTGAAACTCTTCAAAGCAAAGTTGTCGTTAAACAACAAGAAGAAAAAAGTCTTTGTTTTAAATGTTGCCTTTTCCCATTATATTAGGGGTGAAACATCCCCCTCTGCCTGTGCTGCAGCTCTGTGCTGGATATCCCACACTTGCTGCCCAGGGATTGCTCTGCATGGAAAGCCAGCACAGGGCAGAGGGGAGGAAAGCAACTGTGCCCTGCACCCAAAGAACAAGTATTCTGACCTAGAACAGGACCCCTGGGCATAACCTTTATGTTTCTTTGATATTCATTTTTCTTGATCTTGGCAATTCCTTTTTCTGCAGCTTTGGGTTAGGTGATGCACATGCACTAACTTCTGCTTTGGCTTCCAGGTAGAATTACAAATGTATCTCCTTGAAATATTATCAAGTCTGCAAACAAGTTTTAGTTTTGCAGGGAAAGATTTTTACTTACTTTCTTCTCCCTGGTCTCAGTGATGACAGTTCTGAATTTTTTCCACTATTTCTGTTTAGTCAGGAGCGCTGTCCTTTGGTTCAGATTTGTTCTCCACTACAAACTGTCCATGCTGCTCAGGGTGTGGATTTCTCACCTTTGCTCCAAGCAGCGCAGGCAGCAGAGAGCCCCACCGAGCAAGATGGTGTGTGAAAAGCAAGGAATGCAATAAATAAGTGCCACTATTCTGAATTAATTCTGAAGACTTCATTGTTAACTGATAATTAGCAGCCACAGGGTTAGAAACATTAGTGGAAGAAATATCTACACCTCAGCCTGGATGATATAAAGCATAAATTCTGAGATATCTTTATATCTCCAGATCTGCTTTAAATCTCCAGATGCAGGGCAGCCAGACAAACCAAGCAAAGAACTGTGGGCAGCCCCCTCCATGCCAGAGGTGTCACCACCTGCAGCAGCTACAGCTCCACACCTGCACCAAACCGCGCCCTGGTCCTGGTGCTCCTGGTGCTCCTGGTGTCCCTGCTCTGGCACGGCACGGTCCCGTGGCTTGGTGTCCCTGCTCTCCATCTGCATCGGGGCACCTTGGGCAGGAGCTGCTGCCTTGGGCTGCCAGGAGAGCTCAGGGAGCTCCGGCTCCACATCAGCTACCCCAGGCTCAGCCCTGGCCCTCTCCTTGCCCAGATACCCCCGGCAGCCTGTGGCTCCCTCTCTGGGGGCCTCTGCTGGCTCCCAGACCAGCAGAGCGGAGCTGGAGGATCGCAGGGCCTGGCCTGGGCCAAGGTCTCCAGTCAGGCTCCTCCAGGTCTGTTCTGGAGCCTCTGGCAGGCTCAGGGTGGGCCGGGAACAGCGAGTCCTTCTGCATCAAGTCCTGCTGAAACCCCACGTTAGTTGTAATTTATTTACTGCAGAGAAGGATTGCCTTCTCCGTGCCCTAAAACTACAAGAGAGCAATGATTTCTGTTTACAAGACACATGATTGGCAAGATAAAAATATTCTACTTATTCTACGTTCAATAGTCCAGTGATTTCATGTCAAATCTATGCATAAGAAAGCCATATTTTTTTGCCTTGCTTGTTTCGAGCCCAGAAAGTGAACGAGGACTCCAAAATAAAGCCCAACAGTGCACGGGGTTATGTTCAGCCCAGTGAGTTCCTGACTATCACTGCACAATGCAGGCAGAAGCTGCACCATTTCTGGACTAAGAAAAGGTGAAATATAATGTGAGGCTGGTTCACCCTTTCACACCACATGCCCTTATACTTCACATCTCAAGGGCCAGCACAAAATGTTACTTTACCACTAGGCAGAGTGAGGATATGGTGCATCCAAGTTTGCCAACATGACATATTCATGTACTTCAGATTTGTTTAAGACACAACATGAGGGCAGCAGGCATTTGGAAGTCCCAGAGGTGGTTCCTGCAGAGAGAGCACATGGGAGTTAACCCAGCAAGGCTCTTGGATCTGGCAGTGAGGAACATTCATCTGCTGAACGTACTGCACACAAATCAGGGCACAGCAAAGCACAGCAGCGCCTTGGCTCCCCGCAGCCCTGGTGCACCCTGCACAGCCACCCCTCTCTGCCCGGCAGTGCTGCGCACACAGCTCAGCCCCAAAGGCCACAGCACCCATGGACTGCAGAAAAGCTGCTCATCTGCAAGGGAGGGCAACTGAGCACTGAATCAGCTTCTGGAGGGACTATGCAAGGCTGTTTGCAACGTTGGCACTTTCCCTAGGGAGCGCTTCCCTTTCGTGACAGTGGAGCTGGAGGTGATGAAGGCTCCTGGATGAAGCCTTTGACTCTGCTGTGCCTCGAACCAGACTGGAAGTCAGAAGGTCTTGGTCCCAGCCTGAAAAAAGCCTTTTAAAGAAGCCAGACAGAGATGCAATGATACTGTTTATTACCCAAGGCACTTACAAGTGCCCAATTACTGCATACATTTGTAAGGAGAGAAAATTAAATCCAGATCCCACCTTCAGATTAGGAACTTTCCAGCTGCCAGTCCCTTCTGGTCTCTAGGATGCCTCTAGGAATCCTGCACTGCCTCAACCAGGGGGAAAATAGCAATGGTTGCAAAAGACCCTGGTTTTGGTATCACATCTCCTTGAGAGGCTGAACTTCCTTGCTGCCTCTCTCCTTGCCCTTTCCCAGTCATAAGAAACAACCCATGGCCATTCAAGTAACAGAAGCAACACCACTGTGTTATTGACATGACCAAATGTGCAACTGAGTGAAGGTGAATTTCAAATATTAAGTGCCATTTTGATTCAGAGGACATCAGTCACCTTAGAGGAATTAAAAAAAAAAAAAAAAAAAAAAAAAAAAGAAGAAATAGCAGCCTGCTTTCAGGTATCCCAAGAGGAGGAGTAGAACAAAACTCATCAAGTGAATAATATGTTTAGCCTCAGTTTTAATTTAAACCACATTTTAGTGTCTCAGCATAGCAGGAATTCCGTTACTTCATTCCAGCTGACATCATTGCTACAAATATTTCTGTCCACATTTTACATGCAGCTATGCAGTGGTTGTGTTAGAAATTCCTGTGCTGGAAATGGCTGGAAAAGAACCTGACCTTTACAAAGTTGTTTCTTTTGACTATTGCTTCTAATTCAGCCCAAATTCAAGCTCTAATGTGGAAAAGGCTACTAGTCATCAAAATTACAGTTTTATCAGCAAACCAATAACCATAACACAACTATTCACTGAGAACGAGTGGCAAGAAATAACTCTGCAAACGCATGGGCCCAACACAGCAGAAAAAGTCATGGGGGCCAGCAACACAGGTGCACAAAGAAAAGTAAGATCACTAAAATTCCTAAAATAGAGAAATATTTTTTTTGAAATATTCACAAGTATTTCAGTCAGAAAGCTTATTCTAATTTGGTCAAATAAGCAAGGAGATACACACCAGCCTGCAGTGTCACCAGGCAAAAATGTCTAGGGGGAATATCAGCATTTTTGGCTAAAACTCACATTTTGAAAAGAGGAGCTTCAGAAAGGCCCTCCACAGTGCGCTGGGTATATGGGAGAGGGGATGAGAGCATTGTTGAACAAACACAACATGACTTCATTGCTGGGGACAGTCCTGTCACAGGCAATGACAGGCAAAGACACTCCCCACAGCAGCTAATAAACCATGTTAAAGCAGTTTAATTATCATCAGGCTGCACAGATATGAAATGGGGTTTTGGTGACAGAAAAGCAGAAAGTACAACATGCCAGAAAAATGGCTGGCAGTAAGCATATGTCATTTCAGCTTGATTAATTTTCCCAAAATTTCTCTCTAGCAGGGTTGGAGACAAGTTTCGAGTCACCAGAAAAAATTAAGTGCCCCAGAGAAGAAACACCTTCTCAAGTACCTGTGATTTTTCAGAATCAAAGAATCATATCAATGTCCAACCTTGCCTAGCTCTGAATTTATGGAGGCACTTTGGGAGTGATACCCAGTGAAAAATCATTGAGTATTATAGGCAGAGGATAAAGGAGAAAGAGAAACCATGTAATAATCAACTGTCAGGTTGTTAAAGAACAATACAGGCAGAGATAAAAGAGAAAGGTTTGAAAGCTTTCAAAGTGAAGAGGCAGAACGCATTATTTGTGTTTAGTTAACTAGATAAAAAGCACACTGGACATACATATTTGATTTTTCAGCTGGACTGAATTGACAAACCTATAAGCCTCAGAAAAAAAAAAAAAAAAGTGAAGCAGATGAGTCACCCCCAGCTGCAGCAGCAGTGTTGGGGTGAGCCTGGGTGGAAAAGGGGTGCTCATAGCTCCAAGGATGGTTGGATCAAAATGCTGAGGAGATTCTTCTCAGAATTACTGCATTTGGGCTGCAGAATGCTTTCACCTGCAGGCTCTCAGCGGGCAGAGGCAGGAGCAGGACATGCATTGCATTCACCCTCCTGAGGTGCCCCCGTGTCCGAGGTGCTGCTGCCCAGCACTGGGCTCTGCACAGGGTAGGAGCTCAGGGAGCCCAAGGGGATGGCAGCAGCTCTGGGTGACAGTGGCCTGGGAGTGCAAAATCACACAGTGCTCTGCTCGGTGCCGCATTGCACAACCAAATCACCGCTTTCCAAAGCAGTCCACACTGCCCTTTTCATTTCACACAAGTGTCCCTCTGATCTCATGTCAGCAGGGACAAAAAAGTTGGCTTTCAAGGACTAGTAAAAAATATCGTTCAAAATAAAACATAAAGAAAGATATTAACGAGAGGAAGGACAGAGCAATTTCACAAAGCCACTGGAAGGGGTGGAAGGGTGTCCCCTTAAGCAGGACACAGGGGTCCTCCACCAGGGAGACCCCCTTTCCAAAGTGCTCTGCCAGCCTTGTAGCTCACATCAGGATCCCATTTCAGCCTCCCTAGTATTCAACACCATATTTCTTTTTCCTCTCTTCCTCCCTGCTGCCTTAACCACCGGTTTCCCCTCTACATTTGAACTTGACTAAAGAGTCTTCAGTTGAATAATAAATTCATCAGATACGAGGTCTTGGTCACCCTGAAATGATTAGCTAGTGTGGGTCAGATTTGTCAAGTAGTTTGGACTGGAAACTATGTGTTCAGTGATGGGCAGGGGGATAGGGTTGCTTCATGGCTGAGGCAAGTGATCTACAACACACAGATGGAGGCCATGCACTCAGCCCCTCTCTCTCACAACTTTTTTGAGCTTTAAAAAGTAGAACACATCCTGTGGGAGCCCAGCAAACCAACAGCAGGATTTCCAGAGAGCCTGGGATCAGGTAAAGGGCAGGATGTGCCCATAGCTCACAGCTGAGGTTAGGCTGGTTAGCAGGAAAACCTTTGTGTTGGAAAAGTTCCAGCTGCCAGAAAAAGCTTTAAGAGCCATGCAGAGGGAGAGGAGCAGTTCTGTCCCCTGTGAGGAGAGCAGGGCTCAGGAGCTGAGTGTGTGCAGCCCCATCCCTGCTCCAGGGAGGGTTCATCTCTGACAGCAGGGGAGGAGTGCTGAGGAGAAGGCACCTCCTCAGGTAGCCCTTTTTGAATTGCTGACACGCAACAGAGAACCCAGAGCTACCAAGAGGAGAGGAAAGAGGAGCATAAATTACCCTGGCTCATAAGCATGTTGTGCTGTGCAACAGAAGCAAGATAATGACGTTGGGAATGTTTTATTTTGTACTATATTTCCCAATTCCAAGGAAATTAACACCACAAGCTTTCAGCAATGCAAACTAACCCAGAGGGCACCTGGCGTCCCCCATCCCTACAAGAGGATGCTAAGTTTGCAGCTATCAAGAAGCAAAATCATATGCAAAGAAATCAAAGCCAACACCAAAACTAATGTTTTTTGCCATCTGCCTCAAGTCTCCAGCATTTTCCTGTGCATCAGAGAGCACAGCAATTCCCCACACCACATCCCTTGCAGCTATCCCAAAACTTTGTTAAAATTCACTACAATATTAGATAGATGCTGATACGAGTGTGGATCACAAACTCACCCAGGCCTTCCCATCCTGTGTGGGCACCCAGCATGTCAGAGAGCCAGACCTGCTGGGAACGGGGCATAGCCCTGTGCATATCAGTTTTGTGTCTCCCAGGGTACAACAAAACTGCTCTCCAGTCCTTCCTGGTCTCCCCAGGCCTCCATGAATTCCAAATGGAAGAGGTGGGTAGATTCAGCACCAGGGTAATGTGTTCTCAGAGCATCCCCTCAGTCTGTGGTGGGGGACCCTCATCTGGCTGCATTGCAACCATCTGTGGATATGGCTCCAGCACAGGCGACTCCAGGGCTCTCTGTGAAAGCCAGGTGTTGTGGGGCTATCTGCAAAGGGCTTGTTTTGTTTTCTGAAGGAAGAGAAAAGGGTTACAACAACCTGCATAGTAAGGAGCAATGGTGTTGTCTTGACCTCGGCATTCCTGACAGGAAATTCAGGATCTGGCTGATGTTGGTTTTTGCTTTGTAAGACCTTGATCTGCTCCTTTTCTGCTGACAGCATGGATGGGAGAGAGTTTGGAACCATGCAACTGGGCTGCAGGAGTCTGGAAGGTGAAGGGGAAAAATGCCGAAATCCACAGAAAAGTAAAGGGAAGCTGCAGGGAGAAGAGGCACATTTTGCTAATTTTTTTTTTTATATTGCAACAGCTGTGCTTACATGAAAAGGATCATTAACTGAAGATGCACAGAGTACCAGCACGTCTACAGAGGCTTTATACAATTTAGGAGATCACTGCAGAGTACAATGCAGGATCATTTAAAATTCACAAACAAATACTATAAAACACCTTTTGTAGGTATTTTAATGGTCCCAAACAAGTACTGTGTACTACTCGATTGATGCAATTTTTCCTTTTTACTAAATCCCATACGTAAAAATCAATCTGTTCTTTTTAAAAACAGAGACTTTTTTAAATATGCTATTTTAAAAGAATAAAGACAGCTCCCACTGAGATGTCTGTTTAAAAGTTCAGTACATTCTGCTGCCTTATTTTATCTAGCAATGATGAACTAAAAGAACACTGAAAATTCAATCATGATGGCAATAATATTTGAAAAGGCTATAAAAAAAGGAATTATTTAGGTGGTAAGAAACATCTTTTGCTGAAATTCTGAACTCTGTATTTCCGTAACATTACATGAAAAATAATATGAGCCCTATGCAGAAAATGTGTTTGGTGTGCCACTTTGATGGAAACAAAACAGCCTTTTAAAAGCATGGAGAAATGAAAGGTGATTTTTAAAAAACACAGGTATTTACAAAGAGCCACTTACTCAGTATTCTGAATCATGCCATTCCCCCTCTTATAGTTTAGCCATCTCTTGGATAGTTTGCATAAGTATGCATTTATTTACTAATCTTCAAAGAGTCCCCATTTTTCCTAGCTTTCCACTGTAGTCATTAGAGGTCACAACCCTGTAGGAAATATGGGCTGCCATGGTAACACAAAATGTCTGCTACAGGCTTAGTGTAATTCCTCCCTAATAGAAAAACAACAGCAGCAAATCCTGCCTTTGATAAATAGGCTTATACGATGTAAGAAGCTGCTACCTAGAAAGGTGTCTATTACTTCAAAACAGCTATAAATGAAATAAATGTTATTAAAGGAAAAAAGGGGAAAACAAACTCATACATCATTAAAAAATAAATGTGACCAAGGTACACAAAGGAGAACATGGAAATAATACGTGTGCATCTGCAGTGTCTCAGTGAATACAGGGGGTGAAGTTTTCAGGGCATTGTGCTGCAGACCCTCAAACTGCTCAACAACAAGTGTCTGCTGAACTCTTCTCCTTGCAAATGTTTCTCATCACAAGGAAAAAGGCTGCATTTCTATGTGCCTGAAAAAAACAAAAATTGCTGAGGAGATTGTCACCTCCCTGACTACAACAAGGTAGCCTGCATTCCCTGCTTGGAAATTCCTACCAAAAATTGCATCTGGTTCTAATAGATAATTACTGTTTGGGAGGGAGGAAAAATAAAGGTCTATTTGATGTGATGGTTCACGGGCATTACGGGCATTTCAGTGAAATCCCACCTCCCTGGCACACTGGCAGAAGGGTCCTGGTGTGCCTGGCTGCCTCACCAGGGCAGGTATTTGGGAAGGGCTTTGGCCACCTCACCTGATGCTTCCAAGTCCTGACCACCACTCCCAGAGGCTCCCATCTCCTCTGTCACCTTCCTCCTGCCGAGCTCACACGTGAGGGACTGGTTTTCTTCAATTCTTTAGCCAAGGTTTTCCTCAGAATTTTTTTTTTTTTTGTGCCATGGGTACCTGCCCCTGCCCGCTTTGCATCCTGTACACCCTTGGTGTGTCTGCAGCAACAGAGACTACCCCTCAACCAAATCCTGTTTCTCCTTGTCTTTTCTTTACATTCCTCCAGCCAGTTTTCAATCCAGACAGCAGCAGTCATATCTCCACCAATCTGAGTTAACTTTTCAATTAAAAACTATTGCATTACCTCTACTCCATTCCCCAGGATGTTTGATTTACTACTCCTTTTTTCTGGGTTTTTTTTTTTTTTTTTTTTTGTTGGTTGGTTTTTTGGTTTTGTTTATTTTTTAAAAGACTTAATTTTGCCTGATACAGTACAGTTTCTCTAAAGCCATCTACTGTTCTCTCTGTTTACAGTTGGTGCTCCCATTGCTTTAGGCACCCACTGCCAAGATGGAAAACTCGATTTTCTCAGGGTTTGCATTGCTTTGCAGCAAGACAGAGGCTACTGAATCCCACACACCCATACTGAATCCCACGTCACCCAGGACACCCTGCTGAAGATACCTCTCTGCAAGGGGAGAAGAATCTTCTCCTCAAGATACGAACCCCTGTGACTGCCTGTCAGAGGGTCTCTCTGTGCTTTAAGCCCATGCCCAAGAAGAAGAGCTTTTCCAATGTAAACAGTTCTATATGTGCAGGTATGGGGGAACAATCCCATGCCAAGGAAAGTGAGTGAGCTGGGTGGTCCCACAGCAGGAACTGATGGAGGTCCCGGATACCCTCCAAGCATCATGCTCTCACTGTCTGTCTGCAGCTGCTTTCTGCTTCTCCAAAGTCACAGAATCATTAAGGCTTGAAAAGATTTCTGAGATCATCAAGTCCAATCACTTGTTTACATATTACCCTAAGAAAGTGGAGGATCTGAAGTAAATTTTTTGAGTATAATTCCTTCCTATTAATGAAAGTAAAAGCTCTTCTCTGCCACCTCATGTCACCTCATCTCACAGCCAACAAGGAGCTCCCCACATCTCCATCCAGCCCCCAGCTGACTCCTGCATCCACGTGCAAAACCCAGAGGCACCACATGGACAGGAGGCAATGCTGGGGCATCCGAGCTCTGCATCCAATGAGCAAATCAACCTCCCCTATCAATGAAGTTTGACTAGGTGCACAGCTCATGTAATATTGGTAAAGTACAAGGAAACATGAGACTTCAAATAAGTTACAGACACCCTCCTGCACAGAGCTGCCACATGGCATCACAGGGCCTCCAGCAGCACTGCCGTCCCACTGCAAGTCCCTGTGCGGTGCAAATTACCATGGCAGGCAACTGCTCTGAGGAGGAAGGGCTGCTGCCTCTCCAAAGGTACTCACACAATTTATTTTAACAAGTGTAGCTTGGTTTTAATCATCAATAATTCTTCTGAGCAAAGCATCTTCGATTAAGTGGGCTGTAGTCTATTTTGCAAAAGTAATGAAGTTGGAGTAAGAGGAGGGCTCGTGCAGTGTTCTGCTGTTAATCACCGCTAATAAAAGTTGAAAAATCACTGTCAATGAAAGTAGGAAAATTATGGAATTTGCAGATAAGCAAAGTGTAAATGAGTGAGGTTTGGTGCAGACGAGATACTTTCACTTTGTACTGAGAACAGATACAGCCAAGCACTCACCCCCTTGAATGTATTTTCCAATCCTACATACATTGGTTGGGCTATTTGGGCTCTGTTGATACAACAAAGAGATCGGCTGCTTCCCAGAGAGTGAGCACTACAGTTTGTAGCCACTGAGGAAGTGGAAAGCAGCTGCATTTTCGAGGAGAAGAAAGAGGTACTGTTACCCAAACCATGGCCAAGTCAAGAGAAGTCACCTTCATTAGAGCTTTGTGACTGTCATTTTTTTGCACCCACACAGCACCAGTGGTGTTTGTTGCCAGCTGATCTTCGGCCTGATTTGCAGGCAAAGCCTCCTATAGGCTTTGCCACAGGTGGGGCAAAACACCACATGACAGTTTTGATGTACCCAGACCCCTTAGACAGCACATAGCCTGTAGCAGAGATGGTGACACACTCACAGGACAGCTCCTGCAGATGAGCTTTACTGCTGCACACTGGTGCAACCATGCAGAGCTGCAAGGGCAGGGGAGCTGGTGTCCTGCCCAGCACGTGGCAGCTTCCCCAGGACCCCCTGCACACTCACACTCACACACACAGAGACACACACATAGCAGACACACTCACACACACTCACACAGACACACACACACAGAGACACACACATAGCACACACACTCACAACACTCTCACACACACTCACACAGACACACACACTCACACAGAGACACACACATAGCAGACACACTCACACACACTCACACAGACACACACACACAGCACACACACACACTCACACACACTCACACAGAGAAACACACATAGCACACACACACTCACACAGAGACACACACATAGCACACACACTCACACACACTCACACAGACACACACTCACACACAGACACACACGCACGCACACACACACACTCTCACTCACACTCTCTCACACACACACGCACACACACACTCTCACTCACACTCTCACTCACACACACACACACTCACACTCTCTCTCTCTCACACACACACACACACACACTCACACTCTCTCTCACACACACACACACACTTGGGCTGGTATGAGCCAGCTACTCTGCTCTCGGTGCATTGCTCAGCAATGACATTGTATTCCTCCTACAGTCTTACAAAGCTCTGGGACTCTCCAGCGTCCCAAGAGGCAAATCAGCTCAGCTGTGGCAATACCAAAGTGGCAGCTCTCCTTGTTCCCAGGTGGGGAGTGAGGAACACCACATCTCCCCCTTCTCCTAGTCCTGTTTTAGCAGCACTATCCACAGCTACAGCTGTGGAGAAAGTGCTAATGCTGCTGTTGAGGCAAGCTGGAATTTCTGCACCATTTATTATGAAAAAATACATGTGACTTAGTTTCTCTGAGAGCTGTTGACTTCAAAGAGACAGTTTTGCTCCCAAGACATGGAAATGCAGTAACTCCCATGTGATGAGTTTTGGTGGCCAACACAGGAGGAGTGGCATTTGTGGCAACCGCTGGCAGGGAAACCCTTGTACAAAGGATGATACCAAGAGCTCAGGAACATCACTAAACTGGTGCAATCACTCTTTTTTTTTTCTTTTTTTTTAATTAAAACAATCTTTTCTATCAACACTAACGAAATTTTGCTGGATTTTTATCTACTATTTTGAAGGGTGTTGCATCACATCGTTACTTTAAATTTCCATATTTGTCAACGCAAAATGATATTCTGTTAACATCAAAATATCTGGAGAACACTAGCTGACATTTCTGCTTGCAAGTGTGTTTGGGGAGCATTTATACATTTATTTGCCTGGAAGAAATATGGTTTTAACTGACTCTTGAGTTGCTCAGTTTTCAGAAGAGATTATCAAAACACTGGATGAGAAGCTCAGCACAAAGCTTGGAAGGAAACCAGAGCAGAATTATCCTACAGGAACTGACCTCATATATCGAATCAGACCTGCATGTAACAGCCCAAGTCATTGCTGCGCCATTTGTATTTCTTTGCATCACTTTATTCTTCAGGGAGTGGGGGGGAAAGGGCCACTTTTTCAAAGAATGGAGGAGCCCGGCCACAAAAGCTCCTCCCAGTGCGAGCTGTTTGGCCTGGGAGAGCTCTGCCCGAGCAGGGAGGCCGGAGGGGCGCGGCAGACATTCCCAGGGCAGACCCTGCTGTGCCCGGTGCGGGGTACCCGGGTGCGGCCCGGCTGCGGCCCAGCGCTCCCTGCCCGCGGGGCCCGGCAAACACGGCCAGCCCCGGCCCGCGCCGCCTGCCAGTGCGAGCTGGGAGAGCTCTGCCCGAGCAGGGAGGCCGGAGGGGCGCGGCAGACATTCCCAGGGCAGACCCTGCTGTGCCCGGTGCGGGGGTCCAGGGCTGCGGCCCCGCTGCGGCCCAGCGCTCCCTGCCCGCGGGGCCCGGCAAACACGGCCAGCCCCGGCCCGCGCCGCCTGCCAGCATTCCTGTCACAACACGGGAAAATGCAATGCTGCACCAAGCCATTTGTCAACCAAAAGAGTGCTAGTTTGGAATAAAAATAATTATTTTCAAATCCTTTCCATCACATTTTCCTTCTTATGGAGGAAAACCTAAATATGGAGTTACTTTTTCTCACTCTAAGGACTAGCCATCACGTTTACCAATTTCACTATGAGACAACAGAGCATTTTCTCTCTCTGCAATCCAGCCAGTTTTGCTATGACTACCACTTCCTAGTGCCAAAAAAGAGGAGGGGGGTTTGGGGGGAAAATCACCTGTAAAGAATTAGGTAACGGAGTGTGAAAGGTCTCTGCTATTCAGGAAATACTTACCGCTGGATTTAATTACAGATTGCAACTAAACCCCCCTTCCTTTTTTTTTTTTTTTTTTTTTTTGAACTTCAGAGGTACAATAACATGACATTTCTTGAATGCGGTAGTGTTGCAGTGCTTGGGATACTAAAAAGCTTGGAGAACTCTGTTGCTTACAATAAACTTAAAAATATACTTTATAAACAAGATTAATGAGAGTTTTATGGAGAAAGCACGTTTCATCCATGTGCATAAGGAAGCAGCAATTGCAGAAAGAGGAGGCTGCAGGAGCGGAGCCTGCCCAGGTGCCAGGCTGTGCTGGCAGCACTGCCCAGCCACGTCCTGGGGCAATCTGCCTTTTACAGCCCAGCCAGCTCCCTCCCTGCTCGCGGCGCTTGGCCGCAGCCAGCCCCTCACACATTTGGTCTAAATTGCATATTTTCCTCTCAGAATCTCAGCTGAGATGAGCGGTCCTGATACAACAGTATTAAATGTCAAACGAGCAAAAAACAACGTGCAAAGCCAGTGCAACTCTGTATTTAATTTAGGCAGTGTCAAAGCAAGGAGCAGAAAGGAATGGCATTTTATTTTTTTCACATTTTTATAAAACCACCAAATCCAGCTCATACTTGAGACTCCTGTCCTGACCACCTCGCCAGAACCCATTTCTTCCCTTATTCTGTAATAATATTAAGTTAATCAGCAGTAAGCAAAAAAATCTAGCAATATCTGCCTACATTTGAGTCACTAATTATACATTACAGTGTTAAAATTTTTGCTCTGCTGTGCATTTAATTTGCCCACTTTGAAATGAGACATTAGGACTTTATTTCTAAATGCACTGATTAAATTTTGTCTCTGCTTTTGCAGGCAGAAATACAGCAGCTTTCCTCTCTGCGTAGGTAACGAGGCATCAGCACCCTGGAATTCATTTAAAAATTTGTATGCCATCATAATTATCTCCAGTCATTATTCATAATAAAACAATTTGTTATAGATCAAATACTGTGCATACACATACATGGATTTGCTATCATGAGTGTCTCTTAAACTCACAAAAGGGAATAAAACTCAGAGTCCAGGCAAAAAATCTGTTCCCTGGAAGGTGTTATCCTGTCAGTGCTACGGGGTGATTTACAGGATCTGCCACATGTAGGAGCCTGTGGCTTGACTTTTTTTGGCTTTTATGAGCTAAAGAACAGGAGCAGGGTCACTGGAGAGATTAAGTTTCCTTTCTGCACTAACATTAGGGAGAGAGACACGGCAAATAAGTGTTCTGCTCTACCCTGAAAATTAAAATACAGCTGGATTACGGCTCTAACGATGCCAGCTTTTACAGGGCTCAGAGACTCCCAACACAGCCACGGGCACAGAGGACTTGTATCCCTAGTATTTAACCAAACAAGGAATTGGAAATTGTTTTCTTGCCTTTTTTGCTTCTTGATTTGCTTTTTAACAAAACAAAAAATTGCTCCCGTTCATGCAGAGCACAGGGAAATCAGGAGTAAATTCTTCTGCTGATACATTTGTCTGGGTTCAGTGAGGTACCAATGCCAGTGGAGCAGCACAAGGCAGATTTTTCTCTTCCTCTGTGCTTCAAACAATAAAAAATTCAGGTGATAATTCACTCCACAGCGCAGCACCCAAAGCAGGAGCACAGGTCCTCCCACTGCTTAAAAAGCACAAGCACGAGGGATAAGGAAAAATAAAATTGGAGGCATATTCAATTTTTAAATATTTTCTTTTGATAGGTTGTAATTGTAAATCAGAGGGGGAAATCAGATTTCAAATTCTGCCTGCACTTTATACATTGGCACTTTTGATTTACCCAAGTTACATGGGAGCAGAAGAGGCAATGTTTGCCTCTATGCCTCTGAAATCAAGAGATAAAACCTTATTTTGCAATTACAGCAAGATATATAGGCTAAACTAAAGAAGTATCTTTTTTTTTTTTAATTTTGTTTTCTCTCTCTGTTTCCCACAAAAAATTAATAAATTTTACATTGCAATTCTGTTCTGGAGCAAAATAATATTCATTGTGGAAAGGGAATTTAACCTGAGAAATCAGCTTTCTGCAGCTCTTGCTTGAAGTGGTTCATGTTGATGTTTGAATGATTTTCTTTACCTACACATTTTGTTAACTGGTTTAATAAATTATGGCAGACCTTTAAAACCAGATCGAAGTGTACAGGGTATAGCCAAACAGGACAGCAGAAGGTTCACAATATTTTAGTGCTTTCAATAGAAAGACTCTAATTTTTTTATTATTATTATTATTATCATAATCATGAAATGAATGGCTGAAGTTAAATGCTCTTTAGCGGTTATTTTTCAAAGTAAACTGCAAAAGCAAAAGGAAACATTTTAAATCCAGAAACTATTTTGAACCAGTTAGTTGGAAAAACTAAATTAAAATATTGGACTAATATACTCAGACCATGGAGTAATTTAAACTGTAGCAAAACAGCAAGAGGAAAATTAGACAAACAAATGATTTTTCCAACTAAATTCTTCGGGATAGTTTATGGTGTTAATCTCTCTCCTTTTTTCCATACTTTCTTACCAAGCATTTGCTACCAAAACATCAACGACTTTACATTTCTTGGGAGGTGGCTGATGGGATCAAAATGCCATTTCTTAAACCAGAGAACAAACCAGGTTCGTGCCCTGCAGTTTTGTAGGTGTTGTTATTAAATGATGGATGGATAAGACAAATGTACTCTATTGTGAACAAATTGTGAGATACCAAAGGGATAGTCCCTTAAAAAATAATACCATGTTATTTATATTTTAAAAGTAGATGTCACAATTTTGTATGAATAGTTGTATTTAGGTATTTACTGCGTTTAACATTATTGCAGAAATCTAAACTAGATATGTACATTCTGCTCTTTTTTTTTTCTTTAATTGAGATCCACAGAAAGTACAAACTAATTAGCCACATGTATCAAAATTATTAATGTAACCTCAGCTATTCAGTTGACTTGCATTATGCAATATATGATCCAATAAATTAGGTAACATAACAAAACCAAAAATAAAGGCTTAGGTCTCAGTACAAATTAAACTATAAAACATTGTAGTCAGTGCTTGAAAATACTCCATCTTTCATTTCTAAATTATTTAAAAACTAATAAAGGTGGTTTCAAAAAGTAAGGAAAACAAACTTATTCCAATTTGGTGTGAAAAATAATTGAATCTGAAAATTTTATGAAAGGACTTTCTCTAAACAGAGCTACAAAGCACAAATAGACCATAGTGATTACAAAATAGCCATAATCATCTGACTGGCATTTTACGCACTAGATGCTTGTAAAAAATGGAGATTATAAACTGAGCACCATAAACCTCCGCACGGTTGAGAGAAGAAAACCCCCAGACTCAAGAGCACAATTGCCCTGCACCCTCCCTGTGCTGCAGCCTTTCACTGAGAGAAGGCTTTTAACCAAATCTGGCTACAGGACAGGAATGGGAAATGGAAGAAATACAGGTTTGTTCTGCACTTTCATCCCTTTCTCGTAGCAGTGTGAGAAGAGACCCTTGGGGTCCTGTTTGTCACAGGGCAGAATTTCTGCCAGCGCCTGTGCCTTGAGCTGGTGTCAGCGCTGAGCAGCCCGCAGCTGAGGCTGCTTGTAGCTCAAGCTGGGCGCTGCAGGGGAAGGGGTGGCACTGTCCCTGCCTGCGCCCTCCACTGCATCCCCCGGCCAGCTAAGGAGAATCCCTCCTACGTCCACTCAAGGGAGAAATTCATACAAAAGGAAACAGCAAACTTCTGTTTAAAAGTAGTGACAGAGGCAACAACGAATACTCCAGAATAAGCAGTCAGCACTTTAAGGATTTATGTAATTAAATTAATCTGGTGCTTATTCTCTAAAATATCACTCCTGAATTAAGAAAATCCATTCAACCGAACTCTGCATTTAAAAACCTCTAAAAATCTTAAAAAATTAACTGATGAGGATTAGGAAAAAAAAAAAGACCAAAAGAAATCCCCAAAGCAGCCTCCCCAGCTGAATCAATGTCACATCAGAAGAGTGAATATACTGGAAATTTGCATAAACTTTGAGGAGAAATTTTGTTGTGGTGGTTGTTTAGGAACTACGCTAAGCAAGAAAGCTATGGTAGAAAGCGCCACAGTTTACAAAGGTAAGCTACCCAAACCAAACCAACACTGCTTTTTTTTTTTTTTTTTTTTTTTTTTTTTTAATACCTTGGTGCCCCCTTTTGGTCTATACAGTTCAAGGCATTTTTCCCCGTTTAAAAATTTAATCATAAAAATACAGTAACTTTTCACTAGTGAAATCTTAATCGAGAGTCTCATGGCTGCTCCATCCTAATGACAGTCCACTGTCCCTGCCATCGATTTAGCCCCTGTGAACATGCACGAGTAGCAGCTAAGGTCAGAGGAACGGGCAGATTTCCATTAGAAAAATTGTCCCAGTGCAAACCCCTGCTTTATACAGTTATCTTTATAGACAGTAGGGAAAAAATTTTTAAATAATAAAAATATAATTTTAAAAAAGAGAGAAGAAGAAAAGAAAAGAAAAAAGAAAAGAAAAGAAAAGAAAAGAAAAGAAAAGAAAAGAAAAGAAAAGAAAAGAAAAGAAAAGAAAAGAAAAGAAAAGAAAAGAAAAGAAAAGAAAAGAAAAGAAAAGAAAAGAGAAAAGAGGAAAAAAAGGAGAAAAAAAAAGACCCATTCATTACCTTTGCTACAGTACACTCAATGGGGGAAGGCTGAGGCGGGTGTGCAGATGATAACTTTGCCTTGCTACATTTGTATGTGCGACACTGAGGAGAGGAAAGCTCCCCAGCAAGCGGGAGCCTGAGCTCGGGTCCAGGTTCTTGGCATGCTGCTAGCACCCAAACCTCCCCGATCTTTGAGGAGAAGAAAGCAAAGTTTGATATATATTAATTAGACCAAAAAAAAAAGAAGTCTCATCCTGACGACTTTCATATTGCGGTGCTAGTAATTATGCCACAGAAACAAGATCTTTCCACGTTCAACATCACTGTGTGAAGACGAGCTTATTTCCAGCAGGGATATTGAGTCCTGCCATCTGAAGGGCCAATCAAGTGTGAAGTACAGTATAGTTTTAGACTCAATTGAAAGGAAAAAGCTTGACTACTAGTTCATAGCATGACAACTTTCATGGATTAGCTCAGACCCTATTCTACTCTGTGAAAGGGTATCACAGCATGAAGACAGTTTTCAATGCACTAAACTTTAATAGCTGAGTGGGGGAGCCAAAGCTTCCTTTTGGTCTCTATAGAAACAGTATAGCCAAAATTTCAGCCAAAATTAAGATTCCTTGGTTTCAGTCCTGTATTTACCCTCCAAGATCCCTATTCACAAGAAGTCTTCAGATTATATATAGCTATATATATCTCTATATATGTAGATATACACACATATTAAAAAATAGTTATAGAGAAAACTACATACATGCTTGTGCATGCCATTTTTCCAGTGGAAGATAAAGTGAGTTAAATGCAAGTAACTAATTCCCCCAAGCCCCACCACTGCTCTCCAGTGTCCCAGAGTCCTGGAAGGAAGCAGTGTGTGCAGAGACACACCCGAGGAGGCATCACCAGCACTCACTGGCTTTTCCCTCCCATCCCAGCTGCAAAGCTGTGCACCCTTCATATCCCCATCCCACCAGAGCCCTCACCCCTCTAGCATGCTCCAGAAAGTTGGAGATTTTATTTCAGCACCAGCTCCTCCACTGAGCATCTCCATAGGGAATGCCGTGTTTTGGCTGTTGATGCTGAAGGCTGATGGAAGCTTAACCTGCTTGGCAGTGTTCAACCCAGCAGTAGAAGTTCCCCATCTGCATTTTAAGAGAAGCACTCTCATGATGAAATTAGGTTCCGAGAACAAGGGAAAAAAACACTCTCCCACAAGAAACGCTTCCCGCAGTCCTCTTGCCCAGCCCGTGTGGAGACGCAGGCGGGTTGCTGCAGGCAGCGTGCCTGCCGGGCACACGGGACACAGGGCAATCTGTGCCTCAGAGGGTGTGCCGTCACACAGGGCTGCAGAGCTGACAGAGCCAGCTCCTTCACAGCGTTCACCTCGGTCCTTGTTTCACCCTGGGCCGTGCATTTCCTGACTGCAGTTCCCAGCAAACATCAGCCCTGTACACCGACATGCAGGCAAACACATTTTCTCTCCCCGCCTCTTACACGTCCTCTCTCTGCAATCCTTTGATGTGTGCCGCAGGACCAGGGCTGGGCCTCCCGTGGGCTGTTACCTGCAGGTACACACGCCGTGCTTTCCACCCGTCCTATTCAGGTTTGGCACCTGTGCCTGGGCACTGGCAGGGCCAATCTGGCTCCTTCTGTGAACTTGACTGGGCCACGGATGCCTTTCTCCCCCCTCTTCCCTCCCCGCACCATCAGGACGTGTGAGTGCCTCCTATGGAGAGTCTGTATTTCACTATAATGCTCCTACCCTCCCTTTCTGGAGCACTAATCCTGAGTCACCAGAGCCAGAAGTCTGCCTTGCATGGCTAGAGAAGTGATTCTACGGCCCCTGCTTTGGGTCTGAAATTAATCCAGCTCTGGGAAAGGTCACTCCACAACTTCCATACTATCAGAGCTGTGAATTTCTGCAGAGATGCAGGTTTTGATGAAGTTTTGATGGCAGGGCCATCCCTGGGATTCTAACACCCCTGACCAGCCCTCTTGGCCATGCAGAGAGGCAGGATCAGCCCAAGGCTATCTCCTACTGGGCAGGGAGCTAGTCTGGGAGCATGGACTTCACCCCAGGGATTGCAACTGGTTGCACATGGAGGGCTTGTGCTGCCCCAGCTGCCCTGCTCATTTCTCCCAAGGCTCTCCCTGGGCCCTGCTCTGCTGTGCCCTGGGAATCCCACAGACCCTGGCATTGCCCTCCAGGCCTCACCTCAGCAGCATCCCAGCAAGATCCAAGACTCCCTGCAAGGCTAAGGAAAGTCCAACATCACCCGTCTTCTTCCAAACCCCTCCCTACCATTTAGCAGATGTACACTACCATGAACATCTGCTAAAGGACTTCTGCAAAGAAAAATTTTGAATAAAAAGTTCACCTACTCACAAAGAAACAGAAATTCCACTTTGTTAAGCCAGCATGGTTCAAAGCTGCTCTATCTTCTTTCTTCACTGTTGCAGAGAGTCACAATGTCCCAGGACCAGCAGCTTCGCTACTCTCCCAGTGCATTCTACAGAGGTGCAAAGAGCTGCTTGCTGTGAAACACCTCTCCCCTTTGGGACCCTCTGTCCAACTGCTCCCAGGTGAAAAGTGAGGTTCTGAGCCACAAAGAGCAGCCAAAATCAATATATACCTAAATGTCCTTAATAAATGTCAGTCATAACCACATCCCATGTAGAGCCTCCCTACTTGGGCATCACTTCCGAGGCTGAGTGCATGGGTCCAGTTCTCTGAAGATCCCACCTGTGTGCTCCAAGGAATGCTGACAGGCACCTTGCAGATGAGCAAACACTTGCACCCAGGAGGAAAAACATCAGCACCTTGCTGTGTGACAAACAAACTCACATTCCCTCCTGGAGGAGGTGCCTTTGGACCAGCCAGGCCTGCTCAGGTGCTTGCTGTAAGTAAAGGCTGTGGTGGCCTACTGGGCTGCTGCTGGAAAGCTCAGCACTGTGTGCAGGCTGGAGGGAAAGTCGCCTGGTCACAGTCTCCAAGGCCATCTCCATCTGGAGAAGCCTGGACTAGCAGCAGCAATCTGGGGAAAAATCTGTCCTTGGAAAGCAGTGACTTTTCTTGTCCCCTGGTAAAAGGGATGAAATCCCTGTGGTCTCGGCCTCAGCAAAATTGCCTTTGATGCTCAGACCCACTCACCATTAGGACTGTGAGCAAAAATTAGAGAGACATGCTTATGGTTAAACACAATTTCCTCTGTTGGTTAAACACTGCCTATTTCTCTCTCCATCAGGAACAACATCTCCAAAGCCCCAGGGTGTAATAATAACCCTGAATGGAGACTTTTTCCTTTGTGCAGTGCTCAGCTATGGAGGGAAACAATCTGCAGTTTAAATGATTTCATTTCAACAGATTTGAGAAAGCCATGCTGCACTAATTACACACACAGTGGACAGGTCCTGTACCCCCTAGTCACTTCCTGAGCAGCCAAGTATTTTTCCAAGGCTTTGATCAGGCCCAGTGCACCAAGACCAGTCATTTTTGCACAGGACAGAAAGACCAAAACGTGGTCCATGGGCACGCATTGACAGCTCAATTGATGGCTGGGCTCCTGCCATCGCCAGTCATGTGCATGGGTGGATGAGTCAATGTTCTTATTTAAACCTGCTCCCAGGGCCCTCGGGCCCTACATGTGTCACTGTGTTAGATGCCATTGCTGCTGCAGCAGCTTCCTTGCAGGACATCAAAGCATATTGGAGCAAATCCCTCATGTGTGAAGGGAAAGCCAGCCTTTTGCACTGAGGAATCCCCTCTATTCAGCCCCAGAGAAGCTTGTGTTTGGAGTCAAACCAGACAGACATCAGCAGGCGGGGTGGGACGATGGTGACAGCCAGCCTGAGCATGCCACTGCCACCCATCCCCATCCCTGGGCAGGCATGGGGAGAGGGGATTGGGAGATGGCAGCAGGAGGCAAGTTTGCCTCTCTGCAAGCACCCAAAGGGTCAGGAGCCCAGCTGGGCTCAGGCAGGATGGGTGGAAGGCGGCGGTGCCATCCCCAGAGCAGAGCAGGGACACGATGCTGGCAGAGCCCAACTTCTCTGTTTCTCCAGCCAAAGCAAAGGCAGTGCCTGCTCAAGGCTGCTCTACCATTGCCTGGCCCAGCAGAGATGCCTGAGAGCAAAAACCACCCAGGAGCACACAAGTTGTGAGAAAAGCCAAGAATGGTTGATTGCGGCCAGGAACTGACTGGTGCCAGCTGCCACGGGCACAGGAAGGCACTGGACCTCACCACAGGAATGATGCACACATCTTGCACCTCCAGCTACACTTGCAGGTCTTGCTTTGGTGCCGTGAGACCCTGCAGTGCCTCCAAGGACACCTCTGTGCCAGAAATGAAACATGTTGGAAGTCTCACTTTGCTTCAGTTTCTCCTCCTCATTCAGCTGCAGACTCCCAAATGGCTCTTAGTCTGATAATCCTTTTGTCCAAGGCACATCTGCTTCTTGTGTTCTCTGTTCGATCTGCAACCCAGCCTTCCCCCTGGTGGAATCATCTAAAGGATCTCTCACACTTTTTGCTGACCAATTTTTGTGGTATTTGGGGCATAAACTGTTTGATAGATTCTGAACGGTTGCCTTTGTTTCCCCAAAAAGGTGCTATTTTGTTCACAAACACTCCAAGGAGCTCAGCAGTCTCTTTTCCTACATATCTTTTCATCATTTTAACACAAAAGCAAAAGCTTTTGAAATCCCCATTTCATGTTGGTACATTAGGTATCTGAATTCCTCCCACATGTGAAGCCTGAGTCTGAATATGAGCTCACCCCAAAAATCTCAAGTTTGCAATTTAGGCATTTTCCTTTGATGCATTATTTAAATACACATTTTAACTATTAATTCAGACAGCTTAGCACTGTAATTTAGTAGCCAAACCCTGCATTGGGACAGATCCTCACCTGCTGCAAATCCAGGCTGCTCCCATCCCCCATTCCCCATTCCCACCAAAGCATTGAATTATTCCAACAAGCTTCTCTAATTGGACTTCAAAGAATTCAGATAGTAAAATATTTAAACATTTCTGTATCCAAAATTAATCAATTTAAAAACACCTGGAGAAAACAAAATTATAGTTTTATGGAAAATCATGCTTCACAATGAATCTCTGGAGGAAAAATTGTGCCCCTGCTGTTTAACTTGAGGAGGAAACGATCACCCATTACTTTACTTGATTTCATGAGAAGTGGGAGCTCTCTACATACATTTTACCCTCTTTGTTCCTATATTTCCCAACCTGCTTAGTTGCAGTCATCATTCCTCCAAGAATGGAGTGATGATTTTTCCGTTCCTAGCCCAGATGGGTCCATCCTTCCTCAGTGCACTGCTCCACCAAGAGCAGAGCAAAACCCTTTCCATGGCTTCTCCATGTGTGGAGAGAGCCCCAAGCAAAGTCACGCTTTCTTGCTCATCTCCTGTCTCACTGGGACTAGAGATTCCTCCTCCTCAAATATCCTTTCATCAAGGTCCATGATATGCTTACCAGGTTTAACAGATGGGTGCGAAGGAGCAATGTGCATCATCTGAGGCAAGTGGAAGGGGAATGCTACATCCACCCTGTTAGATGGGAAGGGTGCTCAGGAATAGGACTGTGACTCAGGCTGGCAGAAGGGAGCAGCCCTGGGAAAGCTGCAGGTGTTGGGGTGCATGCAGGGGCTCACCCTGCTCTGTGCCCCCAGATCTTGGGAGCACAACTACAGCTAGGGGTCTTGAGCACTCAAATCCAGGATTCCTGCCGAATTTGGAGTGTTGCATGGGGACTTTCAGGGTGCTGAGTGAGCTGCAGGGAAGGCAGACTGCTGCACCCAGGTGGGTCAGCCCTGCCCGCAGCAGGTGCCCAGGGCTGCAGTCACATCTGCTCAGTGGAAGCTCCCACATATCACCACTGGAGCTCTTAGAGGGAAAAATTAGAAGATTGAATGGCCTGCATACATTCAACAGCAACCTACTTCATCCTGGCCCCCAAACAAATCCCTGCTTATTCCAACAGATGAGCAGGAGCCTGGACCAGCCATGCCCATGCCACAAGCACCAGTTTAACATATGCCCCTTAGCATTTCAGGCATCTACCTGATGAAGATCTCTGCTGTCCACCAGGAATTGCTGAAGGTGATCAGCAAGCAGCTCCCTGGCATGTGCCAGGGTATCCATGTTATCCCTCCCTGGGCGTGCACCAATAGCCAGGAGGAGCTGCTGCCCGCAGTGCAGGAAAAGCAGGGACTCTGGAAAAAAAACAGACTTTGCTGCTGCTGCTGCTGCTGGATACCCACAGAGGAGCCCGAGGGTTGATTTATTATGGCTGTGCTTTGGGTTAAACTCATATGGTCTCCAAACCATAATTAACTGCCATGCTAAAAAAAATTTAAATAATAAATTACACTAAGCAAAAGCCCAGGGGCTGCCTCAACATGATGCACTTTGTGTGATTACCCAGCACAGCACTAGGGTTGGACCTCACGGGCTGGAGTCACTCATCATATTCACCAGCACCAAATTCATCCACCCTGAATCTCCTGTCCTTCATTTCTGCTCCCTAGGCTGCCAACAGCAAAGGGATCTGAGTGTGCAGGAGGGTTTGATGTGTCCAGAAGAGGTAACAAACCCCTACCCTGGGGAGCACTTCCATTTTGTCTCGGTGGTTGTAAAGGAGGGTCGCTATAATTGCTGCCCTTCGTCTGCCCTCCGTCCCTGTCAGCTGCCTGTGTCTGGCACTGATCAGATATGATTTGCTCACCCTACACACACAGACACTCACCAAAAGTTAAGGCAATTGCAGCAAAAATTTCTCTACCTGCAGTGGACACTGGGATGCCCACAACACCTAAGAATCTGGTAAATTAGCTGCATACAGTGAAACTGAATTTGGTTTCCTTTCCACAAAACCATGAAGATATTTATATATAATTTATCTTTCTAAGTTGTCATGTGGCAAAAGACCTCTTGCTGTGAGGCAAGCTTCTCTTCCTACTTAGAGAGAATTACGTGATTAAATAGAGACCTGAAAAGTTGTGAACAAGCATTGAAGAAGAAAAGGTTTCCTCTTAAAGCCTTAATGAAGTGGGTTCATTCCTCCTCCAACATCAACTTAGCCTTGTGTAGTTTGTTTTCACTCTGGTTAATCACTGACCAAAGCTGTAGTGCGGACCACCAGTTTCCAATAACCCATAAAAGGCAGATCAGAAGCTATTGTTCTTTTCTGTAGGGCTTAGCAGACAACAGCTGAATAAACCTGTTCAAAGTCAGAACAGTCAAGGAGGAACAGAAGCCCAGCCATCGGCTGCAGGGAATCCTGAAAAGGAAATTCATTTATTATGACATAATTGATAGCACACACGCAAATACAGCACACGGGCCTGTGCAATCTCGGGTAATTAAATACAGAGCAATTATCGGGTCGCAGTTAGAGATACTGATGTTGTTCCAAAGGAAAAAATTGTGCCTGCTTGCTCCTCATGGATGCTAACACTAGGTGGGTGCTCCTGGCATCCTGCGACTGCAGTTCTGGCAAAAATCTTTCCATGGGGCAGAAGAGGTGAAAAAGGGAAGTCCATGCAAATGTGTGTCTGGAAACAGCACCCCTTAAAACTGTGAGAGCTGAGCGAGAGGTAGGAAGGGCCACAATGTGCTGGGAAAAGAAAAAAGCGTCTGCTCATGGTGAAGGATTCAGGGGAGCATGAATGCAACCTCCTAAGGGAGGCATATTTGGTCTTGTTTCATTTGGATTTGCAGCACTTCTAAGCATGCACAGGAGGTTCTTGGGATGCAAGACGAGTCTCTGATGCCATGAAAGTTCATCCTTGTCCTACAATCACCTACCCAAGACGAAAAGTTTTGCAACAACATAACTATCCTCTGAAATAAAAAAATAATTAAGTGAAGCATTGAGATGGTGCTTTTGCTCCAAATAGACTACCGACCCTTCCCAAAACATCATGTGAGAGCTTCCCTGGTGGCTGTGCCCCCTCCAGTTCCAGCAGTGGCTCCATCAATCCTTTCTGCTCTGAGACACTTCTCCAGCCCCATCCCAAGCAGGGTCCAGCTGAGGGAACAAGCCTGCTATAGCAGATTTAAAGAAAGGGCAAACCGACCACATAGCAAGCCTGAAGAGACGTGCTGGTGAGGAGGAACATGCACCCTCCAACCCACGGGGCAAGGCCCAGTTCAGCCAACTGTTCCCTGCCCCAAAATCTTTGAAGCCTGCTTGAAAGTGGCTCATACCCTTCACCCCTGCACTGGCACCAGCACCCAGGGTGAGAGCTCATGCTTTTACGGTGGGAGGAGAGGATTCTCATCCCCACTGTCCCTTCCCAAGGCACACAACAGCACCAGGCTCCCTCCATCTGCTCCAGCAGCTCCTTTTCCCTGCAGGGTGTCATTGCTATTCTCCACACTGCTGACAGTGAGCCATGCCTGGCTCCCCAGTACACCCAGGGCAGAACCTGCCTTCACCACTGCCTTTCCTCTGCTGCCCACAGCCAGCTTGTCTTTCAGCTGAGGGGAAAGGATTCCCAACATCGCTGAGAACCACCCAAAAATAAATAGCAGGACCCATCCCAGTGAAGGTGGATGCCAGGCTCTGCTCTTCCCAGGGGATGATACACTCAGGTTAATGGGACATTTATGACACACAAAACTTGTGGTTTCAGGGAAAACAGAAGCCATGAGGGGAAAAGCAGGCACCAGGGGGACAGGGTGAAATCCCTGTGGGGAGTTGCTCTGGAGTGATGCAGGCAACAGACTTTGGAGGTCCCTTGGGAGAGACATGGTACTGGCTTTGGTCTTGGTGGGGGGAAGAAATAAGTGGAAAGATTCAGGGAAAAGCGGCAGGAGTCAAAGGAGCTGTTCTCTCACCCCATTTCTTGCCTGAGATAAAGCAAAATAAATAGGTGAAATGTGTGGGTAAAAATAAAGATTAAAGAATAATAAGCAGAGGGTGATGAAGAGCAATGAAGTGTTTGGCTCAAACAAGGATTTGTTTTTGCTGCTGCCTGGAGCAGGGAGGGAGAACCAAGATTTGCTGAGAGCACCACAAACTTTTAGACATAATTTTCTATTTTTCAGCACTTTATTCCTCTCACCTGCATGCTCCATGGGGAAATATTGGTTGATTTAATTCTAACATTTGGAGTGAAACCCATTCACGAAACTTGCTGGCTGTGTGATTCAAACGAGTCTTCTCTTTCCTCTTTTTGTTCTCACAAGAAAATCAATTCACTTGAAGAGCCTCTTAATCCCATTTTTGCAATCAACAATTGCCACTTGTATATCGCTCTAATAGATTAAGAAGTGGGATGATGCGGTTGTCTGGTCTAATTCAACCCTATTCAGGTAACTGCTGCCCAAGGCACTTTGTAGTGCCAAGTGTAGAGCTCTACAGGAAGACTTTTGCTATCATAATTTCCTGTGGAGCTATGCACTGCCCCCACTGAGTAGCCTGAATTACTTTGAATTAGGCCCGACAACCACAGAGAGCAGAAATCCAACAAGCAACAATAACCAAGTCTTTGAGCATGACTTGCATGGGTTATTTTTTTTTCTCTTTTTTTTTCTTTGCATTCGAACAGAAAGAAGGAATTTCAAAACGCACATCTATTTAAATGACAGCGACCTGCCATAAATCAAGTGGGAAACAAAAGGGGAAAACCGTTTAAGTGAGAGAGAAGTTGAAGTGGAGGAAAAATTAATCAAAACAGTTTTCAAAAAAAACTTCATCGTAAGAGCCTGTGAAAAAAAATTCAGGCCTACAGCATCTCCATGGCAACGGAGAACAAGCACATGTTGGATACCAAAATCATAAAAGGTTTGTTTTGCAGGAGCGAAACAGAGACAGATGGATCCATGTTAGTTTTAGCTTAATTTTTTAAAACATTTCAGGCAATTTATCAGCCAGCATGCTCTACTAGTAAAGAAATACCTGGAAAATCATAAATAAACCTTTAGTGACAGTTCTGCAACATGCTCCCCAAAAAGAAGCACCAGAGTGCATTTAAAACCATAAATATAAGGCTTAAAACTGAGATGTGACTTGAAAGTCAGGCTGACATCGCATCAGGTAAACCAGGCTAACACTGCTTTTCAAATCATACAGGCAGCTCTACAAAGGAACAATTCTGTTTTTAGGGGAAAAAAACAACCCTGGCATATGTTAAATTGTTGTCTGGTTCCAGAGAGTGAATAAATTGGACAACAGAGTTAAAGACGTGTCTCTCAAGGGGTACGAGTTAAAAATGCTCTGGGTACCAAAATGATGATTTCAGGGGAGTGAAAAGAGGTTTCTTTCCTTTTCCTTTTTTTTCTCCCTCTTTTTTTTTTTTATTTGTCATCATCCCTTAATTATTACCAACATGGCAAAAAATGAATTAAATCTAAATAAATATCGAAGGTTTCTCTTCTTAAGAGTTTCAATCACTATTCCTACTCTTTTACCTTTCTGTGTTCAGAAAATAAAGAGAACAAAGCAGGAGCCCTACTGGTTCAAAACTACCAGAACAGACAAACAACAGAGCACAACTGTTCCCTCATGCATGCCTGGGATTAGGATAAAAGCAGAAAAGACTTCTGAGAAAAAGAAAACAACAAAAGAAACAGGAGTGCTGACAAAACTTTTTTTCTTTCTATTGAGGCAAAAGAGAGAGAAAAAAGGAGCCCAGTTAATAAAAAAAAAAAAGGAAAAAAAAAGAGAGAGAGAGAAAGAAGGAAAGAGAGAAAGAAAGAGAGAAAGAGAGAAAGAGAGAAAGAGAGAGAGAAAGAGAGAAAGAGAGAAAGAGAGAGAAAGAGAGAAAGAGAGAAAGAGAGAAAGAGAGAAAGAGAGAAAGAGAGAAAGAGAGAAAGAGAGAAAGAGAGAAAGAGAGAAAGAGAGAAAGAGAGAAAGAGAGAAAGAGAGAAAGAGAGAAAGAGAGAAAGAGAGAAAGAGAGAAAGAAGAGAAAGAAAGAAGAAAGAAAGAAAGAAAGAAAGAAAGAAAGAAAGAAGAAGAAGAAAGAAAGAAAGAAAGAAAGAAAGAAAGAAAGAAAGAAAGAAAGAAAGAAAGAAAAAGAAAGAAAGAAAGAAAGAAAGAAAGAGGGAGAAAAAAAGAAAGGAGAAAAAAAGAAAGGAGAAGAAAGATTAACAAACAGAAGTAAAAGGGTTTCACCTCCTGTTTTACTTTTTACTTGTAGCCCGATCTGGTCAGGGAAACAAGGCGCAGGAAAAGAGGTGGTCCCAGGCAGGGCACACAGGGACAGGGACCGTGCTGCCCGGCTACTGCTCTGTCCAGGGACAGGGACAGGGACAGGGACAGGAACCGTGCTGTGAGGCCATCCCTCAGTCCTGGGACAGGGACCGTGCTGTGAGGCCATCCCTCAGTCCTGGGACAGGGACAGGGACAGGGACCGTGCTGCCCGGCCATCCCTCCCTGCCACCTCTCCAGCCCCCGGGCACTCCCAGTGCCCGCTGCGCCCGGGTGCTCCTATAGCCCAGACTCTTGAGTTTCTAAATTAATTATTAAATTTAAAAATCCAAGACAAACCAGAATTGTTCCAAAGGGACCCAGAAGTCAAAGTGGCTAAGGAGGAAACAATTTAAGATCTTATAAACTACAAACTTCAATGACATGAGTCAGTCTCAGTTAAGGTGACCAACATTGCAGTTGGACATCAGCATCATAACACTGGTAGCTGCAACTCACCAAACCGAGACATACAACACATTTGCACTGGGACAAGAAAGACCAAAAAGTTTTCCCCAAAGCTTTCTGGGTTTCAGTAAAATTTGCCTGTTGAGACCCAAAATGTTATAGGGACATCACAGGTGCCCATGGGACAGTTTGATCCAACACTGCACAAGAAGAGTCAATAGCCTTGGGCTACGTGTGCCAGCTCACAAGGGTCTTACCTTTGTCCTAGATTCTCAAACATCCAGATCTTGCAAATGGCACCTTGCTGGCAGTCCTCGAGCTGTTCAGACCCTTGCTTATGGACTCACAGTTTCCCTGTGCTATCACCAGATATTCACATCTGTGTCATCTACAGATTTGAGAGCAGCAACAAGGAGCAGGAGCCTTTGGGCTGCCAAACATGCAGATGAAAAGCAAATGCTGCCCTCCCCCATGTGCCCTCCCTGCAGTGGCCCTGGGAAGGGATGCTGTCACCTCCCTGGGAAAGGGACCAAGCCTGCCCAAAACAGATGGCAGACGTGGAGCAGGAGGACCTCAAGCCTCGCCGGCTCCCGCACAGCCCCAGACTTCTCTTGGAAGGGGAAAGACTGCACTAGGACGATGTGCTAGGCACAGCATTGAATCCTTGGGATGCTGTGAGTGGGATACAGCAGTGCCCAGGTGGAGGCAGGCAGGGCAGTTTCTGCTTTTCCCACAATAAAAGTGTTTGGTCAGCCGTGGGGTTCTCTGCACACAGTGCAGGACAAGAACTTTGGGGTCCAAATTATTTCTTTGAGTTTCAGGAGAGGGAAAACCAAAGTCTTACATGAGACATTCAACCATGTACTGTTTTGTGCTGTGCCTGAGGTCACGCCCATTTAAGCACAAAAGGGTGCAATAAGGAAATAAAGTTATTGGAGGCAAGGCACAACTCCAGATATAAACTAGTATATTTAGAGGCTTAACCTACCTCCCACCTCCGCTCTGCCCTCTCCAGCCATTTACACAAAATGTCCTCAAATTGTGTTCCAGCAGCTGAGTGCTCAGTAGCTGAAATTCAACCCCAAAATGCTACACTAACATTTCACCCATTAGCAATGCGGGATCATGACCCAGAAGATGGAAGCATCAAAGGCTGCCACGCTCAGAAGCCTCTCTGGTGGATCCCCCGGTGCCTGGAGAGAGCTGTGCCAGTGTGACTCCAGACCCCCGAGGTGCCGGCTCTGGTTTGGAGGGATGGCACTCGGATTAGCCCAGCTGGCCACTGGTTGTCACTGTTGCACCATTAAAATTGAGCTATGGCCGGTTGATCCCCTCTGTACTTAAGGCAATCTTTAATGGCAGGAGCTCCAAAATATTCCTGGGAACATGGTGGCATTTACTCTCTCCAGTTGTGATGCTGGATTAGGTGTCTGTGTCGAGGATTTATGCTGACATGCAATACCAGAAATACCAATGGGCACAGTATCCATCTCTCATCTTGGCTGTACCTGGTCCCCAAGGTTTCTCCTAAAATAGCATCATGTCATGCACGTGGCAGCAGCAGTAAGATTTACAGAACCACCCAGTGCTGGCACCTAAGCTTTGCAAAGTACCCCATCCACACAGGCCCCTCTCCTTGCCACCTTCATCTCCCACACCATGGAGAGCACTTTCCTTTCACTGCTTGCTGCCCCGTACTCCTCTCATGCTGCCTTTAATCCAGCTGATATAATAAAAATCCCTCACCCAGTATGATTCCTCTGAAACCAGCAAGACAGAAACACCAATCACAAACCCATCCCTAAGCACTAAGTCCAGGCCACACAGCTGTACATACCCCACTGCTCCCTGGAGTACCACCTGTGTTTGTGGTTTCTCACCAGGTTTATGCCCTGAACTTTCTACATCCTCTCTCCTGCCTGCATCTTTCTGCTGGGGAAAACACACTCGCAGTGCCCGTCACCAAAGAAGAAACTGTCAGAGGGACAGCAACCCTGTGGGCTTCATCAAGGTGGGCTTGGGTTTTAAGGAATGGGGAAAGAGTGGAATAACTCTCAGGGATGTAAATCAAAATTAAAATAATTGCTTGCTAATACTTTATTAAATAGGATCCTGGGGAAGGCCACAGGCTCAGATCTCAGAAGTGCTGCTGCATCACATCCTGTATGGGGAAATGGATGTGTTCATGCCTTTTCCACCACAAAACAAACAGTTAGCAGGTGGTTAAAAAGCAAAATTCAAAGACAGTGGTTACAATCATGACTCACTATTCCCTCTTCATGGTCCAAAACCTCAGGCCTTTTAGAAATGCTAGTAATTCTTATTCCAACAGTAGATTATTCTCTGCCATCACTCCTATGGACCAAACACATGCATGCCTTTACTTTTTCAAAGATTCTCTAGGGGGCTTTTCTCCATCACAGCAGATTTCTAAAGGACTCTAATATACAGGGAAGAACAACAACTGTCCTGCTGTAATTAAATAAATAAGCATATAAATTGAGATTTCAGTGATCTTTTGCAGAAGTTATCTATTTTTTGCAATATCCTACCTTGCTGAACTTCATACACTCTGAACAGTGCTCAAAAACCATGTAGGAGAAACAGAACACTTCCACTGAAAAGTAAATATAAGGATCAAACACTGAGGCTTCATCCCCCTCCTCTAATTATCACTACTTCATACAAAAATTAGGGAATAAAAAGTCTGTTTAAAAAATCACATGCCAAACACCCCAAATGTGAAATATTTTGTCTTTGAAATGTTTGGGATCTAGTCTGACAGATCCTTAGTATGCACATATGTGCATCCCAGTCCATGGCAGGAGACGCTCCAGGTTCCTGTGCCACGGAGCTCTCACTGAGCCTGGAGGGGCTGATGAGAGCAGGTTCCCACAACACCCACCTCAAAGGATGGACCAGAGCAGGCGTGAGACCACAGCCTGAGGCTCCCCTGACTGAAAATGCTGTGGGATGCAAAGGGGTGTGCAAAGCTGTACAAACAATAATGGAAAGAGAATGAGGCAGAAGCCAGACTGGAAGGGAGATAAGGCACTACAGCAATGACTGTGCACAAAAGGGAATATCCCATGAGCTGATGACATGTTTGAAGAACATGTACTGGGACCATAATGCTGTTTGTCATTAATGTGTCATTAAAAACATCCCTGATCACCAAAACCATGAGCATGTGCTGAACTGCACCAGAGAGCTCAGTTCCAGTGCTGAAATGCTTTGCTGTGCATGGCCTGGATGATGGGTAACTCTGGTCCAGGATTTCTGCAGGGAAAGGCCTCCATCACAATCTAAGCAGGATGAAATCCTTCAAATTCATCCCAGAGCCCATGGAAATTTCACTCACCTTTCTGCCTGGATTTCCCTAGAAAGCAAATCATCTCAGTGGCTCATCTCCTGGCTTTTAAATCCAGTATTCAAATCACATGCACACAAAATCATGTATAACTATCAAGATTAATTATGTAATCAAGTCTCATTTGGGCAAGATATCATCTTGCTTGTACTAATATTTGATTTCTATTACAAATTTCTCATGCTGCTAAACCTCCCCCTCCAGACTATTCAGTAATGTTTGGTGCTGAGCATGTACATAGAAGTAGAGAAGGAAAACACCAAACCTGCACACCAAGACAAATTTCAGATTATTATTTAGTATATTTACATAGAGATAGTTTTAGTTTTACAGTAGGCTAAAACACTGGACTATATGCAGAATTAATCTGACACAATGAAGATCATTTTCTGGGTTTATATAGCTCATATCTCTCTTAGAGGCAGATGCCAAGGACCAAAAAGTTTTTCAGATGGCAGCATCACTGCTTGGCAGGCAGCTCATTAGCAACTGAGCACTTGTTTCAGCAATACTGATGCAGCTACAAGTGTTGTATTAACTCCTGCTAGGTGATCTGGGCTTGATGCCACATGCTTCTTTAATAGCAGTAGTGTTTTTCAGGGCAAACAAATTTTATTCCTTTCATGTTCAAATATGAAACACTTTCATGCCACATAAAATTATGTTAAAACACCCAAACTTACATACTGAAGTTTATTTCCGCCAGAGAGGCTTCAGACATGTACAGATAAAATGGAAGGACATTTCTGAGTTGTATATTATAAATGTTCATTGAAGTCAAACAGAGTGACTTTCACTGACTTCAGCACACACTGGATGAGATCTTTAAAGATCAAAGGGTGCAATTATATCTTACTTACTGCTGTGAATTTGAGGCTTAAGCAAATTATTCTGTTGGTCTGGGGGTTTTGGGTTTTGTTTTTGGTTTTGTTTTTTTGTTGTTGTTGTTGTTGTTTTGGGGTTTTTTGGTTTTGTTTTTTGGGGTTGGTTTGTTTTTTGTTTTTTTTTTTTTTTCAATAGCTTAGCTTATCCTAGAAAAGAAAGGACAGCTTTGGTCTTGGAAGACTGCAAATAGCCAAAAAAGTGAGTTGCTATGTTACCTCAAAGACATCTGTGATTCCTGCCAGACTCCTTTAGGGTGGGAAAACTTATCTTTAGATCCATATTACAGCTAAAAGCCAATTATAGAAAAATGCATGTAAGCATCCCCAGCCCCTCTCCACCAGCAGGTATTTGTGTAGTAAGTGACATCCCTGGCATCCATATAGTCTAAGGACACCACAGCTGCCAGGCCCAGGGTGCCCACAAGGTGCAAGTTCTCGTCAAGAACAGCAGAGGTTGGAGGTGTAACAAGGCTCATCATCCTCAAATTTGACAGTGGGTGCTTTTTATTTTTAAAGGGACGGGGTAATCAGCAGGAAGGGGCATTTACCATAGGATGGGACAGGCAACAACTAAGAGTAGCTGATTTTCCAGAGGACTGAAAGCACTGTGGAACATCAACAATTTGAATTACAACAGGGTCAGAGAAGTCCCAAGGAGTTCTCTGCTCTTGCTGCCCACCCACAGGCAGGGTAGGCCCTTAGTTTCTGCTTATTACCTGAATTACACTCTCATTACCCTCACATGAAGGAAGACTGGCAGTGTGCAATCATTTATTTCATTAACTAATTCTTTCCCATCCAAGTTTCTTCTTGACTTGACTTATTGTGCAATTTTCCAAGGCACAGCTCAGGATTTTTTCTTACAGGGACACTGGTCACCAGCTGAGAGAGAAGAGCCCAGCCTGTGTGTCCAGGGCCAGGCTGCAGGCTGGGCACTGGCAGGGCCTCTGCAAGGTGCAACGACACAGCCAAGGCACATGGGGATCTGAGTACCTTGATCTGTACAGGCATTTGTATCTGCTGTGATCCAACACAAAAAACAAAAATGCATTCATGCTGTCCAGAATTTGGATGGCTCCAGACCTGCAGCTACCTTAGACAGCTTCCACTTCCAATTTTCTTATGACCATCTCAGGGCGGTGGTTTTGGTGCAGCCCCACAAAACACACTTGCATTCAGAGGTTTGAACCAGCCCATCTCCCAAGACACCTTTATGGATAAGGGCTGAGGACCTGAGCACCCTCCAGGACAATGAGCAATTTTAAACTAATCACAGTACCATCTATCTTGAGTTTTGGCTAGCTGACACAAATGTCACATCTGGATAGGTTGGTAAAACTTAGCTGAACCTCCTGCACTTTCACTCCTCCCATCCCAAACTCCCCCTGCTCTCCAGCCCCCAGTCCCAGTCTCCGATCCCCTCGCCATCCCTCGATCCCGAGCCAGGCGCGTCCTGGGGCGCAGCGGGATCCCGGCATCCCAGCAGGGCTGGGCAGAAGCGCTCAGCAGCATTGGGTGGGTGTGAGCTCAGCCAACACTGTCACCAGCAGAGCTGCACAAGAGCTGTAGCCCGGCTGCACAAGAGCTGCAGCCCAGCTGCACAAGAGCTGCAGCCCAGCTGCACAAGAGCTGCAGCCCAGCTGTACAAGAGCTGCAGCAGAGCTGCACAAGAGCTGCAGCCCAACTGCACAAGAGCTGCAGCCCAGCTGCAGCCGCGGCTCCTGCGGGCTGACACAAGGCCGCAGCCTTGGAGAGCTCTCAACGCTCCAGTGGGAACTTGCACCCATCCCAGAGAAGCCACAGCTGCGCACAGCGACTGTCCTCTCCTTGATCCAAATCAGAGACGCGGTGCCACCTCCCCGCTGGGCACTGTTAGCCAGAGCCTGTGCGCTGGTGCCAGCCCAACCATCGCCGTGCAGGGCAGAAGGAATGCAGAAACCCACCTTGGGCAAAGACTGATGACAGAAAATGTATATTGAAACAAACCAATATTTTTTCCCAAAATGAGGACTGCTAGCAGAAGATTTTCAGCAACCAGCTCTCAATTTACACACGTGGCAGCAGCCAGCCACTCCTCAACCTAATGATAACTAAGGGCAAATCACTGACTAACAGATCAAATTAGGCAGCATTAATTAATTAACATGTGTAAAGAGGTTTGAAGATGACAAGGACTCGTAGCTGCTCTGTCCTGGACTCCAGTGGACTCTGCTCAAGGTCAAAGTCACTTTGCCATCCCCTTTTGCTCCCACAGGTATGACCCACACCAACGCTGGGAGAGCTCCAGGGGCCCAGTGCCATCACTGGGATGTGCCCTTGCCCAGCTGTCCCCACAGCTCTTTAAACCAGAGCAGAAAGAGCAGAGCCCCAGAGGCGCAGAATTTCCCCGTGATGCTCATTTATCCCTGCATTCCCTCATCGTTCCCTCCTTGAGAACTGTGATCCACCTGCACCCCAGCTGACGGCAGACAAAGGCAAATGAGATTTGCATTTATGGACCACTCTCCATCCACCAGTATTTCAGTGCTTTGATTAAAAAATAAAAACAAACCCCACCATAGCAGAGATGAAAAACCTCTGAGGAGAAGCGCTGTCAGCCCTCACAGAGCCCTTGCCTTTGGCTTTCCCACTGCCCCACGCAGGCTCACTTGCATTTAAAATGCATTTAATGTCCAGCCTTTAAAATAAAGTCCCAAAACTTTGCCTGAACTTGGATCAAATCCTGTAACTATAAATCTTCTGGGAGAAGCCCAATGAGTTTCATGTAATCAAGGAAATAGAACAAATTACTACAATAATACAGCATCAATTTCAGTAGAAACCTCCCCACTTCAGAGATTTTCACGTCCAGTTGTCCATTCAACAGACAGATTTGAAGCAGATAACACAGCAAAGTTTCACATAATTAGCCCCAAAGTAACGAGTTTTTTGTTAAGTGCATTTTACTGCCATGTGCCTTAAGCACTTTTCTAGACAGAGCCTGAACCTCTCGTTTCCCCCAGCAGGAACTCCCCAGTTTGTGTGTATTCATTTAAATTCTGTCCTAATTGCTCCCTCATCAGCTATGAATCTTAAGAAGTTTAACTGTAAAGTGGGTAAACTGTGTTTACTGACAGAAAATAGAATATTCTCTAATGATGAGATGGTGATGACTCAGGATTATTGTGGGGCCCTCACACCTAAGGCTTTGGCAATGAGGCACTAATGCTTACACTGAGATTTTTGTCCTTAAAGAGGACAGAGAGGCTTTGACTGGACTGTACAGCACAAAACAGAATCCTGTGATGCCATTGGGCTCCTCTCCAGCCAGGGGATGCTGGAACAGCAGTTGCAACCCTAAAAACCATCTTCCCAAGGCTCCACCAGCCCAGCACAGGGTGCTCCAGTTTGACAACACCTCTCCCATTTCTGGGCAACGTGCACATCAACAAGCTCAGTTTTTTCAGATTTAACCCAGCAGAAAGAACACAAATATTAGTTTAAATTTCAAAATTCCCATCCTCTGGCTTTGGCTCAGTGGTGGCTGCTGTGGGGCAGCCCTGCATCAAGTAGTTGATATATTTATGAAGTCCTAACGTCCAAAAATATTGCCAGCAGCAGCTCATAATTCTCTGACGTGTGACCTGTGGTTTTTAAATACTGACCTGAAAAGACTGGCTGCTGGGAATAGATGTGGGTTTTTTTCTTTCTCAAGTTCTCCTCTGAGACATATTTGCTGAAATACTTTATTACCTCATCACTGAGCATAATTTAAAACTGCAGTTAAGCACTCAGCATTTAAGTAAGAGCATGCATCATTTTGACAGTGTTCAGTTGTGAGGGTATAAAAACTTCACAAACATTAGTCCCAAAATTTCTTAAAATCTTCAGCTATTTCCTTTGCAAAAATGCTCTGAGTTTGGCACATTCATTGACACGCATTTTGAAGCTTTAGGTTCAGCCTTCTGTGTTTCAAGGTAACTGTTATGGCTTTGGCAAAACGTGTGAATTTAATTAATGTAATCTAAACAAAAGAAGTATTTCAGAGCTGCTTTAATCCATACGAGACCAATATGCTGATTTGTCAATGTGAATTTAATTAGTGTCTTCGAGTCTAAACTCCAACTCCCTCTTCTTTTATCTAATTATCACATTTATAAAAAACATTATCACATATTCGTTGGCCTGACTGCTTTGCCACGCAGTCACACTGAAATCTCGGTCATCATGCGCTCCTAATAAGCTCAATATGTTTCAAGGTCACCGAACTGGGCACAATAGCTTCCCACACAGCCAGCGCACACTCCCTCTCCAGAGGCCCAGGACAGCTCCTCTAGCATCGTGCCTTTTCCCCATATTTGCCATGCAAAGTGAGATCCTTCTGGTGTAATCACCAGTTAAGTGCATCAATTATGCACCATTCTGGGGATGTCCACCACAAGGCATTCACTTATATAAGAATAATTGAGCAGAGAACAATTGCTATTCCTTTCACCAGTGGTTCCCAAGGGCTGCCAGGGGACTGAAGCAATTCACTCTTCATCAAGCAAACATTCAAGTCATAAGCATGACCCAAATCTCTCTGAGGATGTTGAAGATGTTCTCATTTCTCCCTACAGTCCCTGTCCGTCAAACCCAGCAAGGCAGCTCCCCAGGCCAGTGCTTCTGCTGCAGGCTGGTGCCAGGCCCTGGGGAGGGGCAGCCGGAGCCAGGCCGAGGCCCAGGCCCAGGCCGCGCTCGCACCGTGAGCCCAGAGCCCTCATGGCCAAGGAGCTGCAGGGGAGCTGCAGGGGAGCTGCAGGGGAGCTGCACCTGCACTCGGGCCGCCCCTCCAGCAGCAGGGAAGCTCTTGGCTGTGGGGGGAGACAGCTCGGGCAGTTCCCACCTGGCCACCCTGACCCTCCAGCAGTGTTGCACACACCCTCCATTGCTCTGCGTGCCAACCGCACCCGGCTCCAAAAACCCCTATACGTCAATTGCCAGAAATCTGCAACCTTTAGCTTTTCAGATGAACAGACAAGCCTTTGTTACAGTACCTGGGCAAACTCAACCTGCTGGAGCCAAGCAGGGAGTGGGTGATGGCTCCACACCTGCACTAGAAGCAATGAATTCCCTTACCCCCAGCTCCAACAGCACTGTGACCTGCCTTTCCCCAAAGGAGAAAAATCCTTCTACAGGTTATTCTTAGGAACTGCAGCAATATTGTTCAAGGAGGCTAAAAATTTTGACCCAAATACCGTTTTTCTTTTAAAGTTAGTAAAATTTCCCTAAATGCAACCCATTGAAGGTCATTCAAATAATATGTGATAAGTGATCCCAGATAATTCTTTTTCCTTCCACATTAGAAATGTGTAAATATCCTGAATTTCCCCTTTCCCCCGATAAGCAAAAATCCAGTGGAGCAAGGTCAAAGGCTGGATTTCAGACAAGCCTTCAAGCCTAGTACAGCAGCACCTCATCCTTCCAGATCATCCTGCAGCCCATCCTCCTTGAGCAGGGCAACAAAATACAGCAGAGCAGCATGCTCAGGTTTTGTTTTTCTTCTGTATAATTGTTGTATTTTAAGATAAACTGTCCTTGCTTGGTCACGTTGTGATTATCAGCCAGTTTGGCTCAGAGTTACTGTCAAGGAACTTAACCACTGGATACTGAAGAAAAAAGGAGCTTTACAAGAGCAGTTGGATCAGGTTTCTGTTCAGAATCAGGCAGACAGCTCTGCCAGAAGAGCAAAATCCTTGAAATGCTCTTCGCTGCACTTTAAAGACTAAACTAATGCCTGGATTGCTCATCTGAGGTGCTCACCTTGCCTGTGCTACCAGCAGAGATCCTCCAGTCCGCGCCCGGGGAGGGGAAGAGCTGCCCTTGTGCAGGTGAACCGCAGCCCCACCTCAACCGTGGGCTGGAAGCTAAAGAAGGAAACTTGGAAAAAGTGGCCTGGGAAGGTAATTTAGGTCAAAATTCTCTGAAAGCCTTGAACCACAGAGGACTGAGGAGTTGTTGCCCTCTAGAGACCTTGCCCCATACACACAACCCTTGTGAATTTGGCCTCCCTGAAGTCAGTCTGGGCAGGGGGAGAGGGCAGAGCATTTTTGGGAGCTCACTTATACAGCTGGTACAAAGTGAAAAAGCCTGGTTTCCCTTTGGATGGAGAGACTTAAAGAAGCATCCAAACAAAGCCAGATTAAACTGATGAAGAGCCAAATCCTTATGAAGCTTCCCAAAAACAGTAAAACTCCGGGAGGCCAGTGCTGGGAGCAGGAGAGCTGTGCACCTTCCTCCAGCACCTGTGTCCAAGTTGCCCAATAGACAGCTTGGAAGGCACCAGAAATCATAGGAAATTGAGCTAGAAAAGATGCCCTAGTCTCTGCCCCACTTCAACACAGACTGCATAAATCTGCATGGCTGCAGACATGCTCACCACGCTGCTCTCACCCCACAGTGCCACAAACATCCTGGGCAATCCCATCCTTTACACTTAGGAAGGGTTTCTTAGCAGGAAGCCTACCCATTCCTGCTGCAGCCCAAACCCTGACTTCTCAGCTTACCCCTTTCAGATACAGGGAACAAATTACTTGTGATCCTTGCAGCAGGTCTGGGTATTTGACTGCCGTGTTCCTCTTCTATATGTGTGAGATGGGGTGGCAGGAGAGGGGGAATCTCCATCAATGACAGCCAATTTTTTTCATGCTAAGAGAGGAAATTCTGCATTTTTGGCAAAAGTGAACTTTCATTAATTCTCCCAGCTGGAGCTTCACCATTTTCCAGAGGAATTTGGCCATTTTCCCAGTGTGCAAAGCCTCTGTGGGTTAGCACCAGCAGGGTTTCATTTTCACAAGAACAGACTCCAAATACACAACACAGCCTATTGTCTAAATACAGTGTGAGCACAGCTCAAGTCACCTGATCAGGGCCTGGTTTCCTGGCATTTACTTTCCCCATCTGTTGGCTTTTAGCACAAATTGAAGCACAAATGCCTACTAATGCTAGTCTCACATATGAACGTGCTCACAAAGCCATATTCTATCATGCAGAGCATATTGGACCCAGTTCAGTTTGTGTGAAATGTAAGGCATATCCCAAAGGCAGAACTGGAATTGCTTTGAGGGCGTGCTCCTTGCCCAGACCTCTCCCTGCTGAACAGACATATGCTGGAGACCTCTTTTGGAAAAAAGAGAAATGCACATAAATGGAACCTTCCCTCAGGCTGGCTCTGATCCTGCTTCATTTCTCATCTGACCCCCAAACACGTTCCAAATCAGCTTGGAGAAATCAATCCTGTTGTGTGAGAGACACAGAGTTTTGAACAATGATGCCCTGAATTTCCTTGCGCGTTAACAAGCGGGATGAGCGAAGAAGTGACGCAGGCACCGCAGCAGGATGGCTCCTGCACAGCCACACGCCATCCAAAAGCCAGCCTGGCCTTTCCAAGCTGCCCACGGCTTCTGTGGCCTCCAAGGAGCCTCTCTGCACAAGGGCTGCAATAAACCTGAGCTTCAAGACCACATTAAACATCTACCGTCCTACAAGTGCAACGGATGAGTGCAGAAACCAAAGCTGGTGTTTCACCACCAGTCATTTTCAAAGGATCCTCTTTAAGCATTCCAGCTCAGTGTTGTCTTGGGAAATTGGGAGTCAGAGTAGGGATTTGTCCTGTGCCCCTGGCTATTTCCTTCAGTCTTCTGCCCTGTGTCAAAGCCCCGTGGAGCGGGGCCCCTTGCATGCCACCACCCAGCCTCAGGGATTGCCAGTGCTCATCCCCAAACCAGGTTTCTGAAGGTCAGTTCGCCCATAACCCGGGCAAGGAGGGATCATGCCAATTAAGAAGCTTACCAAAATCAGCACCTAGACCTAACCCACAAGGCTTTTCTGGATTTGTGTGCCTGTAATTTCAATAAAGGAGCTTCTTCCATATGTGCACCTTCTCAGTTTGCCTTTATCTCTTTGATTCATCCTTAAAAACAGCTATAAAGTCTTGTGTCACATTTCATCTTCTGTTTCTCAGAAGTGGCTGAGAAAGCACCAGCTCCCTTCTCAAAAAGGGAGTGTGTGACTCCTCTGATGGAGCTTGCACATTGCCGTATCTACTCCTGGTGAAATATCCAAGGGCAGCTTCTGGGCCCCTTCTCTTTGAGCATGCAAGCAGCAGCACTGTGCTCCTGATGGATCATGTTCAGTACATCTTTTTGCTTTCTCCACTCCCAAGAAAGCGTGCTATTTTCTACTTTATATCCCTTGGCAATTCCAGACAAGGTCTTAACCACATCCTTGCACATAGACAGCAGACAAAGCTCCTTCTGAGCCCAAATCTCCATTCATCATCTTCCGCCAGTGCCACATGCAAATTCTGTCCTCCGTCAGTGTTGCGTGCACATAAGAAGCCAAGCAGGCACAAAGCCAAATGGACAACAGAGGCCTCAGCAGGAGGACTGGGAGCAGGTTTGATGTGGTCCCAGGAGAGCTGCAGCAGTCAAGGGACAATGGTGACACACAGACAACAGTGGTAGTTGCATCTGCAAGCCAGTTTTGTGACACTCCCAGGGCTGGGGCAGATTAAACTTAAACTGGAACTTAAAGGGAGCTCCTTCAGAGACTTTTCCCTCCCTTCCCTGCTCCTGCCCAGGGAAGCATCCAGGTGTATTTTTCTACAGGAATTTTCACACTAAAGGTGGAGCAAAAGGAAAAGGCATAGGAACCTCAGATCTCCTGAGTCTCTGGGCAGGCAGGTGCTTGCTCAGCACCTTAGCAGCCTTAGGACAGGGTGTCATTCCCCCAGAGAACAGGGCTTGGCAGGGAACGTGTCGTTCCTCCAGAGGAGCAGCAGAGGGATGTGGGTTGGAGCAGTGGCACAGATACCTTCTGTACAGCCAGGTGCTTCTCACCACACACAGCCCCTGCCTGCCCTCTGCTGCACCAGGCACAGCCAGGGAACCCCAGGAGCGTGCCCAGGGCCCCACAGTGAGCTGGAGAAAGCTCCACAGGGCCAGGACTGCTTCCCATGCCCACACAGGCTGTCTCACAGACTCCAGCCCTGCTTCCACCAAGAGCTGCTCACTAAGTGATGCCACATGGACATTGTCCCAACAAAGATTGTGCACAACTTGGCCAAGCATTTCTCCAAGAAAAAGCAAAGAGCTTTTTGACCTGCACACACCCAGGGCAGCACCCCACAGATGGAGTCTCAGCTCTGCCCTTCAGCACTGGCCATACCTGGAAACAGTCACTGCTTTGCAATGCCAGATTTGTTCACCAGCAGAAACCACCCTGGGGAGCTTTGCAAGTGGTGTAAGACCAGCCCTGGGAGCACACAACACTTCTGCCCCTTGCCAAACTCCTGCTTTAAAGAAAAAAAAATAAAATTCACCTCTCAAAGTACAAGGAGTTGCTTAGCAGTGCATCGAACATTAATGTAGCCAAATGGTGTGGCTGGAAGTGTAGCCCCAGAGTCTGGCCCCAGCACTGGTGAGTTTGGAGATGCTGCTGCTCCACTTCACAGAATGGGGAAAAAACATTGATTTGACTTTCCTCCAACAAATAGTTTTGGTTGAATTTTGTTGATGTCCACCACCTTTCTGACAGCAAACCAAAATCTCAGCTACCAAACTGTTTTTTTTTTTTTTTTAATGCTGAAGCCATAAATTCCTCCCTCCTGTGAGTTTACGGCAGGGAAGACTTTGCTAGTGTAAGAAGGTGTAAAAGAACTTGCACCACCCCAGACCTCCTCAACTAGATGAAAGCTGTCACTTGTCACTTTGTCATTTCAAGATGGGTGAAATGAATGGTCCACAGACCATTGTGACAGCTAATGGGCACCACAGCCCATGCCAAGGCATAGTCAGAAGCAGGCTGGGTTCTGGATGCCCCGGCGGTCCCATGCAGAGCACACCACCCAGCTGTCAGCCCTGAGGATCCCCAGTCCAGTGCAGTCCTGGAAAAGATGTTCTGAGTGTTGGTAAAGACACCTGTATTACCCTACTAGGAACATCTCTTCAGATTCTGATGGAACACTTCTTTCCAGGACAGCAGGGGTTGTGCCCTACTCCAAGCACTGGCAAATATTACAAATATTAAAATGCTTTTAAAATGCAAAGTACAGCATCCAGCCCTCAGGCTGAAGTTTTTGAAATAGTCACTATGCTATGGGCCAGTATGTACTGCATTTAGATATATATGTATCATTTAAAAATCAAGACTAAGCAATGATTTTTTGATTTTCTAGCTATAAAAACATCTTTCAAAGAGCAGCTTTGTCACTACAGCATCTTTCCACTATGGCATAGAAAGAGGCAGCCGGCAGACACGGCACTGAGTACTCGAGAAAGTGCCTTTGCACACATAGCGTGTGGAGAACCTGGAAAAGCCTGCCTCAGTCAGACAAATCAGGCTTATAAACTCACCCCGTTTGGGAAGGAGGGAGTGCAGAGAGGGGGCTAATGGCTGCTTTATTGCATTAGGCAATATCTTCATTAAGGCAGAAGAGAGTAACTGAGGGGAATGTGCATGTAGCGTGACTTCTTTGCTAGAACCCCACAAACCACCAACTGGCAGCTCCTTGGCTCCTCGCCACCCAAATCCAAGAGACCATCTGGCAACTGGTTCAGTTATCCCTCCCCAGTTAACAGATGTACACTAGATGGTGTGGGAATGGCATTTTGCAGAAGCAATTAGTTTAATCCTCAGATAAACAGTTTAAATTCCAAGTGGTTTGAGGAAAAGAAAAAAAAAGGGAAAAGAAAATCCAAAAAACAAACCAAGTTGTTTCCACTTTCAGTGAGAATAACTACTGAACAGCTAATTCAGCTGGTTTCACCACCAGTGTGTGCTCATGGGGCTTGTTCCTCTTTCCAGCTTCATCTGTTGGACAACACAAATCCACCAGATTGATTTGGAGGCTGCGACTGCATGGCCCCGCTCCCGTGGCTGTGCAAGAGCTGCTCCCACTCTCCCACAGCCAAAACCCAGCTGGGTAGAGGCTGCTCTCTCAAACACTGCTCCTTCCTGACTTCAGCTCTTTGTCTGGCCTTGGACAAACCATTTAACCTGGTTAAATCAATTTGCCTGGCTCACACACCTCTCTGTCTCCAGAAAATGAGGTAAATTATGTGCTCCTGCTACAGGGAGTACTAAGGTGGAATCAATTAGGGTTTGTGAAGCACTTGGAGAGTCTTGAATTGGGGAAATTATTGAAATAGAGAACATCCTTATTAATTACACTAACTGATTAATTTATTATTAAATTAGAACAACTTTGTTCTCTTGAGAGGAGAAAAATATTTTTTCCAGCCATTTCTTTTGCTCACATACTTGGAAAAGTGACTTCCAACTAAAGAAGATTGAATGAAGAGCTTAAACCAAATATAATAAATTGCCAGTAATTTCTGGTATCCCCTATGCCATTATTGAACAATTTGCATTTGAATCAGGGCTTTTTCTATCACAATCCAGCTTCACCTGATCCTGCTCTATAATCACCATCCCCATTTATGAAATCCCAGCATGTTGCCGTAGAAATTATGTCACAAATTCATCATTATGACTTCCCCAGCAGGAGCAATTGGAGCTGGAGATTGGCTGTAAAAGTTGCCTCCTTACCAGTCATGCTTTAAAGATATTTTAATGTTTTTTTTTAAGGTAGAGAAGTGAGATTAGCTACCATAGGGAATTAGACAAGCATGCCATGAATATCCCAGGAATACAAGATTACATCCATGAGTCACAGGAAGCATAAAATATGATCAAGAGACTTTATGGAGGATGATCTTTGAAATTACCTCCTAATCGCTGAGCAGTTTGCATAAAATTGACTATTAGTTTAAAAAAAAAGTAATTCAAAATTCAAAAGTGAACCCAACTGATAAGAGTGAAGTTACAGCTATTCCCATCAGTAGGGTTTATCTGTCAAGCCACTCCAGGCCCACAGCTTATAGGTTTGTACACTCCTTTGATAACATGATAATTGGTCAGGTACTGTGGCAAGAAACATTCAGAGAGTAAACTTTTGAGGTAAATTATTTAAATATAAATATTTTAGACTTTTCTTGCGAGGCTACGTTCCTCCTGCTACTGCTTGTCAAAGGCTGGCAGGTACTGCAATTCCTAATGAGAGCTACTGAAGAACCTTGACACAGGAAAGCCTCAAAACAAAGACTATTTCTGCTATAAGCAATGCACTTTGCCACCAATTGTCTTATTATACCTCCTAATCATTAAAAACAAACAACATCAGAATAAAAGCCTCTTTTTATCAGTGTTAAAACAGAAAATAATTCAGTGAAAAAATAGCACCTTATGTAGAGTGTAACACCCAGTCTGAGGGCCCCACACGTGAACTTGGGTCTCATCAGGGTGCATTCTCACTTTCCCTCCTTGCTCCCACGCAGCCGGAGCCTCCCGCTCCTCTCAGCCTGGGTGATTTCAGAGGCGCCCTGGCTGAGGGGATCAAAGCCACGTGTGCCAGGCCCCCACTGCATCAGCTATTAACTCAGGCTGCCACCAGGTCTCATCTGAGCCAACACAAATTATGGCAGCTGGAAAATTACCCAGCTGTAAATCACCACTGCGTGGTTGTCAACCAAGTTCTCCAGTTGGACGCACAGAATTCTCCTCTTCTCCCCACCAGCTTTGCACCTTTTCTAAATTTAAAACAAGGAAACTAGGCAGCAGATATGTCCCATATTTAGTTAGAATAAATGCTTTTGTAATGTTGTTGAGCAGTCTGGCAGGTTAATTAGTTCTCTGAGGTATCCTAGAGAACAAGATTTGCCTGGTAAGGGAGACACCATCCATTTAAACCAACTAAAGACAGTGAGGATGAGCAAGAAACACCAAGATTTTGCAGAAAAAACCCCAACCAATGGAGGAAAAGGGAAAAGAAAAAAGCGTAATACAGACAGGGGCTTATGCCTATGTTCCCAGAAGAGCAGCCCTACAAGCAGAGAGCAACCACCAACCTGCAGGTAAATAACAAGATCATTTAGCCCCCATAAGCCTGTTACACTGCAATTGAGCCCTTCTGCTTCTCAGCAGTGACAGGCAACAATTGATTAGTAGCAAACACTCTGATGGGTACTTGGTCCTTATTCCAGCAACTAGACTCTTCAGCCAGTATGTCTGTATATGTCTGTCCCAGTGCAGCACAACTCATTAAGAGAAAGAGCAGGAGGAAACTTGGGAGTCATTCAGGGCTGGAATGAGAGAAAGTAAAGAAGCAGACACACCTGGTTCCACACATCCTGTGGCAAGATTCTGAGGAGCTGGGTAACTGGATCACACTGGTGTGTGGCTTTCTACCCAGGAAGCATGTGTCTGAAGCCTGGTCATCTCTGGACAGTATGTAAGGAGTATTGTATGTAGTACACAGGAACAGTGGTTTAAGGTTATTAACAATGTGGGAAGGCACCCTGTGCTTCCTGAAGGATACCTGCATTGGGCCAGGAAAACATGGCTGGGCTTACAAACTACACACTGAAATACCTGTCACTTAAAGAGCAACCTCTTTAAGTGAAAGAAGAGAAAAGCTACCCACTGAATCCGATCCATGCCATGGACCTGTTCAGAACTTTAAAGGAATCTTCCCTAGGGTTGAGTCAGAAATCTGGGGGGGCAAAAGACACCCTCCTCCCTACATCACAGTGCTATCTTAGAGGGTCTGTAGGAGCTCTTTGTGGCCACAGCCACCCCAGTCAGCCCTTTCACAAACTCCAAACACAATACAGACATGTCTGCCCCAGCACAGCACAGGCCACAGGGTGACAGCAGAGCAGCTGAACAGAATACATGCCCTGAGAGCCTTTCTTGGGCAATCATTAGGCTGGCCACCTGTGGCAAGGACAGGCCTGTCCTTCCATCTCTGAGGGATAAACAGAGCAACCAGGAGACAGGGACCACCCTCCTGGTTTTATACCCAAGGCACAGAAAGACCCCAGCTGACGGAAAGATGGCAGGGTCTAATTCCCTGCTTTAAATGTCCCAATTCACCATAAAACACTTTGGTCTCAAGCACTGGACAAGTCATTGCCCCACGTGCAGCACCAGAGCCCTGCTGTTTTCCAGACAGCATTTATTTGCCAGTTCTTGGGGAGGTACATGGTCTGTGGAGGACAACAAGCTTGCTATGACAGCAGCATCACAGCCCAGGGGCACAGCCACCATTATGCCTAGAGACACTCCCTGCCCCAAGAGAGCCTCAGAAGCCAACCCACTTCTGCCCAGAAAACCTCTACCCCAAGTCAATGGCATTACAATTACTGCCACAAACACCTCCCTTTTCCCCCTCTGCCCTCAGAGAGGCAAAGTTCAAAAACTGTGGATTGTTTAACTCACATCTTTTCCTGCTGTTTGGGATCGAGAAGCAGCAGACACTCCAGCCAACAATCCAGAACATACTCCTTCCCTCAGCTCCCTCTTCACCACACCTGAAAGCCCTAACAATCCCATCAAGTCACCGGTTTTGCTGCCTAACTACCCTCAGCTGCACAGGCAACACCAGTTCACTCAGTTCCCTCCTTTCTCACTGATGCTGAGGCTAGTGGATCTCCCCAGCCTGTCCTGCAGGAAGCTGCCCATGTATCCTCCTGAGACACGTGCTAGATCTGCTTCAGCTTCTCCAGTCCCCATAGGACTTCTTCCCTGAGCATGAGCTCATCCTGCAGGGCTGCTGTTTTGGATAAGGCATCTGCCTTTTTGTTTTCTTCCCTCTTAACCAAAGCTTTCCTATAAGCACAAAGCCAAATGACAGCTGGCTCCTTTTCCATAGTCAAAAAAAGGTGCCAGAAAATTCTGAGGGCATATATTCAGATTCTCTACAAAACAGCACAAATCGTAGATATGGGAAGTATACAGTACAAGTATTTAGATGTAGAGGACCTCAGGAGGAAAAATGGGTGGTTGTCTCTTTGGCAGGGGGAATGCAGCAGCAGTAGCAAATGTCACACACATGCACATGAAAGTTCACTGATAACAGTTTAAGAATAATCAATTTTACTTCATGACTTTGGCTCTGGAATGACTGGCAAGCTTCAGAAACCTGCTCAACCCACTTTCTATGTTTTAGCTCAGTAGTAGTCACAGTAAAAGCACCACAAATACAATTTTACAACCCATTTTACTTTGCCTCTTCTGAAATGCATATTTATTAATCTGGTAAAATTTCCTGCTGGGAGTTTATGGCAATTGTAGCTCCAAATTCTCTCATTAATTAATTTCCCTTTGAACATGTAAAATTTAAAAGCAGCTTCATGCAACATAAGTATCCAATAAAATCCCCCCCAACTTTAAAAATAAAATTTAATAGGAAGGGCCCATACAAACAGACCAGCACCAATTCCAAGAGCATGAAATCTCTAGAGTGGTGCTTTTGAACCAGCTGATAACCAACCACAACCTGATTTCTCTGAGAGCAATGCTGTTGTTTCCCACCTCTGCAAGGGAATAGAAGGGAAACAGAGGTTTTTCTTGGTAGGATGGGAAAATACTTGTGAGGCCAAGTTGCCATCATGAGCATATCTGAACCTCATTGGGAACTATGTTTACTGTAGCCAGCTCCTCCTGGTACGCCAATGCTTGACACTTTTTAAGTTGTGTAAAGCTTAGTTTTTATTCCTCGGGCACCGTTCAAAAGATGTGGCCTGGCAGCCATCCCACCTGAGCTAGGTGATCTGTCCCAACATTTCAGTAACCTTGAAGGAACAGCTTCCAGAGAGACTTGAAATCCTTATACCAAAGATTACACTATCAAAAGGATAATAAACATTAACTGCAGACACCTGGTGTTTACATGACTATGAAAAAATACAGAGTCATTTTGGGTCTTGTTAAATTGTGCGTTTAGGTGCTGAAAAGTAGCTTCCAGCGATGAATGTTTCCATATGCCATTTAATAAGCTTTGAGTATTTCACCCATTAATCTGAGTGAATATCCCCCTACTCACCTCCAACAGCATCTGTAACACAACCATTGGAATTACATGTCTGCAGTGACTCTGCTCAGCTTCCAGGGCCTTTCAATATTTTGGGGAGCCTCTTTAAAACTTTGACATTCCTTAGAGAAGAGCCATTGCCATCTTATAGCTGAAGAGGCTATTAAGATGTTCCATCTCACACAATCCAGCACTGAAGCTAAGGTCTGCATAGGAAGGAAAAGGCTTCACCTTTATGAAATATCCATTTCCAAGCCCCCTAGATTCATGTCTAAACTTCCCAACAAGCTCAATTAATCTTCACAGGATGAAGAATAAGGAGACATATGTTGCAAGTGGCTATAAGAAAAAATAGGGGGTTAATCTTTGATAGAAAGTGGTTTGCCCAGCAAAAAGTATTTTGGGGTAAGCTGGAGAAAGCACAGAGATGACACACAAGTCCAGAAACCCGTGCCCATCCTACAACCACAGATTCAAGCAACCCACCAGTTTTTGCACAATCTGCACCAAAGACATAATCAAACTGCTTATGAACAATATAAAACTCAAAACCAATCAACTGTTCCAAATAATATGATCTGTCCAAGTAGCAAAGGCCTAATCAACAAGAAAGGAAAACATCAGCTGGAGTTGTGCAGTTTTATTTGAACAAAAACCAGTGTCGATATTTTTAATAAAGTCTACATTACACTAAATGCATGTACATTTGTAAGAAGATAACCTATTTGTAAAGAAGGTGCAGGATAATATGTACAATCATAGTTTAGTTTAAAAAATTCACATTTTACATAGATTTACTTGAAGTCCTACGCTTTCATGGTATATAAATGGTAACCAAAAGAGGTAACAAAAAACCCCAAACTCCAGTCACAAGGAAATTCAGCTGGAGGACTGCATAATGCACTCAATTTTTCAAACAAACTGTTTCACGGAATTCTTATTCATCCTAAATCAATTTTGGATATAATTTTTGAACTACTATAACTAACATGTTCAATGAGTATATTGATGTAAACATTTTCGTTTATATCAAAATGGCAATGGTGCCATTTTCTTGAATAAAAATATGCTTTTTTTGTTGTGGTCTGGTCTTCCACTTTTACAAATTAGAATAATTACACAGGATGTTCCTCAATACATGGTAAAAATTATCAAATAGCAAGGAGGATATGTTCAAAAGACACTTTGAAGCTTTTCAGTCCACCTTCACAACACTGTAAATCTTACTTACAAACCAGAAGCAGGCAAAAAATCCAATAGTCCCTGAAACAAGAAAGTAATAATGGTTAGTTTATCTTCCAACCTGCCCTGACAGAGAAATCCAACATGTACTTCCCAGCAGGACAGAATATAACACTGTAATCCAGCTAACTACCCAGAAAAACAATACTTCTTAAATTTAACAACACACATTCATCCTCAAGCTAGGTTATTGATTTAGATCAAAGATGACTTTTTAGGGTCCAGGCTGCTTCACATACATTTAAGCCACTGATGACCGTGTTGCCACCACTATGAGCAGGGACACAAGCAACAATTCAGAAACTGACTTTTATAAACATGCCAAGCCAGCCCCTGCCTGATTTTTTTAGGTCTACAATACTTCACTGTCATCTATGAATTATGACACACAACTAGGCCTTGAAAAAATTCACCTGTCCCAGTTTTATATTCATTGTGCTCTATTTATACTTGAGAATAGAAATTTCTTCTTCTGTGTATCCTGTTACTTCCTTTTGGCAAAGGAATGCTCTGAGTGCTACAGCAACTGGAAGTAAGCAGCAAGTGAAAGCAGCAATGACAAACCAAAACACTGAATGAGATTAGTATATAACAATTTTCTATTTATAAATTGATGAACAAATTTGTGGTTTTCACTGGCAGTCACTTTTATTGGGCAACTGCAAAGACACTGTCCATCACATTTACTTTTAAATTACTTTAAGAACTTCATATGCAAGGGGACAGAGTCCAAATTAATTCAGTCTTCAGCCTCTAAAGGAAAAACACACTACTTGTCACACTTTTACTAGTTGTAAACTGCCACAGAGATGTTAACCCTTAACAGACAAAAAAAGGGAAGATCTCAATTGCACTGAATTCCCTCTCAAAAACACAGCTATGTGCCAGCCCTGGGACAGCCCTTCCCAGCTCCACAGCAGGCATTCACAAGATCATGCATTCAGCTCCCTCCAGTTTTATATTATCCTTTTCTGTCTGTACAGCCCATGTTTAACATCCAATCTCTTTCACTATTGTGACTGACTTAATAACTAGAAGATTCTTTATGAAGCATTTGGGTTTTTTATGAGTTACATTTCTATCTTTCAAACTATATCTTCACATTTCCCAAGCAAACAACCCATCTTGGGATGCTTATTATCTGTATGCCAATTCTTACATTCCTCATGCTACCATGTATTTTTTCAGTTAAAGGCTTTTTGACAGACTATTATTATATGCCACAGATTACCCTTTCCTTCGAAGTTTGCAGTTGTTGTTCTCTGAAACGGTAGGAGACAGCAGATTTATGGCCATTGATAGATGAGACAGCAGCCACACAAAGAATGCAATTCCTTTGTAGGCTTGACATGACTAAGTCTTGGCAGTTCACGGTCATATCCCACTCCTTCCTACTGTCCCAAATATTCTAATACCAGCATTGTTACTCTAAACCTTAGTCTCAGTTTTGTTCTAATAATGGTTCTCAGTCTCTGCTTCCTGGTTGTTTTTATAAAATAGCTCTCTCCAAGCCTTTTATGGCTTTGAAAGCAGTTTCTTCCAAATGTTTAACACATTAGACACCTTAGAAATTTATCTGCTGCTCTAGAACAAAAATGTACTATCATAACAAAAATGTACAACTATCCCAAGAATGACAGCTACTGCAGTTTTCTGAGCATGCCACAACTTAATATGGGAACACACTCTAAATCCACATATTTTCCTCCAATCCTTGTTAGTCTGAATCTTTATAATACATCAGTTTTCTATAAAACATTGCCTCAGTCATAACAGAACTTGAAGACTTCACACTGTGAATAAGCATTTTATCTATAAACAGATTTACACAAGTTCCAGTAACATTGATTTTCAACTCCCCCTCCTAAAAAAGTCTGTTTAGCAGATCAAAGACCAAGTACATCCTGCTCATTTTTCAAACTTTATCAAAAATTTTGCCAATGTACTGGAAGCAGAGTAAGACACTTTTTAAGTGCTAATGTTTGTCAGATATCAGATTTGAATCATAAATTCAGGGGAGAAAGGCAACACTCATCACCAAGACACAGACTTAGGTAGTCAGAACCTTCTCTGGTGAGCCAGATTCCTTCTGTAGCTACCTCTACATCAATAATTGGGGCTAACCAGCACTGTAATTTCTTCTTCCCTCCCATGAATGAATATATCCTACAAACTCCATATGTGGATAGCTCTAAGGACCAGAAATATCAAAACTGCCGGTTTCTCAGCTGTTTAGGTGGCCTTGGACAGCCCGCGCTTCAAAGGACGAGAAGAGACTTCAGATCTTTTCTCGGTCTCGGTGTTTATTAATTGTTTCTTTAAAAGATTTTCTCTTGGCCCGACAGAGGTCTGCCCAGCATGTCTGCCATGAGCACACTGCGAGCCCCCGGGGCGGTCACCTATCTTTATACTCGAAGTTGCGTATACAATATTTATACTTTTTCCCCAATACCTTTTACCCTTATTAACCAGTGCACTTTTAGTAATAACCAATCCCAAAGTGCCACCATCACCACAGAAGATGGAGGCCAAGAAGAAGAAGAAGAAGAACAGGACATGCCCCAATTCCTCCATCTTACTTCTTTAGACCCCCCTGTACAGAAACCCTAAACCCTGTGTCTTACACTCTAATTAACTTATCCCTTCACCATTTACCCCAGTGAAATCCTCCCATCCTCATACAGGTGTCGTCTCCTGTGTAGGATCAAAGTCCAGCCACCAGACACTTCTGGCAACATTCCAGGACTCCTGAGCCCCCCAAGGGTGGTCTCGGTCACTCTGCACCTCAGTCCTGAGGTGCTGAGATCCCACACAAAACCAGAACTAAAGACCCCATTATCTGTCAAAGGTACCTCTCCTAAAGAGCCACTTGATGCTCTAAGATCAGTTTAAAGGTAGTGGCACAAACTAGGTTGAAAACTGGTTATCAACTAGGTTAGAAATCCAACTGCAGATTTAGGAATGCAAATGAATCACACCAAATCAACTAGGTGGTTTTAGTGCCTTTTTTTTTTTCCTTTTTTTTTTTAAATAACATGGGCCAAACAGATCAGAAGCTTCTAAAGGCTCAGGTCAGCAGAGTTGTGTTAGCACTGCAACCAGTATTACTGGACAGAAAGTAATACAAGGTAAGAGAACATTACTTATAAGGTTCTCCTGAACAGTAGCTTTACCTACATGATTGCTTATATTAGTGCAAAAAAAAAAAGCTCTATTTTTAAGAACATGAACCACAGCACAGCGCCTGGTTCCACTGAAATTCAGTGTTTTCCCCCTCAGCCCTTGGGACACTTGTGATTCCATGAACACTGTAAGCCCCAAAAAAGGTAAAGCAGTAAAAATGTTTCTGATTTCCTACATAGCAGTAAATATCCCATTCAAAGGGATCTGCAAATGAGTAGCAACTGGGGAAAAAATACTTCTGAACTAGTGTGGCTTGTTTGAAAATTCTAGCCAGAATGTTTTCCACATTTTCTGCATTTTAACCCATTTCACAAATTTGCCACTTGTTCCAGATTTGAGCACTTCATGCTGGATCTTTAGGCTGGTGCTGACAAGTACCATAGGTTTTCAGATTCTCCTTTTAACTACTTTGTCTAAAGCCAATATTAAAACACAGACAACTGCACATCTGTTTCCAAAATCTGTACCTCTACTCAATAGAATTGCTATTATTAGTGGCACTAGTTAAAATCCAACCTTGCCATATCACATTGCAGCACTTGAAATTTATTTTCTTGAAGAGCACAGGTACTACTTCAATCTTGACCAGTTTTCTAAGCTCATCTTGCACCAAAATGAAAATCATCCCTTATTAAAATGAGCCTCTCATTAGAACAGGAGAAGTATTTAGGTAAGGATTAGATAAGACCATACCAGGATGTTGCTTTTGCCTCTTTCAAAACACATTCAAACTGAAACCCAAGTTTTGAAGCACTATCAACAAGAAGCACAGCTCAGGCTTTTCTCAAGACACCAATGAACACAACATGACAGAGAACAGATACCTAAAAGCGTTTTTGGAAAAGCTGTTAAAAAAAATTATAACACTAAGTACTTAAAAAAAACACCAAAAACCACAACACAAAAAAGACTCAAACAAAGCAGCAAACAAACTAAAACTACAAACAAATCAGTAAAATACCCCGCTAGTTGCAAGAGTTGAGACCATTACATTTATTTTCTGATTAGTCTGAACTCCTACACATTTTAAGATTTTTTACATCTTTCACATGCACATTGCTGTCAAATGACCCAGCACCAAGCCTAACACCAATTCCTCCAATGAGCCTTTCTAATCAGTTTGTTTGGTTTAATCCAATATAACAAATTAGTTGGCTAGTCTTTACTTTACCCAATCCTAACCATTCACCAACTTAAACTGCATGAAAAAACACCTGAATGGTTTGCATTGAAGAACTCACTGTTGTGGGATAGATCCTTATTTTTCCCCTAAGCAGATGACCTGCATATTTTAAGATTCTACCTTTTAAAATAATCCCTACTATCCTAGGAAAGTGATGCCATCCCAGTGTACAGCAGCTCACTGCATGTCATTTACCATTCTAGGAAGGTACAGGTAAAGGATCTTTTGCAGGAGCCGTTTAAAACTCACAAATCCAGATATGAAGATGACTCAAGACACTTCTTCAGCCAAGAAGGAAGATATGTCCAAAAATCCCTTTATATGTAGTGGGGAGACACTGACACCCTCATTGTTTTTTGATGATCTTGTCCTCTGCTTTATATTCTGTTGAATAGTCTGGTCTGTAATATATGTACTACCACTTTCTGGTACACAGAAACAAGATGCTATACACAAAGCCAGCATCTAACTGAGTAAGGGACAGTTATTAGTAAACCAGGTTAAATTCAAAATTAAAAACAAGGATTATTGCAAAGAAAAATGTCAAAATAAGCAGACTCTTCTCTACTCATCTCTACTAGCTTTATTGTTTAATGAAGAAAGAAGAATTCAAAGCACGAGCAGATTGTAAGAAAGCAAATAGAAAAGCACTCTGCACTTGGCTGATACTTCTCATGTACCTTAAAAGCTCTCTGTATCATACTGCTTTCAATCACTGCACAGTGGTGGGTGCTTCAGAATCTCAGATTCTAAACACAATCTACCCAGAAGATCAAAACTCGATTCTGAAAATGGCATTAACTCACAAGTGAAAATGATGTTCAAAAATAGAGGTCACTGTAAAGAAACATGCTTTGACTATGTTCAGGATTTTTTTGCCTCCACAAAAAAAATACATGTAATAATGTAGCTACCTCCATCCAACCACACTTGGTATTTCTTCAAAGATTAGCTGCACTTTGTACATTAAAATTAAATTGTCTGGTTTAGGTGTGCACATGATCAGATTTCACTGGTCAGATTATATTACTGTCAGTCTTGGTATACAAGCATTCAGCTCCTATTTACTTATTCATTATGATCCCTTTTGAAATGCCCTGGGTAACGCAATGCGCTGCCCCTTGCATTTCTGTCAGAGTTGCTGAGACCTAGGAGGCAAGAATAGAGAAAACCAAGATACCTGGCACTAACTTAAGTGGAACAGATCAAGGTCCCATTTTTGGAAGGCTATTAATGCAAGGCATGCGTAACATTACATTAGCAAACTCCTTCACCTCCAGGAACTGTGAAAAAATGGAACCCTTATTTTCTAAAACTATGCCTGCTAAGGATTATTTTACAAAACAAAGCAAAGTTAGGTGTCTATTGTTTGTGCCGTTTGTCTAGAACAGTTTACACTTCAGGCCCAAAATCTATCACCCAACTAAATATGGAAAAGAAAGTTATCACAGCATTTTACATTAGCAACGATTTATTACGTACTCTGTGCATCTGTTGTACTAATCAACCTTCTAGTGACTAGCTATTCTATTAAATGTAAAAAAAAAAAAAAAAAAAAGGAGGGCCATGTAGTAGCTTTCCTCATGAGCTACAAAAACAGCACAGGGAGAACCATTGTGGGGATTTTTTTCAAAAGAAAAAGACGACACTGCAAAAATAACTGCAGCACAGTTTATTATTGTACTTCAGGGGGTCTCACTGGCCTTCATATCAAGAACTCCAGGATGAGCATATCTGAAGCTCTGAATATCATTTCAGCAGCTGGCATGACAACTTCAATTATCATTTTATATATGAAAGGGACATTTTTAATTCTACCAATTTGCATATTATAAGTGATATTGAAATTGGCAGGATAGCAACTAACCTATGCTAAAACTGAGACACATATTAACATATTGCTTTAGCATAAAAGTAATTAAAACATTTTAGACTATCATTTGGGGGGTTTTTAAAAGATAGATAGGTAGATAGATATTCTAGAAGACATCTGGAGCTTGTCTGGTTCACTACAATTTAAGCAGAGCTTAAACTGGTAATACACAAACTCCCAAGTTTGCTTTCTAATAATTAAAAACCAGAAAAATTAAATCCTCCTAGTTTTTTTCCCTGCTTCTTTTTAGAACTTTTATTGTTCTTCTTAGAAGAGAGACATTTCTAAAGAACAAAAACCAGCAATAAGTGACAGCTACTGTTATTTACAGTATTTCTACAATTTCTACAGCATAACTGCTTTTTTCAAACACATACAGGAATCTTCTTCAGGGTTTTATGAAGAGTGGGGTTTTTTGCCTTGTGCCAACCAGTACTAGGAAAATTAAATACATAAGGATGAAAGGCATCCTTCTCCTCGTTACACTGACAAACTTGAAGTCTGATGTTAAGACTTACCTTCATTACCTATTTCAGCCACTCTTTTTCAACTGCAATTAACTCAAAGATGCATTTCACAAAGTGAACACAACCTAATCACAGCAGCTTTCAACAAACAGGCAGAAGAAGTTAAAAAGTAACAATATAAACTACCATGCCATCTGCATAGAAATCCTCTATTACAAATCTTTGGAGTGACTCTCATGGCTGTTTTTATCAGCAGCCCATCATATGCGAAGAAGCATTTTCTCTAGTTCTGTCACTGCAGTATTTCATGAAGCCAAGCAGTGACACCTAAAAGATCTGACTTCATGTGTTAAATCTACATCTACAACAGCAGCAGTATGATGAACACCAAGATAAAACACTCATGGGCTATTTTTCAAGGCCAGTACCCTTCAAAGAGCTTCTTATTTCACTAACACATAGTATATTTGGCACAAATTTCTCATCAAATCCGCCTCAAAATTATTGTTTCAGTCAAGTGACTATGAACACTAAAATAATCCTCTGGAAGACACTTTGTTTGCATGAGTTACATCAGAAAAGTTGGACAACTAACACTGGCGAGCCATATTTCAAATTGGTTCCTCCAGTTAAGGTACATTTCCATCATTATGAAGTGATTTAACGAGCAAGTAAGACAACTCTAACAGTACAAAAACTCTATCTTGTCAACATTCACTTCTTCCCCAGCACCAGCCTCCTTCACTTGCTGATAGTGAAAACTGAAAATATCTTTTATACTCCATAGGCAGAGAGAAATTATCTTTAACTACAGAACTTCTAGAACCAATTATGAAATCCAGAATCAAGTTAATACTCGATATTGATGAAATGAACAAAATACTTGATATTGCATAAAATGATAATATTTGATAAACAAAAACAGGCCTTTGAAAATATAATGGCTTGATATTCAATAGAGGAAAATTAATTATACCATAAATAAATGTAATTTCAAGTTAGGAAGAAAATGTAAAAAAAATCTTACTATGCTGTGTGGTGTCACAAACCATGTAACTAACACTACCTAAAGAGTCATAAATTGTATTTAATATTTCATGTAATCTAAGTTTCACCTAATGTTTCTCATTTCAAAACCAGAGCCCTTTATATTAATTTTAGTTTGAACATCGTACTTACCCGTGAAAAGGAAAAAAATCAAGACCATGATCATTGTGTAACCAAAGTATAAAATGGTGCTGGCAGTTCCTGTTATCTGGAGTTTGGAGAAGAAGTAATGGACTGCATAGATAAAGAGATAAACTGCTGTAAAGCTGCTGGTCAAGAACGACCTCCACCACCAGTGATAGTCCTGAAAGAAACAATAAACCGCTTGCTGAGAATCACCATGTAGGAAATGGAGTATAGATAAGAGGGTGAAAAAGTAACATTGTCTTATGAACACATTTAATTCTGTAAAATTTAGCTCAGTAAAATTCCAACATGGCATGTAGATATTTTCTTTTTTCAAAGTCAGCCATATTGCTTCCACTACGAAGATGAAACTACTCTAAGATCAAAGCAGTTTGTTTTGCTTATCTGTTGCCAGCAGATTATTTTGAAGCAGAAGGCACATTCCAGAAAACTGGCTAAGACAGGCCTGCCAAGACTTACAACACAATCAGTTCATAGTGTCCAGCATTTCACAGTGTATGTGAATACCTCACCTGTATTTCTCACATCTTCCAGTTACAAGTCATATCTACATCAGAACTGCAACTATTACCTCTGCACACAGGTGGAAGTAGCACAGCAAAACTGTAGCCTCTGAACATGTAATTAGAAGAATTATAAAAACTAGGAACAGGAATCCAAACATATAATACATCTGATGAGACCTAAAATTAAAAACAAATAAAAACATGAGTCTCATTTTTGGTTGTAGTTCTGAGTTAATTCACAGTGTCACATTACCAGATTCTGAGTCAACTTTATTGAGTGAACGTGACAATTACTGCAGTACAGAATTTGACAGAGGGAGTATTAGTTGCATATTCCCTCCATGCTTCCCTTTCATAGGATAAACAGAAGCGAAAGTCCACAATATACCTGTTTGTCAGATGATTATATTTTTCAGCACAGTTACATTACACATTTTTTGAGGACTGATATAAAAAGTTAATCTAATGTATTTGCATTTAAGAACTGGTTTAAAAAACTGTTCTGTAAGATCTCTCAACCTATACAGATGACACCATAAAAACCTGGCACCTTCAGGATAATATTTCCCATTGAATAACAATGTATTAGACATTTCACGTTTACATTGTGAAAGTAATGAAAGATTGCACTGGTTTAAATTTTCACGCACTGCTTGATTGGGTTTTATAAGATTCAGGAGTGGAGTGGATTGGTCATGGGAAGTGGAGTCTTTGTTTTGCAGAACGTGGAATCCCAAGATCTTGACCTGATTCTGATCTACACAGTTGAAACTGTTAGATCACATTAGTTTCATAAGTTGTAATATAGTTACACAATTGATTAGGGTCTACCTAACCACAACAGCATGCAACCACATTTGTGCTGTACAGAGCCAGATGTAAAAGATAAAACAAGGCAATAGGACTCTCATATAAAACTTTGAAGTTCTCCTTAAGAAGAATTAGTTTTGTAAATTCTAAGCACAGAAATAAATATAAACGCTCCAGAAATTCCATAAAATTTGCAAAACTATAAAAAACTTTCAAAATTGGTTTATTCCTTATATGATGTGCTTTGGGATGTTCAAACTCACCATGTGTATTATCAAACCTGTATAAATAGAGGAAAAAAAAAAGTGATACTCACCAAATGCTATTCAGAATGAAAAAAAGTTGAATAAAAATACAGCCAAAAGGCAAGATGCCACCCATGATGATACCAGGCAATGGCTTTGTGAAAAATGACTGCTCTGGGATTTGGCGAGGAATCTGGTTTGTACGCACTGGATGCTCAATAGGCTGCAGAAAAAAATAACAGAAATAAAAGATTAATTATTACATCATAAATAAGATTACTTTGCCCTAGTATTAACATATAAAGATTTATAAACATAACTATATTTTCATTCATAAGCCACCATACGTTATCAAACAAAAGAACCTACAAACTTGATATCCATTACTAGGAAAAAGCACACGTGCTTTAGACATTCCAACTATGGGCCAGTAATCAAAGCAGAACACAAAATAAATCTGTTCAGTCCTTAACTAAAAACAAAATAAAATTTTAAAAAATCCAATAACATCTCTTTTTTCTTAGCTCTCTGGCATTACCTCAAACTAGTGAAGTACAAAACTGAAGCCTCTCTGAAGTACTACTTCAAAACTCAGCAATACTATTACTATTGCTGAAGCACAAACAGCAAGTAAGAGCTCCAAGACCATAATTAAAACCTGATTCTAGTGAATGGACAGAAAAAAACAGTTTGGTATGACATTACAAATACACACTCTGTTTCAATATCAAGACAGTAAAATATCCTTTTACAATCATGGGATCACAGATGGTTCACTCCAACCAGATCCTGTCTAGAACTCTTGCTTCAGTGGCTCAATTACAGAGGACAGGTGTATTTCAAATTTGTATTCAAAGGACCGTACCTTCTCTTTGAAGCCAAAATAGGCACCAACAAAGGTTAGTGGGACTGAAATTCCAAACCACATAGCAAGGATAGCAACTAAAGTGCCAAAAGGGATGGCAGCTGAGGAGCCTTTCACCCACAGAATGAGATTCATAATGAAGAAATCAGCAAAGACAATCCTGAAAAATTAGATCAGAAAATATATTACAATATTTAAGAAAGAATAAATATCAGTTAGTATTACAAAATGTAAATTAGTTCAAATAAATGTAGCTTCTTTCAATTTTCCAATTTCCCAACAGTCCTAATTTCTTTCGCCACTGGTGCAGATAAAGTAAAAATGACTCCACCACCCAATGCTTGTAATGTATGTATCTATGGTAAAGCCATTATTTAAATAAAGACTCTGTACATAACACCAAAAAGTAACAGATATATGTCATTGAAAACAACTATACAAAGAATGGAAAAATACAGAATAAATGTAAAAACTCCTTATTTGGGCCTTCTTTCCTATTAAAATCATAAATATTTTTTTATTTATGTCCCTTATAAATAGTAAATTCCTTCTGAATAAATACAGTGATAGCAAAATCTCCTATTTAGGAAGCCCCATGGACTCTCCCAACAGGGACTCTAATGTGCTGCTGCAGTTTGTGTCACAAGGGGAAGGGGGGATTAAAGAGGGCTCTGCTCTACAACAGAAATATTTGTATAAGCACGGAGTTACACATACTGAGTAGCCCGGGCTTCTGGAGAATTTAAATAAAGACTGCATCAGTCATGATTTGCCTCCAGACCTGCTTTTCCCTCCCCCCTTAAACACATCTGCCTCATTTTCTAAACATCCTGGACAAAAGCTAGAAACAACTCAGAGACAAGAATCAAGGTGTTGCTGAATCAAGGTGAGATGAAGATTTCAAATATCCCATTCTGAAAACAAAGCAGAATGTTCATTCTGCAAAGGAACTCCATATAAAAAAAGCTTGTGCTAACTGTCATTATTTCTGGATTCAAATACACACCACAGAAAATTCAGCCTCAGAAAGGGTCCTGTAAAGTGCACCACTGTCTGGGTTTTGTTAAAAAAAAGTGTTCCTGAGACAGAATTTAAGCTGCCCCAAAGTGAACATGCACCCTGTATTTAATTTAAAAAGGAAGGAGGAAGGATTAGAGCAATAGACAGGCTCCTTTTTTTCCTAGGAGAGTCCTGACATTTGCCAAAACTGCTTGGGGGAACAGACTTGTTGAATAAGCACACCCAAGCGACCCCTGGTGTAAGCATCTTGTTGAACAAAAAATGAAAATCAAATAATTTTAAAAGTCTTTCTAATCTTTATCATCTACCCAGGCTCATAACATAGACCTCACTTACCCCCTCCACAATTATTAAAAATACTGCAAATATGAACTCCCATCAGTCTACTGAGATTAAAAAGGCCTTGGGCTGTTTATGATATTATGCAAATTCACTGAACTAGCACAGTGTAATCAGGGCATCTGTTCATATTCTGTCAGCCTCAGTCATTTTACTTCCTCTGTGAAACTTAATTTATTTGGGAGTTTAACTGACTAGCACAGTATTCTTTCCATTTATATATATTTTCTTCTTTCTCCTGATAACACCTAAATGAGAGCAGGGAGACTGAAGCACATTCTGTTAAGAAGTAAGATTTGTCACAGAAATACTAGACTTGATTGTTAACTTGTTTAATTTGATGAAATTCTGCTTTACTTGAAGCCAAGTCATATTTTATTCATTCTAAGGCTTTGGGGGAAAGAAATACCCCAAGAAACTTATAATCCTTTCTTCCACTTTTGCCAAAAATACTTGCCAAGGGATGACTTCATGTACTCAAAGGTGCAACCAAGAAACATGGAAGACTTGCAGAAGAAATGAATTTCTGCTCCCTCTCCCCACTAATTCTCAAAAAAGATCATAAGAGCTATGAGAAAACAAAAGGTTGAAGTGCTATTGCTCTTCCCAAGCAGGACAGTGTTGCCCACATTATACAGTATGATACACACTACAGCCACATCCCAAACTGGACACCACCTACATTCATGTAACGTTATAGATACATATTATATTAGCTTTCTACAAATATTAAAATGGATTCTATATGTGTGGTGCTAAAGTAACTTTGCTATAAAGATATAGTTTTTATTTCTGTTGTTAATTAAGCTTAGACACAGTAGTGAAATAGCTGATATAAGTATGCTTGTGTTAAAATGCCTGCTTGGATGGGATAACATCCAATGAACACAGGATGAGGACACCTACTACAGATATGCCAACTATCAGCACTCATAGTCTGAAGAAAGCACAGACCAAGGCCCAAGCTGGAAGTGATAAAGAGAAGGAGCCAAAACCAGAGCCCAGAAATACACATGCTCTAAAAAGGTGGAGGGGCCATGTAAAATAGTTCCTGGAATATGTAAACTAGTTTGAGGAAAACTTTACTATGCATAATTGTTTATGAATATGCAACAAGCTGATGCAGTAGAAATGATACATAAAGGGTGTTTTCGAAAATAGCAGGTGTGCCAAGACACATCCAGCCATAACATCTTTGCTTTATTGTCTTTGTCTCCTATTGTCATCTATTAAACCCTAAATTTTTACAGGAGAGTGAACCATGTTCTTCACATGTAAGAAGACTATAACCAGAACCACCCAGTATTGCAGTACCAAACTGGAATTACCCCAGTACTGTGCCCAATGTTCTGGTGCAGTGATTCCCAAAGGCTGTGACACAACCTTGCAAGAGAGTTGCCCCATTCCTCCTACCCCCATACCTGACAACAAAACAAGAAGCCAAGAAGCTGTGTTCCAGCTGTACCAGGCTCCAGCTCCCCAGAATTCACTTTTCTTTACAGTCACAGATAGGCAATGCACAAAAGGAACAGCAGCTTGGGAGTACCATACACAAAGTCACACAGACAAGCATCATAACAATTGGCTTTTCCCCAATTCCTTCCTACTTCTGATTTGTTTATAGTTAAGAATAAAAGAAAGAATGAGGGGAAACAATACTAACCCAGGGCACAGCAGAGCTGTAAGCAAGACATTGGTCTTCCACTTCTCACCTCTGAATGCTGAAGAGAAAAAGTAAAAACAATTTCAATGTCAAGACTTTTTCCAACTGTTTGGCAGAATGGCAGCACAAAGCAGATACACTGTCTGAGACACCAGCTCCAATTGGAGGTATATACTCAGCCCAGCAATTCTGAATTTAACACTTTGTGTCACGTTAAATAAATGCATGTACTTACTCTTGTACATTCTAGCAGACACATAACCAGCTGGAGTTCCAAGTAAGACCCACAATACAACTGCACAGGTCATCAGAGCACCACGGTTGGCAGGAGAAAGGAAACCAAGGCAAGCTAGGACTAAAGAAACAAAAAAATTTAGTTATTTGTGGACACATGTCAAAACATCCCTGTAACATAGATCACTGTGAAGGTTTATCCCTTCCACTACCACATATTTAAATGAAGGCTGAGTGTCTAAGCTCTCGTACAACCTCATCACATAAACATACCCCTAATGGTACTGTTTTGTTCAAAAGCATTATTTTCACCTCCTCTCTTAAGTAGAAAACTCATAGCCAAAACGCTGAAAAATAAAATGCCACCATCCATCAAAAGCATTTTCTCTTGCCACCAATTTCTTTCTATATTACTAAACTGATTGTGCAGGAAACTATCATTGCTAAGCAAGACACAGAGTTGTGATCAACAATGACAGACAAGCCTATCAAAAAAATTCTAGTAATCTTGCAGTATCATGCAATAAATCAAAAAAAGCAGCTCCCCTATGAAAGACCAAAATCTGAGTTAAACCTGGAGAACAAAATTTGAAAGATTCTTCTTTTGTACTAAGTATCAGTGTACTTTCCAATTCTACTGTACAGTAAAAAAAGGAATGCTCATAAATTTTACAGATAACCAATAATAAAATAGCACCTTGTAACAGGTTACAAAATCCCAAGCATATACAGCTATTTATGGTAGGCTATCATTATCTCAACATTGTGTCAGTACTATTTCACTGGCGTGCACTCTTGCTCATATTTCTGTATGGCTGCAGCCTCATGTCAAATATATTGGACAGAAAGGGTTCCTGGAACAAAGAAACTTGTAAGAAGGAAGTTTGATTTCTGAATTCATGAAGAATCAGCATTAGCCCAGATATCACAAAGTCTTCAACGCTTACAACAGCCTCACTAAAGCTATCTAATTGCTGTTATGAAATTGCCTTAATATTTTATGTTACTAAAGGAAGAACTCTATTTCCAAAAGAAGGCTTCTATATAATAATATTGCATATTTCTTACTACTATTACACTACATACACATCACCTTAATGAAGTTACTTACATAAAGTAATAAATGTCATAATGAAAATTTGGGTTCCTTGGCCCAAAAAGACAGACAGTAACATTCCCTTCCTTGGAGGTCTAAACACATCTCCATGAACCAGCTTCCAGCCAAATTCCTCTTGGGCATCTTCCTGTATAAAATCAACAATGTCTTTAGCAGCAATACATAATGCAGTAGTGAATTAACACAAACAAGATGCAAAATACGTATTTAAATTTTGATTAGCTTCCAGTTAAGATCCAAAGGCAGACTAATTGCATCTGATTCATCACCCATTGATTTTATAACCCCCTAATGGTTCAGTGAAAAAGGCAAGATTTATGAAGAAAATTCTCATCTCCTAAAGCAAGAAAAAGCAAATGTAATTAGTCAAACCAGAGAAAATCATTCTAGATTTAAACTAAAACAAAGCATTTAGTTTAGTTTTAACTTCAATCTAGTTCATGTATTTATTTTTTTCTGTTTTGATTTCAAAGTCCATTGGTCTCAATGACAATACTGAAAAAGAATGAAACTGTCTCTGTACCCCAGAAGGAAGTTTGCACCCTGGAATCATGAGGGACAAGTACAAACACTCTGGCCCACTGCCAGATGTGAATGGATGAAAGGATGGAATCAGTAGGGGGAAGCCACAGTCCAGTGGCTCTAAGGAACCACTGCTGAAGAACAAAACCTGTCAATAAAGTCACTCAAAACAGACACCTCCCCTCACAAAAAACAACCAAACAACAAAACTAACGTACACAACCACAGATAATCAACCCCACAAGAAGACCCTCTACCCCTCTACTCCTCATAAGGTACCTGTACCTGTGACTAAAAGCTACAGGAGGTTCCATTCAGTGTAATACTGAGTTCAGTTCAAAGGTCTGCTTATCACTAGAGTTAAAGCTTGCCAAAAAACAGGGGAAGAAAGAAAGCAGATCACACTAGTGAATGACATACAGACGATGTAACTTTTCTTTTTCTGGAAGACTGTCTTTGCTTTCCCCACACTGATACCTCTGCTTGCTAGAAATTACTCTCAGAAGGCTGATATATGAATACAAAAATTGAAAACTATTAAACACAAGATAACACTGATTAAAATACAAAACCACAGCCTATACCTGATAGAAAATTATACCAGATATCCAGGTATAATTCCACACATCAGTGTTCTTTCAGCAAAGAAAGATTCGTTTGGTCAAAGAAGCATAAATACAAAACTGAAGTCTGAACTTGAACTAATTGTGATAATAACAAGAAAATTGTTGAGGTAAGGCAAAATAAAGGCGTTTCCCAGGTAGCTGTATGCAAGGAATGGAAGAGTCACAAAGGTTACCACCTGAAGCAAATCTCTGTTTCCAAAATGGTAAACACTAAGCAGGAATAAACGCTTAGTACTTCACTTCCTGATAGAACACAGAATATGTTTACAGATTTGAAATGACTCGTACAGAATCCTTGTCAACAACTCATCTGGGAAATGCACTCAAAATATACCTTCTGGTTCTAATGTGAACTTTAAAACAAATAGCTACATGGTAATTATCTTCATTTAAGAAATAAAGGGAAACCAAGTATAGCAGATTGAGACTCTTGATTTATCCTATATAAGCCTATGCACCACAGTTTGTCTCAAAGCTTTGTTTTTTAATTAAGTTCTTTTGTTACTGGCTAATTAGCTAAGAGTCAGAGTATTTTTCAGACTTCTATTCAAAAAATTCAGCAGCATTTCATACTGCTAACCTTACAACATAATGATAAGAACTATACAGCCAAATCAAGTAGTAAGCTGTATTTTAGAGTTTCAAACAATATTAGAGCAAAATTACTCTAAACTTTTCAAAGGTGCTGTAATCCTCATCTTAGCCATTAATTTAGCTTAGTGCTCAAAACATTCTAACAAAGATTCAAGTCCTCTACATTCAAGCAGTCATTACAAAGATTTTAGGAAAAAAAAAACCAAACAAACAGAAAAACCACTTTACCTCTCACTGGTGAAAACATACTGACATGAGTTCTCTTCAGTTCAGGAATCCTCTCTTAGTCATAAGACCCTAAAAGTAATCTAATGATTTCTGAACACTTCATTAATTAATGTCTCACTAAATCCACATCACACTAAAAGCCAGCTGGCATTAGCTGAAACATTAAATGCACATTCTAAGACCACAGTCACTGGCTGGTGCATCGATCTCTTCTGAAGTACAATCACCAGCATCCCCTAAATGTGAGATACTACTTTGCTTCTCTGCATCTTCTTCAGCGAACGTCCTCTTTTGCACTATTATTTCACACCTTTTTAAATAAGCTCCTTGAGCTGCAACACATTTTTAAGTCTCTCACACCTGGCAAGAAAATAAAAACTGTGGCTTTCTGAAAGTCGCACCTATCCCTGATGTTACTTATAAAAACTAATCAAGTTTCTGCAAGTCTTGCTCTTTATCACATTAAGAACGATCAACTAATAAAGACAACACAGTATAAAATATTGAACACAATTTAATTGAGAGATCAAATAGAAGCCTCACAAAAGCTATCAGTTAAAGGATGTGAGAAAAATCATCATACTTTAAATCACTGTCTGGATTTACATCAACAAAAGATATTCAATATTAAAACCACAAAGAAGAACAGAAGTATCTTCACACAGAATTCACAGTCAATATGAAACATTTTCGTGCATTTTGAAGTATTTCTTTAAACAGATGGAGAGCAACAAAAGTGAAAATTCAGACCTTTGTTGCATCTGACATTACTCCTCATCTTTGAGTTGCAGATACCACTTTTACCAATGAGAAAAATGCTGAGTAAAAATTACTCTCAGTCTACTGGTCAAGTCTTTCCAACTCTTTCCAAGTTATATTCACTTCCACTATGGAAACCTGCAGCTTTCCCATTTTAAGGAGTACATATCTCAAAAAAACTCACAACAGATTCAGTCGGATAGCAATTTAAACAAACTAGACTCAGTTTAAAACAGTGATTACCATGAGAATTGTATTTACAAATAAAATAAAATATCATTTATGCACATACCAAGTAGCTCTAACACAGCCACAGGTCAGAAGTTGTGTTGCCCATGAACTGCAATATTATGATCTCCTAACTAAACAAAGTAATTCCACCACAGTTTCCAGTCACAGGTAACATCAATTTGTATCAGCCTATGTTAATCAGAGTATCTCCAATAATTTTTAATCCCCAGAGATATTAACATGTATCAAACTCATCATAATGATACATCTCTCTAGACTGTACTCAAAACTAAGAGACAGAGATCACTATGGACAGAAAAATGTGCTCATGTAAAAGCTGTAAATTTTACTCACAGAAGAGTCGATCTGGTTGTATCTTGCAATATCTTTATGAAGAGTCCTCAGAATGATCATAGCCACCATGCCAGATAAGAACAGAACAATTACGAGGGAATTCATTATACTGCAGATAAAGAAAATGTCAAACTTTGAATCCAGTTATTCACGTTTCAGGAGATGTATCAGTTCATACTACATGTACAGCTCAGATCTGAGGAAAAGACTTAGATATTCAGACCTTTCAGTATTTTCCCATTCAGAGAAGGGGAAAATAAAGGTACATGACTTAAAAGTCTCTGACTTCTTAGGAGACAGAAGTGAGTAAAACAGTATTTCATGATACCTTGCTAATTCTGAACACAGTTACATATTGTTTTTCTTTATTTTCTTCCTGATATAGCTAATAAGAAATTTCCCTGATGAAACAACTACAGTTCTTAATGCAGACTGTCAAATAGGTTTTGTATCTATTAACCAATGAAACTGATTTTGTGCCATTTAATATTTTGTAGAGAACAATTTATTTGGATTAGCCTTTTCAAGATTTACATTGCAAAACATTAACACTTCAACACAAATTATATACTTACTTAGTATAATTCCCATGCTATGGAGGGAAATAAAATAAGCAAGAGCTTTTCACATACATCTTTTACCCATAAAAAAAGACCTTTTTATTGTAAGCAGCTGCTGAGTACAAAACATGCAGTATATATATGTACCTCTCATTTGGCAGTCAAAGCCAGACAGTAACAGAAAGAACACTGCAGAGCTGCGATGACTCAAAACTTCTCCAGAATGGAGATGATAAAGTAAAAAAATGTAAGCTGTTTTCCTTTTGGATACTGTTGAGGCATTCCTTTCACAAAATGCAGTAATACAATTGCTCCCAAGAGATGAAAACTTAATTCACATATGAAAGCAAAAACTTTTCTTGACTGAAAACCTACAGCCATTTTTCTATCTCCCTAGAAGTACAACTAAGAAATCTTTGTGCTCCCCTGCAAGGTTACTCACTGAATAAATGCAAATCTTACCTAAACCACTGGATGTTTGTATGTGGCATGGACTCCAAAATGTAGTCCCACCTGGACGCCCACTTAATATTATTCTTTTCCTATAAGGAAATGAAACAGTAATTAATAGAAGCAAGTACAAGTTTGTTGAAGTCTCAAGAGGAAATAAGCATACCACATCTCTTCCCAAACCTTCCAGTCAGCATTCACTTCTAAGCTTGGTATCAACCCTGGATGTAATTCATCTCTAGAGACTCTAAAAGAGTGAATTTTCATTGAAATCTCCTATCATCATCTTCTACCTTTAAATTAGGCTTCACTAAGCCTGATCTTTCCATGATTTGGGATGTAGCTGCCTGTAGATCCCAACAGCTGAAAAACCATTATGACATCACTACAATATTTTCCCAGCATAGCACAATGATCTTGAAATTTCAACTTTGTCAAACGTACTCCAGAGAAAAATTCCAAGGGAAGCTAGAAATATGTTCTTCTAATCCCTTTTAATGGATTTAGCACAGGCTTCTTCACTCTCTGCCATAGTGTTGGCTGATACAGACTATTTTCCAGTTTGATTCCTGGCACACAACTTTCATTTCCAGATATTCCTTTGATGGCCTCCATGTCTACAACTGAGGACTCTGACTCACAAGCCTTGTTGTCCCCATTTATTTATTTTTATTTGTTCTCTTTGGATGAACACATATGTTGTCCTGCTACCAAATTCTATCTCCTGACTGGCACGAAGTTCTGCTGAATTTCTTCATTTACGTACAAGGTGCTAAGTTTGCACAGCTAAGTACCAAACCGCTCTCATACTTTTATTTTTGTACACTTGTGTACTAAACATTAGAGCCATGATGATGCATACTTTTCACACAGTGCTAAATACCTTGTCCATGTCAGTTAATTAAAGCAGACCCCATAACTTTTTCATCAGAAGTACATTAAAAATGACCACAAAACAGTTATATATTTATGCTTTATGTAGTCAGGCTTACTTAAACGGATGCTTTCCTATTTAAAAATGCTTCTCACTGATAAACACTCCACTTTCAAGTTATTTTTTAACTACTAATAAAAAGTAAAACACAGAAGGTATTATTTCAAACCAAGGCTTATGGATGACGGAGACAATAAGCAGTTTGGAAGTGCCACCTGCTGGAAGTATCCAAACCCACTGGATGTGAGCCTTACCTGCTGCATGTCAGGGAGAAAGAGTGTGGGTACCCAAACAACACACCCATTGTGTAACCAAAGTTCATACTGAAGTTCTGAATCACAATTTACCTCAAGATTTAAACACAAATGTTAATGAAAGAAGGCTCATTCATGTAGGAAAATCAGAGTTGAAAGAGGATTGGGTGTCTCAAGGGAAAAGTAACAGGCTACCGAGCCTTGCACCTCAAGGTCACTGGTTCAAATCAAATTCAATTTGGCAGGATGGAAGCTGTTGCCATATCACGGCTGCTTCACTGTCTGTACAAAACAAGCTTGTGGTCTCAAGCCAAACCCTCTAAGACTGGTGTGTTACATCAGAAAGACAACCACGCTTTCAGGACTGAAACAGAGGTACCAAGATTTGAAGTACCTTGAATCAAATTATAGTCACACCTACAGGAGGCTCACTTTCCATGCTGGGATAAAGACCTGTTTGACAGAAAGAAACTTCCTTCTAACTCATTACAGGCTGAATAAAGCATTAGTCTATTAGTAAACATTAGAGTATTAATTGTAAAAAATAAATTATCACCTACTCAAGAAAAAGCCAGTGAAAAAAATAAACACCACACAAAATGAGACAAACCCTGCAACTTCATGAGATAAAACTTTACAATCAACATTTAACAAACAAAATGTCCCCAAATATAAACTGTTCTTTAACATAAGACTCTCAGCAGCCTGACTGAAATCTGAAAGCAGCATTTACCTCAAGGAGGACAACTCTTCCAGTTATACAATCTGCTAATTTTCTATTAGAAATAAAACACAGGGGGGAAAAAAACTTCATTTATATTTTCATAGTGTCACTTAAGTTACAAGAACAAAAAACCTGTTAAGATTTTCAGAAAAATACTTCACAAGACCATCCTTACAGAATTTACACTGCTGTAATCCACTTACAGCTATTAGAAAGTTATCCAATTGCTCCGATTTCATTCTTTTGTGGAATCACATATTCATGTAACACATTTAATACTTACTTCAAATGTCACAGAGTAGGTGTAAACCAAATTCAGTTTATTGGTGAATTCTCCAGGAATCTCCATAGGTGGGCCTTCACAGCTTAAGTTGTTCTCATCTGTATGCTTGTAGCTAACAGGGAAAAGAAGTTAAATAAAATTTTTAAAAACTTCAATTTTCTTAAAAAAAAAAATAAAGCATTGTGCTCCAACCACAAATATTCCCCATAAGGAGAGCTTCAAGGTTGAAGCAAAGCACCTGGTCATAGAATGACAAAATTAAGGTTATGTGCAACCTAACTGCCCCCTCGTGGTCTGCACTGCCAGGGAAAAGGGAAATTCTCATTTTTCAGCCATTCAGGATGCTACTGATAAAGCATTTATGAAAAAATGAGTAAGACTGGTAGAATCTTCCTGGCACTCATGGAAGGAATAAATATAAAATACTTGTATAACAAGTATAATTCACTAAAAAAGCACTGTACGTTCACAAGAGAAAACCAAGTACAATCAAGTCATGTTGTACCAAGCATGTCTGTATGACTTCAGAAACTGTGGTAGTGTAATTTATTAACTTACTTAACCTCTACAGAAAAGAGAGAAACGTTTAGCTATAAAAAAACTACCTAGTTTGAAATTTTATAACTGGGCTGCAATTTTCAAATACAGATAAATATGAACTGTGTATGAACAGATTGACCAGAGGCCAAAGTAGTTGCTCCAGCGTTCTTCTGACCTCTGAGTTGCTGCACCTCCACTCTGGACAACACAAAAACTAAGCAGCTACTGTTTGAGAAAATCAATTAGTCTTCTTAGGAAATTAGTTGTTGTCATTCAGTTCTGAATCGCAGTGTTAACATGGTATTTCAACTATGCCTCTGTATACAAATTTACACAGGAAAAAGTACACCTGTATGTTCATCCAAAGTACATTTAGGAGACAGGTAACAGATCTGGCATGGGAAACTTACTCAGTGAAAGGGTGTTTCTCAGTGTATCTGAAAACATACACACCCAGATACAAGTCAACCAAAACATAAAAAAGGCTCTGTTGTTTGGTGCATAAGTAGCTTTTCCATCACAAGGGACTTCGGGAAACACTTCAAAAGCAAATTAAATGACATTTACAGTTGTGGAATTGCCCTTGTAAACAGCTCCAGACATAAACCAGCACACCGAAAGCTTTACCAGAAGTCAGAATAACAAGTTACTCAGAATTTCTTAACTCCAATAACATCTCCAAGGAACTGTTCTCTCTGGAACTGCTGTTAGGACTCCAGAGTACCAGAACCTGATGCTTTAATGCACAATTACCTTTGTGGTCTCAGTCTTGCCATCACCAGTCTTGCACCAGGCCAGTTTTCATCCTTCCCGCTGTGGTACATGATTGTTATGTCAACGTGGTTGAAGAGGTAGAAAGTGTTCTTCTTGTTAAACTCTGACTACAAAACATGATCAGGAGACTGAGCAACTTCTCCAACAGGAGAGGGCACAAGAAGTCAAGAACTTTATCATGAGACTGGTGTTGCATGAAGGAGTTACAAAGGCAAACACTTCAACATTAATATACCTGTATAAAAGATCACTTTCAACCGTCTGGGGAGCCTGAGGAGTAACTGAGTTGGAAGGTCACTGTAGACAGAGTAAACTGAACGTGCATGATAAATGCAACACTTCAAAGAAGCATCAGACCTGCTGCATACAAATTAACTGACTGCAGTGCACAAAAGCAGCAGGTCAAGTGGTAGAGCAGAGTCATGGGAAGCTCTCTCCTCACCAAGAGGAGTGCTGTCCCTCATCCAGGAGGGATAAAATTATCACTACTATCTGTAATTGTACTAGTTCACAATGGATCTCCCAGGATGACTGACACATTTCCAGCTGTCAACATAATTTTCTCTATCACAGTTTATAAACCTTCAGCGACCTGGGAAAACCCTGACACATTTAACTTGTAAACTGTGCTAGACATGATTTTTGCAACTAGAACACAGAGCTCATTTCTAGGACTTCACTAGAAAGCCTCTATCTGATACTGATAAAAGAACATCTTGCATGTGAACATGACAGACAAAAAGTAAATAGGTACTAGGATGGATATACATTAAATTTCAGAATAAAATCTCAAATTTTTTAAGGCTTTTAAACACTGACACCATTCTTTTGTAGCTGTATTAAACATATATTAGTCAAAGACCTCTAAAAACATTTTATTTGGAAAACTATCAGTGAGTCACTGCATACACAAGCAGCACTCAGCTCTGTCAGTGCCCACAGTCTGAACATTAAGCATGTTTACAAACACATCTGTTCTTTCTCAGGAAAACAAAGCTTGAAAGTAAAACCACAAATGAAACCACCCTATACTAACAAAGAAAGTTCCACCACTTACATTTATAACACAAGCATCTTTAACTCTACCATCTGGAGTAACAAAACATCCTATTGGAAATCCTGGATTACAGTATTTTTGTCCATCTTCCACATCATAACACCACGTTACAGGCATGTTATCGATAATCCTAGACAGAAATCATCAAAGAACACGTCCTCAGAAAGGGGTGCACCTCACTTCACAGTGACATTTCACATTCATGTAATGCACACACTTTTCAGTAAAGCCTACAAGACGCACAGTAGAGAGACAATTATCACACAAAAGGAAGAAAGCAACAACTTAAAACATAGGTAACAAATGTCCAAAACCAGAAAATAAACCCGATCTCAAGCATATGTTTTGGCTTACCAGTGATGCTGATAATTCAATTGCATTCCTTTCTTCAAAAAAGCCAATTTGCTTTTATCAGCAGTGTTTCCTGGGTCATATGATCTTGTACAAACCTTCTTGCAAGTTTCTTGCTTTTTAAAAGTGAACTGTTAAAAAAAGCACACACAAAAAAGTCACTTCAATTTTCCTTGAAAGATCTTTTAGCATTCTGGGTTTTTTTCAGATAAATTAGGGAAGTGTTTTCTTAAATTACTTTAGCTCCTTACTGTAAGTTTCTGAAGGATAAACCCTGAGGACTGAAAATTGAAAATCAGTAGAAAAGGTATTGCTTTTTCTTTTACCAGTTTATTTTGATAATTTCATCGTGGGCTAAAACAGACTTTCACTACACCATTCTTGAATGTTTCATGTTAACTTTAGCTGGCTTTCTCCATGACAACCAAGTTAGATAAGGCTGCCAAAAACATAAGTTGCACAATATCTAAGCTTCAAGCATAGACATCACCTAACACAAACACACTCAAATTTGCATCTCCAACTTCTAACCCGGTTAGTATTTATCTGTTAGTGAGCTTAAAGCATGACTGAAAATTTTAACATTATTAAGGCCCAAATGCTAACCAGGAACAGCACTTCTTAATTACTGCTGTGTACAGCCATTTCAAACAGCTGTTATAACACCTAATCTATTCACTATATATCCAGTCCAAATGACCCATCATGCTACATATTTAAAAGCTTCTTGTTACCACCAGTCATAATACTTAAAATTACATTAGCTCAGACAATCAAGGAGATTTCTAAAAGCAGTTCATGTAAGGGAGAGGGCATCACCTTCTTAACAGACTAATGAAAAGATGTGATCAGGTCCCTTAAGACTGTGTAGCAGCAGACTCAGAAACTGCTGCCTCTTTTTCTCACAGGGATTTGGATTATCTAGCAATCGTCACACACACACATAGCACAGTCTTCAGCTTCACTGGCAAATCCAAGTCGGGAAACTGTATTTGAACACCATACAGCTCTCAAACACCAACAGCCACTGTTTGACCACAGCTCCTCCGCTGCTAATAACTGTCCCAAGTTGACAGCACAGCTTTTTAGATATGCTACATTTGGTCATTGCTAATGCAGGGCGTGATACAGAAAAATACCACATACCCAACCCACAAAATATTTCCATACATTTATTTTACAGAAGGTTCCAAGTGATATGCATCAACACTGAAAAATCTGGTATCTGACAGCAGATGATAAGTATATACAAGCAGAGAAAAGCCACAAGAGAGCCATAACCTGATTTCCCCTTCCTACTCTGGAAGTTGCCCAATACTACAACCAAGTATACAAAACAGTTTCTGGACTACCACTTTATAGTCTCCAATGTTACATTTAATAAATCAATTATTTCACATCATCTAGCACATCTTACATCCAGCTATTAAATAACTACCTAAGATATAGTTTCTGGACTTCTCTACCACAGAGCAACAGGCAAGAAGGGTGATCACTAGCTCAGTTTCCTAACTGTAATTAACCAACTTAAGATGCCTTTGGGTTGGGAGGAGTTTTATGGGGTTTTATTACACAAACACCATAGTGTTATATTTGTTATATTAAAATATATAAACAAAAATAATCACCCAGTCATCAAATCTTCAGCTATATCTATGGATTACAGCCACCAGAACAATGGCTATCAAATTTAAACAGGATCAACTTCAAGGGATAAAATAACCTTATATGGAGACGATGCTATTCTCTCCCCAAACAGCACTTGTCCAAGATTTTCTGATGGTCTTTTCTCTTCCTTATCTTGACAGAAGTCAAAACTGGAAAAAAGTAGCAAAGGTTCCCTTTTACTTTGAATTGACATATAAATGTAAATACCAGCCTAAAACAAATTCTTAAATTACATCCTTAGTAGTTTTCATGATTTTTAACAGTTTAGCCACTGGTAGTTAAAAATCTGAGAGCCTTTGCAAAGAAAGGCAAAATCTATTTTAATATCAATTTCAACCAATACATATTCCAGCATATCTTTAACAAAATGCACAATGGTTAATTCACCCACCCTTTTCAAATGGCAATTTAAAGAAACAATAGAATGGTTCATTTTGGGGGAAAAAAGGCACTGTGCTACAGATTTTTCTCATGCAGAAAGTTTCTGAAAAACTACACTCCTTTCTTAAAGGAATATTTACAAATAGCATTTAACACGAAACGCATTTCAAAGAAGGAAAGTGTTTTCAGTCTTACAGTGCCACACCGCCAAACAGCATTCACCAATTCTTTTCAGCTATATACAGCTTGAAACTGCTGAATATGGGAGAATGTAACCCTTCTGGCTTTGCATTAAAAAACCCCAACATAACAACAAACAAACCCATCTTTGGAACATAAGTACTTTTCCTCAATCAATGGTCCTAATTCACTGGCTTCCATAAAGTTTAAAGGAAATAGAGATGGGGGATTTCTTAGCTAGTCTTTCATCTCACTTCTACTGCTGCACTGCCCAGGGAAAGAACTAAAATACCTGCAAGTTTTCTTTTCTGTGCCCAGCAGCAAGACTGCAAATCATATTGTTTATCATCGCTTTGTAGGCCTATAAATATCTGCAAAAGCAGGTAGAAGTTTTCATATAAAAGAATCAAAATTAAACAAAACCAAAACCAACAAACCAAGAATTAGCTACAGAGCTTTGGCAAAAAAAAAGAGGAAAGTTAACAGTGACTGGTCTCTGAGTTTCTTTCAATTATCAGGGGGAAAAAAGGAACTCAAAGCACCTTATGTCATAGATTTGCCTAGCAGAAAGAACTTTCAAATATGTCAAACAGCGAACACTAAATCTTGTACTCAGCTCAAAAAATGCACCCATAAGAAACTCTGCAGCCTTTTTTTAAACAATAACTTCGAATAGTCAGGTGGCACAGGTGTGGCCTTCATCCTTCCCACCCTCTTGTACTAAATTCCTGCCACTGAGCACCGGATTCACTCTTCCATCCCTACAGCCACAATACTGACACCCTTACAGTAACAGAAAATCGTCTTTCCAAACACTTCTGGAAAAGTATTGGGATGTACTTACGCATCATATTCGTATGGCAGAACTGATTCAACAGAGTCCAGCCGGTTCACGAAGAGCTCAATGAGTGACTGAAACAAGAAAGGAGAAAAAGCATGAAAATACGGACTTTCAGAAACAAACGTGTGGCCGGTATGAAACGCGAGGCTAACCAGCAAATGCTGCTACCCCATGACGGAGTTACCCTTGGCTGCTGACAGGCCCCGGCCACGCCAGGAAGAAGGAGCTAAGGGTCCTCGCAGCGCTGGGCTGTAAAGTTCAGAGGGAAAAGGGAATGCCTGTCTTCCCGGTGCAGAGGCTGCCGCCCGCGGGACCACACCTATGAGCAGCGGGATTGGGAATACCCCGCGGAGCCCCCTCGCCGTGGGAGCCCCGCTTGAGGCACAGCGAGGGGATGGCCCACGTCGGGCCCTCCCGTGCGCGCTCTCACCTTGCAGCTCTCGGTCTGCTCGCTCTCCTCACAGAAGCTGACAGGCGCCAAGCCAGGCAGGTAGAAGGCGGCGCCGAGAGGCGCCACCAGCAAGAGTGCGGCAACCAGCAGCCTCATCTTGCAGCCTGGATGGGCAAAGGCACCATGAGGCGCAGCTGCAGCCCCGTCCGCCCCGGGCAGCGCCTTGCGAAGGCAGCCCCAGCGCAGTCGGAGGCGGTGGCAGCCGCGTCACGGCCGGGTCGGGGCCACAGCGGCTGCGCAGTGAAGAGGGAAGCGCCGGGCGCCATCTTGGGGGAGGGCACTCTGAAGAACGGGAGGCGCCAGGCCAAGGGGGAACGGCTTCCCGCTGCCAGAGGGCGGGGTTAGACGGGATAGTGGGGAGAAATGCCTCCCTGTAGGGTGCGTGGGGGGCCTGGCGCCCCGGCGCAGGTTGCCGAGAGAAGCTGTGGATGCCCCATCACTGGAAGCGTTCAAGGCCAGATTGAAGGGGGCTTGGAGCATCCTGGACTAGGGGAAGGTGTCCCTGCCCATGGCGAGCAGGGTAGGGCTAGTGAAATCAGATGATTTTGAATGTCCCTTCCAACCCAGACTATTCTAGGATTCTATGATACCAGAATCTCTTTTCAAGTTTTAGCCCCCAGCAAAAAGCACAGAATCAATTCAGTTGGAAAATACCTCAGATCATCGAATTTAACACAGGACTGAACACCACCACGTTAACCACACCACGGCACTGGGTACTAGTCTTTCTAAATACCCCCAGGGACAGTGATTACACCACCTCCCTGGGCAGCCCATTCCAATGTCTAAGTACCCTTTTTGTGAAGAAATTCCTGCTATGTCCAACCTAAACCCTGAAGACTCGAGTCCTCTCATCCTGTCACTTGTTACCTGAGAGCAGCCAGATCTTCACCTGGCTACATCCTCCTTTCAGGGAGTTGTAGAGAGTAAGTGAGAAAGGCTTAAGTAAGATATTACCAGCTCAGAAATTAGGGGTGGAAATCCAAGTTTTCATATAGCAATCTGGAAGAATTATATTTGGTGTTTTTTTTGATGTAGCCTGTAATGTTTGCAGCCACAACATGGCCTCTTGGTACAACACGGTCACCGCAAACATGATGCCAGGCTCCAGTGTCAGCTGTTTAGGTGGTGATGGCAGGAGCAGTGCTCCGGGACAGCTGCAAAACATGTCTGAGGAGCAGGGTAAGTGCAAGTGATGGCTGCAAGCTCTGTGCTACCATAGCAAGATGGGTACTCACAGCTGTCTGAGACATTGTGCTAAAGGCATTTCGGTCAATGATACAGAAAGTATCATTGAGTAGCAAACACCTCGATCTCTCTGTATTTTCCATTTTGGCAAAGCTGTTGCCACTCACATTTCTGGACACTGACACTACATTTGTATTGCCCTGCAAAACATCCACCTCCATTAATTTTAACCAGTTCATCAATATGTAGTGAATTGCCCTTACCATAGAACTGCAACAGGCAAAAGGAAAAAAGAATAAGGGGGAGCACAGGAATTCTTGTGTTTTTTCAGCTGAGCCTGGAAATTAGAGTTGTCATTTCAGGCAGGTCCAGCTATGTCTTAGGGACTTATGATCCACCTTGTATGGCTCAACTGAAAGGAGCCAAAATGAGATCCCAAATAGGTGATTTGGGAGAAGCACATTAAGGAGTTCCAGTTTAGAAATGGCTGACAAAGTCCATGCCAGAAACAGTTATTTTGTGCTGTTCTCATCTACTCTAGTCTGAGTTTTACAGAGCAAAATTCCTGAATTTCTATAAACACCCATCAACTGACAGTGCCTAGAAAATTGCTCCTTGTTATAAAATTATTATGCTAATTTTTCAGTTATTAATTTTTGATTGCATATCTAGAGTGAATAACATTCCCTTTTTTATTAATTCTGAATGAATCTTTTGGGTTCAGATTATTTATGTATTCATTAGTCCCCATCCCTCAGCTCTCCTAAACTTTTTATCCAGTTTAAAACCAAAGCATGATGAACTTGGTAAAAGGCCAATATGTTTGATGAAAATATGGAGCATGGTACATAGTACTTGCATGAACAAGTTTGCAGTGTAAATTCAACAACACTGTTAAACATGCAGAGATTCATTCAAGAGAGTGACAAAGAATTATATACCCTTTAATCCTCTAGGAAAAGATCTGACTGAATTTGGAGCAAGACCATACATACACTATGTAGTGAGAGACTGTAAAATACCATTCCAGTTTGCAATGAAGATGCAACTGAGTTCTGATAAGAAGCCTCATGAAGATTCCTTTTAGAACAATGGGTGGCCCTGATACAATTACAGCATTTATGTTCAATTGCTGTTTCAAATGTCATTATGTTCATGCTAATCCCACCTAACCACATGTTCAGTACGTGTTAACAAAATGTTACTAAAATGAAGCCTGGAGTAATCAATTAAATATTTTAGTCTTTAAATCAGAGGTGACAGAAAAAGAGGCTTTTGTTTGCATTTGCTTATTTTTCCAGTTGTGTGGCAGTCAATAAATACACCATGGGTCAGAGAAGCACAGAGACCCCACCTTGACGGAGGCCATTTTTAGCATATTTCTTACAGGACTAACAATTTGCTTTAGTTTTCACTATCCATCCCAGGGAGGCCCCTAACTTTAAATTGTTTTGTATTGAAACTAGAATTTGAAGCTTTTCTTCATATGATAATTGGATGAGTATCTGGTAATGCCATTCTTTGGCAACTGCATTGATATCACAGGCAGTGCTGTTCCACCTACTTATAAAGGTCATCTTTCCCTTTTCCCCTTCACAGTAACAGCATCCAGAAACTCTGAGCATCCACACTGGTAAGGTGACATCTTCAAGTACATACTGGAGTTTACAGTAGTGCTTGAGAGCTCCCCTTTTTTGTGTTCTTAACACATCTATGAGCTTCTCTGAGGCAACACTGCCTTCTGCTTCCCATAGCACAAACAGCAGCTGAATATCAGTATCTGACAGATTGAAAAACTGAAGATAAGGAGAGTCTGATGTTCTCTTATCAGAATGTAGCAATTATGCAGCTGCATAACTATAACAGCACTGGGCAGTGCCCTTAGAGTCCATAGACTCTGTGGCATCTCCCAGGAATGAAGGTCTGGAGAACTGCTAGCAAGAACTGCAAGGTAGAACTTAAAAGACTGTATGGTGGTTAGACTGGGTGGTACTAAGAAAATAGGCCTTGATAACTGATTAATATAAATTTAGATAATCTTCAGGTTCAAATAATGAAAGTTTAGCCAATTTGTGCACGAGCAGATTTCCTAACTTTTCCACTATCAGGTTTAGCCTGCCAAAGAAAATCACAGTTGAACTTTGAGTACAAATAACTAACAAATTGAGTTAGTTGAACAAAAATGGCAAAATTTTGTGCCATCAACATGTTTAATTTTAAATCACACTTGTTTTGGTTTGCTGTTATTCTCCAAGGAAAGGGTGCTGCCATACACATCTATTAATCAAACTAATTTAAAATGCCTTTAAGGCTGCTTTAGCAAACTGGGTTAAGCTCCTGCAAACTCGAAAGTTTAACTGATACTACTGTGATTTTCCTTCCAAAGAAGTGATACATCTGCTGCTTCACAAAATCAGTTAGCATTGGAAGGTACCTCTGGAAGATCATCCAGTCCAATCCCCCTGACAAGGCAGGGTCACCTGGAGCAGGTGACACAGGAATGTCTCAAGAGAGGGAGACTCCATGACCTCACTGGGCAGCTGTTCCAGGGTTGTGCTACCCTCAATGCAAAGTTCTTTCTCATGTTGAGCTGGAACTTCTAGTATTTTAGTTTATGACCATTGCTCCTGTCACTAAGCACCTCTGAAAAGACTCTGGCACCATCCCCATCCCATGGCATCTGGCTTTGGGATTTTTATATGCATTAGTGAGATCCCCTCTCATTCTTGAACAGCCCCAGCTTCCATGTCCCTCCTCGTAAGAGGGACGCTCCAGACATCTAATCATTATTGTGATGATTACTATCTCCAGTAGCTCCTTTGTCGTGCTGAGGAGTCCAGAACGACACAGCACTACACATGGGGCCTCAATCCTTCGGGACGAGGCACAGCCGGCAAACAAAGCTCTATCCCTCCTTTCGCACAGCGCACTCCCGCTGTTCTCCCGCCGCTCGCGGCCCGCGGCCCGCTCCCCGCTCCTGGCAGGACGGGACTCCTCGGCCCTGTGGCCCCGTCCCACCCGGGCCCCGTCGTCCCTCGGCCGCGACGGGAGCCTCGCATCGGCCCCGGGGGGTCTCGGGAGCCTCCTACCGGGCTCGGCGCTGCCGGTGCCGCCGCATCCGGGGCTCCGTCCGGCAGGTGACGTAAAGCTATAAAGGCCCGCAGCGCCTTTGTTCGCCCCCATTGCGCAGTTGCAGATCGGCGCGGGCGGAGGTGAGCGCTGCTGCGGGCTAGGGCTCTGCGGGCGGCACCGCAGGACGCTGCGGAGACCCGCGGCGAAAGGTCCGTGGGGCGCGGGCCGCGTGGCGCGCTGCTCGCGGCGGAGCAGAGGCACGGCGGAGCCGGGCCCGGCCCGCAATCCTTCCCTGCCCGGCTCCGGTTAAGACGGCGGGACCCCCGCCGTTGCGGTGGGGCGAGGAGGGTCCTGGCGGTGTGAGGCGCGGTGTCCGCCATTTTATGTGCGGGGGTTCTTGAGCATCCCGGGGGAGGGCGAAGGGGGCATGGCGGGCGCGCGGCGGCGATGTGTGCGGACGGGCTTGAGTCGCGCGGTGGGTGAGTGCCGAGGAGGCCGCCGGCGCGGGGCCGGAGCGGAGCCGCTGCCAGAGGTGGCCGCCATTTTGTGGCGGTGCCTGAGCCCGCGGAGGGTCCGACGCCCCCCGTGCTCACCGTGCCCGGAGCGCGGCTGAACCCTCGCCCCGTGCGGCCCGGCTCGGCCTCGCCGCGGCTCCCTCGGGGGTGCTTTGTCCGCGCTCCCGCGAGTGCCGGAGCTGGCGCGGGCCTTCCCGCCATCGCGCTGGAGACACGCGGGCAGCGCTTGTCCGCAGGCGCCGGGCGGCCTGCCAGGCACGGGGGGTTTGGCTTTGTCTTCGGCTCTTGGGCTTTTTTTAAGCCCTCCCGCCCCCGCGACTGTAGCAGTGGCATTGCTGTGTAGAACTGCAGTGGTGGTCTGGTGTCAGTTCAGCCTCTCAAGTTGTGTAGGCCAGGACTTAAGCATAGGCTCCATGTACTTTAAATAATACAAAGAATGAACTTAATTTAAATACACTGACCTAAGGTGCTCTGAAGAGTTAACAATTTTGTATTACATTGACATATTAAGCAAATTATTTAAAACGTCCAGGACAAAAGGAGCAGCGCTTCTGGAAGAGTTTTCGCATTCACCAATATTGCTTCATTTTAACAGTGCCTTGTTCCACTATTCAAATTTCTATTTAATATCTTTTAAATACATTATATAATGTGAAGAACTAACTGTTAATACTACTTCGAGTTGCTTCCACTGCAAAAAATTGTAATTACTTGATTTTTTTTTTTATACCTCATATTTCTTACCTAATATCTTTCTAAAGAAAATTTGCTTGTACGTTTGAGGACAGAAGTAATTTATATGAAGTCACTATTGCAGTATGATATTTTGTTAATAATGGCCTCATTCTTTTTAGTAGGTCATTCACAGAATCAAAATGGTTGAAGCAGATCGTCCTGGGAAGCTGTTCATTGGGGGCCTGAACACAGAGACTAATGAAAAAGCCCTTGAGGCTGTATTCGGCAAATATGGACGCATTGTTGAAGGTAAAGAGAACTTTTCTTAAGATAGCAATAGTATAAAACAAACAACAACATAGCTATGATGACTTTTTGGCATTGATCATCTGAAATGATGCTGCTTACATGTCCTCTAAGAAGTTCTGAGCTTAAAAGGTTAAATAAAGGTTAAGTGTTCCTTACCGGGAATTACACGGAAGGCTGATGTGACTTTGTTTCTGCAGTCCTTTTGATGAAAGATCGGGAAACAAACAAGTCCAGAGGATTTGCATTCGTCACGTTTGAGAGTCCAGCAGATGCAAAAGATGCTGCCAGAGATATGAATGGAAAGGTAGGAATTAAGACCATTTATGCGTTGCAGTTGCTACTGACCAGGACAATTAATCTTCGGGGTAAATCAACTGGTAATAAAAGTTGGAAAGAGCATGGATTAGAAGATCGTGGAGACAAGTTGTGACTTTAAATTTGACAAAATGTCTCTGTCTCCGTGTTTCTCCTGTTCATGGATTTGCTAATAGAAAATGGAAGTCTGGCTGGCAGTCAGCTATGCTCTCTTTTCTTATTGTTCCTTAATCGGTGATGGAGGAATCAGCTCTTCATTCTTGCATGTTTCAATAATGATTTTTGGGTTAATTTTCCTTTTTGATCATATTTGAATGCAGTACTGTGTAAATTACACTTCAGGGAAGTGACTTACCTGAAAATTAGTAATTGTTCCTTTAACATGGGTAACTGTGATTTCCCTTGAGTGCTGGAGCATTGATGAGCTATTTGGTATTCTGAATGTAATCTCCTGCATTTGGGCCTTGCATCATTGATCTGCTTGGTCTGTGTGAGGGGCGTCTTTCTAGTTTATGTGCAATGGCTTTGCAGTTAGCCAGCAACCGAATTTGCTCATTTACGCCCTAAAACGCAAGGGTGTAGCCATAGGAGCAATAAGATATGTATTGTCTATAAAAATAAAAATATAGGCATTTGCAGCACAGGTTCCAAGATAATACCAGGATAGTTTGTCAGAGAATTGTAGGCTGCTGTAATCTGTATCTGTTGTGACACGTGCTTGAAAAGGTAGATGTAAGTTGGCAATTTTTTGGTAAACAACTGCTTATCTTTATAAAGGTGCTGTCCCTTCAGGCAGGGAAAGCCATCTTAGGTCTCTTGAATTGCAGACTCTGGTTTTCCCTGCATTCTGTGAATGATTGTGTTTAGGTCACACTGCACTGGCTTTGTAAGCAGTGTCTCTTGAGATGCCATTCAAGTAAAGTGAAGAAACATCAAGTGATTGTGATTGACACTTGGGATTTTGGTATGTTTGTCTTGTTTAAGAAGTTGAAGTGAAAGAAAAATATCAGTTGTTGCAGTCAGTAAGTAAAACAACTTTAGGAATAAGAAAGTGAGCTTTGTGTAGTGTTCATAAACACAAGAGGTTCGTAAAACCTCTTGTTACTTGTGTTATAGCAGGGTATGTGTTATAGAAGGATAGTGGGTTTTCTTCTCCATGGACTGATGTTTCTGGATGCTTTATGACAATCTTACCACAATTAGGGTTATTCTCTTAGAAGACTTCCTTCCCTTTTAAGCAAGCTAGTAGTTTTGTCAAGGCAGAGAGTGGCAAATTCAGATGACGTTCTTTCTATACCAGCCTAAACATCTGTCAGGGTGCTCCTTTTATTGAATTTTATTTCTCCACTGTCTAGTTTGCCACAGTTCTGAAGACTTGTTTACTGCCGTGCTTAAATAATTTATTTTCTCTGAAATGGTCATTGAATCCTCACATAAGGTAATTTCAAGGACCAATAGGCAATTGTCAGACTGAAAGGAATTCAGTCACTAATCTGTGTGTTTGTGGAGTGCAGCTTGCAAATCAAAATCCCTCTGAAAATAATCACCAGCTGTTCTACATCTTGAATGTTGAGGCCCATATTTGGTCACATTGGAAATATTTGGGACAATACTGCTTGGTAAAGTAGCTAAATGAGACAATGTGTGTGGCTGAGGTTATGTCAACTTGTTCTGGAATGCACAGTCTGCGTTTTTGGCAAGAAATGCTAGAAAGGACGGCCTTGTGGATCATCGTTCTCGTGGGTTTGTCTTCACTATAAATCTAGAAGTACCTTCATCTGCTTTGAAATTGGAACAGCAAATAGTATATAAAAAGAACATTCTCAGATGGGATTTGCTCTAGAATGTCTTCTGGTCCTACTTGCTGTGACCATGGATATGAAAGATATTCATGCGGTGGTCTCTCCTTCTCATCTTCAGGAAGCCTTCTGGACAACAGGTACTGCTTGTATTCCAAAAAGACTCTGCATTCAAGGTCTGAGGGAAGAGCAGTGTTTAAAGCCTGGTGTGAGAAGAGGCAATTGTCATAAATCACAATTTGAAGGTCTCTTTGTCCATTTGGAAAAGATGGGTTGGAGCATTCTTGAGATTCTAATTCTGCTGAGAAGCAGCAGCAGAAGCACTGTGCAGACTGCAGTTCAAGCAGTCTGTAAGGAGTTAGGTGATCTGTCTGGCTGGGGGAAGAGTTCTGCATTGCCTGTCTGTTGCTCATTCTGTCATCCCAAAGGAATTTGAAGTTGTAGCCAGTAGAAGAGGCTGACTCCAATAGATTCTGCAAGAATGAATTTGCATTTGATTTTTATTTTGCAAATGTTTATGAAAATATATGCAGAGTTTTGCACCAGTTTGGGTGAGGAGTATTATGTGAACAGCTATATTTCACTATACTGAGAGAAGCATAGACTAGTCAAAGCGTTGAAGCGTTGAAGATCAGTTTGTCCTGCAGAAAGAGATCACAAGATAATTATTGTAGAGTTGGGATCGAGATTTTTCACTTCAGTTACTTTGTCTTCTAAATTCAATCAATGCTATGATGTCTGAGCAGTGCAAAAGAAATGTAGAAGTACTTAATAGCAGCTTACTAGCCTTAAGAAGAATCTTAATTCATGGCTGTCAAGTCTCCATCCTGATGCCACAAAATGAACATGTTTACCTGGACATAAATGTGGATACTTTCCAGTCTGTAATGGTTGTTGGGTGCAGTGGGCTGTTCTCATGACATTCTGATTCTGCATCTTTAAGATGAAATGGATAATTAAAGAGAGGATATGACCTTAGGCAAAGGGTCAGGACAAACCAAAGATTTTATTCCAGTGTAGACCTGCCAAGCCAGCTGGTCCGTGTTAAGAGGACGGAAGCAGATGCTACAATCCCTCCAGCGTGAACTGTACTCAGCACTATAGAAGATTGTTTAACTGACAGAAAGTGCTTCCTGTTCTTTTGGGAAGAAGTGATACAATGTACAGAAGCTTGGCCTCTTGAGAAATGGATCTTCATTTCTTGGATATATATGGCAAAATATAACTCACTTAATGTGCCATCAAGGAACATGGAGAAATGGAGTCATTGCAGCATCAGCAGCGAAGTGATCCATTGAAGAGGAAAGCCCTGTGCGGTGCTAGGACCAGCTTCATGCGAGTTACTGTAACAGTTTCTTTGAAATACTTGATTTCTTGCCCCACTCCCAAAATTAAGCAAATTTCATTCATTTTTTCTGTTGAAATGTGGAACAGTTTGCAGGATAGTTCTCTAATTGTGTTTGGTTGAAATTCCCTGTCTCACTTTACAAATATGTACAGATTATTCATTTCACACATAGGAGACTTTGATTGCCTAAATTACTGTCCTAAATTACTTGTAGCATAAATTATTTCCATGCTTTTTAGCACCAAAGTGACTTTACTTTCTGGTGCTCATATCGTATTAAAAATGCTTCTATAACACTCAAAATCAAGGTTATAAAAATAAGCTACTGAGTGTTCATGTTGACAGCTTGTGCTTTGAGCTCATTGAAAAAACTTCCTTATTTTGAGATGGGTTGTGTGACCATTATGTTTGGTGAGGTAAGACCTTTCTTTGAGCTAAGAAACCATAAAATGTCCCCTCTGCTTTGAAATAGGACTAACTTCAACAAATATTTTCTCGTTAGCAAAAAATACATTCTTGTATCTAGTGAAAGGTCTTTCTGGACCTATGGAATAGCTTTTTAAGACTATTTCTCTAAAGCAGTGTGCAAAGAAACAATCTTTTGCCAAGGTAAGATGCTTAAGTGCAAGGCAGAAGAAAATAGGAGGAGAAATTACAAGGAAAACTGTGCCTCCTACCTAACAGAAATGATAGAATTTAAACCTAGCATCCAGGTTTTCAAAACCCATGCTTGCAGAAGGGGACAGTATTTGCTTTCTAAACTTAAAACAAGCTGTCAAGACCATCCATGAAATGAAGGACAGCAGTGGCCATAGCAAAGCTTAAGGCTTCAAGCTCTGTTCATGCTTGAGAAGGATGAAACTTGAGGATTAATTGCAATGGCAAATCATATGATGCAAACTGAGAAGTTCCAGTCATTAGAGTGGATATTTCAGTTTGTCGTGCCAAAAGGCTTTTTGAGAAACCTTCCATAAGTAAAATATTGCACTAAGTCAAAGCCAAGACCAATATGATTTTGCTGGTATTTCTTACTTTTTTTCCCTCACAGTGGATCAAGTTGAACCTGTGTATGTACACTCAGGTTTTCAAACAATCACTACAACTCTGAGCTGGCAAAATACATCCACCATTACAGTGAATTTTCAGAGAGCTAGGTTTTGACAGAGAACAAAAAATATTCAGTGCTTCTATAAAATACTATTAGCAGTGTAGATAAAGATGTTACTAGCAGTCTAGCAGTTAAATTCGTTCATTTATTGCAGCAAAGAAGTGCAATGAACAACGCTTTCTGCCCAATAATTAATTAAGTTGTCATGGCAGTTAAATATTTAACTGCTAAAAAAGGCAAATAAATCATGTTTGCCAGGATAGGCATGGAATAACCTAATTTTAGCAGGGCTTGTGGTCTTGATTGTGCTATAATAGCCAAACATGTGGCATTTAAAGATCATCCAGAAATTTGATTAACTAGGTTGTATTACTGAGCTTGTTAGTACCTGCTCACGTTTGAGGTATATTGGCTGCAGAGTTCCTGGTATTGCAGATCTGTATTCCAGCAAAAGCTTCTACTTTTTTCATACCACAAAAAAAAAAAAAAAAAAATACAACCACGCAACAGAACCCACAAACAAAAATACCCCAACCACAAAGCACCTTCCCTGTGGAAAAGCAAGTAATAGAGTAAATTGTGACAGTCACCTTGATTGAAAACCCATCTTGAAACACTAGAAAAAAGAGGTGAATTGGCTTACTCAGTCTGCTGTGTAGATGCTGAAATTGCTTCTAAATACTTCCGTGATCACCGTTTTATCAGGACGTCAAGAAAATGTGCTAAACGGCCTCCCCATTGCCAGAAATTCCGACTGAAGCTAAGTTACCTTCAGCTTAATCTTTTAACTACAGGTGCACTCCTAGTTTGGTACAAAAGTACATGGCAATTGAAAGTAAATTGTAGATCATATATCATGTTTCATTTACAGAATAAATGACGTGGGGCTGCCGTAATCATTGGACACTTGTGTTTTCACTGAAAGGCCTTTCTGATGCTGCTCTGTGGGTTTTTTGCCATCAATACCACAAGAATGAAGTACTGTAGAAATTGAAATTAGGCCCAACATGCTGCTGAGTACTTGGGGACTAATACTGAAGACTGAAATCAGTTCTAGAATTGCTCTAACTTATAAAATGGAAGCCCTATAAATAGTGAAGCAAGAGGGGCTTGATTTAAGAAATACAAACATGACTGAGCAGTAAGTAAAGCAGCTTCTTCTTTAGTCATTAGATGGGAAGGCAATTAAAGTGGAACAAGCAACCAAGCCATCCTTTGAAAGTGGTGGTAGGCGTGGGCCACCACCCCCTCCCCGAAGCAGAGGTCCTCCCAGGGGCCTTAGAGGCGCAAGAGGCGGAAGTGGCGCGAGAGGACCACCTTCAAGAGGGAGTCACTTGGGTATGTATTGACCTCTCTCATTATACACTTCGACAACACAAGACCAATCCCATTGGAAGATGACAATAATCCTACTGGAAAAAAAAAAAGTCAAACACCTGAATAGTGCACTCCTTGTTCTTTATTAAAATGATGAAATACGATCTCGGCAGTTTAGTCAAAGTTTTGATTAGGCAAGTACACCTTAAGAAAAGGCTTTCAGATGTGAAGATTCCCTTCTACAACTAACACTCCACTTGACTTTTGCCTATGAAAGAAAAGCAGAACTCCTGCCTTGCACGTGAGAAAGGAAGCTTTCTGGTATTCAAGTTGAAAAAGTGATTCGCTACCACCAGGGAAAGGGAACTGCCTTTCATTCTTTATAGCAAGAGGTCTAAACTGAGAAAATTGTAGGGCTGATCCTTCCAGATCAGAGTGAGAGGGCAGCTAAACCTTTTTTGTTAAGTTGAAGCATTCTAAAGTACATTACTTGATACTGGATATTCATTAAGATACAGCTATTTATTCAGACTTTTCAGTATCAAAACAAAACTCACTTAAGTAGCAAACAGTACCTTAGGTGTAACAGTAAAAGCTGTAAGACAGGAAAAAAAAACCCTGGAAATAGTGAAACTTCTGTCTTGAAGAGTCTGCATAGTAGGTTCTGCAAACTTGGTAGTAGTGCCTCTGTTCCCTCTCTGTAGGCTCTTCTCTAGTACATCCCCCCCAAGTAGCTCTTCTGAGAACAGTAACTTGTTAAGCATTTAAGCTGTGACTGATTACAGGTATCAGCTGTCTTTTTCCTTTGCGTCACACCCTGTAGCTTTCGGAAAAGTTCTAAAAGACAGTTCTTGACAGGAAATTAGGCTGTGGGAAGTTTGGCTCTCAATTCTGCCAGTAGCATTTAAAGTGGCTAGAAAACAGGAGAAGGTCTAGTTTTAGAGGTTTAGATAGGAGAGGACTAGTTTTAGATGTTTACTATTGATCATGTAGTGGTAATAATGGCACCTTTAGGTTGTCGTAATTCAGGCTTTAAGAAAATGCAGGTGAGTATCACAGAAATAATAATTGGTTCGTGGCTTCTCCTTCTAGGGTCTTCTCGAGGGCCACTTCCCATGAAGAGGGGTCCACCTCCACGAAGTGGAGGCCCTCCACCTAAAAGATCTGCGCCTTCAGGACCAGTGCGTAGCAGTAGCATGGGAGGAAGAGGTGAGGACTTCCTGACTAAATTAATTGCTTGGTCAACTCTAGAACCTTAGTCTTCCCTTAGGAACTGGTGCAAATCATTGATTCGGACTTCAGTCTGCTGTGGGATGATGCTGTTCCTCTAACCTTTGGTTCCTTTCAGACCAGTATAATTTTGTAGCTGTTGGGAGCAATTTGGTGCAATTTGAATATGTTCTGTCTAGTGCCGCTTTAAAATTGTACAAGCAGAAATGTAAAGTGTTCTAAATGTAGGCTCTGGAGATATTATTAAATTGCTTTAAGCTATTTGTTAGCATTTGCCTTGAATGTTCTGCATGGCTAAATGCTAATTAAATGGACTGTTTCTTTGAAGCTCCTGTGTCACGTGGAAGAGATGGTTACGGTGGTCCTCCACGCAGAGAGCCAATGCCATCACGGAGAGATGTGTACATGTCTCCAAGGGATGATGGCTACAGTACTAAAGATGGGTAAATTCTTCTACTGTTTTATTTTAGTGAACTGGTTTTTGTTTGGAGAAGGATCTTGATTCCAGACCTTCTGTGGTAGAACATGTGGCTAACATCTCAGTTTTTGTTCTTTGTAGTTATTCAAGCAGAGATTATCCCAGTTCCAGGGATACCCGGGACTACGCACCACCTCCACGAGACTACGCATATCGTGATTATGGTCATTCCAGTTCACGTGATGAATACCCCTCCAGGGGATATAGGTACCTACTGTTGGAGTTTTCTCCCTGTCACTTTATTTTTGCTGTAATGTTAGTGATTTGTACTAAGTCTTAGTAGTCTTTCCTCCTATAGCGATCGTGATGGATATGGTGGTGGACGTGACAGAGACTACTCGGATCATCCAAGTGGAGGCTCCTACAGAGATTCATATGAGAGTTACGGTAAGAATCCATTTTGAGGATCATATAAACGTACAGATGTCATAACATCTGACTTTGACTAGGTTGCTTGTGTTTTAGGGGGAAGTGGCACAATTTTTTTCCCCTACAGTGAAAGTGCAGTTGTTGGTTATCATTTGATCGTCTTTTTAATAAGCTGTAAGCTAAAGAAGCAAAGTCTACAGTTCAGAATGACAGCTGTCTCTGGAAAATATGGCTGAATTTCTTCTCTAAAATAACAAGCTGTACTGGAATATCCAGTTAAAGAGCCTGCCTGAATAAAAAAACACCGTCTTCATTCCTTCAAAATCTCTAAATCCACTCACTGCCTGATATGCAATCCCCACTTAAAATACCATTAGTGTGGCAGATTATATTAAGACCATCTCAATACATATAAAAAGAGTAGCAGTAAACATTTTAATACATCAATTCTGTAAATTCAGATTTGAAATTGTTCTATATAACTTATGGTGTTGCCATATTACCTGACCGTTGACCCTGCAGGTAACTCACGTAGTGCTCCACCTGCTCGAGGGCCCCCGCCATCATATGGTGGAAGCAGTCGCTATGATGATTACGGCAGCACACGAGATGGATATGGAAGCAGAGAAAGTTACTCAAGCAGCAGAAGTGATGTCTACTCAAGTGGCCGTGATCGTGTCGGAAGACAAGACAGGGGTCTTCCCCCATCCATGGAAAGGGGCTATCCACCTCCTCGGGATTCTTACAGTAGTTCAAGCCGCGGGGCGCCCAGAGGTGGTGGCCGTGGTGGAAGCAGATCCGATAGAGGTGGAGGCAGAAGCAGATACTGAAAACACTCTTAAACTTTTGGACCAAGACAGATTATTTCTCAAATGTGGAAGCTGTTCTATCTTTACTACCAGAGGACTACTAAAAAGAAAAGTTGTTTTTAACCTTTTTTTATTGTTGCCTGTTAAGTTTTTCCCTCCATGACTTTTATGCTTTTGTGAGAAAAGTTGAAACAATGTTTAATATCATTTCAAAATTGTTAACATTTCTTTCAGAAAGCAGATGTTAAATGTATAAGCTTGAGCTGTGTACTAGTGTTGTAATTTTCAAAGTAAAGTTTCCCTGAAATGCCACACTTCCATCTGATTTTCGTCATGAATGGAACAAGCTGTTCTTAAGATCTTCCGCACAACATCCAACCATCTAACACGGAGATGGATTGCTCTACATGTTCAGCATCTCATTCTGAAAGTATAGCTTGTGATTTGGAGGGTGGTGGGGATGATTCCACATGAAGTTCAGTTATGCCTAGAATTTGAAGTCACAGTATTCCCAGTACAAAATGCCTTCAGATCCTTGTGTAAAGAGAAACAGAGGATTTCATTCACTTAAGCCAGAAAAGCAAGTGGATAATACTATATTCTGCCTTCCTACTGTTTCATGGGGAGTTTAAAAAGATCTCCCCTGCAAAAAAAATCATGTTCGTGTAAGTCAGCTACAAAATACTGTTAAAAAAACAACAATCTGCAAACCATTGACCAATTCCATCAAAGAAGCTGCAAATCGATGCTTACTCACACTGTTTCAAATTTTTGCAACTCTGTAGTGTTTCACTTTTAAAGGAACATCTTTGATTCCAAAGGAGAAAATAAGATAAGCAAAGAAGTCTTTCTCTCCAACTTCTGAAAGGCTTATGGCTTCCTAAAATAAGTGAATCTTTCAGCATTCCACAGCTGATTAAGAGCATCAAATGCCTGTGAAACAGCAAAGATGGTAAGCAAAGCAAACTAGTTTTTCAGTCTAAGTCAAAATTAAAACAAGTTAACTTCTTCTAGTACAGTAAGACAAGCTGCATGTAATGGCAATGGAAGTGCTGTATAGATTAAAGAAAAAAAGGAAAATAAATTCCCCAATAAATTAGAAATTCTTGAAATTCAACAATCCTTGGATAAAAGCATTTGTGGCACCAGTTTTGAAACTAAAACTGTAATCCAGCTCACTGTAGACACAGTATTGCCATGTAGCATGGGGAGGGGATTTTTTCTGACCAGTATCTCTCAGTGAAGATGCTTAAAAAGGCTGCATATGCAGCATATTAACAAAATTTAAACCTTGTGAAGTGAAGAATTGGTTTAGGTTGAGACATATCAGCTCAACTATTGGGAGTTGGAAGCAAGAAATGCAGACTTGATGTTTAGTTAGATGCCTAACTCTGTTTAGTTTGATGCTGCGTTGCAGGGATACCCAGGGATGCATGTGGCAGAGTCTGTGGCAAGTTGTTATAAGTTGGGTGAAGCCATGAAGTTCAAAAGATCCTTGAATATAGTAAACATGAAGACCTCCAACTAAAAGCCAAACTACAAACCCAAAACCTTTGTACTACTGTTTAGTCCTCAGTAAATTTTGTTGTTCAACTTATGGATTTAACATGGCAGTGCACCATTGAAAAGGAATGAGAATCCATAAGCCATGCAACCTTTCTCTAAGCCATTCCAGTTCATTCAAAGCCAGTGAGTGAATCCTCCACCATTTAAAGAAGTAGTAAAAACTTACAAGTGAATAATCTGCAAACAAAACTTGTGCCATTGTTTTGAAATGGGGGCGATTACTGTAGGTTAGCTTGTGCTGTAAAACATTTTTCTCAATTTGTTGTATCTTCTCTTAATTGCAGGGGGATAACTTCTAGAAGATACCACTGAAATAGTGCTGGTTCATCTGTTGACAGCAGATATGAGTGGTGCCTGTACCAATACATAAGGTAAATATGAAACCAGTGTAATAGCTGCAAGGATGTTCCCTGGTCATTGCGTTCGTAGGTTTGAATGGATGTTCTTCATGGCTAAGTGTTGTTTTGACTTCTGTTTAAGTTTTGGAGGAGGAGGCTTAAGAAGGCTTTATAAACCAGCTAGTTTGGGAATGGCAGCAAGACACTACTTGTCTGCAAAAACGGCCAATTTGAGTACAGCTAAAGAAAAGTCATGTGGCAGAAAGTGGTGAGCACGAGTTTTTATAAGAGCAGACTTTTAAAATCAGAGTTGTAATAATAAATGTTAGTATTGACATTTAATTTAATCCTGTTAAATGTGCAGGATTAACATTTTTAGTGAGTATAATCTTGGATTAGGAATTGATCTCTGTAGAGGTCCTGGGATTAAGCTGCAGACTTCAGGTGCCTCCAGAATGGTTTGAGACTGTAGAACAGCTGTGTTTCTTGTCTCTAAATCCTACCCTATTAAAATAATTTTTCAAGAAGATTGAAGAGCAGCAGTCTTTTAATTTTATGTGAAAGTGTGACTTGCTCCTATTTCTCTGAAAACTCAGAAGAAAAAAAGTAGTAGTGGCTGTCATGTTAATTTAGCTTTCTGGAAAATAAAATTTCTCTACTAAATAATTGCTAGTAAAAGAATGGAAGTAACTTAGAGTGTGTGCAGAATTTGACAAAATCTAGCACAGATTAAAGGAAAACGGCAACTACCTTTTCCGAGAGAAGCATTTATGTAAAGAGGCATGTGTGTACTGCCTTATGTAATTCTTTATTGAGTCTGTAAATGTAAGAACATTTTTTTGCTTAGGTTCTACATTCAAGAGCCAACTTTAAAATGGTAAAAAAGCTGTAGTTTGTATAGTTGGTCTATGTGATAGCTGGTCACTGTTACCAGGGAGATTCTATCTTGTGGTAAGGATAGATTCTGTTGTATACTGCATGATGTTTGTAGCCTCAGTTGGGCTACAATTCATTCTCCCTATAGAGTGTCAGTATATGTGCAATGCCCTTGTCAGAAGATGCTAATAATGTTTTATAAATACTCCTGATAAATTGCTGACCTTACCTTGATAATAAAGGAAAAATATGCTTTGTTTCAGGGTACTGGAATGTGTTTCAGATAAAATACAGAATCATCACGAGTGTTTTCTGTTCAGGGGATGCATGTAGTTAAGTAAAACAGAAGCTACTGCCCTACTAGCTTTTTTTCTGATGCTTGATAAAATTTCAACCAGCAAATGCTATCCTTTTCTTTGTTTTCCTTTTAAGATGTGGTTGTTGAAATATTTAAATTAGAGTCTTACTGAAAGGACCCTTCACAATAGGTGTTTCTAAAGGTTAAGAAAACGGAACCTTTTTCATTCAAAAATCATTGATGTCACTAGTGTGCCACTAAAGTGCATTAGGGAAATAGGTCTAAAAGTAGCGTTTCCCCTTCATTTCCCCAACCACCTGCAAAAAACCACAAGGACTCAGTTTTTAAATTCATAGCTTGACCCAGATGGAGGTCTTAAATTCTCTAATGAAGAGATGAAATGCCGTCTTTAATGCAGCGTTCTAAGAGCCTTTAAAAGATACTGACAAATCATCATACAGCCTCTTGTCAGAGTGTTTTAAACTTCATGTATATGCACCTCAGTTCTCTCTGTTAGCTGGAAAGCTGAAGCTTAATTATTCTTGACAAGTGAAAAAGCTTCCCTTTGTAAAAAAAAAAAAAGTGTTTTTTTTTTCAGTTTAGTAAATCTGTTGTGACCATGTTGTAATAAATGCTGGTATTAGAGACAAAAGCACACTCCATCAGCCTTGTCTTCAGCTGCTAAATGTTTCCAGATTCTTAGCAGGCATGGTACCAATGTTAAGGGAGCAGTAAATAGATCTTGTGGCAAGGAAGGTAATAATAGCCTTGTGGAAAATCAGGGTGTAAATGGAATTGCCAGCTGTATACCTTCTCTTGATTACAAGTTTGATTTTATTTATAGCACATTATTACTTACAGATTAATACCAGTACGTATACCAGTGTATTACAGAACTCCTGAGTAGCATGCTGAGGTTATCAAGAGCTGGTGGAATTTGAAGGGGGAATTCTCCCAGGTACTTAGTACCTGCCCTGGAGACAGTCTTATACAAGCAGTATGCATTAATACAAGTTGTCCTCGGGGCATTTTGATTATTGTAGTTAGCTACTGATGTACTTTCATACTGTTGGAACAGATAAAATACAATCAAAATGTATTAACTGTATATATAAAATGAATTCAAAGATAATCTAGCATTTTTGTCTGTTGGCTTCTGAGAGGGTACTAACTTGCATTTCCTTTTTCCAGTTACAGTGAAAGGTGAAGGTGGCAGTGCAGCAGTGGATGTGCATTGGAGAATCAAAGGATAACAAATTACAACTGATACAGCCTGGCTTTTGAGTGTAGTGTTGCCCACCATTTTCTAGAGGAATGTGTAAGCATTCTGGAGTTGCCTTTGAAAGTAGCACTACCAATATCTTGGACATACATAAAATTTATGGTGGAAGCCAACTGCTGTCTGCCATAGCTTGCACCTTCCAACAGTCCAGAGTGAGCTGGTTCATTGCTTGTTGCACACACATCCTACAGCAGCGAAATACTTTGGTTGCCTTTTACACGTATGCTTGCCATTTATGCTGGTAAAAAGAGCAAGTTACACAGAAGTAAGTCTTAGTGTACTTGAATACAGAGGACTTCACCACGAAACTACGGAAAGTTCTGCTATATTACATTAACAGTTTTGTCCCAACCTTCTGGATGAGAGAAAGGGAGTATTGCTGTGCTGAGACAATGTTGGTGATGAATGGCCAGAATAATTAGTGTTCCTCGATGTACACTGGACATATTGGTGCTTCCTTCAAAACTTTGTCTTGATTTTGATGCATTTTTCTCTTACATACATGTTGATGGGCCAATGTATGTGAGAGGAATCCTCAGGCATTGGTATTTCATGTAGAAAACTCATAAACAATAATGGATAATAAAATATAAAATAATACTGACTTCTAATAGACATAAACTGATCTCATTTAAACAATCCTCAGCTCATGAGTGACTGAAGAAGAAAAAGCATGCATACCTTGTCTAGAGATTTAAAACTTTATGTTTGGGATGAGGACATCACTTCAAATCTCAGTTAGGGGCTGCAGATTCTAGGAGTAAATCTGTGTAGCAGATTGGTATAATTGCAGTATTTCCCAGGGCAAATAAATTTACTGTTAACAAGAATTATGGGTTTGGGGTTTTATTGTCTAATTTAAAAGAAAAACATATTCTTGGACACACTTGGATGGTGGTCAAGATCACTAGTGTTACATCTTGGGAGTTTATTGTTACAAAGTGATCTCAGTATCCCTTCTGCAAGAAGGAGTAACATTCTGTACTATTTTCAGCATTAGCTTAGTGTTGAGCGCTGCTGTTCAGGCTGAACTGGATCGTTCTTCCTAAAGTGTAATGCCAAAATGGCAGCTATTGTATGATCAGTTCCTGCCTAAAATCCTACTTAATGAGAATATACCCTGATCTACAGTATTAGCTCATGCAGAGAGTCAAACTTTTCATTGAAAGCCACCAGTTGAAATGTATCAGTAGATTCTGCAGCAGACAAATACTTCAGTGCTGTTCCTTGTGGTATTTTCCCTCTGCTGGAAAAAAAGAGTGAATTGCTTAAGCGTGTGTGACTTTGAAAAGAACCACTCAAAAATGGTTTCTGAATATGTGACTGCTCATCTTACCTTGCTCCTCTTGCTGTGTTGTTCTGATGTGTATGCTGCCAGAGTCACTTGGTTGTTGAGTAAAGGAAACTCACCCCCTTTTAAAATAACACTGTGGTATAAATCAGGCTGTAAATAAGATTTTAAACTAAGTTGACTCTGCAAGAGATGATTGATGATTCACTTGATTTGTTGCTGTCAGCAAATAGACAAAGGTGAAGTCTTTCCAAAGACCAGACCAGACACTTCTTTCCTTAGTGGCTCTACCTTCATACCTTGGGTTTGCCACGGGATTAATTTTGGTGTGGAAGTGGGTAAGCAAGCTGGAATGTGTTTAGAAAGGACTCTAAAGGATGTGAGGTTGGGATTGAAGTAGCTAATGAAAAACTCCATACATTTTTGGGCTTTGTGAATATCTATATCTGCAGATTTTTTCAAGCTGTTGGTAAGTGTTCAAGATGTGGGAAGTATTTTCATTTAATTGTAGTTGCAGACATTAATATCTTCTTGGCTGCAGCAGCTGCATGTGAAATAATCATAAAACTAAACCTGCGCATGTATACCAAAGGTTTCCTTTAGAGGAGGGAGTGGGTGAAGTACTTCAGTGTTCAGGTTTGTAACACTGACTTCAATGAAGCAGATGTGTCATTCTCCCAGTGTTGGAAGTACTTCTATTTACATTAGAAACTGCTGTGTTCTGATGCGGTGGCTGAGGTGTCTTCTACATCCAAATGCATGTCCCCTTTGATAAATGATCATTAGTAGTTATCTTGGCTACTACAGATTTGAAAAAAGAATTATGAAATTGTGGGTAATGCATGTATTTCCTTCTGCAAAGCAATAGTGCTCATGACAACTGGAAAAAAATCCCAAAACAACTGAATTGCCAATTAGTCATAATTTTGGAATCTTTTGCACACTGCTCACCAAGTGCAGTGAGCTGTGATTGAGCTGTAGCCCACTTTATTCACAGTGCCTGCAGCCATGTGTTACGAATATTCCACACTACAGAGATCTGGAACTCATCCCAGAGTCCTGAAAAAGGTCAGAATTTGTGTCTAACCCTGAAGGGACAGTTCTTATTTACTGGTGGCTCTTAAAATTGGTCCATTGGTAGGTCCCGGTACCAGTCGTAAAACTTGCAAAGTACAGGCAAAACCATGCCCATTTACTGTGTACAATTTTATCATTCTGCTGCTCTGATTTTCCCCAACCCTTTAAATCATTAGTTTGGTAACACTGGGTTCTTGAAAGCTGCTTTAAGTGACAAAGGTAGGAATTGGCTCAGAACACTAACCAAGAAATTCTGGTCTCTAGGATATTTTGTTCTTGGATTTTTCATGCCATGGTGTTCCAGCTTCATCATCAACAGAATTGCTTCATTTTCCATCTGTTCTGTTGAAAGGACAGTTATAAAGATGACTGGACTTTTCTGACTTGCTGTGATAAGTAATGATGGTTAATACTGCCCAGGCAGGGTGGAAAGCTACCTTCAGTAGATCCTGCAGTGGTGTTAGAAAGGGACATCTTAATAAGACAAGTAAAATAGTGGGGAATTTTTTTCTCAGCTTTGGATGACTTAAATTCCTGACCTTTTTGAAGTTATCCAGATAATTGTTTTGAGAGATTATCATCTCCTAAATAACCGTTTTGGATTATATGTGGACTTCTACACAGCAGTTGAAGAGAGGCATTATTCATGTGCATGTAAAGTGCATGATCAGAATTTATTTTCAAAAATGAGACAATAGAAAATGACTGTAAAAGGCAATTTTAACAACTAGGTTTGCCACATAAGGTTGAAAATCTCTATTTAGTCCTACATTCCTTCAAAACATCACCATTACGAATTCTGTTTTAACACTGGAAATTTATTGTTCTTTACAGTATTAAGAAATTTATTTCTTTGGGCAATAACCTTAAGTTAAGACTAAATTTACTAGGTGATAGGGTGCTAGCTGCCACAAGGAGGAAGTCCCTATGTGAGATATTTTGGTGTAATAACTATTGATATAAAATACTTGCATTTTCAATAATTCTGCAGAGATGTAGTTAACAATCTGCTTTCCCTTTTTCCTGCTGAGTATTAGAAACTGTTTTATTTTGACAACAGTTTTGTACCTTAAAGTAACTTCTTTTAGTTCCTAAGATTTAGTTTCTGTACTAAGCCAAAAAAAGGTAGTTTCACACTTGAGCTGCAGCAGGAAGATGTAATCACGGATGTGGGTTCCAGTACACTGTTGTACAGGAGAACAGCTCTGGCGGCAGAGCTCTCCGCCATGAATCCAGAAGAACAGATTGTAACATGGCTTATTTCACTAGGAGTCTTAAATTCCCCTAAGAAAATAGTGGATGATCCAGAGGGGTTCCTGAAAACCTCTCTGAAAGATGGAACTGTGCTTTGTAAACTCATTAATCGGCTTCTTCCGGGATCTGCAGAAAAGGTAATGCTTTCTGATGTATTTTGCCTTGTTGAGACAGCCCTGCTCAATGAAACCCTGCCCTGGGCATTCTGAGCCCTAGCTGCTCTGATGAGAGGAGCACAGAGCTTCAGAGAGAGGTGTTTTACATTTAAGTTTCTAATTGAGAGCCAAGTATGATTGTAGCTTTGGTTCCTTGATTTTGTTTCTACATCCAGAAAAAAGCCCTGCAAGGTTGCTGTTAATTCGCTTACCCACGTTCAGTCAGTGGCAGGAAATAGTTGGCCTACCAGAGATCAGAATATCTTGATTTTTAATAGAAGGATTTGCAGTGTGTCAGTATTTACATCAATATAATTAATTACAACTGTAAATATAGTCAGTCTTTCAAAACTCTTACTGCAAAATGCTTTGTTAGTCAGTAAATGCACTGGAGAAGCAAATTGGAACAGGAATAAGCAAATAACCCTTGCATTTGTGCCATTTGGTCTGTCCCAAGACCCGCAAATCCATTGGTACTGAAGCCATGTGAATGCCTCCTGTTACAGTTTGACAAGGCATGTATTCACAGTCCAGAAGTGTGTAAGAATCTGAAGGAGAAAAAAAAGGGAAGGAGTCCAATGAGAGATAGGAACTGGCAACACAGAAGCGAAGCTTTTAAAAAAGTAACTACACAACGGGTTCTCCACCCCATAAAAATGGAGCCTTTCATTATGCAGAAATCCGTTTTGCTAGCTCCTTATCTTTTTCTTACTTGTGGTGGTTTGGGGCAGCATGTTGTTAAAGGTCATCAATTTCCCACTGTCAGTTAGGGCACTGTCATATGCTGGCATTCAAAACAAGATGCCGACAGTTTCTGTGTGTGCATCACTTCCTCCAATGGCTTTCTTCCTGCTTCAACAGCTTGCCTGCCACCCCCACCCGCCCCCTGAAGAAGCTTCCCTAATTCAGTATAAAAGGCACATGTCAATATTCATGCAGGCCTTCTCAGTACAGGCAATGCAATGAGATCAGTGGATTTTCTTTCTTTAGTATTGCCTGGAGCCTAAAAATGAAGCTGATTGCATCAGTAATATTCAAGAGTTCTTGAAAGGCTGCGCACTTCTGAAAGTGGAGGTAAGTCAACTTAGATCCTTTCTTTTATTGTAACATGCCAGTTTGATCAGCCTTCTCAAAGGAAGCCAATTATCAGAGGGAAAAAGTTGGTGTCTTTTGTATTATAATAACACAAATCAGAGCATGGATGATTCAATATGCAGTCTGGGTAATTTGGAAACAGTGTATTAACTGTGAGCTTGACAGATTCTCATCTTTTGAGACAAAGCATGCAGCAATAACAGATCTGTCTAAACAGACTTAACCTAGACCTGTTCATAATTTTTTTTTTCATTATTAGAAGGAATTGCACATTTTAGCCCTGCTTTAATGGGAAGGTGAAGTATTCTCAATACTGCACTATTTTTCATCCCCTGCAACTGTTGTGTAAGATTCTGCAAAACATATTAAATTGTTCCTTACACAAAAAAAAACCCAAAAAACAACCTAATGAAGTCAAAAGATACCTTTCTTGTGGCTGTTCCTGATCCTATCTGTGTAGATTCTTACGCTTAACCATAGCTCATATTTGCAAGATCAGAGTCTAAATGAATCACTTCAGAATTCAATTAGTTTTGCCATCAAATTTGTTACTATCTAAAGGCTTTTGTGTTACACTTAAATTGCTACAGTAAAAAAAAGCCAAAAACCTGTAACTATCTTGTTTGAAATATGCTCAAGATTGTGAAAAAATTTTTTCTGAAGATGAGAAAGCAGGGACAGAATCCTTGGGCATTATACAGAATATTCATGCACCACAGTGAGAAAAGTCCAACCCACAATAGCTCTGTTCCTGCATTTTTTCCTTTGAAGGTCTAAACAAGAAAAGAGCCTTTCTACTCTTTAGAGCTTTTTAGCTAAGCAGCATGAAAATGTGCTCATTCCAGAACTGTCTCCCTGGTCCTTTGTTGCCCAGTGATGCATTTCTTGGAGCCTGCTGCAGCAGCACAGTCTTAAGAGCATTTATATATATAGAGAGAGAGAGATTTATAATCCCTGAAGGCCTATTGCATCAGAAATCACTTGTTGCTAGTCTTCTGGTACTGACCATGTGATTTCCTCCATTTTTCTGAGTTTTGTTTTCTATTTGTAAACTAATAATAAAATGGTTGTCAGGGAAGGTATTCTTAAAAATGGGAATCTTAAACAGCTGAAAGGCAGGACAGGAGAACAGTCCTCGTCTGTTGTGCAGTGCCATCTCAAAGCTTTGAAGCTCATTCTGCAATATTGCAGTCACACTCCACAATTTTCAGATACTCAGAACAGGCAACATGGTGTGTCCATCTCTAGGTGTTCCTCTGATCCTCCATGTGCCTTTTCTTCCTTGGCTTTAATAAAGTGAAGATTTCTGGCTTTTTTTCCCTTCTGATTTATAACCCACTTCATCTTTGAAATATTCTGAGCCTTCCGTAGCTTCCCTTATGCTCATGTGCATCTCTCCTGTTTGCTGTGAGAGGAGACCTCAAAAGCTGGATAAAAACTTGAGCCTCTCTAGCTCGAGTTTAAATTTTGCAGTGAAATGACAACAATTTCTTCTTGTTTTTTTTTTTCTTTTCCAAAATATTGTCATTTTATAACACCAAGACATGAATTTTCCTTCTTCCTAGTTCCTCTGTAGCCTCGTGTAGAAGAAGGCTCAAGGTAGGACAGCTGAGATGGTGGGCAAGACATGGCACAGGCGGAGTGCTTATGCTTCCTTCCGTCTCTTCTCCCATGTTGCCAGCTTTTCTGAGTCCTCTCAGGCAAAGCCTCTGCCATCTGTTCCTTCTAAATGCCGCTCTGTTTGGAACATCTTGACAAGGAGACTCTAAGCAGCATTCCTACCAGTGATCCTCCCTCAAGCCTGACCCCCAGTTTGCTTTGGAAAGGGCCATTGCCCTTTAGGAAGGGGTTTACTCTGTCACATTTACTCTGGAAGTGTGTCTGGAGCATCAGAACAGGCAGAGAACCTTCTGCTTCTAAGATCTATCAGCATTTAAGTTGCAGTGATCAGGTATTAGGTAAAAGGAAGATGAGCACAGAATAGGGTTCTGTTCTGCCTCAGCAACATAGCCTGAGGAAAGAGTAACATCACGAAAGGTCTGGGCTTAGTACATTTTAATTCTGTGAGAGCCATCCTGCTGCTTACCCAGACCATGGATATGAAAATCAAACCCCAGTGGTTCTCTCAAATTCTGCCCTTCTCCACATGCCACAGTGAACTCTTGCTTCCTAGATGTGAGGTACCCTAGAGCTGGACCTGAGCCACCTCTGTCTTGAGACTGACAAGGGTATGTTAAGGTCAAATATTCTGTTCCTGTTGCAGATGTGAACAAAAGAGGGTATTTTGAGGAAAATAAGAATTCACAACTTCTTTTCTGGATGCTGACTTGTACAAAAGGGCCTCACCCTGGGGAATCTTAAACATGACATTAGCATGCCATCGTGGCATCCCTTGGCTTCATTGTACTCTGCCTTCCATTTGCTTTTGTCATGGGTGTTTGTGCAGCTGCCATGTAATACACCACTTCACTGGACATTGCCAGCATGCAGGAAAGTGGTCAGTGTGGAAGGCAGGGTTTCCAGCAGCTTTTGGTGGAAACTCAAGTCCCACCTCCCACTGAACAGACACTTCTTGCCAGTCTTTCCCAGTAGGAGGGAATGCATAGAGGTTACTCTTTCAGAACTACACATATGCACTTCCCTCCTACCCTTTGTTGTCCTGGTAACTCAGGAAGTGGAAGAAAGACACAGTGAGGCAAACAGCAACTTCTCTTGTTTACAGGTGCAGTGAAACATTTGGACATAGGGGTAGAAGGACACTGACCTTCCTGTTATGAGCTGGCTCCATTAAGATGAAGCCATTCTGCGGGCTGGAGGTGTGAGCTGGAAGAATCCACCTCATGGCAGAGTATAAATAACAAAACTGTTCCTTAGCTTCAGCCCAGGACTGAAGCCTGAAATCTTTTGCTCTTTCACGTATGTTAGTCCTAAAAGAGATGGCAAGCGGGGGAATCACCCCATCCTTCTAACCAGGCAAGAGTTTTAATGAGGTGAAATAATGAGAATGTGTCCTAAACTTTCCAGCAGCTTTTCAGTGCTAGAATTTGATCCAGGTTATAAGAATATCAGTCAGCCCAGCTCTGCTGAGGCAAAGGACTAGTCAAAAGACATGGGCACTTCATTGGAGCTTAGGTGTCCTTAGAGGATTCTTTCATGGTTTGGATGGGGGAACAGTGCAGAAATCCTAAATGTGCTTCATTCACACTGTGGCTTCAGCATCTGAGCTGTGTTTCTGACCCAAGAGCTGGTGCAGTGAGTGAGCGCTGCTAAGGTAACACCAGCTGGATGCTGGTGGGTTGAGGTGGAAAGTGGACAACAAAGAGTTTTGTCCTGATGGTGAGGTGCAGTCTAGTGTAGAAAAGACAGGGAAGAGATCATGACTAAAGAGAAAAATCATGGAAGGCTCCTGGCCTAGCTTGTTCTTGAGGACAAAAATGGGAACTTTGATTTTGCTGTTGACACCAGTGTGCATATAACAACAGTAGATCAATAGCTAAGCACCATTTGCTAGTGAAGAAGAACAAGACCTTTATTCAGTAGCCGCATTTTATTGTTATTAACTACAAAACTTCTGACAAGGTCTGTATTTTGTGAACTAAGAACAGTATATGCAAGATAAATCAATAGCTGGATTAACCTGGCTGTCCAGAACAATCGTAGAATATGCAGAGGACAATTACCATCACGGGCAGCACAGAGGTTTTTTGTGCTATTGGAGGTGCCTGCAACCTCCGACAAACTACCTGGATTGAAGGTGTGGGAGAGCAGGTGAGAGATCATCACCCTTTTAACTCCCCAGCCATGCACTCCCAAAACCTGCTCTGCTTTGGCTTCATTCCAAAGTGACATTACCTCTCCTAACTGGATAACATCAGAAGCAAGAGCTCCTGCCCAGCACCAACCAGCACAAGCACTGGAGAATGGGTCTGTCTGCAGTTAGAGTGACCCAGTGTACCAGAGAGCCCTGGCTCCAGGTGTGTGGCATGTCCCTGCATGGGGCTGGAACAGCTGGGCTTCACCCTGGATATCAGTGCAGCGCTGCATTCACCGTCCACACTGCAGCCTGCTGGTGTGCTGAAGTATCTGAGGATTTTCCTGTTCCCTGTAGGAGAATGTTCTCCAAACAGATGGGCACAGCCAGTAGAGGATGCAGGCAGCCTCACTGCCTCAACTGAACTGTGCCCCATCTATGGGCCCTCCCGCAGTGTTTCTCTTCGCAGTGGTGCAAACCTGCTGCAATTACTGTTCCAATAGTGTGGGTATTCCTTTTCTGTTCTATCCTTTCCTGTCCTTTCAATTTTTTCCTTTCCTCTTCCCTTTCCTTTCCCTGTCCCTTTCCCCTAATTCACTTTTTCCCTTTCCCTCCTCCCTTTCCCCTTCCCCTCCCTGATTTACTTTTCCTCCTCCCCTTTCCCTTTCTTTCCTCCTCCCTCCCCCACACCTCCGGCCTTACTCTTCTTCCCTTTCCCATCTCTTTGCGCTTTGCTATCCCGTTCGTGCTCCTCCGGGGGTTTCCCGGTGCCTCCGGCCCGCGGCCGGCGGAGGGAGCTGCGGCCGCACGGCCGCGCCGCGTCCCGCAGCGAGCGGCGGGGCGGAGCGGGGCGGCGGCGCCGCCTGTCACTTCCCCTTCCCTTCCCTTCTCCGCGCCGCGATCCGGCTCCGGGTCAGAGCCGCCGCGGCCGCTCCGCAGCACCGCCCGCGCTGCCGCCATGCACCGGGGCTGCGCGCCCGCCCGCCCGCCGCCGTGAGTACCGAGCGCCTCCGGGGCCCGGGGTCCCCGCGCGTGTCTCAGCCGCTCAGCAGGGCTGTCTCCGCCAGCTCCCGCGGGTGTCCCCGCCGAAGGGGGTGAGGGCACCGCGGCGCCCGAGCAGAGCCCCCGGAGACGGAGCGGTGCTTGTGCTCCGCGGGGGCGGCCGCGCTCCCGCCGCCCGCCCGGTCTGTCTCGCCGATGCTGGCGGAGCTGCGGCCGCGCCGCCGCTCCCGCTGGAGGCAGAGGCGGGTCCGGCGGGAGCAGCCGGGGCAGCGAGCGCCCGAAGCGCCGCATCGCTGGGGGACGGGCGGCTCTCGCCCCTGGCCTCGGGTTTGGAGGGGTCGCGGCCGCGCCGGGCTTCGGGCTTGGCACCCAGCTGGGGGCTGTCCAACTGTGGACAGCTCGGACTCGAAACGCAGCCTGGCTTTCCCTAACTTTTCTGTGCTTCCCGTCGCGGGACTGGGATTTTGGGTGCTGATAACTTGCTAGCCGCGCCCGGGTTTGGTCTCCTGTTCTCGTCCTTCCCGAAGAGCCGGGTGCTCTGGTCGCGAAGCGCCGGCTCCTGCTCATCCCCTCGCTGCCTGTGGCGGAGGCTGGCGGTGCGGCAGTGCAGAGCTTCTCTTGCCCGGTGCGATGCTTGACGGAAACAGCCAGAGTGTTTTACCGAGGGGAGCGGCAGCCTGTGATTCTGGAAGTCAGAATAGCGTTTTAATGGAGATCCTCCGATGACAGGTGTAGATTTAAATGGGGGTTTAGTTACATCCACCTGATCTTCCATGTGTTAGAAGTGAAAAAGCCTTTTCTGCCTCTATTTATCTTCTAGCTGCAGCTTGTCTTTTAGCTATGAATGGAATTATCAATGAATTGTGCTGGAAAAAGTAAATTTTAGTTCATAAATGAGGACTTTTTTTGTATGAGGAATTTATTCTGGAACAAGCTACAGAGTATATTTATTTACATTACAGCAGCTGACTCCACATAGCCACTGTTCCACAGTAGCTGTTCCAGAAAATTTCCCCATGAAGAAGTTCTAAATGTTATTACTTGCTTTTGGACTAGAATTTTTTGCATATCTTTCTTCCTACCACTTTGATCTGGACTTTGTCAGCCTGATGACTCTGAGCTTACAGCATTATTCTCTGCATTGAAGGATTTGGGATGTATTTTTTCTACTTTGCTCCTTAGGAAAAAAAAAAAGTGTTAATTCAAGGCAGGACTTAATTTTTCTGGAATTACTGAAGTGGAAGAAAAAGGATACGGATGAAAAAATGACACACCAGAGAGATGCATGCAAACAACCCATCCTGGCTGCTGACTTTCCTCTTGTGCCATTCTGCAGCAGCTGCCAACGGGGTCATGGCGCGCCGGGCTCTCTGTTACCGTCTCCCTTTCCACGGAGATGGGAGCGTCGCTGCTTAGGGCTGAAGGCTGTGCTTGCACGGCGCTGCCTGTAACTGCAGGGCAGGAAAACTGGCTCCGTGCTGCAGCTGGCAGAGGGGATGGGACTTGCATGGTCCAAAGGAGCAAACCCGAGTGAGTGCAGGTGATAGATCAGCTCGGAAACTGCCCAACGTAGGTGGGTATGTCCCTGGAATGTGCAGAGCAGTAGATGCGATCGGAGCTGTGGAGCTACAGGATTAAATATTTGTAATGACAGCAAACTGTCCCCATGCTAAGCATGGATTAAATTTCTTTAGGGTAGAACATGTCTCCTATTATTGAGTAGCTGAGTCAATCTGCAAACATATTCCTAATAAAGAGCAGCCTTCATACTGTCTGTGTTGGACTTTGGTGCTGCTCTGGTGTGTCTGTTTAAAAGGAGGAGATGCCGCCAGCATCCAGGGCTGTGAGAGAGGACAGTCCCCTTCCTATTTGAAATATGCCAAGCGTACTCAAGGAGCTCTGTGTGGAATGCAAGAAAGGGCTGTTTTAAAGGGCAGTCCTAGCCTAAAGGTAATTCAGACTTGTGTCCTTATTAAGCAAGATACACTCATTAGTGTGTTGGAAGTGTTTGTAATTAGATGGTGTCTGCCAGGAGAGCGTTAAAATAATCTTTCCTGTTCATTGGATTTGTGTATCTGTGGTCTCAATCTGCAAGAAATCATGTATTTGGGGATTAGCAGATGGTGCCATGGTGGTACCAACAAGAGGGACTTTTTGTAACTCTTATCTTTGCTTCATTAATGGTAAGATTTGTACAGTCTGTATGAAGTTGAGAGCGTTTTTCAGGTGTTTGAGGGGGTTGAAGTGTTTTGGAAACTCAAACTGCCTTCACTGTTCTGGTGGTGATTTCTGAAGAGTACAAGAGTCATGGAAAATAAGCCCTTGCTAACCATGTATTTCTGTTTCACCACTGAGGATTAGCAGCACCAAATTCTTTAGGGTGATTTTTTTTAATATAAGAGAACTGGGTTTGTCTTCCTGTAAAAAAGTGTAAATAAACTATATATTGCAATAGCAGAAAATTCCATGTGTGTTAATTTCTGCTGTGGAAAATGTGTGTGTTTATACATAGATCTGTAGGTACAGCCTCAATCTCTTCAGCTCTCGGTAACAAAAATAGAAACAAAATCTTTCTTTCCCTCAAGGCCAGCAATAACCTTCTTGGTGATTTTCAGAGGAGTCTCTGCTCTGCAGACAGCACTGATTCCTTCCCTGTTCCAAGCCTTACGCTGCAAATGCTTCTGGGCTCCCCTGCTATTCCCATGCTGCCTGCCAGTGGTGCCCCAGGAATTCTCTGGCTGTAAAGGAAATGGAACTTGTCAGCCCTGAATGATCACCCTTTCCCTGCAGAGACACGGGGGCTGCCCAGTCACCACTGTCACCCTCCAGCACCATGGGTGGCTCCAGCAGCCACTGTGAGATGTTTTGGGCTCGACTGACTGAGTTCATCTTTCACAGGTGTTTGATCCACATGATTTATACACTGGAGATCAGTTCTCCAAGGTCCTGAGCACATTAACAGCTGTAAATAAGGCTACTGAAGGTAAGAAAAAAGGGGTTCTTCTGTTGTCCTTTCAAACTATTTCTTGTGTGTACGAAGGGCTGGTTTTTAATTTTTGTTAATTCCTACTTTTTGGTGATTTCTGGAGGTTTGTCAAATTGTGCTGCTAGCACTGATGGCGGGATTGACATTTCAGGCTTCTGCCAACTCTGGGTTAAAATGTGATGTTTCAGAGTTGTTGTATGAGCTCTGCAGACCTCAATTATCACTTTACACTGAGGGACCTCTGCTCAGTTTTGAGCATTAAGAATTAAGGGGCCTCAAAGTAGGTCAGCATAAGTGATCCTCAGTGTAAATGAACATGCACCTCCCAAAATGCAAACATCATATTTTAAAAGAGTTGTGTTTTGAAGCTGAAGAGAAAAACAGCTTCATCTGCATAATACCTTTCCTGAATGTCAAATTAAATGTTGTTGCTAGCTGCTCGGTCGATTGTATTGATGTTTTTCTCTCTCTCCTCTCCCTGGCTCCGTGGAGTAGGCTCCTGGATCTGAGAAGCACGCTGATGGCTTGTCCTGTATCCCTGGGAGCACGAGTAGGCTGCTGAAGCAAAACAAATCACCTTACCCTGATTCCATGCCAGACATGTAGCTGTTCCCTACAGATTGCTTTAAAATGATATTCAGTAGCATAGTCTGTGAAAGGAGAAGTTCAGCGGGGATGGGGATAATGGCACTGTGGTGCTCTGGGGAGGGATGAGAGGATCAGAGTCTCTTTTCTGAGATTAGGAGGAGCAGGTCTGCCTGGTGCTGGGAAGAGTTCACAGCTTCTTGTCATAGAGGTATGTTAGACAGTCTCCTGCACACCCACCAAAGTCCAGCACCAGGAGAAGAGTTCCATTTCCCGCTTGTGGGTTACATTTGAGATGGTGTAAAGGAGGAAATTTCAAAATGAAAACTCATTACTTTCCTCTCATGGGAAGGCTTTTCTTTTAGCTTGCTGCATTATGTCTATATATTATATAAACTGGTGTGTTGTTTATTGTGCATATATCATACATCAACATATATAATAATATATGTCTAATAATAATGTATAATGTATAATAATAATAGTATATATTTGTAAACCTCCTCCCACCCCCTATGATTTGTACTTACATATGTGCGCATGTGTCTGTGTGTACAATGCTGCTCTGAAGAAATTCAGGTTCTGAGGATGCTGTTCTGCAGCCAGGACTCAGCTCTGCTGGCAGCTCACTCTGTAGAAGTTGGGGAGTGGGAACGTGGCCTCAGGCAGCCTCAGCACCTCCTCAGTTACCAACAGCGCCCGCTGACCCTGTGTAGAAGCTCTTGCAGTTCTGTGTGATGGGGGATATAAAATGTAGGTTATGGGTAGGTTAAATGATGAGAGCAGCCTCTGCAAATGCTGCTGTTATGATATTTTCTTCATTAATCTGAAAGCAAAAAGAGAGAGAAACTCTCTTGCCTCTGTCCTTGCCTGTTGCTGCACTGGAGGGGTGTGATGGGGTGTGTGCTGGCAGGGTGGCAAGGCTGCAGTGCCATCTTCACATCTGTCCCTTTATTTATGGCCCAAGCTCCATACTTCCAGCCACTCATGTGCCAGCTCAGCCCGGGACAGGGCTTTGCTGGGAAATAGTTCCTGTCATATTTTACTGGCGGGGCTATAGAGAAGCTGGGATCCTCTTGATTCCATGGCAAACATCTGTTTGAACATATGCTTTTTGCGTTTAAATTGTAAAAAGCGCAATGCCTGCGATATAATTAGCTGCTCAGGCAGAGAACACCCTTGGGAAAAGTACAGGGTAAAATAAATATATGTCTCAAACATTTACTTTTTGGTTGCTTAGTCAAATTCCTGAGGAGCCTGTGTCCTGCAGATGGTCCAGTTTGTCTGTTTGGCCAGAGGCCGCAGGCTGAGCGGAGCATCTGGGCAAGCCTGGTACCAGCCACTGCAGCTGCTGCTGTCACCAAGGCTCTGACATGCCTGCACATGCCAGCACCTGCTGCACTGCTGCATCCCAGCACCCTGCGTGGAGGCAGAGGGAAGTAGGTGTCAGCTGAGGAAAGGTTGTGGGAATGTATTTCTGAGGATCCATTTGAAGTCCAGTCCTTGTGTCTTCCTGTGTCTTCATGGATCTTTCTGTGTAAATAACTTGAGGCATCATTTTGTAGTGGATATACTTGTAGTTCAGCAGCTATCCATCAAAACACAGCAATACAGATAAGCATCAAATAAGCATCATGATGCTTTTTGTCTGCAAGAGAGGGCAGGGGAGGAAAACCAGCTGTGCTGGATCAGACAAGGCTCATCTGCCAAAAATAGTGTAGGAATGTGAGCAGAAAACCCAGCTATTTTAACCATAGTTTAAGCAACATATGGCAGCAGTGTTCCGTGCTGGACCAGGCATAAAATAGGACACTGTCATGATGCGATATAAATGATATGCTTTCCTGCCAAACTGTCAAAGGCAGTTTTACATTTGTTTCTAGGTTGCTGCAGATATTTATAAAAGCTTTGGAAGATTGGGAGGGGCAGGGAGAGTCATAAAATCCACAGTAATGGAGTAATTTCCGTGGAACTGTGGCTGTTGACTTGAATAAGTGAAGTCTGGACTCAGGATTTATGCCCTCCCTTTCAGAAGGAATCAAGGGAAGAATATCTCACACTGGCAGCCAGCCACACCCCTGGCCTGTGAGTCACCAAGAGCAGCCAAAACCACTCTGCTCAAATATCAGGATGCTTCAGAGAGAAAAACCCACTCAGCTGGCCAAATGGGTTTTACATGGGGAGGGGTTTTGCCGTTTCCACAGCTCAGAAAGCTGGGAATTCACCATGCAGTTTTCAGGCAGTTGTGTAATGAGCAGGACAAGAGAGAAAACTGACTCACTGACAGCACACAAGGTTTGCCATGGATGTTGTCCATCTCTGGAGCATGGACTGACTAGATGGTGTGTGAGTATGGCATGGCTGGGCTTTGTAAGGCAGCAGCACCCGGCAGCCATAGCCAAGGACCTGGTCCCCACTGTGCAAGGTTTAGGAGAGAGACAAAGCAAGTCTCTTCCCCAAGAGCTCACAGTTTGTGTTGTTCCAGGTCCAATCTAAGGAAGAGATATTTTCCTATTGAAATAAAAATCCTCTGAGGAGAATAAAAGCCCAGCTGAGTTCCTGTAACTCCTACCAAACTTCCCCTTCAGAATGAGTTTTCCATGCTGACATTCAGACTGGAGGAGAATGGAGGAAAAGCAGCCTTGCAGTTTGTCTTTTCTGATTTCTGTACACGTTTTATGGCTGTATCACCCTCTCCTCTTGCCGTGTTTTCAAGGCAGAATTCCAAACGTGGTCCACAGACTTGCACATCCAGCACAGGGATTCCTGCAGACTGCTCTGTTCTGCTTTCCAGGTCCATGGGGGCGTGTGGTCCCCACTGCAGGTGGAAAACTGCAACACTGGAATGCAGAAAGGTCCTAAAATCTGAAGAGAAGCTACAAGACCAATCTTAAAAATCCCTCATGTTTACTGAAATGATATCTGCTGTTGTGTCTCTTGAGCACCATGGGACACACAAAGGAGTGGTGTCCCATAGAGTAGCAGCGAAGCACTGGGAATTACTGGGTGGCTTGTATGTTTTTACACCTCTGCAGCATCCAGCAGGATTCTGGGGCTCAGCATGCCAGATTCTGCCGGAGCTGGAACTGCTCTTAGCAACAAGGCTACTGACTCAGTCTCTGCACAGTTAGGACCAGGAAACTTTTTACCCTCTGGCAATTTTTTTGGTATTAATATAGAAACAAATCACTAATTACAAAAACAGATGTGTCAGAGTAGCAGCATTGCCTCCAGCATCAGGTGGGGAGAAAAACAAGCCTAGAGACTGGTTTGCAAAGCAAGGAGCTCTGAGTGTGAAGGAGGCAGCTCCAGGAGCTGCTGGGATGATCTGAGCCTTTCCGTGAGCAGTTCATCTCCTGGGGATGACACTCCTGTCCTTCCTCGGCATGGCTTGAATCCCTCTTTCACATGACTGATGGCAACGGTCCATGAACAGCAATCAAAATAGTGCCTAGCCTCTTTCAGCTGGATAATGAACCCAGAAGGACTCCTCTAAATAGAGGAGCGATTGTGTTGACCAGCTGTTCAGCATTCCTCCCTGCTCAGTGTGGATAGCCCACACTGCAGCTGCAGAGGTGACCTAAGAGCACTCGCTGGAGAGCTAAGCTTTGACGCACCTTCAGCAGTACTTACTTTGATCCCAGAAACACCCCCAGTGGGAAACCACAGTACTGAATACTTTTCTACAGTTTTAAGGGGGATTTCAAAGAAATACCGCAGTTGGATGTGTGGCTGCAGAGCTGGCACAACCTAGGAGTGCCTTGAGATGCAATTCAACTTCTTCCATGATGGAAGGGTTATCCCAGCCCAGAAAACCACCCTCACTGCTGACTGAGAGCAGCCACGCTGCAAATGCCATGCACTTGCTGTCTTGCTCTCATAGATGCTCTTTGAACTGTTGTGACCTGTTCCTGTTCTCTTTACAGGCTCCTTGCTTTGCTGTGATATGGAGGGATGGTGGACAGCTGAGTAACACTCAGATGTTGTTTTGTTTCCCCAGATCAGCTGTCAAAAGGGCCATGTTCACATCTGTCCTCTCTTAACTCCACGGCCGGAGACCCCCAGAGTGACTCCACCAGCACAGCTTCCCAGTCAGCAAGGGTGTTACGGAGGCAGTCCAAGCCTGTGGTACCCTTTATTTAACCTGTAATTGTGGGTTGGGTGGCCCTGGGGGGAGGTTGTGATTGGTGCCTCTGGGTCAACACCAGAGGTTGTTCCCCTGATCTCCATCATGGGTTTGCTGTCTCAGTTGGAGGGAGTCCTGCAGCTTCTCCAAACTGCAGTGTTTCTCTGTGTGACATGAGAAGAGTGATTCTTATCTGCCACCCATTGCACTGGAAAACTAAATTAATGCTTGGGAGAGACCTTGTGGTCCTCTGAAGGCAGTGTTTACACAGCAGCAACATATGATTGGTTGTTATACAGAGCAATACTGAGAAAACAGCTGTCACAACAGAGAAGAACAATGGCTTGTCCTAGTTGTTTCTGGGGTTTTTTGGCTATTTACTGATGTTTTTCCACATTTCTTCCCTTAGGAGATGACCGAGAATGGCAGTCACCAGCTGGTGGTAAAGGCCAGGTTCAATTTTAAGCAGACCAATGAAGATGAACTCTCTGTTAACAAAGGAGACATTATTTATGTCACTCGAGTTGAAGAAGGGGGCTGGTGGGAAGGCACCTTGAATGGAAAAACAGGCTGGTTCCCAAGCAACTATGTCAGAGAAATCAAATCTACTGGTAAGCAAGTTGCTTTCAAGGGCTGATTGAATGACAGTGGCATAATGCAGTGAGGACCCTCATGCCTTTGGGAAATTGCTGCTATTTATTAAGGACCGTTTGTGTACTTCAGGCAGCTGGGCTAATGGAAGGACGAACGGAAGGGTAAAGTGCAGTGTTTCGGATGAATTGCTTGAGAGCTGCTTCACCTTCTTCCCACCACGTTGTGCGTTTCTCTTGCTTCCCCCAAGCCCCAGCAGCATGTAAGCAGGGATATTGTCAGAGGATGAGGACAGAGATGGATGTGAGTCCCCTTTATCCTGGAGAGCTGTCAGCGTCTGAGCTCAGAACTAGCTTTTTGCTAGAGACCTTGGTCAGGCAATGTATTTGTGCTTGATCCTGGCTTTTCAGGCATCAGTGGGATGGATGCTCACCATCACGATGTGGAATCTGACAAAAACGGCATGGCCACAGGGCATTGTCAATGTTTTGGTCCAATAGTGATGGTTGATTTCACAGAGTACATTTTTCCCCAGATGCTTCTGCTGCAATGTTGAGAAAGGAAGAGAGAGGGGATGATCTGCCTGATGACATCTGCCTTTATTGAGCTTTGTCTTGAGTGTCCTTAACATTTTCTGTGATGTGTTTGTACCCAGAGGTAGGGTGGTGATGATGTGAAGCCCCTGTCCAACTGCCCTGAGGCATTACACATCCATTCAGACAGCTCACCCCTGTCCAGGCCTTTGTGTGAAATTAAACCATTTTTTTGCAAAATGCAACTTAAGTCCTTAGTGCACTTTGAGCACTTACCATAGACAGAGACCAGCTGTGTTCTTGGTGCTGGTTCTGTGGCTCAGGATCGGCTCTGGCCTCAAACACTGAGATGCCAGCAGGGGTCTGCAAAGTAGCTGCAACATGTGCAGCCCCTGTTAGACATCCTTTCTTCTACTCTTGCAAAAATGAAGCAAAGGAGGAGAAAAAAATTCACAATATAGTGCTCAGAATTAGGTCAGTTTTTATTTTATTCTAAATGAAAAAAATCATCTCATCTCCCTCTGGGAAATGATGTCTGAGCTGGAGCAGGAAGTTGTAGCAGGGATTGGAGGCTTGTCTGGCACAACTCAGGAATCACTGATTAACACAGTGAAGGGAGAAGAGAGATGTTTTAAACAAAGGAGAGCAAACTTGAAGGGAAAATCAGATGAGAGCTGCATGATGTGACAATACCTCACTGAAGTTAAGGGCCAGTCTCCCATAGATCGTGATGGAAGAGCCCATGAGATTTTTCTGTCTGCAGAGCTTTTCCCTCCAGATCCTCTCTCAGCACCATTTGATGTGACAGGAGGGTTCATTGCCCTGGTGTGTGCATGCTCAGGAGATGTGTGTGTATTGCAAGTGAGGAGTGAGGGACCATCATTATCCCTCCCTGCCCCAGGAGTGCTGCTGGAGCTGCAGCTTGCAGGGAGCTGCCCTTCCCACCTCCACAGTGTAAGACCAGACACACTCTGAATGGAGTTACTTGTTTTTCAGCAGTGTCCATACCTCTGCTGTGTCCTAGGTGTGCCCTTTGGGTAGAAATACTCTGTGATTCTGTGAAATAACTGTGGAGCTGAGCTCTTCTGAGCCTTTAGCTGGAAGTGACAGGAAGCACTACAAGGGCGATATTTAGACAGTACATAAAGAGAATAAATTTATCAATTTCAAGTTTCTGCCCTGCTGTCAGTGTGCAGGTAATTGCCTTGTGTGAGCAATCGCAGGGAGCCAGGAGAGCCTGGCTGTGGCACTGGCACATTTCAGTGTGTGCAGCGTGGCCAGGGCTGGGGCAGCCTGCCCTGCCTGCCTGTCCCCATCCACAGGGAGCGTGGTGTTGCTGGAAGGGAAGGGGCTTCTCTAGGGAAGGAAAATTGGAGCAGGGATTTGTCCATGTGTGTGTGTGTGTGTGTGTGCATATGTAAAGAGCTGGAGACATCCACAGGGATTTATCAAATGCAGAATGAGAATTGATTTCCAGGGTTTTGTGAGATTTCATTTAAATCTGCCTTCATTCAGAGAAGGATTTTGCATCACAAGTGGCTGTGGGGATAGGAGGTCAGCATATTGATTTGGGTTGGCTTCAAATGCCTTGTGAATCACTTGCTAAAAAAGATAGTATCTGTCATTTCTGACTGAAGTCCAATTTTAAAACCAAATTTAGTGGGCCAGGTGAAGCAACACTATAGTTCCAAAGATTGACAGATTCTGGGCTGCTGCCAGGGATTTTGGAGCAAACCTGGACGTTGGTTGGGCAGAGGCTGCACAAAGCTTCTGGTGTGACTCGCTTGGCCACTGTCAGTGTCGTGCATGCCACTGGTTTTAATCTAGTTTTTTTTTAAATGGGGAAACAAACCCTGCAATTGAAGTTTTGTGGTCAGAGGGGTGAAGTTATATTTGCTGGATGTAATGTGGCAGTGTCTTTTCCTGATGGAATAATGAGAGCTGTGCACTGTAATTTATTCATGGGGTTTTTTTTGTACAGATAAACCACTCTCTCCCAAAGCACTGAAAGGGCTAGAAAACACTCAGATGACAAAGAATTATTACCCTGTGGTAAGTTTTAAAGTTCTGATCATACATTTTAATAAGTACCATGTTATTAATCTTCTGAAGTAGCTCCTTCCCATAAAAATCATTGATGCAATTTTAACAACTGGGAATGTGACTCTGTGTTTAAATGCAGCTGTTTCCATTCCCTTGATTCAAGGCCATTGAGACAATAAACCACAAATGGAAGTGGCTGCAAGGTGTCAAAAGTAGAGACTTGAAGTAGACAACTGAGATAATTAAGGAGAAGTTGCAGCTTTCAGATCAATGCTAGGGGAGAAGGCACAGTATTTCCTGTTGATAAAGATAGGGAGATAATGTCATGGTGTAAGCAAGCAAAATCAGGGCTCTGGCCCCTTTCTTGGGTTTGGCTGGAGATGTTACACCCCATGGTGCCTGTCCTAGGCCTCTGCCAGCAGCTGCCACAGCTCATGGCCTGGCTTTGTAACTGGGCTTGGCTTTGAGATGCCTCATGTGAGCATCGCTGGCTCTCAGTGCTGGAGCTGAATCCTGCTCATCAGTATGTCTGAATATATATCAAGCAAAGCAAAGCAGAAGCAGTATGTCCAGGGAGCTGAAATCACCTCCACTGTCTCCAGAGCTTATCAACACTGAGAAACTGGAGTGCTTGACTGGGAGGTGCAGGCACTGTGTTTGTCTGCTGTGCAGCCAGAGACAAACCAGCTGCTGAGATGGATTAACAGTGCCAAATCCAGATCATTACATCCCTGAAGTGGCAAATGAGGTGTGCCCTGCTTGATCTGCCACAGAAGCCATCCTTGGTGCAGCCTTTAACACCTGCGTTCCAGGTCTCCCCAAGTTTGCAAAGTAAAATCTCAATATTTGACCACCAGGACTTCCCTGAGTGTTCTGGGTTCTGGATTAAGAAATGTAATTTCTAGACTTGAGATACACTTCCATGCTTTGCCAGACTTGGAAGCTGATGTCATGTTCTTTTGACTAGTTTGCTGGAACAAAGATCTTCTCAGCGCTCTGTCTCTCACCCTAGGTGTTGCAAAATATTCTGGAAACAGAACGAGATTATGCAAAGGAACTACAGTCACTTCTGGGAACTTACTTAAGACCCCTCCAGTCTTGTGATAAGTAAGATAAAAGGGCATCTGAGATGGAGAGAACACTGTGGGAGCCTTGGGGTGTCATGGACAGAGGGCACGTGTTTAGACATTGTCCAGTCAGGAGAGATGGGAGAGTCGTTTTCTAAGGCCTCTGTATTTCAGTCACTTCTCCCTTCCCAAAATCTTCATGTGGGAAAATTTTTGTGCTCTCAGCCTTGTAGGCCTAAATGAGGGTGTTATGACTCTTAGGATGACAGAAGCAGGCACATTAGCTTTGGAAGCACCCAACCTCACTCAAGGAGCAAAGAAGCCCCTGCCTGTTGGACCTTCCCCCCATAGGGAAACCCATGGCATGAATCCCTGAAGACAAAACTCTCTGTTTGTGCACACACCTCCCTCCCCAGCTCTGGCTGCAATCCCATCTGTCTGTGTCTATTAGACAGCTAAAGATCTGACAAGATTAGTGGGATTAAGTGATTTAAATCCAATTAAGATAATCCTTGGCAGCAGACTCCTTCTCTAGGAGACTTTGGTCTGTAGTTCACAGACCATGAATTTTGTCCGATGCTGTATCTGGGGAAGGAGAAATTTTTGTGTCTTTTTGGAAGGTCTGCTGATGAATAAAAATGGGGTGCTCCTGAGAGCAACTTCTCTTTGATGGTGACTGTGATGTGGCTCTTGTAGGCTCAGCACTGGGGACACGGCAGCATTGCTGGGAAACATGGAAGAAATCTCTGCTTTTCAGCAAACACTGCACCAAGCCTTGGAAGAAGTTGCAAAGTAAGTTTGTGTCATAGCACGGAGGTTGTTAAGCTTTTTAACTGTAGCTAAAAATAATAGAAAGGCATGTTCATTAATATTTCTCCTGACTGCTGTCTTAGACTTGTTAAATATAGAAGAAAATAACAGGACTGAGGAAAGGTTGCAGGCGGTGCTTTGGCAGGAGGAAAAGTAGAAGGAACTCTGAGATTGGTGGTGTTAAAGCATGTGCTGAATGAGTGTCACTAGAACTGACACAGAAGTCTGCCTAACCCAAAGATGCAGGCACATGCAGGGTGGGAGATCGGGCAGGCATGAAGATGGGAATTGCCAGGGAGCAAAGAGCAGATTATTAGAGGTGATAATTTCCTGCAGGGAAGCTGACAGACATAATTAACCTTAGCTAAGGGCTGAAAAGAGATGGGGAACGACGGAATATTGAGAATATATTCAGGCTGTGGCTTCTCCTTTTCTCCCTGTCTTTTCATATTCGTAGGCAGCCCAGAGTGGTACCCCCCCACCCTCACACTGCCCTTAGTTCCAGCACATCCTCATCCTCATCATCCCAGCTGTAGCTCTGCTGGTGAGACATATCAGGTTCAGTCACAGGTTGTCTGAGGCTGATAATGGGTTGTGATGCTCACAGTCTGCACCACAGGAACCCAGACCCACCTGAGGATCCCCCTGTTCCTCCTGCCCAGATGGCAGGTGTGGATATTTTGCTCAGTGCTGCAGTTATGAGGTGACCTGGGAATGTCCCTGAGCAGTGGGTAGTTCCTGGGCAGGTCCCTGAGAGTGCTGTAGCTGCAGGGTGCAGATCCAGAGGCTTAACACAGCTGGTGTGTTGGTGTCTGCAGGCTCCCTGAGAACCAGCAGCGTGTGGGAGGCTGTTTCATGAACCTGATGCCCCAGTTCCGCTCCCTGTACCTGACGTACTGTGCTAACCACCCTTCAGCAGTGAATGTCCTCACACAGCACAGGTAGGTGATAGAGAAGGAGATTCAGACTCCTTTAAAAAGTTAACTTTTGTTATTAATACTTGGCCTGGCATGGCCGTTGACCTATGTTGACCATAGGTCAATGCTATTTGCTGCTGCTGGGACTTCGGGCTTTTCAGCAGGGCCTTTCAGCTTCAGCATGAAGACAACTCACACTGCTAGTGTTCAGAGCTGATCTCACAGGTCCTTTTTTGCACAGGACTCCCACCTTGGGTCAAACAGGCAGCCTCAGCTTTGGCAGTGGCATCTTCTGTGATTTTTACTTGCTAAACCCAAATGCTGTTTCAGGTCTACTGCTCAAGTGCTCACACACTGACAAATGGGAGAGTGTTCCCCTGTGGCACCACGGTGGGGAGCACATCACTGCAGAAGGAGAGTGGTCATCGAGTCACCCAGTTACCCAGTTTATTCACTGAGCTTCTATTCAACCAAATGGTTGATTTTCAGGGTCATTGGTAGAACACATTAATAACTTCTTTCTTCAACATGACCCACATGAGTAGACACTTGAATTTGTGTGATGTCCTGCTCAAGAGTGTGCCACGCCAAGATGCTACAACTGTGTCATCCCTAATATAGGTTAGCTGTCTTCCCTGCAATGATGGGAAAGCCAGATCCAAATGCATAGTGTTTAAGTCTTCCCATTCTGCAATGGGAACTCACGGTGTATTTACTTACCTGCTGAAAACCACCTTTAATTCAGCGTAACAACATGCCCGGCTCCAGCAAATGACTCATTCATGTGATTCCTCAGTCTTACCCCTTTTCCTAAATCAACAAAAGAATCAGCTTTGGCAAGTGTGCTGACACACAGAAGCCATGTTCTCTGGAGCAATGCACATGCAAACACCTGCATCACAGTTTCCAGCAGGGTCCCAGTGCATTGCTGCAGCCTCCTCCAGCACAACACCAGCCTGTGCATCCCCCTTCCCCCTCTCCCCATCCACCAGATACCTGCCCTTGTGCCACCTTGCTGTGCTGGGGGACCAGCTGCTGGCACCAATGTGCCCCAGAGCTGTGCATTCCAGCCCCTGTGGCCACACGACCTCTCCTACATCCTCTCCTGCTTTCCAGAGGAGAAAGGTCTTGCTTGGGTAGAAGCTCCCTGCCTGCTCCATGGAGTGGGTGGGTGGTGCTCAGAGGGGAGTTTGTGCTGCCTTTAAGGAGGCCCAGCTCAGAGCAGAGCCCTGGCCATCAGGAGAGCATGGGCAAAACACAGCCCTCAGCTCTGAGAAACCTCCTTGTTGTGTTTTTTTTTTGTTGTCTTTTTTTATAGTGATGAGCTGGAGAAGTTCATGGAGAGCCAAGGTGCGGCCAGCCCAGGCATTCTCATCCTGACCACAAGCCTCAGCAAACCCTTCCTGAGGCTGGATAAATACGTGACACTGCTGCAGGAGCTGGAGCGGCACATGGAGGTGGGTGGGCTGCTGGGCAGGCTCTGCCTCTGGATGCTGCCAGAGCTGCTCCCTGGGCTCCAAGAGACACCTCTGCCTCTTGGTATTTGAGCATCATGTGGCTAAAAGTACTTACCTCATCTCCAGGGAGATGTCCCATGTCCCCCAGACATTATTCACCTTTCAGATTAAAAGTGAGAAACTGGTGGAAGAGTCTGAGGAATGTTGTGGAAGCACATTACCTGTTCTTCACCCCAGCCCTTCCTCAAAGATGGGCCATTTCCAGCACAAGTAAAAGCAGACTCTAGGGACAGGCTACAGTTGCTGTTTATTTGCACAGCCAAGAATAAATCTGTGGTTTTGTTATCATTTGATGAGATTCCTAAGCCTGGCCACTCACTCCTGTGGCTCGCAGGCACATTCCCACCCCTTGCCCCAGGGTTGTGCTCCTGGGTGGAGGCAGATCTGCACAGACATGGATCTGGCCACCAGCACAGACACAGGGGTAGAGAGTGAGCCCCTGGGAGCAGGGAGAGCAGTCAAGGGCACAGAGACTTCCTTGGCAAGAAGCAAGTGTGCTTCAGGGCATTTCTTGCCCCAGGGACTGTAGAGATCTCTGCTACTGGAGCTCTGCTACTCACTGCTGGTGCACTCCAGCTGCAGGAAGGCAAAACTCAGGGGTGGTGCAAGGGGCTGGAGAAAACAGAAGTAACAGTCTGTTTTTAAGCAAGTTTCCTTTTTCTCCTCATCCAGTTTTAGTTGCCAGTTAATTCAGCACATTTACCCATGACATTTACCCATGACCTACAAGCAAGCCAAAGGATTAAATCTTCTATGCTTGAGCCAGGGATGTTCCTGCATAGGAGAGGGCATGAGAGCCTGCAGGGTGGGCACACTGCAGACCTACCTTTCCCTCTCACCTGGTTGAGCTGAGCTGCAGGGACTGAGCTGAGCCTGGCTGCAGCCACCATGCCCGTGCAGGGATGATGTGCTCTTTGCAGGATTTGCATTGTGCTCTTTGCCTGCTCTTTGCAGGCGGCTCAGCAGTGGGTTTGGGGACACACGTCACCTATTTGTCTTGGTTTCTAAGCTGAGCGTGGGAGTTTTGTTGCATGAATCAGTAGGCCTGAGGTTTAAGCTGTGATGCTGTGGGAAGAGGATGGCTGTGTGCAGTGTAGATGTACACCACAGCATTCCCTGCACTGCTGCGGAGCTGCTGAGGGGGCAGGTGTGTTCAGGGCAGCCACTTGTCCCACACTGCAGATGAGCAATGCCAGGCTGCAGGGGCAGGTCCATGACAACCTTGACACCTTACGATTTGCTTGGCATGAGGACTTGGTGATGAGGAGCCGGGCCTTAGATCCAGGAGAACATTCTGGGAGAGTACTAGCATACAGCTGGGGTCAGAAATAAGGGGCACCATTCTGCTTTTACCTGGCCCAAGAGCGCTCTGCTTAGACATGCCCTCCCTTAAGGCCAGAGTTGAAGCCCCCTTGATGGTGGTGGGTTTCCACCCTTGATGGGCAGTGGCTGGAATATCTGGCACTGCAATGGAAGTTTCCTTCCTGAAGGTGCGCCCTGCACCCCTGCCTGTTTTCATTGATTTTTCTTTGCAAGTCAGATTTGTTCTAAGTCCAGTCATACCTACTCTTGCTCTGGCCACTTCACACTCATTAAATCGGTATCAGTAAATTGCATAGCTGCCTTTTGCCATGCCATGTTGAAGTGGATGGTGGGGAAGGTACCTGGGAGACTTTGACCTCCTCCTGGATACCATGCTGCCTGTATCCTCAGCCCTGAGTGTAGTGGAACAGTGGGTGTTGCTCAGGGTGGGTTAATGCTCAGGGTGGGTGCTGCTGCTGCTGACGGCTGAGGAATTTGCTCTTCCTTCACTAGGAGGCGCATGCAGATCATGAAGATGTTTTGAAAGCCATCACATCCTTCAAGTCCCTTGTGGTAGGTGGCAATTCTTAAAATAGAGCCCTCCATTTCAGGTCTGCTTTTCATGAAGAATGAGTCAAGCCTGACATTTGTCTCCCCATTAGGAAAAAAGGTCTTTTGGAATGGAAAAGATGGGTTACAAAGAAACTTCATTTCACATTTCAAGCCTAGAGCTGCTCCTCTGGCTGTGGCAAGTACATGCTGGCTCTGTAGTGCCAGAGCAGAGATGGTGGATCTCCAAGTTTCTTTCTCCTCTATTACTGAAAGCCATGTGTGCACCGTGGTGGCAGCAGGGTCTCTTTCATGTCCTGTTGCCTTCAATCTCTAATCATATTCCACCTGAAACTAGACCACTCCTTGCTCATTGAGTGAGAGGTTAGCACAGCTGTGACTGACCCAAGTGCTGGTGCCAACAGGAAATTTTGCTGAGGTTTGCTCCACAGGCATCAGGAGGCTTGGACCACATTTCAGTAATTTGTGGCTCCAGGTGGTAATTTGTGGCCATCGGTGGGGAGCAGAGAGAATGGGTGAGTCAGAGATAACAAACCCATTTCTGTGAACTCTGTAGCCTGCACCCCTCAAAGTCCTGCTGCACTGAGATGAAATAGAAGGGGAAAAGCCATCCATATGCACAAAGGTTTTACCTGGAAACGCTTTTTATGGAAAAAAACTCTAGTCTCTCTTGCTTTGTAGCCACAGAGGACCTTTCACTATAATCACTCCAGATATGGTCCAGCTTCCTTCCTTTAGCATAACAGATGTCACCTGTTTGTGACAAATGCAAGTGTTTAGCAGTGCAGATGAAAGATGGGGAGGAGAAAGTTCATAGAAAACAGGAAAGGGCAATCGTGTTACATTTACTTAGAAACTCAGAACCCTTTCCATTTATTCTGGAAGCTGATAGGGGAATAACTCATTTAAATTACAAGGTGTCATTAATCTTTAGGAAATCTCGTAAGCGCTGGATGGTTTTACTTGAAATGTGTACTTGGGTGATGAGTAATTTAATGTCATTATGACACAACTAAAGAGGTTCGGTGTGAATTTGAGGTTAGACGGGCAGAGATGCCCCTTGTGATGGGCACGTGGTCCTGTTATAGGACCAGGAAGGCTCCCAAACAAAGGCAGGGAGGGACCAAGGAGCTGCTGTGAGTCACAGCGGTGCCTCTGCAGAGACTGTGATGCACTCCTGGGGATTTTATTTGGAGTTTTATCCTGGGAATGTTGGATTCGGACACTTGGGAAGCCATCAAAACATTTGATAGTTGTAGAACCAGAGTAAACCCCAGTTTGGTTCAAATGTGTGTGGTTTCAATCTAGACCCAGTGCAGCCTCTCTCTTTGCAGAGCTGGATAGTCAGTGAATTGGAAAGGAGGAAAATCTCTGTCAGATAAAGGGGTTTGGAAAAACCAAGCAGTTGGTGAAAATAGCCTTGGTTTACCTTTGCAACAATTTTCCCCATTGGCAGAGAGGTCAGTTAAAAAAAGTATTGCTTGGATTTGCAGGACTCTGTTCAGTCAGCATTGTCCTCTCTTGCTGAGAGCTGATGAGATACTGGTCACTCCCTGAAGCTTCTCCAGTCCCCAGCTGCCCAGCACTGGTGCAGTCTTTTCAATAACAGCACTTTCAGAAGATTCTTTTTTGTGCTAATCTACAGCACCACCTAGTCCTGCTTTTGGGTTCCCAGATTTTGGTTGGAAAATATCCACCCGTCTGACTTGTTGGGGACCTTGCAGTGCTACAAGTTCAACTCTGCTGTTTGGACACAACCGGCAAAATCCCTCTAAGCCATAGCAAAATTAGAGACATTTAACTGTGCAGCCGTCTTGGTTTGGAAATTGTGACCCTGAACTCTTAGAGGTGGGGCTGGTTTGGAAAGAAAAGTTTGCTCAGAGCAGTTTGCAATTTCCTTGACATTTGAATGTAATCATTACTTCATAAATCACTGGGATGTGATTTTTTAACAGACTTCATGTAATAGAGCCAAAATAGGCTTTTCTGATCCCTGACATGACCATCTCTGAGCCCACAGGGCTGTGTGAGTTGTTGCTGGTGAAACTGGGATGGTATGGGTTGGCTTCTGCCCTTTGGCTAACTAAGCTTTGCTGTGATTCCCAGTCACAATGCCAGGAGTTGAGGAAGAGAAAACAACTTGAGCTGCAAATCCTTTCTGAATCCATCCAGCGCTGGGAAGGAGAGGACATAAAAATGATGGGAAATGTCATCTACATGTCCCAGGTTATGGTGCAATCTGGGGGAAGTGAGGTGAGTGTGGAGATGTTCTGCTGGCTGTAGACTTCACGTCTGAATACCCACTTGCTCCCAGGGTAAGTGATGTGAGGTGGTAGTTCCTCTCCTTCCAAGCCACAAACTGATGACAAATAATGCTGGTAAATAATTTTACCTTGGGAAGACCTGTGCAATGGGACTGCGCATGTCTTTGGAGTGAATCAGGCACCCTATAGGCTTAGTTTCAGGCCTTTGGTGACCCACTTTTCAAGAGAAGAAGTATCTCAGTGTCATGTAGCGCATTAATTTCCCTCTTTCTCCCCTGTGACTTACTCTGAGAAATGAGAGTGACTAGAAAATGTGCTATGTGCATCACAGGGGCTGCTCTGACACCCCATCCCAGAGCTGACGGTGTTTTGGAAGCAACTGGAGTGATTCTTGTCCTACTAGTCCTAATGCATCGCACCAGTGCCTGACACAGACCTTCCACAGTGGTGCTACAGCCATGTGTGCTGCATGCTCAGTGTGGGAAAGTTCCTGTTAGCACTGAATTTTTGCTGTTACAGTTTTTCCCTGGGAAGGGAAGACCTGTAAAACAAGCCCATGCAGTATCCAGTCCCAAAAGTCTTTCTTGTTTGGGATATGAGATGCTGGGGAACATAAGGCCTTCTGAGGCACTCTGCAATGATTGGAAGAGGATTAGCAGGATGCAGACAAAAATCTCTGCAGGGAAAATTGGTACATAAATGAGGTGCTGTAAAGAAAAAAAAGCCAGAATAGTTGGTTTGGGGGTGATCTCACAGGCTGTGATTCCAGCTGCAACAGGTTCAGTTTGCTAGAGGCAGGTGCTTGTGATGCATTGCAGACTGGACTAACTTAAATTCTTATCCCCCCAGGAGAAAGAGGAGCGGTATTTCTTGTTATTTTCTAATGTTTTGCTGATGCTGTCTGCAAGCCCACGGATGAGTGGGTTCATCTATCAGGTAGGCCTGCTTAGTTTGAAGTTGCAAGGCGTTCAGTGTAAAAGTGCAAAACAGATAGTTCTTATCAAATTTGAGTCCTCTGCATCCTTTGAACTCTCTGTTGTGATGCAAACACCCCAGGCTGGGAACCATGTGCCAGGGTAGTCAATGCCTTTGTCCTGATCTTTGGTTAAGCAGCATTTGGTAAGTGAATGCTGTGAAATTAAAAAAAAAAAAAAAACAAACCAAAAAACCTCAAAACCTGTTGTTCTACCTGCTGTTTTTGAGAGTAGGGTCTGTGTCTAAGGTGTCCTGATCCAGCTGTAGGGTTTCGACCAGCCAGCTGGCTCTCAGTTTTGTGCCATCTCTGGAAAATACTTATAAAGCGCACCACAGAGTGCATGAAAATTCCAGTCCATGAGGTACTACTACATACAACTCTGCATTTCTTGTGTTTTACCATTTTACATACCCTCCAATGGCTGTTGAGAGCTTGGCTTTTCTCCGGCTGTCTGAAACCATCAATACTGCCAGGAGAAGGATGCTCTTGTTTTGATGTGACATTTGTCGTAGCAAGGAAGATGAGAAAGATTTGGGAAATATTTGGCTGGGTTTTCTGGCTTGACCCACTGGTGGGAGTAAAGTGAGCAGGCAGTTCAGCATGCAAATCAGAGGGATGGGGAAGGCTTTCAGAAAAAGCCAGGGGAAATTGATCCTTCTGACTTGACTGTAAAAAAGGTTTGCGCTGAATGAAGGGAAAGGGTGGCAGATGAGCCAGGGATGACTCAGTTGTCATGGGAGCCTCATCTCTGGGGTTTGACCTAGTTGTGCAGGGAAATCTAGTTCCATACATTAAAGGAGACTCTTCATGCAGTCCGAAGCCTTCACAAATTAATTTTAAATGGCAATTTCCAAAGAGAAAGGAATCAGCAGAAACAAGCAGAACAACACCTGCTGGCACTGACTGCTCTTTAATTCTCCCAGGGAAAGCTGCCTTTGACAGGAATGATGCTGACAAAGCTGGAAGATGCCGAAGGGAATGAGCACATGTTTGAAATCACAGGTCAGTGGGGCCCTCTGCCTGGGGCAGTCCTCCCAGTGCAAGCAAGAGTTGCCACTGGAAGTACTGGTCCGCCTCCCACTAACCCCCTGCCATGATCTTTCTCCTGCTCTTTTACCGTGTGTTGTCTGAGTTTCTGAGCAACTCTGTCCTGCTTGAGGCAATCTCCTCCAAGTGCCCTGGAGCTCTGCCTCTGGCTGCCTTTGGAGACCACAGTGCTTTGTATGGGACAAATCTCTCGCCCCAGTAGCACTGCTCTGCGCTGGTGCGCCCTGTCTGCATCCAGTAGCCATGCCTTGTAGCTCTGAGTACCTCATATATTGACAGATACCTGGTTCTGGTCATGAGGGAGCTTTCATCCTATTTCCCCATTCAGTGTATCTCATTGCTTGTAGATATACACAGGTCATTTCATGCTCAGTGCCTGGGCTGCAGTGCAGCTGTTTGTGCTGGTAGTATTTAGTGCCAGGATCCTATTCATCATGAAAGTATTGTGTTTAATGACTTTCAACATTAAATAATCCTCACACATTCATCTTACTTGTTCCCTTAGCATTTCTTGCAGCTCCCACACTGTCAGTGGTTGCCTGGAGCAGCATGGGCAGTCTCATCATCATTGTAGATGTGGTTTAGTGGTGCACCTTGCAGTGCTGGTTTAATGGTTAGACTTGATGATCTTAGATGTCTTTTCCAACCTTAATGATTCTTAATGATTAATGCTTCTATCTTTGCCCTAACCTTTTTGGAGCCACTGGACTGTGCAAACTGAGGAGCCATTTCCTGCTGTGCTGAGCTGATCTCACCCTGTGTTTCCTCCTGAGTCTCTACCACTTGCTAAAGACAGTTATTTAACCCTCTGCCACAGGGAACATGATGGAGCGGATCACTGTGTCCTGCAGCACCAGCCAGGACTTGCACGAATGGCTCGACCACTTGCAAAGGCTGACCAAAGGGACATTGGTCAGCAGCACCGTCTCCAAAACACAGTCCTGGAGTCCTCATTCAGTAAGTGTCACCTCCTGGCCTCTGCTGCCCGGGTTCCTCACTGCTGCCTCAGCTCTCTGTTTCAGCAGCACCCTGACTCTGAGGTAACACACAGCTGTAAGACACATCCTGCCTTTTGCTGTGTAACCATGTTGTGCTTGTACCATTTTACATGTATCCTGCCCTATTTTTGTTGCAACTTAGGTGTCGCAGTATCTTAACGCCTGTCCATCCCCCTCCACTTCTCTCCCTTGTCTGGTGGTTAACAGTCTTGGTTTGCTTCTCATCTATTTTCTCAGACATTTAGTTCAGCTGGGCAGATCCGTGGGCCTCTGGAACCCCCCAAAATCCTCAAGCCCTGGAGCTTGAGCTGCCTCCGTCCTGCTCCTCCACTCAGACCTTCAGCAGCACTGAGTTACAAAGAGGTAATAATCCCACCTCCCTATCCAGGACCCTGATTTCACACAGTCCCTAGACCTTGTGTACAGGTTTCTTATCCCAGAGCAGGGACACAGAAATGTAGGTTCTTGGGGATGTTGAGAGAAATTACTCTGCCTCTTTGGCCCTAGTCCTGTGATGGATGTAGGTTGCTGTCCTGGGCTTTGTGCTACATGGGACTCATGAGTACCTGTGTGTGCAGGCTGGATGTTAGCTGTTGGCTGCCGTAGCCAGCACTCTCAGTTGCTGGATTTCACCAGTCCCACATCTGGGTGTCCCATTGAGCCCTGTTTTTCAGAAGTGCCATGGTGGAGCTGCCTTCTCTCCTCCTTCCTGCCCTGGTCTGAGATGTGGACAGGGGCTCCCTCCCTGCTGGAATGTGTTCCAGCTCCAGCTGTGGCAGCAGCTCAGTGGTTCAGGATTGAGAAGCGATAGTGCACCATGAGGAAGAGGCAAAATGCCTGGCCATGCTTCTTGTGTCTTCCACCCTGTTTTGGTGGCTGGAGCAGGGCGTGGGGCTTGACCCTCCTTTGCCACCCACCAAGTGTTACACAGCAAGGTCCTGCTGGGAGGCAGCAGCTGAGGGATTGCTTCATCTGCAGGAATCCCAGCCTGGGAACTGGGAGCTGGTGTGGGAAAACCCAAAATACAGCCTAGTGCTGTTGTCACCCTGCAGCACAACTGTAGTGCTCTCCTTCCCTACCTTATGTTAAATTTTTGGAATTACTCACCAGTATCTCAGGTAACGTTCCTCTTAGTGAGTGAGCACTCTGGGTCTGAGTCAGCTGCCTTTCTTGGTACAGCAGCCCTGGGAGTGTTTCTGCCCCAGTGGGGATGGGGACAGGGAGGGGGCTTGGATCCCCTCAGCCCTCCCAGCACTTAGGGATGGAGAGTCTGGCAGCTGGCACAACTGTGGGTCTGCTGCTCCAGGTAGAGGTTTTATGTAGCCTCATTGCATCTTGTTGCATTTATTTCTTAGAATTTGTCAAGTAACACATTTCAGTTTAGTTTGGGAATTAAATTGGTTAAATACTAACTGAGCAGACTGAAAATGACCCATAATCTTTGCATGTTCCAAATTCCTAATGGAGGCTAAACCCTTTCTTGCTTGTGTGGTCAATTAAAAATATTGGCTTGAGGTAAAAGAGAAAATTTTCTGTGAGAAAAATGACAGATTGATGGATACAATACCATGGTCCTTTGCAGTTTCTTGTCCCCTGCCACTCATAGCAGGAATTAAACTCTCTGTGTCGAAAGCAAGGGAGAGGTTTTTGCCACAGGGGCCCATCCCACAGTGAGTCCCAAGGGATAGGATGCTGGATGGTATCCTGCAAAATGCCATACGACCAAAAAATGTGGCTTCTATGGGAACAAGCTGTGCTGACCATGTCAGTAGAAACCCAAAGGCCAACGTGTCCAGCAGAGCTGGGCAGGCACAGCTTGGTACTCAGTCCTGCCTGAGCCTGGGGAGAGATTCATGGACACAAGCCTGTGATGACAGATGGGGAATAAGTTTGGTTGCTGGCCCAAGCAGATCCACATCTGTCTCATGTCTTCCTCTGGGATGCTTAATCCCTAAACAGAATCCCTATTTCACTGTATTTTAGGTTTTTTAATTTAAAGCTGAGCACAAAATAAGCAATGCTGACAGCTCCATGCAAGCACCTTCCTATAATGAAGATATAATGAAGGAATACAAATTTCAAAGGTTATTTGCAGGGAAATGAGTGGGACAGTTTGATTAAATGAGCTGAGATTTTTAGACATCCAGTGCTACTTTATTTGTCTTCTCATAGCGTAAGATAGGATGGCATAGTCTTGTACACTTCCTTGTACCCAGCTCAGGAAACCTCAGACCCTGCTTGTGTATGGCACCTCACTCTTGTTGTTTCCATTGAAATTGGGTATTTTTCCTGTTCTGTTTCCAGTAATCATTTGAAATGACAGAACAGGTAAGTTCTGTGGGTGTCTGGATTCAGTTTAGCAAAGGGAAAATTATTTATAGATCATTTCTTCTACTACTTTTTTTTTTTTTTTACCTGGCTGCTTTCCATTAGGTGAAGACTTTATAACATCAGGGTTCAGGACTTTGCTGGGCAGACCTCGTGGCCCCCTGGTTCAAGCATCCCAGGGATGGGACCCAGGGATGGAATCCTCCACGGGATGTGCAGGGTGCAGGGAGCTCCCTGTCCCTGCCAGTGAAGCAGGGAGGTGTTGCAGTGCTGATGCCTGACATGGTCAGGTCTTCCGTCAGGATGGAAGGTCCCCTTTGAGAAGATGAAGTCCCAGGAGATTGTCACCAGGGTGGGCAGAGTGTCCTGACATCCTGACTAGGCTGGGCTGAGGCCCTTGGAGTCGGTGTTGAGGGCAGGCCCTGAGCGCTTCCTGGCACGTGGGGCTCCTGCGGTCCTAAGCACCAGTTTAGGCAACCAACATCTACAGACACCCACTACTAACCAAGAAAGCATGTTCTCTGTGTTTAGAGTGTATTAATGCCCAGTCATCCTGTGTCTCACATGTAAATTTTCAGTTTTGCATGACACGGTGCTCCTTTGCATGTTGATAGTGCTTTAAAACCAGGACAGAGGGGATGCTGCATTAATCTCAGGACTAACACTGAAATGTGGTTTAGAATTGTGGATTTAATTGACTTGGTGATAAAAATCATCAGTCTCTCACACTCATCTTCTCTTTCTTTGCATATTCATTGTAGAGGATGTCTTATATCTTAAAGGTAAGGGTAGATATGTCTCTTTGGCTCGTCGTGGCACAGAATGCTTGTTTCTGTTAATGCTTCTTGTGCTTGCATGACCCTAATTTTGCCTCGTTGTATCTGTAAGTTATTGTCAGAGTCAGTAGCAGCTGGCAAATATATTTTAAGATAACTCTCAGAAAGGATTTAGTGTTATGGTACTTAAACCTCCTGGCATGCCTCTTCTCCTTTAAATCCCTATCGCATGTAACCTACTAATACTCTAATTCTTTCCAAATCAGCAAGGCTTTTAACTGAGTGAAGGAGATAAAAACTTGAGTTTCTTACTCATGGAGTCATAGCAAACACTAACTTTATGTGCGTTTGTTCTCTTCTCTGTGTATATTTGTGTATGGGATTTATACTCTTAAACTGTGGGCATTTAGAAGCAGAGCTATTTGCCAACTCTTTTATATTAATAATTAAGTCAATGGAATAAGCAACATTTTAGGGTTTTCTAGCACAGACCACAGAGTTTGTAAGCAACTAAAAGTGCTATGAATGTATTTGAATTCTTTGGCTAAAGGATTTTAGAGAAGAGCTTCATTTAGTAGAGGAGCCTGTCCTGACCCAAACCTACAGGTGCAATTCCCACTGCTGTTCTAGGGAGCAGTGGGTACATATGAAGGGAAAAACTATAATTTTCCCCAACTTTGTCACTGTCTGCTTTGTAGCTTTCTAAAGTGTTTTGTGTAGCATGGGTAGCTGCATCCATCTGTGCTGCTCCACTGTTCCAACTGCCTTTGGTTCTGGTTAAACACAAGAGTCTATTTCTCTGTAGGATTCTAGCAAAAGTCCAAAAACAATGAAGAAGTTTCTTCCAAAAAGGAAAACTGAGAGAAAACCATCTGATGAAGAGTTTGTTATTCGGAAAAGTAAGTGTTGCCCAGAGATGCTTTGGCTGCCCCATCCCTGGAAGTGTTCAAGGCCAGGTTGGATGTGGCTTGGAGCAATGTGGTCGAGTGGAAAGTGTCCCTGCCCATGGCAGAGACTGGGACTAGATGATTTTTAACCCCAATCATTCTGTGATGCTATTTTTCTTTCATTTCTGGAGATTTCTCTGTTCTCAGTGATCTCCATGGGACGTTGAAAACACCCTTTCTTGCAGTGCAGGATGTGACAGGATGCTCTCACTCTGAGCCTACATGCTCCTGAGCATGGGAGACTTCTGGAAGTGCACGGGTCCTCAGCCTCTGACAGATTTCTCCTCCCCTCCCAGTTAGACATGCCACCACCCTCTTTGTGATTGCTAGCACAAGGTCATGGGTTGTGGGTGGTCTTATTCTGAGTATGAAGCCAAGGAACTACTTCCAGGTGGTTAAAAACTACATTAAACTGCACATCAAGAGTCACCAAAATGTGTCTGACAGCTGGGACAAACCCTTACCTGGCCATGCCAGCATGTCGTAGAACAGTGTCCATGGGGAATTAGGAAACAAAAAGGTCCCCATCTCAATAGGGATGTTCACCTGCAAAGAGGGGTGTCCTGAGAACTCCCTAGAGCCCACTTGGGGCACACCCTGGTGGCTTTACACGAAAGGCTGTGATCACCGTGGTCAAGCCATGGTCATGCTGCCATTCACAGCTCCAGGATCAGCTCTCTCCCTTGAGAAGATGGCACTGAGCGGAGGCTGGAAATTAACACTTCATGTTTCCAAGTCCTGCTCTGGTGCTGCTGTACCAGAACTCCCACACTAGGGTTGCTTTGCCTGCCCATCTCCTGGTGCTGCCTGCACCCAAAGTAGGGCATCACCGCCTGAGCTTTGCCAAGATGAGCAGCTAGAGATAAGTTTTCACACCATTTGTTCATGGTACTTGATGCCAGAAAATGTAAAGGACCACAAAACAGATTGGCCAAAGTCCCAGAGGCAGTAAGGCAAAGAAACAGCATGATCTCTTAAGGGGCTTGGGAGCAAAGACTGGGAGAGACAAGGCCAGAGTAGCTTGGTTTTTATGCATGTTATTGTTTGCAATGTTTTACAGGTACTGCTGCGCTGGAGGAGGATGCTCAGATCCTGAAGGTGATTGAGGCATACTGTACTGGGGCAGGCTTCCAGCAAGCTCTCAGCTCAGGTGGGCACACAAACACATTATTTAGCTCCTACTCTGCCCACAACACCGATAACCCCTTTGGGAAAAAAAGATGTTGCATCATACAGCAACGAGACTCTTGCTAGGAAACTGTAGTGTTCAATCTTTGAGATAAGGAAGCTTTATCTGCCTAGTGGTTTAGTTGACATTGTTTTTCTCCTAAACACAGAGAATGAAGCAGGTAGGAGGGCAGATGAGACACTGCAATTTCACCAGTGATTACCTGATGATAATCTCAGGTTGCTTATAGCTTTAGAAAGGAAGCATGAGTATTATCTCTCAATCAGCTGTGTGTTTAAGATTTATAAGAACCTATCTAACATTTTCACCTCTGGAAATATAACTATTTATCATTGCTGGTGAGATGGCAGCCAATTAAATCTCTGAAATTTCAAATAATGGTACATATAAAAAAGGGAGGCCATGGTTCTTTGGGGAGCTCTTGACCCTATTCAGATGGTTTCAATTATAAGTCATGATGTAACTTTAGATGCAATAAGTACTCTTGAAAATTTTCCAGTTGCTGCTGTAGCTCTGGGTTAGTGGGATGTAGCTGACATCTCCAGTCTGCCCCAGGCTGATGGTGGAGCAGGAAGAATGAGAGCTTCTGTCTCTGATGTAGCATGGGCCCCAGGGAAGATTACCCCTTTTTCTCCCTCATGAATATTTCTTGTACACAGGCTCCCGTAAAGACTCCATCCCCCAAGTCCTTCTTCCTGAGGAAGAGAAAATCATCATAGAGGAAACACGAAGCAATGGCCAGACGGTCACAGAGGAAAAGTGAGTGTGACTGCTCTCCACTTGCAGATAGATCCCTGTGTCACTTTTTGGAATGATGCCCTCTCCTTCTGTGCCTCCACAGAGGAGCAGGCCTGGTGTCATTGACTGCTGCCTTCGTTCTAGCAAAGAACCACCAGACAATTTCAGCGGCTACTTTGTCCCTTTTAAGGACAGGGCCACCCTCCCAGCTGTCCTGACATGGCTGTATTCCTCTGGCAGTCTGGATCCCCATTTTATGGCTTATCCAGATGTAGGATAATGCGGTCAGTGAGGACAGAACCAAACAAGTGGCTCTAATTTTTTAAACTGCTGATGTACTGAGCTGTTGCTGCCCCTTGGGAGCCTGCCTGGCACGTGCCTGTGAGTGCTCCCAGCCTGTTCTGTAACTTGCACATCTGGGTGACTATGTTGAGCCTCTCCCTTTCCAAGCCAGTGAGTGTGTTCCTTTCACATTTGATTTTTTGCAGCACAGCCTGAAGGAATCAAGGCTGCTTTACAAAAGATACTCAGGCATTTCTACCTTTAAAGTAATTGTTATTTATTGCCATAGCATAAACAAGGAAGCTAAAGCCACAGACCTTTGCTGATAACTCAAAGCAGAACAAGGTATCAAGGTTTGAGAAGAGAGCCCTGAGTTTTGGACCATGGCATATAAATGCTCCTAGGCTATGTTTCCAGAGTCCCCTCCCAGGCAGCAGCCTGATGCTTGGGAAGCAGAATCTGGCTGCAACTTTCCTGTCAGCACCTCCCATGCTATCACTGTTTTCCTGCACACCAACTCTAATATATTTTTTCTTTAATTTGTTTTTTCAGAAGCCTTGTTGATACAGTTTATGCACTGAAAGATGAAGTCAAAGAGCTGAAGCAGGTAATTTGGGTGGGATTGTTTGTGCTGGGAGTTGAGTGACAGCCAACCAATCTGTGCCGGATCATTTTCAGCTGGTCGGTGCCAGGAAAAGTCTTGCTGATGCTGGTCCAATCCTGCAAATTCCTAAAGGAGCATTAGTGTTTTTCTGGTTTACCTTCCTGAATCACAGAATCATAGAATCTTTAAGGTTGGAAAAGACCTCTGGGATCATGGAGTCCAACCATCAACACAGCACCACCACTATGTTCACCACTAAAGCATGTCCTGAAGTGCCATACCTACACATTCTGTGAACACTCTCAGGAATGGTGACTCTACTACTTCCCTGGGCAGACTGTTCCAGTGTTTGTCAACCCCTTCCATGAAGAAACTTTTCCTAATATCCAACATAAACCTTCCCTGCTGCAGCTGGAGACCACTTCCTCTCATCCTCCATGCTTGAGTGCTAGAGAAAGCAAGAGGGAAGGAGGAGCTGGTCTTTGTGGTAACATGAAAAACTTTCCCCCTATTCCAAAAGCTCTTTCAACTTGACCATTCATTTTATAGGGGTCTGGTGGACACTAGTTCTTATAGACTCAAAGGAAATATGTCTTCTTCCCTCCAGTACCAAGTCTGGAGGTGGGAGAAACCTTCAGAGGGGAAAAGGGTTCTTCAACCCAAGATAAAATTAGGCTTCAGGGAGGATGTTTCTGTCTGCCCAAAGTCAGGGAACTTCTGTGCAGGTCTGTGAGGTAGTAAGACTCTGTTTGGGTTACTCATGGTCTGATCCACTTATGTTCTTCATCCTCACAAACTCCTATCAAATGTCTCTGTTTTTTCATCACCTCTGAGGCATCAGATGCATGGAAGTACCTCATTGCATAAAGTGCATGGGCATAACTGCATCTTTATTCCTTTGGTTTTCACCTTGTAGGAAAACAAAAGGATGAAACAGTGTTTGGAGGAAGAGCTTAAATCCAGGAAGGACTTGGAGAAGCTGGTGAGAAGGCTGCTGAAACAGACAGATGAGTGTGGCAGGGAGGACACCGGGCGCAAGTCATCCCTGATCGCTTGAATTCATGGAGAAGCTGCTGGCAGTGGTGTGTGACCTCAGGTGTATTTTTGGGAAGTGGAACTGGATCCTTTGCCTCTTCTTGCTCCTTATTTTGTTGGTTTGGGGTATTTTGTTACCAAAAAAAAAAAAAAAAAAACCAACAAAAAAGTCATAGAGAAAAAATAGTTTTTCTTCCATCCAGTAAGGAAATAAAGCAGAAACAATCAATCACAACTGAACCAGTAAGCAAGCAGTCCATGATTCACAATTCATCTGCAGCAACTAATACCTCATTGTACCTGCTACTGGGAGCAAATACAAACTCTGCTAGTGATTGTTGCTCACAAAGGCTTGGGCAGCATTTTCCTAGAAGAAGCTTAAGCACTTTTTAATACTTTCATTCTTTCCAAAAGCACCAGTACCTATTTATTGAATGAAAACATTACTGAGGTGGTATTGAGCAGAAACCAAAAAAGCACCATGCTTCTCTTTTCAGATAATCACAACTGGGGAAGCTTTTCCCATCCATCTTCTTTTCCCCCATTAGTTGACTGTAGCGAACTAGAGCCCAGCAATACTGTGGTTCCTGTGTGGCCTTGATACTGATTAAAATGTGCAATTAACATGAAGATGTTTGAACTCCTTGGGGGAAGTCAGATCTGGAGCACCTGTCAGAGCGCATAGGAAGGTATTTTGCACAGTGCTGCCTCCTTACAGCTCATGATTAGCACAACAGATAACTGCTGTTCTGCCCCCATCCCTTTTCTTATGCATGATGTAGAATTCCTGCCCCCTGCTTTATTTTCACATTGAGTGTCCAGGTAGCCTAGGAGATGATAATTTTGCTGTGCTTCCTCTTGCAGGACATGCTTTTCTCCATATGAAATGTAAACACTGCTTGACAAAAAAAGCAACCCTAAATGTGCTGGTCCCCTGCTCCCTTCTGCCCACTTAATGCTTTTCATCGCTCCTTCCCAAAGGTTGGGAATGTTGCCAGTGGCCACTTCTCCCCACATCGCCCCACAGGGACTTTCTGCTAGGGAAAAGGAACTTTCTCTTGAGATAGGGAAGATATTTATGCTTTGACAAAACCTGGAACGCTCCTGAGGCAGGGATGTGCAACACCAGGTCCCTGCACAGCTCCTTGAACAAAGCATACAGGCAACATGCATATGTATCAGCTCTCCTTATCTTATTTGGTGTTATACCCTAGTTTAGAAATGGTGTTTTCCTTCCTTCCTTCCTTCCTTCCTTCCTTCCTTCCTTCCTTCCTTCCTTCCTTCCTTCCTTCCTTCCTTCCTTCCTTCCTTCCGACACTTCCGACACTTCCGACACTTCCGACACTTCCTTCCTTCACAGTATTATAAAAATAACCTTCTGTTAATGATGTCTTATTTAATGTTGGTTGTGAAGGACATAACACAGGCAATAATTACAATCTCTCCTTGCCATTAAAATTCAGCCAGGACATTGCAAATGGCGTTTTGGGAGATACAGACTCCAGAACATCTCAAGGAGTGTAATAAGAAACCCTCTTTAAAGAGTTGCTAGAGAAAATTCTATTTCTAGAGCAAAACAGAGGTCTGGTTACATTTGCCATCACCAGAGCATCCCAGCCAGATAGCAGCTCCCCACATCCCTCCCTGGGCACACAGCTGAGTGATTTGGTCAGCAGTCAAGCCCTGCTGTGCTTGTGAATTGTTTTCCAGGAGTAGGACCTTTGCTGCACTTAGTGCTGCTCAGGGAGGCCGTGCCCAGAGCCCTCGGCACTGCCTGGCCCTGCTGCCTGCTCCAAGCTGGCCGGGGCACCGGGCTGCTGACATGCAGAGCAAACCAAGGGAGAGGGTGGAAATGTGTCCTCGCTGCCCCCAGGCTCAGTTGAAACCCATGCTATGTACATATGCATGTTTGTGAGATGTAATGTGATGGAGGGCACACTGGGACTTTTTGGATCAAGCGTTTGTCAAGAGCTAGAAGCCAAAAAAAGACAAGAAAATAAAATAAAAAGGAAAAGAAGCCATGCCAGATGGACAGCAATGTTTCCATATTTACTTTGTTTACAGTGCTTTGTAAATAGGTTCCAGTGAGTCTGTCTTTAGATGGATGTCGTGTCAGCTGCCTTCCAGTGTATCTTTGTCATGTAGGTTTATTTACTGTAAACTACTTATGCAAGTTCAACTTTTCTAACATGTTTTTATTTTGAACAGTTTTTTAATTGACATTTTCAACAAATAAAGGATAAAAGTCACTTCTTAGCCCTTGGAGCTGCTTCCTGTGTTTCTGCCATGAAAGCAAAGCCAGTGCTTGCTCTGGGCATCACTGATTTCCTCAAGATGCCATGGCAGCATCATACATCTCTCATTTACTGGTAGGAATGCTGGTGTGAAAGGTGATGCTGGCACTTGGACTGTTGCTTCCATCGCCATCCATATCTGCAGTAGGCCAAGAGCACCTGGTCCCAGGACAAGAGATGCATTTCCATCCCTCAGGCCCCACGTGCACTCTGTTCACAAGGATGCTTTATGGAAAACAGACTGCTCTGCTGCACCAGGCACTTGCTGTAGATAAGTGACTTCCTGCCTGAGATTTTATTTTTTTTAGTTTGTGTTTTTTCTGGCAATTAGGTGTGGTGACAGGATTTCCTTTGGTCTACCACCACTTGGACAAGATGTCTCCTGCAGGCTGGGAGTTTTTTAACTCTTTGGTGGAGATGTGCCATGGTCTGTGGTCTCAGGCTGCAGCAGAAGTGGAAGATCAAGGGCAGGAGGGCTGGACACTCCTCTCCTTCCCCAAACACAGTCTTGAGAGTAGGAAAAAGAACAAGGGAAAAAAGAAACACTAGCCTTGGGTGCATCATGGAAAAACACTGAAGTCTGAAACTTCCAAAGGGCAAGCTTAAATGGGATATTAGAAAGCCTCACTCTTCCCTATGAGAGGGGTGAGGCCCTAGAACAGGTTACCCAGAGAAGCTGTGGCTGCCCCATCCGTGGAAGGGTTCCAGGCCAGGTTGGATGTGGCTTGCAGCAACCTTGTGTGTGTGTGTGTATATATATATGTATATATATATATAAAATGTATATATCTATATCTATCTATATATCTATATACTTTTTTTTTTTAGTAAGATCAGTGTGTATTGAACCATACAAACACCTCTCCCAGGAGATCTCCATGCTGCTGCTTGGGCAGCACTGCTCATCCATCACCCGCTGTGCCAGTCCTGCTGATGTGCCCTGCAAACTCATTACCCTCTCAACCCGTTAACTCGGAACAAAAATCAGTTTGGAAATGGTAAAATCCACAGCCTGAGGACTTGCATAGAGGCCTCACGTCAAGGAAAAAATCAATGTATTGACAACCTTTGAACTTTCCATGGGGAGAGCAAACAGTGCCAGCTATGGCAACAGGCAGGGCTGGGGGAGAAGGACACAGTGGAATGGCAGCAATTGCCTCTCGTCCTCTCTCACACACTACCTCACATCTGAATCCCACTGGCTATTTTTGGCAAGTCAAGAAACAGAGGCAAGAAAAAAAAAGCCCTGATAAAGGCAGCCGTGGGAGCAGGGGCTGGAGTTGGTCAGGCAACCCACAGGCAGGAGAGATGACAGCTGGCATCTGCTGCCCTTGCTGCAGAATTTATGGACTTCTTTAATGACTGTTTTTCTCCTCCCCTCTTTGTTTTCCTCAACCATGCAATTTGCAGCTTCTGGATCCCTGCTCAGTGATCTGGGCTGGGGACCACAGCCCAGCCCAAGGTCTCTGGCAGGTGCTCCTGGCCATCGAGGATGGGGGCTGCAGGAGGCTTCAAAGTGTTCACTGATCACAGTTTTTCCACCTGTGATGAGCACGTTTTCTACTCCTCGCTTTTGGCCACACACACACTCCTCACAGATCTCTCCTCCCCATTCACTTGCTCCAAGCTTCTCCCCCCGTCTCAGACCATGCTAGTTCGCACCGTTTTCGGTTTCTCCTGTAGCTCCCACCCACGCTCCCACCATGACCGAGCACCTCCACCTCCCCTGTGGAGGTTTGTGGTTCTTCAGGCAGCCCAGCACTGCCTGCAGGAGCCTGGCCCACAGGGCTGGCTGTGTTTCAGTAGGAGCAGGGGATGTGGTCAGACCCACACTACCACAGGGCACCGCATCCATCCCTCTGCTCTGAAGCAGAGACATCCCTGCAGGCTTCATGACCTCAGGACAGGCAGGAATTATCCTCTTTCAGTCAGGTGTCCTAAATCCCATTAAAACTAGTCCCCACCCCTCTGTTTCATTGCTGTGCTAGGGGCTTCAGCCTTGGTGTCTCGCTGCCCTCCCAGGACAAGGGCTCCCTGTTTCCTTCTGGTGCCAAAATGTCCCTGGTGTTGCCTGGCCCTGGCACCTCAACATGCCCCAAGGAGCATGGTGGAATGGCTGCCCTTGGAGGCTTCTGGGACTGGCTGTCCTCACTGTGACCCCCCAGTGCCACCCCACTGCCCTCTTGGTCCCCAGACCCCCAAGCAGGACCCTGTGAAATCTCAGCCTGGATTTGGGAAGGGTGAGCAGTGTTCAAAACATACAGAGCCACCTATGTCTGAATCCATAAATTGTATTAATTGTGGCTTGATGAGTGGAAGAAACCCCACACCGTGGAAGGGGGAACCATGAACACTCAATTATGCTGCAAAACAGCATAATGCACAGTCCTCAGGCACTCAGCTTCTCTGGTTACAAATATAAGATGGGTTCAATTAAATAAATAATCTTCATACAAGATGTCAGACAAGAGTGGTCCATCCCCTAAAAAAGTTAGTTTTGGAGAACATCCAAAAAATACTTACTGAATTATAGTGAAACCAAACAGTCCCTGAGCTCTGTTGGTTTTGAAGGGGGCTGTGCTGGGCACTGAGCTCTGCAATGAGCTGTGCAAAGAATGCCCTTTCTGTCCCACCAGTGGTGGCATTTGGGCACTATGTTAGGACTAGACCTGCAGCCTCCAGCACAACAAAGCCTAAAGACTGTCCAAATCTAGAAGTTCTTTCATTTGCAAACTTGTTGGTGTCCAAGATTATTTCCAAACTTTGACACTCTAAGTGTGACCTGTATAACTAAACACCCCAGGCTTGTCACATGCGTCATCTTCAAATGTTTTTTAAAATGCAATCAATATCCTTGTGCTCTGATCACCTTCCCTGCAGACCAAGCTGGAGAATAGGGTTGGGAAGACCATAGTGTGCAGTGTCACCCAGGTACCCCCTGCCCAAGGGGGCATCTGCACAGTCCTGCTCTCCTGGAGCTCCAGAAAAAATGCCTCTGTGGACATGTCCTCACTGAGGACAGTCAGAAGATGCCCTGCACATGTGTCTTGGAGGGAAGAAGTAGGTGGTCCTGCCACCCTGTGGTTTCCTGGTCCTCCTCCTTGGGTAGGAGGGGTCTCAGGAGAAGATGCAGTTCCAATTTTGATGGTGGTGCCCAGTGCCCCTTCCTCAGGGTAGTGAAACTGTCCACAGGCAAAGGTTCCTCTGCCTGCAGAGGTGGGAGGACAGTCTGGTGAACTGATTCAGGTCACCAAGCGCACACCACCACTAGGGCCCTACTTTCTCTCTGCCTTGAAATCTGCAGTCCTCCCTCAGCCACCAAGCACCCCTCTGGTGCAGAGCGAGTGTCACCAAGTATGAACCCAGCCAAAGCAGTGCCACCCCGAGGAAGTTGGTTGAGTTTCACCGACAGGCATGGATGGAAAAAGGGGGTTCTCCAGATACAGCCGACAGCTGGAGCGGCAACAATGCCTCACCAGCAGCTACTATGTAATGACAGTGCTGGACTTACTGATTCCTTTAGAGAAGATGTTCCTAAGCCTTTTAATGTTTTTCCATTGATGTTTGGAAGCAGATTGGTGCCGGAGATATGCATGAACCCAGCTTGGCTGAAGTGCCCTGAGCCATCATACATTTTTAGGAAAGAAACATTGATGGCAGAGTTTGGAAAACAAAGCTCTTATGACATAACAGGGACATCGACCCTGCCGGGAATGTGGGGTGTGGTGGACCCAGACGCACGACACCAGCATCTACCAAATCACTGGCTGCGAAAGAATAAAAACTGAAAGCAAATAATAACAGCTTCAAACTTTGTTCCATTTGTGTTCTCAGGGCCTCTTGGCCCTCATTAATAAATAACAAAATATACAAATTAAGAAACAAGAAAAACAGAGAGGCAGAGGAACATAAATAAGGGGAAAAGGGAAAGGCACTTTGTTCAAGAAGGTTGGACTGAATTGCCAGCTCAGGACAGCCCTTTCCTCACTACAGCTTGAAGATGCCAAAGTAGGTGTTGCCATGGTTATACCCCACTTTTGTGGAGTCTGTCACATTGACAAAGACCATGTCATCTTCCCTGAGGTTGAAGACACCTCCCACACGGATGGACTGGAGTGCACAGACGGTCTTCGAGTGTTTTGCTTCATGTGTCTTCAAGGAGGTCTGTGTCTTTTGTCCTTTCAGCAAGAGCCGGTCCTCTTCTTTGGGGATATGTAAATAAATATAGAGGGTGAAGGGTGCCAAAGACACTTCTGGGGTGCAGAAGCTGACTTGGGAGTAGATGTAGTAGAGCCCTGCTTCCTCCACCTTCAGTTTCCCCTCCTTGTTGGATATCAAGCTGTTTGTGGGGCCATACATGGTCTCCCTCCACTCCAGCACTGTAGGGAGACAGCATGGCAGGTGAGCTCAGAGAAGGAGACTTCCAGTTTGGCAGGCTGATTTGGGGGAACACCCACAGACATCTGGCCTCAAAGCCTCTGTCTGTCGGTGAGGCGCAGTTAGTGGGGTACCCAGCCCAGGACACCATCCCCAGCCCAGGGGCCCAAGGCCAGAGCAGATTTAGCCCTTGTTTGCTGATCACTGGCTTTGTCAGCCTTGACTGGATATGTGAGTGGAGGTACATTTAGCTTCCTTCATCCAGCCAAGTGGAAATGCTTAGGGAGGAGGATTGTCTGTGTTTACTACAACAGACCAAACAGTGTCACTTCCATTTGCTGCCCTCATGGACTTCAGTGGGACACCCTCCAAACCCTCACAGCACTACCAAAATATGCTGCAACTCTGCTCTTCAGAGCTTCCCATCCCAGTTTTTTTCCATCTGGGGACTGCCTTTTGTCTAGAGTCCTTCCTCCTTTGAGATGGCAAGGCTTTATCAAGGAAGTACAAAAATTAACATTGCACAGTTGCTATCCCTACCTAAGTGCAGAGCTGCAAGGGCGTAGCACAGTGAGTGCTGTTTCCCATTGCCAGGACCACGGCCCACACAGGTCAGGTGATGCCATGGATTTTGGGACACTTTTGGTGTCATCACAGCAGCTCATGGGGTTAGTGCAGATAAGCCTATACAGAGACCTGGAAGCCATGGCTGTAGGGCTGAGTTCAGCTATGACCTCTGGAATTTGGATGTCTGCTTTCCCCAGCCTACAGAGACACCTAGAAGAACAGCCAGGGGGAGCAACTTGGCTCCAAGGGGAATAATGGGTTTGACTACCCCAGCCCAGAGACAGTGTGCCATGGGTAGTCCTGGAGGAGGCATGAAGCCCATGGGCCCTGACCAAGCATCCCATAGGAATATTTCCCCACACAGAGTTGAACTCCAGGCAACTGCTGCTCTCTGGACTCTGCTTTATATGCTCAACAAGTGTTTGAGCAGGGAGTTTTAAAATACAGCGAGTCTCTCACTTCTCTGATCTTATCTAGCACTAAGCTTTCCACAGGCAGACTGAGCACTGGTGAAATGTTGCATCAGAGACGGAAAGAGCAGTTGCCGATTACTGTCAGTTACTCCAGAATTAAATCAGAAGTGCTTAGATTGTGAAATCCTTGCCAGATGGAGTGACTGACCGTGCAAGCTCATACTCAGTTTGGTAAGCCTTGCTGTTGTGGGAAGTCCCTAAGCTAAGGCTAAGCTGAGGGATAGATCAGCAAGAGCAACCAGAACCGATACAGTGGATGCACAAATGCAAAAGGACTCAGGTGTTTCTCTCAAACGTGATGTGACCATGGCTGTGAATAATTGCACCTTGACCAAACCAGTTTGGAGCCCTATGTCGTGACTGTAAAGCCCTCAGCCCGCCCATCTTACTACCAGGAGCACTATGGGTGAGAAGGGGATTAAATCAGCAGACGCAAATACAAGCAGAGCCCTCCAGCAGCAGCCACCGTAGCAAGAGATGGCCAGGAGAGCAAAAAGATCTATTTTAAGAACAAAAGAAAAGTGGGAGGTTGCTTTCCTTAAATACAAAGCTAAAAAGATTTCCACTCATAAAAAACACTGGAAAGATTAAGCCCTTGTGGTGCATTTCTAGGAAGGCACACATAGGGCTACTGAGGACAATTGGGATGTGTGAACCCCACATGGCACAGGTGCACGTGGCGACGTGACCACTGGGAGGTTTGCTGTGTTTTGGGGGCACATTTTTGTGCTGGAGTTGTTCTGTCCTGTTCCCCACCCTTAGAGAGCCACAGGGCAGGACTGGGAATGCGCACTGCTGTGTCCCTCTGGCTCCCTGGTCAAGGTAGGACCAAGTGAGTCTGTCTTACCTGAGCCTGCCTTGTTGCTCGGCTGACCTGCCAGGTGAACTGCAATTGGCTGCCTCTTCTCTGCTGCAATTTAGAAAGGCCAGTGTTATTGATGCCTTGGCACTCACTGTTTCCCCAGCGCTCCTCTGCAGGGACTGCAGCTCCTTCACCCTTAATGCTTCTTTACAGGCAAAGTCATCATCTCCAGATTCCACCCCCAGCCCAGAGTGAGTCAGGACTCCACTCAGCAAAGAGCTGCAGGTGCCTCTGAGGTAAAGCCTCTGATTGATGAAGCCTGCGGAGGAGATGGTGCCACCTTGCCCGCCGTTGGAACAGGACCTGGATGTGCCCACCCCTCACCTGCCACAGATGTTTCATTCTTGTGTGTCACGCGGGGATGCTCGTGGTGCTCAGGACCTGCCACGTAAAAAGGCCACAGATTTAATTTTGAGCTCAATTTCAACAACTTCAGACTGTCTTCTCTGACACCCAGAACCGCCTGCCCTGGGGAGACAGCCATGGCCAGTGTCCCCCTCTGCCAGCTCACACTGAGCTCAGTCCTACACCTACGGGGATGCTCCAAACCCCAACGCATCCCCTGCCTCCACACCATGCTCTGAGAAACTCATGGGCTGTTGAAGGAAACCCCTTCCCAGGCCAAGGAACTTGCCCTGCCCCAGCAAGTCATGAGTGCACTGGCTACACCAGGAAACTCACCTCTCTGCATTTCAAACTTGGGCTGCTCCTTGGGGGGTCCATCCTGTTACAACAGCAAAAATATATGGTTTTTTCTCAAAATCAATGATTTTGAAAGTTTCTATATAAAAGATGCTCTGGTCATTGCTAAGGTTTGGTGATATTTAGCTCCAACAGCCCTGTCAGTTCGTGACAGAGCATATCTGAAGCCAGAGAGCCCCTCTTGTACCTTCCCCAGCTTCACACATGACCATGGGCTGTTTGCAGCAAGGAGTTTAGAGGGTTTATGGTCTTAGGTTTTACTCAATTAAAATGATGGGTAAAGTATTGAAAACAATAAGATAAACAAACAAGAAAAATCTCCTTTTCATGTGGGAGAGCCATGATGTAAGTGCTGCCAATGTACACTGCTGCCCTGCAGTTGGGGTTTTCAGGACTGCTGACCACAGCCTACCTCAGACACAATTTTTGGTGTCTGTTGGGTACTGTTGCAAACCTGAAGATTTAGCTGAGGCAGGTTTAGCTGAGGCGTTTGTTGTCATCAGGCAGTGACAATGAAGAAGAAATGTTCCTCTCCTGTCAACTCCAGCCAGCACAGCCACTCCTGAGCAGTGAATTCAGGGCTGAGCAGGATGAGAGCACCTCATTGCAATGCACGTTGCAATGCAAATTGGCTCTTCTGCATCCAAATGTGAGGAGCCTGATCTAACTAGAGATGCCATCCCTGAGTCCATGGGGTGGCAATTTGCATAGCACCCTCATGCTCCTTCTCACGGGTTGCCAGGAGCTGTTTCCTGGCCCAGGCCTTGCACTGTCATTGACACCTGGGCAAAGTGGGCAGAAATGTGTTCCCAGTGGCAGGTGGCCACAAGCATCCTCACAGCCACCCAGCACAGGACTGGAGCAAGGTGCCAGACAGCAGAAAATCAATTATTTTCAGACTGGAATCAAGGAGAAGTGCCAAGGTGGCTGTAGCTCCATCCTGGCCACCACAAGGCACAAACATACCATGGCACGTTGCAGCTAGATGTACTCTGATCAAGAGCATTTTAGGAAAAAATCCATGAGATTTCTCAATAATATCAATATAGTGTAAAAAGGATACAGCATCAAAAAGGGCATGTGCTACACAGCCTAAAAGTAAAGAGCACCCACGCTTTTAAAAAAAGCTTGGGGTGAAGCTCTGTGTGTGATTGGGAGCCCCTCTCCTTCCTCAGTGGGATCTTTATCCACCCAACTGCATTTACCTTGCACTGGATGTTCTGGAAGCCCTTTATAACCTTTTCACAGTCCAATAATGTCGACTTCTGACCTTCTGCTGTCTGACATTTCTGAACTTTCTTCAGGAAGATGTAATCTTCATTTAAGCTCAACACCTCCTCCATCTGCCAACAGAGGAGAGAAGGGAGGGTCAATGGGATGTTAGCAGGAAACCTGCAACAGCAGAGCCATGCTGCATTCCTACCAGCAACATAACCAGCCTGGGAAGCTCAGGGTCGGATGCTTAGCACTGGAATGAGATGGGCAGACAAACCGTGGGCAGCAAGAGCTCCCAACACAGCATCTGTGCCCTCATCCACTGGGAACTGAACCCATGGAGCTCACCCTGAATGGCAATGCTAGGTGACAGGAGGATTGCTAAGGATCTGTGGGAGTCACATTCTCTGAACCTGAGAGAATCCATGAGAGAAGCAAAGAAAGAAAAAAACAATTCTTATCTCAATTGCTACTCCTCTTGTTGTTCACAAGTGGAATGCACTGTGGAAGACTGTTTACCTGTAGAAAATTGGTAATTGGATTCTGTGTATTTTGATTCATTGACCGATTGAATCCATGTGTGTGTGTCGGGACTGTTGGCAGACAGTCAAAAGATTCTGTGCAGTCAAGTTGAGTGCTTTGTGCAGATTCGGTTAATTAGCCTTCTGATAAGATGGAGTCCTCCTTGTCATTTCTTGCCTTCATTGGGCTTGCCCTGCTTTTTCAATAAGGATCTATCTTCTATCACCTTGATAATTAACTTAAAAGTCCATCTCTAACTTTTCCTAAAGAAACAGAAATCCCAGTGGATGGCTCAGGAGTTTTGCAGGTCCTTCCCCAATGGCCTTAGCAGGCAGCTGGGATGCTCACTCAGCCCCTCACTGCCCTGTCCAGTCAGAGGGGTTTAATTTCTACTGACTTCTTGACTAAAAGCATTGCCAGCAAAACAAAACAACATGTAGACTGGGGCTGAATTGTGCCAAGATCTTCAGATTAAAAAAAATAAATCAGAAAGCCAATAAGAAAATAATTAAATGCATCCAAATACTGATTTTTATATTTACACCTGTTTGGGGTTTTTTTGTTGTATTTTTGTTCCTTGTAGAAACCTAACATGTAGTTAAGTGGTAAAGAGGAAGTGCAGCTGGACATGAAGACACACAGCTGGGCAGAGAGCTCAGCACAGGTAGCACTAAGATACGGAGGATCAGATTTGAAGCCCTGCCACAAGTTCTGAAGGCAACTGAAATCTTCTTGCCACCTGTGACTGCATTTCAGCTGCCTCTGAGCCTCAGCCATGTCCCCCTGTAGTAACATTTCCCTCTGCCAGAGACCCTCTACACATTCCTTCATGACAGCCTGCAACCTCCATGCAGTGAAGTCCCCTTCAACACCTCTAATATTAAAGCCCCTCTAGCTCAACAATGTTCTCCACCCTTGTAGATCAGAAACCACACATCTAAATTTCAATTTAAGTTGAAACAACACATGTAAAAATCAGTAACATCCACCGTATCAGTGTATCAGGTAAGAAAAATGCATGCTGGGTTTTAGGCACATATTTCTTTAGCAGGCAGTCATTTCTGGCTTGAAGAAAAGTAGCTTTAGATTGGTGATTTTAGGCATCATGCAGTGCAGCTGCAGCCATACCAACCTCAAAAACGTCTTTCTGGACTTTAACTTTTTGGTAGATATTGTCTCAAGTATGGGACAGGATCACTAGCACTATGTACCTTCAAAAACAGAGGAAGTACTAGGGTCTAGTCTTTTCTTCCCTAACCTACACAACAGCACCTGAAGTGAGATGTTGATAAAATCACTGAAACATGAAAAACAAAATATTTCTGGACCTTTCATTCTCTCAGTTAATGTCACAGTGCTAATAAGTGCTACAAAATCAGAAAAAACCATCACCAGCCTAAAACAGCCACTTGCATGCCTAAACCACACCCTCTTGTCCTCAGACTAGCCACCAGTTAGCAGATTTATTCCAGGTGTCTCTTGGCAATTGGTCATTCTCTTTTTGTTAGCAAGGGGAACAGATCTCCCACCTATTCTCATGGCAAATTAAAGCAGAAATGAGAACATGGGTGAGATAAATGATACTGCTGCCTCCATCCAGTGGTCAGCACCATTTTCCACCATGTTCATCCTCCTGATGAGCAGATCTCACCAGACCTGAAGCCAAAGCATGCCAGCAATCCAGCAGGGACAGAGACAACTTTCTCTCTCTGCTTACCTTATCCATCTTCATGTGAAGATACAAACAGAAGAGCACGGTCCCAATAGTCTGCACTACAATAAATACACTGAGGAAGCCCATGAACATTTTCATGATGGCAGGAGATGTGCTGCTGATAGGACGGGGTGCCTCAGGACCATAGGGTTCGTTCATCCTCCGTGCACGTTGCTGGGGCTCCTCCAAATGCACTGCTTGCAAGTAGCATGAGAACTGTTGTGCGAGCGCCTGCTGCTCAGGGGATACAGGGTACAGCAACCTACACTTCCTGGAAAAAGCTCTTCATAGTGGGTAGGTTTGTTCACTACCATCTCCCATAACAAACAACAACAAAAAAGTTGCTTAGACTTTCTTCTCTGTTGCACTTCCATGCTTTTTCCTACTGTTCTACCAGAAACAGAGAAATGTTCTTATTTCGTATATTCATATCTGCCCTTGAATCACTCAAAAATATTGCCCGGTGGATTGTTTTTACTGTTGTGAATGAAAGTCCTGTGGCAAGTTGCCATAAAAGAAATGTACACTGAATACAAATACAGAGCTTCTGAGCAGTACTGTGGGCTGCCAGGGGCTGGGAAGCACTCAGAGATTTGGTTGTTTCTCAAAAGGGGAAGAATAGCTTTTTCCTTTTGATTTCTTCTAAGAGAAGGATGATTTCTGCAGTGAAGATGCTTGGCTGAGGCAGGTGGGTTGTGCTGGTTTCTGCTTTCCCTTGTGCTATCCCTGGATGATGCCTCTGCCTGGTTCTGGGTAGGCTGGGAGAAAGGACCATCTGTACAGAGAGTGTAACCCTGGTGTGGGCACAGCTTTCATGCTCTTTAGCAGACAATGGGACTTTGAGCTTGGTGCTTGGCTATTAGTTTGCAGAGACAAGTTTTAAGTCGCTTTCTTGATACCCTAGTGAGGTGCTTACCCTGTATCCAAGAGCACTAGCCATCTCATACCCTGCCCCACTTATTTCTGTTACCTGTATCTATGTACCTAGGCATGAAAAGGGGTGTTGGGAATGCCAGATACTCTGGCCAGCTTCTGACCTCCCATCATCATTGCCATGCCACTTTGAGAAATCCATGTCCCCTCTACACCCTGACGCCTCTCAAGCTGGCTGCAGGGAGGTGAGATCCTGCCCCCCAGCTCTTCAGGAATCCAACATTCATGAGTACATGCAATGCTGCTAAAATAATACACCAAGTAAATACCAGGGGGTCCTCATTACTTGCAACAGGGGACAGACCTCATTTACTCTATGTAAAGAAAATAAATGTGGGGGTTTGTTGGGATGCAGAGGAGGAGGGGCTGCAAGAATGTGTTGAGGAAGACTGGAAGGCTGGTTTGAAGGCTTCATCAACCACCATGTAGAGTTGTTTTGAAAGTGGTATGCTAGAGGAGATTTTCTTATCAGATGTTCACACAGCTAATACAGGGTTGGATCCTGTAGGTGGGGGGTGCTGAACAGGTCCTGCTTGCTAGCAGCCCCAGGAGAGGAGGGTACACAGGGCCTTTTGGAGCTGCTCAGAGCATTGCAGGATGGAGTCCAGCATCTGCTTTTCCTATCTGCCTTCTTTCCTGCATCCTGCCCTGTGTGGTTAAGGTGTTATGAGCTGCAAATGCAAATGCTGGTAACAAAGCACAAACACCTCAGCAACTGAATCAGGGTTCGACCTTAGCAGGTCACTGTGCTCCTAAATATAACATCCTAATCACAAGTGTGGGATTGCTCCAGGGTCTTTGTGGGCAGCATTTGATAACAGGGCAGAGGATGCCATGGGGTTGAGGCCCTGGCTGGTGCTTTGCACTCATGTAACCCTTCAGCTTGCCAGGACTGTCACACCTCTGCAGTGAGGGGTAGGGCTCATCCTTCGGGAAGAGACTGCGAGCTCCGAGGTCAGCTCCCCTTCTGCCTCCTAGAGGAGAGAGTAGCTGCTGAAGTCCATCCCCTTGAATGCCCATACTCTGAGGGCTGCCCACACACCCTGACCATCCAAGGGCTGCCTTGCTGCTCAGCTCACCAGGGCTTTCCAGTCTCCTCAGGAGTGTCCTCCCAGGGGCAACAAGGTGCCATAAACAGTACTGGGAATGCATTACTTGAGTCCCCAAAGAGGGTCTCCTCAGTATGACTGAGCTTTGGACCTGGTCCCTCAGGCTTGCAGCTCTGCTGCGCAGAGGACCAAGACCACACACAGCCTGGGGCCACTGCCAAGTGCTTTCTTTTTGTCTTAAAATTGCCATAATCTTTGGAAAGGCCCAGCCTGGTCTCCTCTCAGGCATCTGGTCTGACATCAAGCTCCTGCATACTTGTCCCTATCATGGCAAGTTTGCCATAGGCAGAAAGCCATTTGAAAATCCCCAATAATACTCCAGACAGCTGAGGGCCATGAGGCCACAGTGGGGAGCAGCATCAGCTCCCCGAAGTTCTCATGCTTTGCCTTAGCCCCACCACACTCAGCAGCATTTTCCAGGGCTCTTTAGCGTTTCCTCTAAATTTAACACATCTTGGGGAAGTCACTACATGTGAAACTAAATTACATGGCAAGTCATCATTTAATACTGTTCCCGAATGTGTTGGGACAGAGGCAGCCAACAACGTGTGAAACCACAGTGCTGAGTGTTGCAGAGTTTTTGCACAGCTGTTCCTGAGCCCTGGCTTTCTCCAGTGGACAGAACCTTTTCAAAGACATTTCTGTAGAGCCACCTGCTTCACTGAAATGAGAAGAACCTGTAGGAAATGTTGAAAAGACCAAGCATGTCACTGGTCCTGTTACATGCTCCTTGATGGAGGCTGGAGCCTTAGATGGGCTGACGAATTTGGTGAGGACGATGGGGAAGAGCTCCAGTTTTGAGTACCCAGCACAGAACATCACCGTTGGCCACCGGTGCTGCAAACCAGGAAACTAAGTTGCTCCTTGGCAGCACCCTGATAGGGGAAACCAGGTGGAAAATATGACAGTGGGGATCCTGGCAGAGGTTCAGCAGCAGCAGATCCTCTTCAGGAAACCATTGCTCCACACCAGCAATCCAGCCCCTTGCTTCTGCAACTGGCAGGGAGCAACCCTTGTGAGCTGTCCACTCTGCAGCACCTGGTCCTGAGGCTTCTATGGCTCAACCTGGACCACCACAGCTGCAGAGCAGGGGTGTTGGATCAGACAAGAGGAGCTGACCAGGCCCTGTGGCAGGCAGACCCCCAATGAGCCATTCTGGCACCGTGACTGCTCAGAGCCAGGCAACCCAGGGACCTGCTGCAGGGTACGTGGAGCTGTTGGCCCCTTGGGACATCCTCTATTGCCACCTCAAATGGATAGTGGGGATGGAGGGCGATGCATATCCCCGACTGTTTGGCTGCTGTAGGAACATGGGGGAGCAAAGCAAAGTGGGCAACACAGTCTTAGGGAGAGTGGGACATGATTCAGAGAGATGATGGGCAAGGAAGAGAGGACCCAACAGCAGAAGGAGCAGTCTGCCTTCATGGGATAATCCCAGGGAAGATGAAGTCATATCTTCACCTGGTGATAAGCCCATCACCAAGAAACCAATCGGGTTTTCTTTCGCATCCCAAACTCTCTGCACGTTACCATACCCACCTACTTGTGAACGCAAACTGGTACAGTTCCTCCAGCCAGATAACCCCTGGGTGAGACAATGGGAAAATGTGATCCGCTGCTTGCATTCCTATTGCCCGAGCTGTGGTATTTCCGCTGATCAGCAAATTGTCTCCATTCGTATTCGGTGTTCTGAGTTTTGTTTACTGAGAAAATATCCGGTTGCCTGCCCCTGTGATCTGTCAAAGGCTGGGAGCATCTCTGAAGGCAGCAAGGTGAAAGCTGCTGAGAAGAGAGTGATTTTTTGGGGTTTTCTGGGTGCACGCTGTGGTTTCTTGACTAGCTTTTTAAAATGCGATGCTTGCCCCACATGCTCTTTATAATTAACAAAAGCTGGGTGTTGTGCAGTGCTAAGAGCAATACACTCGAAAAGAAGATTTTATTCTGAGTCAGAAAAGGAGTTTGCCTGCAATGTCATGGGAATGATACAGAAATGAGTCTATGAGAGAAACCTAAATTAAGTCCCTTCAGCCCAGGGCCAGGGGCAGAAGGGAAATTTGAATTTTTCTGTCATTTGCTTTTTCATTTCTTTAGATGCTTTTTGCTTTTTCACTCTCTCTGTACCTTCTGAGCTCTCATGTCTCCAGGACAACCCTGCCATCAGAGAGGAAGAGGGAACAGATATAGCCAGAGCACCACAGAAAACATCACCAGCATCCAGAGAAGGAAAGGTTGCATTACAGTTTCTGTTCACTATCTACCTCAGTCGAATAAAATAAAATTCTTGGGAGTCCAGAGCAGCAAGAAGCAGTTTCAGGGAGAGAAAAACATGTCAATCCTTGTGAAAGCTACATCCCCCTGTGGAAGAGAAGAGCAGAATATGCTGGTTGTAGCCACCATGGTGGCAATGGCAGGCTGCAGCCCCATTGCTTGCCATGGTCCTCAGCCATAGAGAAACCCATGTGGAGATGAGCAAAAGTTCCAAGCCGAAGCAGATGTGAACATAGCAGGTAGATCAGATCAGATGTACAGTGTCATCTCCACTGCATTTTCCCTGCAGATGTGAGAGAACATCTGCCCCTCCAGATATCTTCTCTGCCACCATCCAGAGCAGCAAAGAACAATAGAAAAAGAGCAACAGGGGGTGGCACTGGGGTACTGCTGTCCCTCTGAGCAACCCTGTTCCAAGGGTCACTGTCCCCTGTGCCCCCTTCCCTCCTTACCCCCTCACCTCCCTGCCCTTCTCTACAATCCACAGTTGCACCCGAGCCAGACTTTTCCCCGGGGAGCTGAGGTGGGTGGAGAGCAGGGAACAGCAAAGAAACAAGCCCCAGTGACGCCACAGAGGATGGAGGGCCCTGGAGGGCATGTGGCTTTCATGCCACATCTGGGTGACAATGCCAGCCTTGCTGTGCTGAGCCACAAAGAGCACCTGGCCTCAGAACTGCTGAGCTTTGCAGTAGCTGCAAAACCACAAATGGCACTAGAAACTTCTTGCTGTGAAGACTGCACCTACTCCTCCCAACTTCCTAAAAATAGAGCCCAGAGTGGGGAGGCCCACGGCCCTGGCCCTGCCAAACAAGCCTCTCTTGCCTGAGTCACGGCGGAAGGGAGCAGAACACCCCATGCCTTCCCCACTCTTGGTGAAAGCTGCTCTCCCTGCACGGGGTGCGGGGGCCTGCACCCACCAAAACCACAGTGAAACGTCCCGGTGAGGCTCTGCCTTTTCATGTTGTGAAAGGAGAAGGGAGGAGTGGGGGAAAACAAAACCCGGGGTGGCTGCAGGGCTGGCAGTACCAGTGCTGCCTCCCACAGCATGGCACGATGGGTGGGTGGGGAGGGTCCAAGCATCATCTTTGCATCTCTCCTTCCTCTCTGCCTGTCCCGTTGGGACAAAAAGGTAGACACGACTGCCTCTTCAGCATCCGTGTGGGACACACAAACGAAACAAAAGCCTCAGAGGGAGAGGGAGGATGCTGCCATTCCTCTCCCCACTATGGGGCTTAGACCAGTCCAGCCACAACTGTAACTGGCTCCAAGCACTTGCTGGGCTCCACAAATAAACCTTGCCACTACCCAGACTTGCCACAGCAGAGCCACCTCAGCTCCCACCACCCCACAAGGGTCCCTGGCCACTGGCTGGGACATTCCAATGGATCGAGGCATTGAGTCTCAGGGACAGCTTCCCAGCTCTTGACCAAAGTCCAGGAGGAGATGTCATGTGCAGCTCTGAGATGGATGGGATCCCAAGGATTTCGAGGGGGTTCGTGTCCTGGGAGGTGGGTAAGGCACAGCCTGAATCAGCTGTTGTTCCACGCATTCTTTCTCTCCTTTCCCTCCCTCCATAGGTCGAGATTTGCCGTGAGCCTTCACCATGGCTGAGTCCAGGGCTGGCCATGCCTGGTTATTCCACTGGGGCTGCACAGCAACACATCCTGCATGTGGACACATCTGGATCCTGATTGAAACTTACGAAGACGTGAGCAATCTCCCAAGGCAGACTTGATAGCTACTTGTTCAATCTTCTCCCTGTTTTTTCTCCATTACACCGCAATCCCCCTGCCATGGCAATATTAATGCAAATTACCCATCTTTTCCCAAACCCTTCACACATCAAGCTCCAAAAGGCTCTCATCACAGGGCTTTCTTCACTGCTACGGGAATCACATCTGTGGCTCTTCACTCCTCCCCTTTTAGTCTTTGCTGTCATTTATCCTCTCTCCTCGTTGATTTTGGATCCTTGGGGGGCTTGTGCTCCAACCTCTAGATAACTAGGATCCCATTGGGTTGACACACAGCCCCAAGGTGAGCAAGAGTGGGTGACACTGCTGTCAGTGGCAGGAGATGAGCCAGGAAGGGTGAGTGGCCAAAGATGTGAGGGGCAGACTCAGGAACACTGCTCTGACCTAAGAGCTTAGGGGAGGAAATCCTCAGCCCCTACTTGGGACTAACCAACCCCATGGAGAAGGCAGCATCAGGGGCAGGCAGAAATTCACATGCAGCCATCTCAGTCAGGGAGCCCAACCAAGACACAGCGTGTGTGGTCAGAAGCAGCAAAACCAGTCTTTAATCTCTTGCAAAGCAATGCAAAGGCAGAGCAGTGCTGCCTTCCATGCATGTTTAGACACTGCAGTGGTGTCACACAGCCCTTTTGCCTCAGAACTGTAAGCCAGGGTGCTCTGAGCAGGTCATGTTGGCATCACATGGAGCCCTTTCCGCACATGCTTCCAGTCCTGTCTCAGCTGTGGCATGATGATGGGAATGCTCAACCCAGCTCCAGCCTGAGCTTGCTCCTTGGCCAGGCTGAATACTTGCATCTCTGGGGCATTGTCTTGGTAACAAATCCCCCATAAAATCCCTGTGAACCTGTGAGAGAGCAGAGAACAACTCTGCCATCTACTGATTCCTCCAGCTCCTCTCCCTGCCTGATCCACATCTCCACTGCTGCCTCACACAGCCATCTGGAAAACTGTGGCTAAAAATGAAGGGTCTCCATGCTGGAATGTGATGCCACAGGAGACACCAGAGAAGCCCTGCAGTCAAGCCCACTGCAGCCCATCCTGCCTCACTGTCCAGTGGCCCTGGGACGTAGCCACAGTTCAGGCTGCAGAGGCAAAAAGAGCAAAGTAAAGTTGCAAAAGCTGCTGCTGACATAACAATGTACTTTGTTCTCATGCCAGGGACAAAACCTGCTCAGAGAAAATAAAAAGTCTGGTTTCCATAAAACACGGATGTTTCAGGAATTCCTCCATCTGAAGAGACCTCAGGTGGAGGTTTCCTTTGTAAGGAAGTGGCACCTCATGATTGGTGAGTGCATTGTCAAGGTTTCCAATGGCTTTCCCCACAGTTCACGGGAGCAGGGCTGGCTCAGTGTGTGCTCAGCCCAAACACCAGCAGCCACAGTGGGGAGGAGTGGGTGAGAGCATCAAGCCAGCCTGGCAGCCCGGACACCCTGACCAGAGGCTGTGCAAAGCCTGGGCTTGGGCTGAGCACTGACCCTGCTCAGCTGGTTCTGCTGATGGCCAAAGGAATATAGGCAGCCCTCAGACACAAGTGAATGTCCTCCCTTTTGTAGAATCTCCTTACTGTGGGCTGAGCACAGACATCTGAGCAGCACAATACCCTACAGAACCATCAGAGGTGGCTCCAGCCTGTGTGGATCACAGCCAGCAAGGCTCTGACATGAAAGCAGGTCGTCTCCAGGAGGATGCTGCAGCCCCAGCTCCTGCATCCCGCTGATGCTGGGAGCGAGGCCGCTACAATTTCTAGGTACCAGAGGCTCTTACTGGCAGACAGAGGGTGCTTCTTGGAGCTCACTGTCTATTTACAGAGGCTTGGAGACCTCAGCTCATCTCATATTTACCACAGGGGCCAGAGGTGCATCCAGGTAGCATCTGCAGAACACCAGCTTTCTTATATCCCCATGCCCAGCCTCTCTCCCACCATACTCAGGCTGTGACAGGCTGGGGGCTGGAAACCCTTGAACGTGTCAGCTGCTCCATCCTTGCTAGAGCTTTCTCACAAGATGTGAAAAAAAATGTGTAGCAAAAACAGAGAAACATAGCTTGTTCAAGCACTCTGTTTCAGGGGATGATGGTGCTAAAAAAGCCCCAAACCAGAAATGATTATGCACATGCAGGTCCCCCCGGGATGAAGTCACACCAGAGGCACAAGTTTCTCATGGAGAAGACTTGTGCAAACATAACTCATGCACAATAAATCAGACACAGGTCTATGTGCCTCGTGAGCGGATGCTACTTATGGGTCCAGATCACCACATCAAATTGCAGGGCCATGGGATTTCAGCTTCTTTGCTGGTGCCCAGGCTCATCCAGAGTCCCCGGCAGCAGACAAGACCTGGCCTGGGGACACACAGATGCTTTTCAGTACCCACGTTTTCTTTCCAGAGGAGCTGCCTAATAAGCCCAAGCTGTTGGACATATTTCTTCTCACTCACTTGAAGGAGTCACCAAACTCCAGAGGCTCTAATTCTCTTTTAGCAGAAAAGCAACATTATTTCAAAGTGGAAAATCTTTGGCCTGAAGCACCCTGCACAGCTGGAGGGAAGCATTATGCAGAGGTGATGCAGTCAGAGAGGCGTGAATGCTGGAATGGCCACTTCACTGTAAAATACAGTGAAAGGAAAACCCCAGACACCCTGTTCAAGGAAAACACTACTGGCACTAAGCCTAAGGACAGGGAAAAACGGACCAGTTCTCCCCACTGTTCAGGGAGGGGAAGATGAACCTGCAACAATCACCATTTTGCTGAGCCACAAGGAAATCTACCTACGTAAGTATTGTGTTGTCATCTCTATGACAGTAACTGGGGGAATCATACCGGAAACTGGGTTCAGTGGTTGGACAGGAAGGAAAGCAAACCTAGAGCACATCCCAATTTGTACCTTCAGCATCAGCCTCCTTGCATCCCCTTGCAGGCCATGGGCCAGCCAGGATGTGGATCCTGTTTGCCTTTGGGATCTGGGCATATAGATGAAGAGATCTGGAAGGCAGGACACTCACTTTCTCTTGCTGCCTGTGTCTGGTTGCTTATGATATCTTAGATAAGTCACCTGGTCTCAGTTTCATCACTGGTGAAATGAGGCATCTCTGTTTCTGGGTAAAGATCCAGAGATATAAACAGCCAAATAGATTCAGCCTATATAGAAAATAATCACCATGCCAGCTCTAATCTGTGGAGCAGTATAATTTCAAAGTGCATTGTATCTTGAAGTGAGGATGCAGGATAAGAAAAATCTTCCCCCCCCCCCCCCCCCACGGAGTCTGTTTTGGACATGATGGTAATTTCAGAGTCATATCCAAGCCCTTATGTCAAAATCTTTTCATCTTCCTCCCCTGTCTTGTTGAGTGGCTGGGTGGGCATCTGACAGCAAGGTCAACCCACCACAAGGTCTCAGCCGTCCCATGAGCTGCCCTTGAGTTCCTACTCTGCAATGCAGGTCCCGAGGACATCACTGCTCTTCCTGGCTTCCTTTCCCAGGAATTCATCCTAATTTTCCAAGAACTGAGCTGAATCACACAGCTATTACTGACATAGTGCAATGCTGGGTCTTAGTGCTGCCACAAGCTCACAGCTGTGAAGCTCTGTTGCACTGACACATGAGGCAGAGAGACTAAGTCACAGCCTGGATTTGGTGCAGGACGCCAAATTTATCCCAAATTTCCTTCACAACAGCAGAGCATGCAACCTCTGGAGTGGTTGTCTGGGGTCTTTGAAAAGAGGAGCCAGGTGGGGTTTTTTAAGTTTTGCAGGGCAAAAAAATCAATGGAACCGAAAGTAGGTTCACGCCACTGTGCCCACCCATGCAAAACTATCACGAACCACAAAACCAGGTAATTACACAATCTCCTTCCAATGTTTACTAGGTTCATTTTCTCAGCACTGGCTTCTGCTTACAGCAGCCTCAGAAGACTTTAGGTAGAAAGGACTCTTGGTCTGCAATAGCCAGAAAACCCATTGAGCTTGTCCTAGAGGGTAGAAGCATATGATTCAGGTTTCTGAGAATGAGCCCCAGTTTTCAAATAATCTTGAAAGAGATTTGTACAAACTCAGAGCTCTCACAGCACTTTCACTCATATACCTGAGATCACAGGGAGAAGACATAAAGCAAAATTTCCACCCTGTGTGGTGAGGAAGGTCAGGCATCTCCCAGGAGAACAGAGCTGAAGTCCAAAATGCCCTGGAAAGAACTGTTTGGAAGGGTCAGATCTGATTGACAGCAGGCAAGGGGTATCTCTCAGACAAACTATGTACTTTAAGCCCATTTCAGGAGCTGCCAAACACTGTCCCCACTGATATCCACACCAGGTTCCCCAGGTTCTCTTTGGTCATGGCCAAAGGCACTATCACAAAGAAAAGAACTAGATAATCACTCCTTGCTCTAAACAGATTTACCAAAACCCTGATATATATCTCTCCAGCCTTGGCAAGAAGCACAATTGACAATCCCTTCGCACAGGTGGGGGCATGCCACCCTGCTTGCATGGCACAGGAGAAGTAACATTCCCTGGAAACCTCCACTGCAATGTCCTCTTCATAGCTGTGGATAATCTGTGTTCATAGGATGGGGCAGCTTTCTGCTCCACCCCAGAATGAAGAGGAAATTTCTTCCCTAACAGCCACCACTACAACCCTTTGCAATGAGGTGGCTCTGCTGGGTGGCCACGTGGCAGTGAGTCCTTCATAAAAGTATGCCTCAGGTAGGAAAAAGGCCAGAACTCTGCAGGGGGAATTAAAAGCTCTTGAAATTTCATAGCTGTTTTGGGGCTATTAATGTACAAAATTAATGAGGAACCTGTTGAAGTGAGGGGAGAACGACCATCCTATAATGCATCGAACTCCGATTTATTGATTGATCAGTCACTTTAAATAACAGTGTTAATTAACTTCATGCATATTCCAAAATCCAGGTTTACGATAGGCTAACAGAGAAAACTCTAACCACTCCTTTTGTTTTACAATACCAACAATTGTTTACACAAAACAAAACCAGTGTTCCCACTGTGATATGAAAGGTTCCCAAAACTTCCACATCTGTTCCCAGGGTGCCATCTTTTCCCAGAGAGGGTATTACACTTGTTATGGGAAGACTGTCTGAGAACCTTATTGTTTATAGAGTGATGCCTGAGAGAGTCTAATTGTTTATAGTAATCAGGCTGGGAACTGCTTTTGGAACTGCTTCGCAACTACCTTTTACTTTTCTCTCAATTGCATGGCTTCATGGCCTTTTTCTTTAAGCCATGCTTGAACTAAACTCCCGACAGGAACCCTTGAGGGTTTCATACATCTGTCCAATATGCAGCCTTGGTGAGTATGAAACCCCAGCATTTGCAGCTTTGGGATGCAATTAAGGCCAAGGAAGAACTGACCAGACACAATTCCTGAATTTCTGTGTTCCTCCAGGGTGTGGTGGTGGCAGGAGCTCTCACATGGATTGGCAGCACATTGCCCAGTGGTTTTGGTCCACACACAACAACACCAGAGGATGTGAAATGGCGTTGCATGATGCTCAGTACACACCATCACATGGAGCAAGGGCTGGATTATGACTCCAGCCCAGCCCAGTCTCCTGAGTTGGAGGCTCAGGAGACACAAGGCATAAAACCCATCCTACATTAGGATCAAAGATGCAATTCTGATCTCCAAGAGCAGCCGATAAGCCAGGAAATGAAGGATTTGTGCACATTAAAGTTTGCTTGTAATTTCCTCCACTGGGGGTTACATCCAGAGAGCTGCATTTCAGAGAGACCTGTGCTTCCTGCTGTCCCCCACAGCAGCCCTGAGCTGGAAGCATCACAGTTTGGTCACACACTGCAGCAGAAGCACCTCTTTCTCCTTGCTGCACCTAGTCTGATCCTTGCTGAGCTGCTCTACAGCTTTCATTTCTTCAGCCCTGAGAATTTGCTGGTTTTACTGATGAAGAGCAGTAATGTGGCACTTCTCCAGGCTGAACTGGATGGAAAGTTTACCTCCTACACTAGACTGCTTGACAGCAGCTCTGGGACACAACGTGGCTCCCTGGGAAACAGTGGTGGCTGTTGAAGCCTGGACCTTAGGAAGAAGATCTGGCTTGCCTACGGCCTGTTACTGTCACCTTTCAAGGACTAAGGCATGTGCAGAGAACTGTGCCTCGAGCAAGCATGACCTTTGCATTATTCCTCTTCCACTGGGCATTGCTGGTGTCTTTACCAAGTATCTTTCTCCTTTATCAAAAGGCAAAAAGATATTATTTGTGTTCCTTGCTCTAAACCATTACTAATTCTTGGGTCTTTTGCTGGTTATACAGCCAATGTACTGTTTAAAGACTGCAGCAGTAGCAGAGTGTGACAAATGTCAAAGTCCTTGGGTTCATTGAGCATCTTTCTATTCTGAAGATCTCCACAGCAGACGAGGCTTGTCTGGGTGGAGTCCCTTGGAATTAACATGCCAGCATCATGACATGGCATCTGTCACCCAGGAGCTGCACATGTATCTCTCACAAGCACCAGGAGTTCACTCACAAACCAGAGGCAAACTTGATGGCACACGTGCAAATACATTGCACACCCTCAGGCACACAGAGTGGTAAATACCAGGTGCTGGAATATGCAGGAGTCAGACATTTGGATTTGCTGTTATGACTGTTTTCCTTCCATCCTAGAGGTGGAAGTAACACAAGGCAGGAGATAAAGAGAAAAAGCCCAGAAAGCAAAGAGAGATGCAGCATTTGCTTGATCCAATGACACAGAGGACTATACACACGTGTGAAAACCTGTTGCAGAAAAATACGTATAATAACAGGATGAGATCAAGCAACCTTCCTGACTAAGCCGTACTGACATCCTCTGACCTTCCTGCCCACACAGCAGCAGCACCCAGGCACAACACAGAAGCCCAGCAACCCCTAGAGTGTCCCTGCAGAATAAATAATCACAGACAGCACAATCACCAATACTATTATTTTTTTCAAAGAGACCAGCTAAGAATACACCACATTTTTTGAAGCGAGATTTAGGGAGGTCAAAGCTCTGAAAACAAACAAAAAATAATGGATCACATTTATCCCTGAATATTCAGTTACACAGCAGCACTGAGCATTCAGAAAAAATGCAAGACCAGACTAATTGCCTAAATGGGAAATAACAGTATCTTCTTTCATGGCATAAAGACTATACACTCCCAGTATTTTTCCTGTATGCTAGATGAATTAAGTAGAGCATTTCAATTTTAGAGCCACCAAGGAATTAGTGAGTGAAGCCATTGCTTCCAAAGGGGTTTAAGAGAAGTTCAGAAACAAACCAGATCTGAATGCAGGCTAGCAAGAAGGTCTCTTAGTTTTACATCCAACAACATTTGATCAGTGAAAACCCAAAAACTGGTTATTACCTGAATAATTCATCCAAACCTACTTCAGAATAATCATAAATCTCTAAAGTAGTTGTCAGCTGAGACAGCATCAAGAATACATCAAGAGCCAATGTAACAGCTTTAAAATTCCTGTAAATGCTTAGAATGGTTTGACTCATTTAATTGTTTAAATCAAGCCAAAATCCAATGTAGTGACACCCTTATATACAAAGAATATGTCACAAGTAATGCATCAATAGAAATGCATGTTTTACACAAAGAAGTAAAACTGGTCCTGTGGCAGATGCTCATTTACATATGTATTGATTTAATTATAGATTTCTCTCCCTCCTTTCAAGATTGCTAAAAAAGATGAACACAATCCCAGAAATGCACAAACTGAGCCAGAGACACTAGGGACAGTAATTTCTTCCTTTGATAATTCCTACAGAGATGTGCAACATTCCTGCTCTTATTGACTTAAACAAAGTCAGAGGCATGGGCAGGACTGCCACAGCTGCAGCTCCTGATACTCCACTGCATCCGAGGGAGCCTGTGTCTGCCCTCATAAGGATAAAAGGCAGAATCAGGCCAGGAGATCCTGGGCTTTTCAGTATGTATTAAAGCAGATTTTTGTGTCTGCTGCAGCTGTGTGTATGAGAGATCAGGGGCTGGATTTGCACAGGGGTATAAATCTGGCTCTTGTGCTCCCCATTTTGTAAAACCACAGAAAGCATTTTTCCCAGTCAAGGAGGAGCAATAAAGAAGGCTCTCATTTCCCTGAAACCCCTCCCTTCCCAAGCTTCTTCATAAAAAACAGGCAGCCATTCTCATTAGTCACTCTTACACGGTTGTTTTGTGCCCTGCAGCCTGTCAGTGTGGGAAAACTGCCTGGAATCAGAGCAGCCCGGCAGCCTGCTGCAGCATCAGCACCCTTGTCGCCCTGGTTTTCCAGGATTTTCTAAGCCTTCTGATGTTGACATTCTTGTAGTGAACTTTCCCACACACTTTTTCTGTAAACAACTCATTGCTTTTCATTCCTTTTGGAGGAGGAGAGATTTGATGGACTGTCGGTTTGACCTGTGGCATTGCAGAGGTGTCACTGTCACCTTCCAATCCACTGTCACCCTTGTAAAACTATAAATAGTGGAGTCAGAGAATAAAACTTCCTTTTTTTCCTTTCACCTGAAAGCGGTGTGGGCCTGTGTCCTTTCGTGTCGGTCGGCGACGCACCCTGCAGGATGATTCCAGAGCTGCTTCCCAAACTGACATTTCTCAACAGTAGTTTCAGGCTGCTTTCCTGTGAAGCAAGAAAAAAAAAAAAAAACAACAAGAATCCCCAAACAAATGCAACTGCTTTTTGCTTCCACAGTCTGTGGGCAGACTACAGGTTTCTGTGCAGGCAGGGGGCTCTTGTTAGCGCCTGTGCCAGGAGGATGCTGCCCAGGACGCCTTGCAGACATCCCCGACTCGCTGTCTGCTCTTGCCTGTGAGCTCCACTGTGACTCTGCCTCCTGATCTTCCCCACTGTCCCACCATGCCACGGGTGCTCCTGCAAGACAAGCTCCACAGCAGCGCCTTTTGAAGGGCAGACTTAGAAGCCTCCTCTTCAGACCCAGCTCATCCTCCAGCCCTGTCCTGACTCATGCCCTATCAGCAGCTCAGCCCTGGCCTGGGGAGGGGCAGGGGGAAGGAGTCCCACAGACCAACTCTGTTCAATGCACCACCTTAGTGGTGATACGTGTGGATTTTATGCCTTAAACCTGTCTAACAAACCGAATTCCCTGTAATCATTTTTTTTGCAGGAAACAGTGGTGCAGCCATGATCCTGGTTCTACAGATTTGAACAAACCCAGAAAAACAGTCCAAATTGTTCAGGGCAGGTGTTGGGTAATCATTTCATGCTCTGCTTGCAAATGCAGATGTCAGCAAAAAGGTGCTTAAATCCTTCATGGAGTAGAGTGGAAACAGGCCCGCCTCTCCTGCCCCTGCTCTTTTACTCAGAGTAAAACACTCACCTTCGTGCTATGCAGCAAACTCAGGTTTTGGGCACCCACAAGTGCCACAATCCTTAATGCTGTTTTTCTATCATAGTTCCTTTGTCATTTGCAAGCAAAATAATGCCTGACCTTTGCACACTTGCAGTCAGCAGTCATTAGTGCAGCCTTGGAAAGGAGGGGAAAAAAGAGTGTTTTAATGCTACTCTTTTCTTAAAACGTGGCACAAATCTAGCACCAACAATGTGGGGTGGAACTGTGATAGTATCACATGCCTCAAATGTCTTGGTCAGGTGACAGTTTAAAGCCAGGAAGTTTTCCTTAGAATCGACTTAGTCTACCTTGGAAAAGAAAAAACAAACAAATTTATGCATTAAAAAGTCCAGCTGGAGGACTTTCCTCATTGCCCATCACTTTTAATTAGCTGATGTGTTTTCCCCTGGAATGGGACGAGCACAGCACCCAGACTGCACACATTGTTCCTTGGCTGGGGAGCTGCACATGGCAACTTCTCTTATATATAATTTATGCTGCACATGCTTGAGACTTGATGATGTTTGGGCAGTTCGCATGGAGCCCATGCAGCATGGGTGCTTCTGCACTGCTCTCTAGGGTGACAGGGCCCAACAGACAGCTGGTACAGGATTATTTTAGGCTGTGCTCAGTCACTAGAGATGCCCTTTGGGAGTTCAGTACATTCAGTTTCCTCCCATCCACTCAATTTGTTTTTCTGTTTGGCAGAGGAATCTATCTAAAGTGACACCTTGCTCTGGGAAAACATGGTATTGGGAGCTAATTGATTGCTTTATAATTCTGAGCATAGAAACGTTTTATTTTTGTGTGGGAAAGAGCTGTTATTTTATCCCTATCTCAGGTGGAAAGGTCATAAGCAAGAGCTGTAATAGTGTTGCATTCCAGAATGAACTGCTGCTTGATAATATTTTTATAAGCCTGTGCTGATTCCAGCATTAGCCTTTTAGAGAGAGAGATAGATGGGAAAAACACAAATGTCCCTGGTCAGACACAAATCCAGAGCTTGCAAATCCTGGGCTGGGGCAATGGAAGGAGATGGGAGTACAAGAGGTGAGGATGAAGGTCAGGGAAGCAGCCACTTTTCTCAGGGCTTTGCTGTGCCCAACTTGACATCACCTAGAAACCAGGGTGGCGGACAGCATGAATCAGCAGTGAATTCCTGGCATTGGGCTCAGCCAGGTCCATGGTGGCTCACAGGGGACCCTGGGCACTCCTGCTGGACCCTTTGGGGAGCACCACATCTGAGTTGGCTCACACTGGCTCAGCCAGCTCCATTATGGCTCTAGGAATCTGAAAACATCCTCTGTGCTTTCCTGGACAGCCCAGCTGCCGCCTGCTCAGCACTCAGTTAGTTTTGCACCTCCTCAGTAAATAAATTGTGATCTGTAGCATATGACCACAGTGCAGCTGCTTGTGCAGCTATATTGTCAGACCAATAACACACAGTCCTCTGACACAGCCTGTGATAACTGAAACCCCTCCCAGATACCAAGGCACCAAAACCACCTTGTTTGCACCAGTTTTCTGCTGAAATCCTCCAAGTGTAATGATATATGCTAGCTCAAAGGAGTACCAAACCAAATTCTCAGTGGGTCAGTGACTAAATGGAATAGAGCCCTGAGCCCAAAACATGCAATGTTTTAAACCAGGCGCTGCAGTAAAACAGAACACAGAACAAAGTGGTGCAACAATGCCTTTACTCTGGATCATACTTGGCAAAGCCTGCAAGAAAATGGGATTAAAAACCACAAGACAGTAAAAAATTCCAGTGACGAGTGAGTGCTTGCCAAAGGCTACATGCCACATGGGTACATGAGGTGTCCCTTGCTCACCTGGGATGACACAAATTAATTGACGCCTGAACAGAAATGAAAGCAAATGAAAGCTCATGTTCCCTTTGAAAGCGATGAGCATTCCTATTTTTTTTAAAAATATATGTAACACTTTAGGTTATTCTTTCACAGCAAAAGAATCTCTCTTGTTTGTCACCGCAGTCTGGGGCTATTTTTAACACTGCTAATGAGTGACTAAAGCAGGGTGGAGTAGCTAAACCAGCTTGCTGCTCCCAGCCACCCACAAGGTTTTTCTGACCATCAGAGGTGGACCAGAGCCAGCTCATGCGAGGAGTCAGAGCAAGGCACCTCTCAAGTGTCTGTGTCCTAGGACACAGATGGTGGAAAAAATGCACACCCATTCCTGCAGCTGAGTAAAAAAAGGCCTAGACTCCACACAGGGCAGGTATGTCCAGCGCTTGACTTCAATCTCTGAGACTGATGCATCTCAGAGATGCATTCATCTCTGACCAGAGCTCATAAAGCATGTAGTTGGCATCTCATCTGTCCACCAGAAAAAGACAGGAGAAAAGCTACCTGTGCAAACAAGTTATTCCTGGATTAGAGGGCACCCAATTCAAGGAAAGTAGCGGTTTCTCACAGGGTCAGTAAATTAATAGAAAATCATACAATCATTATGGTTGGAAAGACCTCCCAGATCATCAAACCATTAACCAGCATCACTGTGTTCACCATTAAACCACAGCCCCGAGAGCCCCATCCACACACTTTTTGAACACGGTTGCTAAAGGACAAACCCAGGGAAAAGAGGATGAACTGCGTGGAGCAGGAGCTTATGAAGAGGAAGGGGTGGGGAGCAGGGCTAAGGGCTGGCCAGAGGGGCTTGGCCTCCAGGGGAAGCGGGGTGGCCACCTGGGATGCCAAGCCAGTGACAGGGAAGGAGAAACCCGAGGAAGTGGGAACACCAAGTCCATGGGGGAGATTGTTTTTCCCCTTGGTAGGGATGACTCTATGGTAAGTGGCTAATATTTCCAAGGCTGAGGGGATTGACCAAGGGGGGAGAGCTCATGGGATGCTACACCAGATGGCAGCTGCTGGATACAGCATCCCAGTTGCCAAGTCCTGGCCAGTAAGGAGAGTACGTGCCAAATGGGAGTGAAGACAGTCATTGGAGCATGACAGCAGCAGGGCAGCACAGGAACACAGCAACATGCTGGGCTTGAACATCCTGAACGCAAGAAACACTCCACTCCAGACAAACAATATTCTAGAGGAGCCTGTATGTGTATCTATATTGTTTTAATCTATACATGTATAAAGAGAAGCCTACCTGATGTAGGAAACTGCTGTGAAATGTTCAAAACTCTCTTATACTAAATCATTAAAGGCAAATTGCAGTGATGGGTTAACTATGTTTATTGCAGAAGAGCAGTGAGATGCCATAAACCCGGGCACACTCTGGTGCATGGTGCTGTGATGGTATTAGACAAGATGCCAGAGTAGCAGAGCCTCTGGGCCGCAGCCCTCTATTCCATCCTCATTCCTCTGAAAGCCAGGGCAGCGAGCAAGCACCTGTGTGCCTGGTGTGGAGCCTGCACTGGCAAGGGGTCCAGGGACCTTTGGGCTATTTGGACACTTGTTCCCTTTCCCCACGTCTGCCAGACAGCTGGACAATGAGGACACAAACCTTGCAGCAATGGCTCAACATGACCCTGTCAAGGCAGAGCCATTGGTGCCTCCCTGTTCTTGCAATAAGGGACATACATTTAAAAACAAGGGGTTTCCCCCCCCCCCCCCACTGTCCAACTCCACTTGTCTGATTCACCAGAAACAAGGGTTTTATAAGTAATATATTCCCAGCCCCCCAAGGGAAACACTACATTTAAGACCATTTAAATAGACTATCTTTTCAGACCTTGCAGGGAAATTAAATAAGCATTGTCCTTTGGAAGGGATGGAAGAGGAAGGAAAAAAAACTTGAATATTTTTAAGTAATAGAATTATAATTCAATAGAATTATAGCATATGCTAGTATGACAGATTTATATGATACAGGTAGGAAATCTTTGGTATGGTTCATAGAGGAAGTCAAATTATATTACCATGTAGCCTTAAAATCAGGTAATTAAATGAGTTGGGATAACAAAACTACTTGGACAAATATTTTTAAAAGAGAAGAAAGGGATTTTTTGTAGGAATATTAAAAAGGAGTGGGGTTTTTTCAGTGCTTATCTATAGCGAGACAGGACATTGGTGTATCTTTTATTAGTTTAGTTAAAACAGTTCCCCTTGTGATCTCCGATTGATGTAGAATATGTAACTGCTGGAGCAAACTTGTAAAATTGAAAAAATAAATCGTTTAAAAAAATCTCAGTTTGTGAATTAGTACCATAAACTCCTGATGCTGTTAAACTCATATTATTTATAAAATTACACAAGGTGTTATAACTGGAGCTGTGGCAGCAGAGATATGTGATATAACAGTCATAAACATTTATACCAGTTCAGGATTTGTCCTATAAAAATCACAAGCTCTGCCATCTCAAAGGTCAAATTGCCTTCAGCAACTACATAGAGCTGTCAGAAAAAGCTAATCATGTTCTATTATATTATATTAATGTATAACCAATGGAGAAGGAAAAGATAAACCCACAGAGCTTATTTACAAAAGGAATCTCTTACATCTGCAGAGAGGCTGGGAAAATAGAACACTCCTAACCCGCAGATTTTTGCTGAATGGTATTTTAATTGCACCCAATGAGAACCAAGGTTTCCTCTCAGAGCTCCTATGAATTCACTGCTTTCTAGAGGATAATGATACATTAGTGAGAGGACAAAACAGAGCCTTCAGGCATAAGTATATTATATACTTCTGAAGAGTATCCCTAGGAATTGCAAATATGGTCATAAATTGCAGCACTTTTGCAGCATAAATAATGTGCTTTGCTGGCCTGCGGTTGAAGTCTCTTGCCAGTGGCCTAAGACTGTTTTAAACAATATGGAGATATCAAATCAAGCTAAGAAGGTCCAGCATTGAAATTATGCTAACTGCATCCCTGCATTTATGGGTTATCAACTGCATTGATAAGAATTGCTCTTCTTATCAGGAGTGGTAAATTAATAAACATAGAAAGATTAAAAAGGGCAGGAGTCCTTTCAAGAGGACTACATGAAAAGTCTTAAATAGACCATATATGGCCATAACAACCATACTGCCCAGATTAATACCTCAAACATTGGAAATCATTGCATAGAAATTACTGTATAGAAAAGGATTATTTTGTCATTCCCCAAACAGTAAATAGTACATGTATTCTTCCAGCTGAGAGAAAAAACACAGGATAGCTGCAGTTCATTTCTTCTTGATTCACAGTTGCAAATAATAAAAGTTCACAGAAATAACTTTCTCTTTCAGAATAAAGTAGAAACATTCAGTTGCTAGAAGTACAAATCTCGTCTTCTGTCATGAATCTGAACACCTGAAAGACACAGCAGCATCAGGACAGTCAAACAGCACAGTCCTTGCAATGTCTTAAGATGTTGTGCAAATAAAATTGCACCTTTGAGTTTGGTGCAAAAGAACCCTTACTAGAATAACCAGAATGACCTATTCAAAGTATGCCCAAAACATTGCACATCAAAGAACCAACAACGGTTGGTTGTACCAAGAGACTAATAAAAATAAGAAAGCCTGAATGCTTTGGGAATAATTTCTTAGAGTATGGTGGGTTTGTTGGTGCAAACTGCAGCAGTGCTACCACATGCATGCTTGAGATATAAAACAAGGGCTGTTCTATCTTTCTGGGATCTGAAACTTGGACAGCGAGTGCAAAACAGGCATTGTGAAATGGCAGTCTGAAGGTATAAGCACAAAAACTAAGGTGAAAGGGGTAAAAAAACCCCATGTATCTCATTTTAATATAATGTAGTGGGGTTTTTTCTTCTTTATTAATGTAGTTATGGGAGGTGGTGGTTCTATCTGGGGGAAAAATGAGCTTTTGAAATACAAAAGCAAACAAGGAAGATCTTCAATACTACATGCATAAGCAAGACTGCTGTCTGATTTGTTCTAAACCTGCTGGTTTCTTTACTCACCTGCAGTGGCATGGCTTACACTGGGATTTTCTGAGCCTTGGTAAGAGCTTCCTTTGCTCTCTTAAAAAAAAAAAAACACAAAACAAAACAAAAACTACTGGGGATGAGCAGAGATTCAGCACAGAGCTAAAAGTAGACCATAGTTACTAAAGAAACCTTGTGCTTTTGCAGCCCAGCCTATAGCACAGGTGCTGAGGAGCTCTGTGCTGTCTGGCACAGCAACATACACTTCCATAAATATCAGCTGTTCTTAAACATGAACAGAGCAAGAAGTAGTATATTTAACAGATAGAGCCAGGAAACAAGGACTGCTGCAGCTGAACTAAATGTACATATCCTAGGGATTTGCCAAAGACTCCCTGTGAACATGAATCAGCCATTTCTTATTGATCCTTGTTGTGTTGTTTGGTAATCACAAGGATGGCATTACATGTGCGGTGCTTAGAGGCTCCCAAATATTCAGAAAGGCCCTGTATACACCCTGAAACAAACAGCTTTAATTGGTAATGGTTGGAGAGTACTGGGCTGTTTCATTTCATTTTCAATTTTTTCCTCACTCATTTTCTTTCTGAATTTTTGGGAAAAGAAGTCCACTGTTGTTAGTAGTGCTTCCCTGTTATCAACACAAGACTAATTTAATGAAATAGCTCTTTTTCTGAAGGAGTCAATTCCTGGGGCTCCCAGGAATTGGGATAGGCTTGCATTGCCCCCTTGGGGGAAGAGGGCACCTTAGCTTGTTCTTAAATGAGATCCCAGTTCAGACGGTGTCTTTAAAGAAATTAAACTCTCATTCACTACCTACGCAAAGTCTAGGGTGAGTGCCTGTGCAACACATACAGAAAACCTCTGCTCATGTACCACAAGCAGACAGTTTGCATTCCAGCTGAGGATACAGACACTCTCCCTTTAACATGAACAGACAGGGCATTAGACATTCTAGCAGTAATGAGTTAGCAAAACACATACGGTCAGGTCCTCATAACAACATAGATCTGTTGTATCCTCAAAAGAGGAACTGTAGATAAACTCCTGCTTGTATCTGCAGGCAGTCTTTAGCCCACATTCTGCCAAATTCCTGCTGATGCAGTTTCGAAAATTGGTAACTAGGAGGTATTTCACAGCTGCTTATTTTTCAAAACCTAAGTCTCAGGATTGCTTCTTCACATGCCCAATGTTTTTTGTTTAGAAGAACCAGGAAGGACACACTGTATTTTTCCAGCAGACTCCCTAAACAATTTCACAACCCTTTTCCTTGCAGACCAGTGTCAAGCTACCTGACTGGGGAATGCCCAGGAACAGCAATGCAGATGTACCCCAACAGGCATCAGCACTTTGGCCAGGAAGCCTGACCCCAGAGACCTTCTCAAAGGCAGAATTACTCACAAGAGAACATTTTATCCAGCAGATCTAGATGCTGTGGGGACATAAATGAACTTCAGGCATCTTTCTGCCGTGCACTGGCAGTACCTCGGATTGGGATTCCTAGTAATTGTGGATAATAAGCAACAATCACCACTGTGTGAATTGCATTAGCTCTGGGAAATCTGCAGAGAGCAGCCATAGCCTTCGGCAGCCAGGGCAGCAGCACCTCATGGCAAGGAGCTCAGCCAGGGGACAAGGCAAGGCTGGTCCACCAGCCCCTGTACCCTCACCATTCCAGCTACAGACAGGGACTGGGAGGGAGAAAAACCCCCTGGCCATGCTGGTAAGGGCTGCAGTTTCCCACCCTGTACTTGGAACATAATTAACAGCCTGCACAGTGAGAGAGGCTGCTCAGGGATCTTTCCTGGCCACCCCTTTCTGGTCCCAGTGAGGGAGCATCTGATATACACCACACCTAATACCCATGCTTATTAGAGATTAAGATAGCACTATGAATAATGCTTATAGTCACTTAAAATGTCTTCCCAATGTAAGCCAGAGGTGAAATATTGTGTGAGTAGGCACATTTTTTTGCACATTTTTTGATTAACCCATACTATATGGCTAATTGAGTCCAAGTACCACAGTACATACCAGGGTTATCTACTGTAAAAGATTTCTGTGAGTTTGCCAGAAGTTGGATCCGGCTTGAAAAGCTTAGCAACAGATGGCATTATTCTGTCACTTTACATCAGATGTCATCAAAGAATAAAGGGATAGTATTTTCTTACCTCCCCCAGGAGCTGAACTTTGACTCGTATTTTGTAACCTCGCAGGTCCAGTCATACAAGCAGAATTTGAGTGTTGCTTCATGGTGCATTCTTGCATGGATGTTAAGCACCTTTCCTGTTGCAGAAGGCCAAGAAGAGAACTGTATTTCCTGTCAGAGATCAGCTCATCGGCTGCATGCAGGTCAGGGAGGGTGTGAGGATACCCTGAACCAGTGACACTGGGAGTCCCAGTTGGAGGGAAGGGCCATAAATCTGCAGGTTGAGCTGGACGACTCTGCAGAGGCGATGGCTGGCACTGGCCTACCGCACCAGCAGCGGAAAAATTCAGAGCAGAAGTTGCCATGCTTGTTGAAGAAGATGATGGATATGGTTTGTAGCAATGCGAAGAGAAATTCCACTGATGGGGAGACATGTTGTCTACTTAAAAAGAGAAAAAAAGCATCTGAAGTCTCATCATTTCTTATTTTTTTCCCAAGGCAAATTCCAGCGGACTTCTAAGGGAATGCTGCCAGATTGCATATTCATTTTTACAGAACCACAAAATCACTTTAATGCTGCTTATCTTAAAAATCAACCACAAATTCATAATAAAAGCAGATTAAACCACCACCATCAATCTTTCTACTAAGTATACTGTAGTATGTGCACTACACAACCACCAATTAGGCAGGTTTTTGACAGCTGCAAGCTTAGACAAATATATTTTTGTGAAGATGACAACTTAAGTCATAATGCACTTATTGCATTCAGCAGTGATGGGGACACTTGGCTGGAAAATGATGACCTAGTCCTGTCAACAGGACCATGGAAAGCTTAGGAATCACTCCACTAATCACAGGGATTTATCCAGGAATTCCCAGCTACATATCCTAGGGCTTTACAAGTATGAGTCTCTTGCTTTCTGTTTGCACACAATTTCAAATTTAAGATCAAGGGATCTTAAATTCCTTAGTAAAAGCCAGTCATACCATCCAACACCAGGCCCACACAGGGAAAGGAGCTCACCGTTTTTCAGGACAACAGTCTCACCCCTGTGCTTTGTGCTCAGGTCTTGGGGGTTCTTGACATTGCTGAGAGCTCTAGAAAAATGTTCATCTACCATGCTGTTAATGTCCCCTTGGAAATAGGTGAACACCACGCTCTGAGATCCCCATTCTGTTTTCACAGGCTCTTTGCTTTTACTCAGCTTTGGGGAAAGCTTCCTTGTTTCTTCCATTTTCAATGACCAACAGTCCCTGCAAAAAAAAATAAAAATCAAAAACAAACAACAAAAACACAAACCAAAAAAGCCAGACAGGGCAAAGAGACAATATTCAACTTCAAGTGCCTAGTGAGTGGCTAGCCCAGCTTCCTCTCAAAAATGGTAGGGGCCAGAAGAACACTCATTAGTAGGAGTAGATTCTCTGTTTTTCTGCTTTTTCCATGCACCTCTTTACTGATTTTCCTATTACATACTTCTAAAATGAAATACTTGGGCAGAATTGGCATATCTACCCACTAGCTTTCATTTCTCACCCTGACTTTGTAAGTCTGGGCTTAGGATGTAGTACTGTGCGAATGTGCCCTCTGAAAGAACTGAAACACTTAAAAAAATAATTCAGAGGTGGCACTATCCCTGAATGAATTTGGGGGCTGAAGTTATCAAAATGCTTTGTCCAATTTAGGTTTTTGTGTTGTTCAAAAAACAATGACAAAGTGGAAAAAAAAAAAAACTCAACAAAAGAGGAGCAACAAAAACCCCAAACCCCACTATACTACATTAGAGCTGAAATTAATAATTTTTAGATAAGGTAAAGTCTGAAGTACCTTAATCGCTCTCAGCACAGATCTCCAAAACAAAAAGACTTCTAAGAGCAATTAGTTGCTTCACCTGTTGAAAAACAACATTGTGATTAAATAATTGGAAATTCAAATCCTGGCTAATTCAAGTAAAAAACCACCACAAAATGACAACAAAACAAATAACCTTTTCTTGTTTGAAACAATTTACCTAGGAACATGGTGGTTCTGCCAGCTGCTTAAAGTTTTGGAGCAAGACTGCTAAAACACACACTGTGGGTCAACCAGAATGTAAGGTTGACAATCCAGAATTTAAGGTACGACAACAGGTTTAAGGCAGGAATGCCACTAAAATAGTTTGCAGGAAGTCAACAGAGGCTCCCTTTATTCTCTTTAAACATCTCTGCTGCCAGGTATGGTAAGAGTAGGACAAGGAATGTCACTACTTGCCCTGGAGAAGTATAATTGTAATGCATTTTTACAGTTTCTGGGAGCAACTTCCCAGCCAGAGCTCACAAGTCCTTCTCTAATCAAAATCATATTTAGCAAGACTCAGGCTACAAATGCAGTGAAGTGCCTGTTGTTTCTATTCCATTTTCCAGTCTCATTGTCAGGTCATGACACTGCATAGTGTAATTGATTTAGGTAGCAAAAGGAAGGCTGTTATTTTTCAGAGATCAGGGAAACCTTTAGCCAATAGCCAGCCGTACTGCATAAAACCTCATGAATCATTAGATATGTGTTTCCATCCAACTAACTCTGTAATACACACCACTGCTTAACCCAGTTCAACACATTCATCTGATTTCTTTCCTAGTCATACATCCCCTAATCCTCAGAAGCTTCCCAATAAACACCACACTCATCTGCGTCTCAAAGGATACCCTGAAGTGCCTGCGAAGTCTGCCTTCAAATGGTTTCTCAGAATTTTCTTGCACATGAAAAAAACTGCTCAGGCTGCAAGACAAGTATTCAGAAAGTATTAGGAAACATGAGGATTAAGGTTGTCAAGCCATAATCTATCCCCATTCTGATGCTTAAGCCTTCACCTAAAAACTTCTTGTCCTTGTTTATCATTTGCTTCCATATTTAGTTTTGCTTGTTTATCTCCATCTCCCACCACCATGTGCTCTGTTCAATTCTCCCTGACTCATGGTCACTTGCTCAGCCAGGCCTAATCTCCTGTCACCAACCGCTAACTCATGTCCAAACTCCGGAGCTCCTTAGTCCTTATTTTAAAATTTCTATTGCTTCACCCCATCCTCCTAGATTCACCTAAACACAGCAGTGGGAGCAGGAGTGCAAGGTCACTGATTCAGAAGACAATGTTTCACAACTTTAAAACTGACCCAGCTTTCCCAGACATAGAAAACTTTAAGAAACACTTCCTCCAATTTACAGGCACCTTTCCCAGGCCCATGAGGGGAAGCAGGAACTAGCACAACCCAGCCACACAACTGGAAGGACTTTGAGCACAGGAAGAGATGCTGTTTTTTCCCAGTCTTGTTTTAGAAAGCATCCTGCAATTTGGGTTAAGGAACTTTACGATTGCTCAGCCAGGGGCCAACACTTGCCATTGAAAATTCCAGTCCAAGAATTGGCAAAGACATGAGCAAACAGATGGCCTGAGAAAGGACAAGAAGTCACCTTGACAGCAATAAGCAAAGCAGCTTTTCCTACTCTGCACCAGCACTACACATCAACATACAATTTACGAACCATTATTGCTGGCCCAGAGGATCACTTTTCCCATTCTTCACTCAGTACAAGCCATTATGTCTTTGTACCACTTTATTGACATGCTTAACTAGCTCCTGACATTTATTCTGGGCTCCTTTAGCATCATTTATTTGTGTGCAACAGCTTGTGTGATTGTGACCAGTTAAAATGCTGGAAAAATAAAGTATTTTAAAGGCAAAAAGGTCATTTATCTCTTTTTTTTCCCCAGTGTTTCCCTTAAAAACCTCTTGCACTTTCCAACAAGTAGGCAAAGGAAGGCTAGGTATAACATAGGTTACATCTCAGTCCTCTCAGTGATTGTGTGGGCATAAGGATTCTAACGTCCCAGGAGACAGGACCTGAATTTGCAGCACTATAGTCTTCACTACCTGAACTTCCCATTATTCCATCACCCAGCACAAGGTCTGCAAATGGCAGAAATCCTTCTAACTTGTGACTGACACAAACCATTGGCCAAAATAGAGTAGAAGTGGAACTCAGGATGAAAGGGATTCAGCTTGTATCTCACTACTCTTAGAATGGGTTAATAAGGGCAAAATAGTGCAAGTTATTTCTCCTTCAACTGGACAAGGACCTATGGTCAACACAGGCTTAAGAGTGGTGGCTGTTGACAGCTCACCACAAGACCTAATACTTTACAATATTTTCCACATTCCCCACACTTGCCAGCAGTACTAATTTAGCAGCACTGGAGCATCTGACAGGGAACACTTCATTCTTGATTTCATGTAGCTCAAAACAGTTTTAAAAACAAAAAACTCCCACTTCTCAAGTATTAAACCACAATTTAACAAGCAGGCATTTGCCCGTCAAATAAGGGAATAATTAAGGGAACATTTGAGGAAGTCAGTGAATTGTCCTACCTTAACTCATTGTCAGTCAGATTTTCCAGATGAGGGACACTCATGTTGTGTCCAGCAGGTCGGGATCCTTCCTGGGCCCGGCCAGCTCTGTGTGCACCGCAGCGACTGCAGAAGACAAGCCACGTTCGTGAACTCCCCACACTTTCTAGCCTCCAGCTGCACTGAACGAGGCGTTTCCTTCAGCCTATCTGCTAAGAATGCATGAAATGCACTCCAACGAGTCAACCAGGTTAGGAGGTTTCAGGAATGAGGAAAATAGGATTGTAAGTAGGTTTAGGTTTGTTTGTTTTTTTGGTTTTTTTTTTTTTTTCACAATGTGTATACAATAAAGAAGATACTGTGGACTTTGGAAAAGTTTGGAGTAAGATGATAAACGAGATATGGCAATGAACCAAACTGGCCCAGGATGATAAAGGATTTTTCCTATGTTACAGAATATTCACTCTTAAATTGGTAACAACAAACACCTATGAGAAAAAGACCTGTTTCCAATCCAGATAAACTGCATAATCAATTTTCTCACTTTTCATTGCTGGATCTGTTTTAGTAACTACAGGGAAGAAAAAAAAAAATCATTCTTGTTCTTTAAGGGCTGTAGCAGGAAAGAGGTTTTTTTTGTAGCAAGTTTACCAAAATTAGCAAATTTCAACCATTCCAGAATTGCTGAAACGGGGTCAAACTTGCCAGTCTCAGCTGGAAAAAACACACTGAGGAACTAGTCACCAAACTGGTGACATTATGTCTTTTATAGAGTAGCTTAGGAGTTTGTTTACTCTCCCAGAAAGCTGGAGAACACAATCCAATTCCCTCCGCCTAAATACGTATGAATCCACCCTCTGCCCTTCCCAGAACAACTTAACTACCAGGCTGGGAGAGTTCCCGTGACAGTGCTTAGTCTTTTATTGACACACTGTTTGTGCAAACACGTTTTCATTGTGAGACAGACTGGATTCCAGTCCATCAGCAGGGCAAGAGTCTTCAACATCTCCACTGCTCTGACTCCCTTTTCTACACTGTCTTGTATGGCAGAGATTTCCTTCTGCTAAAGCTTTTCAAGACCTTATTTGAGATCTTCCTCTCGTGCTGACAGTTAAAGCTCTCCTCAGGTTAAGATGGCATCAGTTTAAAGCTCCTAGAAAGAACTACCAGGTAAAATGGGATTTTCATCCCTATTCTTCAGTACAGGAACGGAATGACTGATTTCCAATGCTTTTGAAGCATTCAAAGTGTCAAAACGCTGAAGAAAAAAAAATTAAAAACCTTGGAGAATAAAAATTTAAATTCTACTTGTCCTTATTAAAAACTGCTTCACAATCTCAATTTTAACTGCAGTGTCTGCAGTGATCTCTCCTGCTCCTTTTCTCTCCATGCAGGTCCATTAACATCCCAAGCCAGGAAGAAGGCTGAGACCAAATCCATAAATAGGGAACAAATACCATATTCCCACTTAAAGTTCCAGCAACTGGTCTAGTGGGTCCAGCTGGAAGCTCTGGCACATTAATATATGTGGCTTATAAACTGAAGTTCCTGTACACCAAATGCTATGGTATCTTCCACTGAGAAAAAAAAGACAAATATGTTACCTTGAAACTAATCAGCAGAGACTTGTTCTGTTCATGAGTTTGTTTATTAAAAAGGTAGTATAAAACACAACCCCTTTAAGAAACAAATCAAACGAAGGGTATTCTCAGATGCTGTCACAAGTCTAGACATTATTCAAATAGCACTTTGCTTTGTAATGTTGCTTTTTTAAAGTATAAATGGAAATGATTAATTTATTGAAAGAAAATCACCTGTCAGAAAAAATTCTGAGTTTAGTTACTGAAAAGTTTAATCTAACAATATACTTTTCATATTACAGAACGAGCAAAAAACCAGCTTGCTGCAAAAGATTTCATATTCTATAAATATTTTACAGAACTTTCAGAGTATTCTGACAGTAAGATGTCAAACTATAATGAGCACTACAATACACACAAGTCAAATCAACACAAATACACAACTCACAGAATTCATTTACCATACTGCAGTATGTTTTCTCAAACGCAGAAATAAAAATAAGAATTTTAAAATCCAATTAAAATCCATAGGAATACATGGGTTTTTTTTCATATTTGGTTTGGTTTAGTTTCAAGAATTCCAGGTATGAATATTGATGAAAGACAAGTTTGGGTTTCTATGAAGTATCCAACACCTTCAATTTTCTTAAGTGAATGAAGATAATTATTTTTAACTGTTAATAGGTTAACCTTAACTAAATAATGTGTAGGATGTGTTTTAGCTAAAATGCACTGCATTTAACATATTAAAGATTTTAAGTGAATTGCAATCCTTATACAAAACCTAAGCTGTACAAGGGACTGAAATTCAATTTAAAAAATACTAAAAGCCAGCAGGAGAAACAGATAAACATTTTGATGCAAAATGAAACTAATTCTCTATTTACACCAGTATACAAACACTTGAGAACTTGCAAAAAAAGAGATAACCTTCTAAAAAGCCTTTTATTTTGAGGCTTTTTGTCTCCAGGTGTCTACATCGGCCATGCTCCTCCAGCCACGTCATGTCTGGTGAATACCTGTAACTCCATAAAAACTCCTTCCTGCAAACCACTGAACAGCATTTGATTTTAAAGCAAACTACCAATTTATCCTGAAGCTCAGCAATTATTTTGGATGGCTCAGAAAGTGATTCTGCAAAATTATGGTGAAGGATTAGTTAATACTCTGTCATATTGTATTTAAGTGGCTTTACATCCATATTATTACACTGAAAACTAGTAGAAACATCTATTCCTCTAGTTCAAAACTGAGCAAAAATAATCATCTACAAATTGTTTCAGTCTGCTGTTAGTTATTGTTTCTATCATATACAGAGGAAAGGAGACAGATTCTCTTAAAATGAACCTCTCACCAAAAGGACAGGGATGGAGGAACATGCAGTATACACTGGAATGGGACCTAAAAAAATAACCTTAGAAACTGAACAAAATGGTTGTTGTTTCACTTCTAATAAGCAAGGAAAGTAAACAGAAAACACTTTTAATTAAAGAAAAAATAAAGTGAGAATTCCTTTAGGATTTTAATTTCTTACAAATTTATGTATGATGCTGATTTTTAAGAAAAATACGTAAGTTTAAAAAGGAACTCCGCTTGTTCAGATTTGTTAAAATTTCTGATTAAACATTACTGCTCTATACTTTAAGAACTTCATAATCAGAGCTCAAAATAGCAATTTTAACTTCTGTGAAAATTCTTTTGTTCAGACTGATTTATACAAATTTCATAAATTCAAAATAACTTTATAAATAATTTCAAAAAGGAAAATATCTAAAGAATTTGGTTTTAATGAAAATCTGCTGAAAAGAGTCACAGCTGCATTAACCTCTCCCTGGACTACTAAATGCCTCAATAACTTAATGAATAGTTTATAAAAATATATTTTTACATTTTACTGGGGAAAATGGAGGTAGACAAAAGGAAAACACAAGTTTGAGTATAATTCCACACTTGAGAACAACATATTTGCATGGAAAAAGAGCTTTTATTACTTAAGAATCCTAGTTAATAGGAAAGCCAGTAAAGCATTTGGTCTCAGTCTTTGTTGGTGCTCTACTTTAGTGTGAGGTCTAAAGGAGAAGATGAAAGGACTAAGAGCACATTGAACTTCTGCACCAAGCCAGTCAAATTTGTACATCAATTGGAGAGAGGAACATACAGCACTTCCTTATTTTTCCACATCTTATTTCAAATACTAAAATTATCCTTGTTCTTCATATCTGATACCATGATAAGAATTCATAGAACTTTACAATTACACATATTTCCACAAGTTTCCTTGTATCAGCTGTAATTCCACTGTAAAACAAGTGATTTAACCATGTAGTGTTACACAACTGGTATCCCTTAAAAAAAAAAAAGCAAACAAAACACAAGAGAAAGAGATCTAAAGCCTGGAGTCCAGAAGCTGGAAGAAAAAAGGAGCACTGAAAGCAATACTCACCACACTAAACTACACTCCTCATATGCAAACACTTCCAGCTCTCAAAGGTCTGTGGTGCTTCTTACCAATAAAAATAACTAAGGCAGAACCAACACGACCCAGGAATGTGTCTGAATACACCACTATGTGCAGCTACTAACCAGGCAGTGTTCCAGATTCCCTGAATTCTTCAAACACCTGCTTTACTGAAACACACAATCCACACACTTGGAAAGATGAGAAAATTTACTTTTTTTAGCTGGCAAGAGCTACATCTCTTCTTTATAATGAATTCAAAATGGGAAATTTGTCATATCAGCATATGATGAGCCCCCGGACTTTTAACCCCTAAATTCAATTATGACAGCTATTTTTGTCACAAAAGAAGTAACTTATAACCACAATGGCAGTGTTAACTTAGATGCTCTTGTTGGCATAGCCACCCACACATACTGACTATATATTAAAAAAACCCCAACAAAATAAACTTAGACAACCATCTAGAATTCAGGAAAAAAATCTGTATGTAATCTATGAGCACAAGGTTTGAAAATAACATTTTCAGAGTATTCTGATTACCTCATGATGGAAACACAGCATCTATAGTTTCTTGTAATCCAATATGAATTTAAAAATCCTCCTTGCAAATATGTACTGGTGATCATCCCTATAAACAGCATGCTATGAATTTTGAATTGTCTAGTGCCTAAATCATGTTCTTCTATCCGTACTTATCAAAACAGTGGAATTCTAAATTAAGAATGACTATGCCCAAAACAGTTCCCCACAGTTATTTTTGAAAGTCTGCCACTTACTAAAATATCTTAAGTTAGAAGATATTCTAAGTCCTTGCTTTTGGAAATATTTTGAAGTTTGCTTTTTCCACATAACAGCATTATTTGAAAGCATATTTTAAAGTATTCTAACTTTTGCACAATAAACTGCAGTTTGAGCTGCCAAAGCTTAAATTTTATGAAAGATGCGAAGAGCACACAGAGCTAAATTAAAATGTTGAGGAGAACTCACATTGAACATGCTAATGTAGTTTACAAAAAACTCTTACAATAATAAAAAAGCAAGAACTAATAAAGCCACCAAAAAATCAAAAGCCTATTTTGATACCTACTACATACAGACCATGAAGAGTGTAAAAACAATGTTATTATGTCCCAGAATGTGTGTATTCATGCACTTCTAGTCTCCTTGAGATAATTCCAGCCTCTAACATCAGCAGAAGATCTGAACAGGGGGAGGAAAACTTCACTCGTTGAATGCTCTGATTTAATAACCTCTCTTCACTCAATTTGCCTTAGGGTTGCTGTGGCAATACTGTCTGCCACTTTCTTTAAGCTTATGACCCGAGACTACTCGTCTGCCACCTAATACATAGCAACACATCCAATGCATTCACCCTATCTGGATCATGGCACATGTTCCATAAAATTATCCAACATACCAGGACACAAGTTATTGAAATACTGAGTTCCAAGGGAACTTAACAGAAAAATTAACAGTGCAATCCACAAATCTTGTGAAAGCTTTGTATTATCTAAGTTACATATAGTTACATAAACTTAAAAGGCTGGAACATATTTCACACTCACATCATGAAACACTGACAAGCATAGTTAGAACAAAAGAAGCCTGATGAGTTTTACGGCGCTCTTGAAAACTTGAGTTACTTCACCTGAACAGCCAATTAATACAAAATTTTAGAACCCCATTAAATGAAAACTTCAAAGCATACAGTTGATGACATTCTAATACACCTATATTCATATGAATATTGCCTGAAGTCACCCTGAATAAAGGGATACACTCAAACATCACCCTAAAAATCATGCTTTCATAAAGCATTAAAGATGTTATGTATCAGCTTCTCCATCACTGCCTGCAAGGCTGCTGTCTGTGGATGGAGCTCCATCTTCATTAATACCCCCACCATTATTCTCCCTTTTATGAGTTTCATCATTTGCATCCTCCTTAGGTGTGTCATTAACCTCTGGAGGCTGTTTCCCTTCAGGCAGTGTAACACTACTTGATGCAGAATGCGAATCAGATGTAGTTTGCTGCTCCTTTGCATCAGGATCCCCTAAAAATGACTCCCACACCTTGAGCCTTTCTTCCCTTTCTCTTGCAGTCTCCTCCACCTGTTAAAGAAGTGTTTATACACATCATTAGAGTCACACTTGTTAAAATGAGTATTTACACAGATGAAAATAAACAAGTATTTATATTACAGAAATATCTCCATGCTGACTGTGAACTAGTCACAGTGATCCAGTGGCTAATCCTCTAAGATGACATTTTCAGTACTCAAACAGGTCCTCTAATTTTTTGCTAAGTTGAATAATTGAGAATGATTTTTGGAGAGATTCTACAGCTTTTGCAGAAAAGCAAGATAACGCAGGCAGGGGAAGGGTATGGGGACAGGAATGCCAAGGACTCCTAGAATTCAAGGAGGTTTACTGTTTGGAAGACATATTGGATAAAATGGAACCACAAAAAGCTACCTGATAATCCGTTACACCGTCCCATGTTTCCGCGCTGAGCTGACGGCCACCAAACCACCTTCCATTTAGAGTCAGCTTGCACAAATCAGCTTCTGTTGCTTCTTTAAATGACACAGAAGCAACACCATCAGGGTGCCTCTGTAAGGACAGGCAACTTGCATTTAATAATATTCTAACTAATGCATTCATTCCAATACCCTTTATATTGTCTTATAAAATCCATCAGAATATAGCTCCATTCTGATCACACATAATCATGTTTGAAAAGTCCAGTTTTCAAGTTACCATACGTTGTTCTACTGGCACACACAACACAATTTTTGAACACAAAACAAAAGTTATTTCAGCTAGCTTAGCTACAAATAATGTGTCCATACACTTTCAAACTTGTAACATATATCCAAGCTCCTAGAAAGTGCTAGCTGCCTTTACATAGGCTGAAGTATACAGGTGCTTAGACATTAAGTTCTAAAAGTTTTAAAGTACTAAAAGATTAAGTCAAGTTTCCATGAAGTAAACACACCCAAATGAATGCTCCACTCATATTTACAGCAGCCTAAACATTTTGCATCTTTGCACATTACATCAATTCTGCCAATGCAACATATAAAAATACCTACATCAAATATGAGAACCTTCTTTACTTGACCAAACTTTTCACACTCCGTCCGCAGATCTTCTCTTATCTCATTTAGCACTAGAGGGTCCTCCTACAAATCAATTACACAGCTTTAATTAAACACAAGCATTCACTTCCCTCAGCTCTATTTTAGATCCATCACAGTGGTACACCTGTTGATCTGTTAAAAGTCCATAAATTAAGTGCTATTATGCTACATTTTCAAAGCTACTTAGGAGTTGGCAGACAGCTCTCATTTGCATTTAATAAATACTACTTGTAAATAAAGCTATTCTGTGCTCATTTCTCCATTCTAACTATTACTGTTGTTTACTCCTCTTTCCATCCCAGAAAAGAGTATTGTCAGATATACAGGTTTTTCACATAGTGAAAAATCCCAACTTGAAAAATACATTCTTATCAACATTTTCTCCTTGCTTTTGAAGAGAGATGAATGAATTTAAAGCAGATGTTTGGCACAGGAGAACATCCTTCCCAAACAGCAATTTAATTTTGCTTAATTTTGTTTTCATCCACTTAGAATTTTGCTACAATTTGTATGGCAGAAAGCTGAGACATATTAACTTCTAACAGCACAATTTACAGAAGCAAACTGCATCTTCCTACCTCAAAGTCCTTGGGGTGAAACATATTCCTGATAATAACGATGCGTTCATGCCGCATTCGAGTTGCCCCATCTTTCTTCTCCGGCCTCCAATCCAGCTGTCTAATGAAATGAAGCAACAGTAAGAAGATATTGTTGCGGCTCTCTTCAGTTTCTACAAGTATTTGTTGAAAAAAAAAATCATTAATTCTGCATTTCTTGCGCTATATCAACATATATTTTGACAAAAAGAGTTAAGTTATTCTTCTAAAAAATACAGTAATTACCCAGGTTTACTACTGCTACAAAGCCTTTGAGGTTGTAAGGTACTTAAAGGCTCATAGAAGGAATACAAATAATTTTTGAAAGTATTTTTTAAAACACTGAGAAAATATTTATGAAGTATTAATTCCTTCCTAATATCAACTCAGATAAAGGAACCAGCTTTTTTCAAGTGCAATTAAAATGTCGGTATTTTACCATTTTTTCCTAACTTATTCTGGAAAAAAGGAGATCCACTATTCCCCTAGGTAAAATCTAACTGCTTTTATTTAAAAGAACATGTAAGAACACATCAACTCTTACACTGGTATTACCAGAAGATGTATTTTGTTCCCCAGTACAGAGCCACTAACACAAACTAGTCACATAACCCAGCACATCTGTTCTAGGACTTTGCCTTCTCACAGCAAATCTAACTTCTTGTAGAAATGCCTACTTCATATCCTATTACAAAAACCCCCACACATTTACTTACACTTTTAAATCTCAAGATCATACACTGGGGTGGGGAAATCTTAAGTTTCTTCTTGTACCTGCTACTTTAGCTGAAGGAAACTTGGATTCCCAATGAGAATAGTTATACCAGTAAATTCAACTCAAAAGGAACACAGTCCTTTTATTCACACAAATTGCTGTCAAATGCAAATTCATAATTTTCATACACCTGCCTACACACTGGAGACTTCTTACAGCAAGAATCATCAGTGTATTTTTGGGGCAGATATATTTCTGGCTTTAACTGATGAGATATCAAGCAGCCTTGCTCCCCTTAACTACTTCTGCATTACTATTTACAATGCTTAGTGACTGTCGCTTTCATTGAAATACCAAAAATATTCAAACTTTTTTCTTCTTTAATCTGCATCTTCTTGGTTCCAAAATGCAGAAGAACAATTTTTAAGAGACAAAATGAATCAAGGTACAACTCAAAATCCAGTATATTTTATAACAGAGAGAGACATCTAGGGAAACTTACAGAGATAATTTAGTATTTCCTCCTAACAGCAGGCATTTCTTGCCCTTTGCAACTACTACAGTATGGCACTAAATATATGTGAGCAGCCAGAGTGTTATGACCTTCCAACAGTAAGCCCAGATATTGTGGCAGGACTTGCCACTCTCATCCACTGAAGAGGAAGAGAGTCTTACTTCCTCAGAGTTGTAGTATTTTCTTCTACATCTGAAGGCATCATTGCTCCCTGTGTATTAATTTAATGCGTGAATCGCCAAGAAGTTCATCTTATAAACACTTAATTTAGGAGTTAGCCCCCTTCAAACGTGCAATAGTTAAGCTATTTCATTGTCAGACAAGACTTTAACCTTTGCAAAACTTAGCACTGTATTTGAAAGAAAGCATCGCTTTACTAATAGCACTTAGAAGCCTAGCAATATTTTACGGAAATAAAAAATACAAACTTCTGCTGCTGTGACAACTTCTTCTTGTAGTCTTTACATTTCTTCTTCTTTTTGCTTGCATCATACTCCCCCTTCAGTTGGAACTTAGCAACTTCCACATGCAATTTATAGCCTCGGATTTCTGCTTCATCCAGAAGCCTCAAAGCAAGTTGAACTGATTCTCTCTATTTGAAGAGAAAGCACAGTACAAACTTTAAAGCACATGGCAAAATCAAACTGTATTCCAAAAAGTTGTCATTAAGTATCCTGTGCTAAGAATCAAGTCCCTGTCACTGAAAACCATTATGCTGTCTTCTGACACACAGCTGGCACTGTTTTCTTGATCAAAACCCAGTATTTCTTCACTCCTGTTATAACTGATTAATACTTCAAAAAACAGCTGCATATTTCATTCAAATACGTCATAGACATGAATCTGCAATATCTAAGCAAGCGGATGAACTTAAAAGCAAGAATAAAAAGGCTTCAGGGAATTGATTTCCTATAAAACTTGTATCACTTTTCCAAGAACAGCAGATGTTGAGACTCTTAAGTAATTTTTAATGTTTTCCTAAAAGTCCTTAAGAGTGAAGACAACATTTATGCTTGTGCACTCCACGGTCCTAACTACTACAATTGCAAAAATAGTACAGACTACAAGCCATTTGATTTAGTACTGCCTTGTACTTCTTGCAGAACTAAAGCCAGCTGCACTTGCAATCACCAGCTTTCCAAATTATTCACAAGTGCAGCACATAAGGAAATAGTACTGCGGCCTAAACTTTTAAGGCTTAATAAAGAATGAAAGCACAGTTCTGAACCAAGCCAGTTCTCAATTAGAAGTTGTAAATACAGGACTACAGTATGTTTCTTCCTGGCTCATTATTTCTCTATTTTTGGTTACACAGTGGCATATTTTCAAAGTAAAAGGTGAAAATCCTCCCATTTCAGTCCATCATCTCTGGCACCCAAGACAGGAGCACGTAGAGACATGTTCAGCAGGTACTATGGCCATTTCCAGGCTGAGGATGAGGTTGGGTAAGAGGAAACAAAGGAGCTTAATGGGCATTTCTGTGTAAATCTTTAAACCAGACACCTATATTCTAAACTGTGCTTTAGATTATCAAGAGTCTTCTGAATGTGATTCTGACATAATGGCCATATGTGCCTTCAGCGTGATGGACAACTTCATTTCAGTGCACCCTGACCTTCAGATAACAACAGAGGCCATCTCCTTTAAGATTTCCTTCCTTATCTTTGTACAGTTTGATCTTGTGTTCTTCTGTCTGAGGATCTCGCATGATGATACCACATTTTGACATGACTTGTACGAATTCATCTTTCGTAATGTCTGGAGGTAAACCTGCAAAATAAATTCAAACAGAAGGCTTAAGGATGGTCTATTTTAAAAAAAGCCTCATTAGAACAAATCTTCCTGTAGCATTTATTTAAACTAAAGATATCAAAAAGGACAATTATTTACATACACTGGAAAAAACCACTGCCCTTCGGCCTTACCTTCTAAGCATTACTTCATACTAGTATTCTGCAAATCCTTGTACTTTATAATAGGTGTAATGCACAGAAAAATCTCTGTGCTCCCTAACATGCACACCTAGAGATTTCTTGTCAGACATCATCCACACGGCAGCGGACACAAGACCTCTGCAAATGTAACTCTCCTAGCCAAGCTTCAAGTCCCACTGCACTTCTAGGTATCAGAGACAAAAAAAACTGCATAAGAACACAACCTATAAACAAACAACTGTTTTCTTCACTCACAAACTCAATAAAAAGAGTAGCTGATAATGTATTAAGATTTTAAGAACTGAACTCTGAATTGAGGATAAGAAAAAACCAGAACACATGAGAAAATTATGTGGATGTCCCATGCTAGTTTGGCCTGCATCAAGATTTTTGAATCTTTTTGAAAATGATTGTGAAGATGCAAGTATGTGCACTCCTGTGACTGCTCACAACCACCAAGTGTACCTAAGTGTATGCATCTAAAGAAAGCACCCCACCATCCAAAAGAACTAGAAAAACACTGTAATAAGTAAGTGCACAGATAATTTCATTTGAGCTTTCACGTTACTTTCTCATTCTCTTCCCAACATTTTTTACTGTTTACTCCTTCTTACCTTATAATTATTTATTAGAGCAAAGAAAAACTATAGATTAAGTGATGCATATAGTTGATCCACTGTCTCATCATAAACTTGTCATTATCCTATCCCTTAAAAGCCTGCACAAACTGTTTTTCCTACAGAAGAATAAATTAGTCACTTGGCTGACACAGCTCAGAGAATACCCCATTTAACAGATAAAAGCATGGAATCTGTCCATTCTACTTCTTTCCCATATCTGCAAGTTAAAGGTCACAAAGACATTACTCAGTCATAAATATAACATTAAGCAGCTTGCAGTGACAGATTGAATAGATAATATTAGAGACATATATGACTCTCTTTTACCATCTTTAGCTCAAAGTATATAAATAAACACTCTTACCTGTCACATAAACATTTGTGTTCCTATCTTCTTCAACGTGAAACCACCCTAAATACAAGAATCTAATTCAGTCATGCTAATGCATTAAACATAGGAGCATAAACATTTATATTCCAACAGATTTATGAGAATTTTTGCTTGCTCACAGAGAAGTTCTGAACATGTCCTCCTTTTTTTTCTTTTTATATACAGATTCCGGAGAATACTTATGAAGCACCGCACAATTTTAGAACCATTCTGCAAATTACGAGCACAACCTTATCTTTGCTGTACCAGATAACAACAATTAACTGCCAGTTTTTCATCAGTACAATACAGGTCACAGCCTACGCAGAGGGAAGTGCTTTGTCACTTACCTGGCTCTAGCTTCCTTTTTTCCAATTTTTGTTTTGGATCTGTTTGTTTTTGTCTTGTCTCATTGGCTGATGGTTGTGTTCCCGATTTCTTAGAACTTACTGGTTGCTTACTTTCAGTGGCTGTACCAGAAGCAGATGAAGTATCTGTCTCATCTGCATGGAAACCATAGTTGGCATGATAGGTTGCCAGGAAATCTTCTGTTATCTGAAAAGAAATTAGGAAAATTAATATAAAATTTCAAAGAAGGTTCAGTACAGGTTTGTATTTTAAAGTTAGTTAGGTGATGGTCATTTTCTGATCTGGCAACATAGAAAATAATATTTTAAAACGATCTTTGCAAAGCCATACACACAACAAGAACAATCAGTTCAGGCATTACCTGAACTAGACGAAAACACAAATTCCATGCATATGCATATGTAGTTTTTACACAAACACTTCACAGGTTCTGCCATTTTTCAAACGAAGCTTTCTGCTTTCCATGTGAGTTGGATCTGCCTGAAGGACAGAAATCAAGTGCTCCTGGCCGTGGTGAAGTGTTAAAGTGATACTGATAGTAAACCAACAATTTATCCACATATGATGATGAATGACTGACATTTGTAGGCATCTACCTTTACATGGAATAATTTCCAGAGATGTCATGTATTTGTGTTGACAGGCAGTAAATATTACACTTAACTAGAGATGTTAACACGTTGCTTCCAAGGCAATAGGCTTTACATTATATCCTACAAACAGATAGAGCGACTATATTTGGATAAAATATAAGACTCGCCGATGCCTATGCTTTAGGGACCAAAACAAAAGAAAAAAACCACAAATTATACACAGTATTTCCAGCCACTGGCAATCTCAGGCAAAGAGATACATCATAGCTGCTTTTGTTAGCATCTCCACATTACGAAGTCATTCTGAAATATTTTTTCTCAAAACTGAGCCTTAACCTTTGAAAAATCTTATCTGACTCTGACCTTTGCTGCACTTGCTTAATTTGTATTCAAAAGGAAACAAAACTATGCGCCACTAAGCTATTGTAAGAGAGCAATTTCAAGTGTCAGTGATGAAAATGTAATGTCTTATCTTCCATAGTAATTTGAAGCTTGATGTTTGAGCTCTAAAATTTCATTATGACAAATCAGAAATGCAAAATTGACAGTAACAGGCTTGTCAGGAATAATGCAAGATGCCACGGAGTCCCATAACTTTAAAGGTGAACACAAAATAACTCTTAGGCTAAGCAAGATTTGCCACACATGTCAATGAAGAATGTAAATGTCTGCTCTTACAGGTATGATGTAACACAGCATCAAGAGAAAGTACAACCACATTTAGTGAAAAAAGGAAGACACTGCTCTAATCAGGTACATTATCTTTGACATTAGCTATCTTAGGGAATCCTTAGTGCCACAGTTGATGAGATCCAGAGAATTAAGAAGCTTCTGTACTTGCTGGTGAACAGCACTATTAACTTTCAGAGAACCTATTAGTAAATTAGTGATTAAACCTGCAAAAGCATTATTTTTCAGCTTCTGGGGGAACTGCACTCAGTGTAAACCTCCATTTACTTTTAGCAAATTATCTACCACAGACTATTAAATTTTGTCACTCCGTAACAAAGATGTTTTTTGCATAAAACACTACCATCCTACCATATGGCCACTACCACTACTTCACCTTAAAATGTCTTTTTACAAGCAGTTTGTAGACGTATAAAGGCCTTCACTGGAACTCCTGTCATACCTAGAAACAAGTAGTCCCAGAACCACTTACTGGGAACTTCAATCCAGTTCTGGCGGAGCACATCACAGAGATCAGTCCTACCTACACACGCACGCAGTCACACAGTTTAGGGTGATTAAGCTTATAGAAAAAGAAACACAATACTACAGAACATGTGAGCATGTAATTAACGGCTGGTGCCACTGAAATGGAAAGGAATAGAATAACCAAACGAACAGATACCCTGTGCTTGCAGATGACAGCCAACGTCTGTATTTTCACAGCAAATGATGCAAGCAGCAGATGAATTTCACATGTTATTTTGTGCTATGTCTGTGAAGCACTAAAAAAGTTGGCATTCATCTATACAGCACCATTGAAATTAAAATAATTAAATAATAAACAAGGTTGCAATTGCTTCTATTAAATAATTTACTGTCTCCAATTTTTTCTAGGGAATGCTGGCAGATAATATCATTCACTTTTTGCACTGCTTTGAAATTTGCCGTAGTGGAAGTTCAGCAGACACTGTATTCCCAAAGCAGAGCAGCAGTGCAATCCCAGTCTATGGATAAAAATTACTTTGACCAGTCAGAGTATCTTTTGTCAAGAAACAGATGAAAAATTTCATTACTGCCCAAGGAGAAAGAAGTACAGCTTCTGGTTACAACAGTCTCCTCAGTTTATCTAGATAAAAAATTCTGTTAGTAATCATCAGAAAAACTCCATGGCATCCAGCTGGGTAAAGAATCTTTGTGCAGCACTGTGGGTCATGGATAGGTCACCAACTTCTATTATACATCATATTCACTAATGAACTTTTCTGCTCCTATTTAACCTATCCAACCCTTAATGCTATCTCCTCTCCAAGACGGAACAGACAAAAAAAGCACTTAGGAAGCACAAATGCTACTGAGAAGAGACACATTCCAAAAGAGGCAAGAAGAAGGGGAAGAAATGGGAGCCAAACAAGAACTCTCTTACAAATTACTGTCGTTACTGGATATAGCATCCCACAGGAACCCAGAAATACTCATTTCTCCATTGCTCCACTTTCTGAGTCTGGATTTTTCACATTTTTACCCCTCCATAAGCCATCTGCTCCACAGACACCTTCCTAGGTTTACACGCATTCAAACTTGGCACTACAGGTTTTACTCTCACTCAGATTCTCTAGATTGCAATGAATTCACAGTCACAAACTAGAATTGGCACATTACATCCATCAAGTAGATGCCATAAAACGTCTTAATATTAAATTGAGTAATTGCTCTCATTCATCGTTATATAAGGAAACTACTATTTCACTCGCAAAACAGTAGATTGGCTCAACATATTACATCTATGTCCACTCGCCCCTTGAGGAGCCATGTTATTACAGCAAGACTATATTTCATAGTTAAAACATTTAACAAAATTTTAAAAAACTAAAAACTGTATGTATTTCCATGCTGTGGAATGCCACTAAGACAAATACACTTATTTTTCAAATGTACTTCTAAAGCTGGAGGAGATGGAAAAACACATCTCTTACCTGACATAATTCTCAGATAACAATAAAAGAGACATAGTACTACTCTGTTTCCATCTAGACTTCATAACATACTAATTAATTTCTACACTGCCCACAAAGAGATCACCACAGCTACTGTGGTGAGACTACAGTGGTGAGTAGTAGCGAGTACAGAGAGAGACCTAAGCACATCCCAGGCACCTCTGATCAACATGCACAAATATAACCGTGACTTCATCCCAGGCCCGAACAATTCTACAGATTCTCCGCCTAGGCAAATAGCCAACACGCAGCTCCTCACGACAGCGCAGCCAGTCAAAGACGGAAACGACACCGTGGTTTTGCCTTTAAAAAGGTATGTTTTGGTGCTGCTGAGACTGGCAGCAGACACGATGTGGGTGAATGCAGACGCCTGCGTACGGACGAGATCCGGCATCAACCGCTCCTTCTTCGCCCCCTTCCTCGGGGCGCCCCCGTACCTACCTTGGGGAACCAGGCCTTCTTCTCCAAGTCCCACTCGTAGGCAGCCCCGTCCGCCGGGTCCACGTAGGTAAAGGGGTCGGACTCGCCCTCGCCTTCGCCCTCGGCTGGCTTGGCCTCGTACTGCTGCTGGAGCTGCAGCTGCCGGTAGAATTCCTCGTTTCCATCCTCGCCGCTCATGCTGCCGCGTTCACTGGGCCTCGGACACCAGCGCTCCTTCCGCCGCTGTCTGAGGCAGGCAGGCAGGCCCGCTCCGCCCCTCTCGGTGGCGGGAGCGCGCGCGGACAACCCCGCACCTCGCGCGGCCGCCACGACCGTTCCGGGCCCTGGCGCGCGCGCGCGCGCGCACAAAACCGGAAATACCCCACCCGCCGCCATACCTTCCGCCTGCCCCGCCTCTTTACCCCGAGCTGTAGCCAATGAAACGAGCGGTGTTGGGTCATGCGGAGAGCGGCAGAGCCAATGGGAAGCGAAGGGAGAAGTCCTTCCTGGGGAGGGCGGATGCAGGGGGCGGGGCCTGGGCGGGCCTCTGGTGTCAGTGCGTCCGTCGTGGGACGGGGGACGTTGCCACAGCGGCCCTGCCCCTTTTTCTCTTACCTTGGTTTTTTTCCCTTCACTTCACCCTCAGGCTGCAGCTGTGTTTCACCATACACAGGCAGGGGGTCTGCGTGGGGGCAGCTGCCTCTGGCGCACCAGACTGCTTCGGGCGAGAAGCTGTACCTTGATCGGCTTTGCATGGAGTCTACTGCAGCTTTACTTACATGAGAAATAAAAGTTTAGAGCACAGAAAGTCCTCCCTGCTGCATCTGTTTCCCTATTACGCCTACGATAACACTGGACAGTGAAGCGGCTTGCTGCCAGCGGTGCTGAGCAAGGCTGGCTGCCGTTCGGCACTGGAAGTGTACGCATGTCCTACTAGAGGCAAAGGTAGAGCCAATAATAGAAAAATTAGATTGAAATGGCAGTCTAAATGTCAAGGAATCATATTGCTTCTCTCTGCCCTCTTGGCTGAGAGTGTCCAGCGGTTGTGTTCCCGTAGGAAAGGGTTCGTACGTCGTATTAGTGGGATGAAGCTTGGCTTCAAAACACTCAGTTCCTTTTGCGTTGATGATGTCTGCAAGTACTACCGTGTCTGTGGATACTTAAATATTTTAAATACAAATTTCACCCAGTTCTTTTAAAAGCCCTTCATCTAATGCCATCTAGTGGTTTTTACGGTGTAGCCCAGACAGCATTACTTGAAAACAGAATTTTAATTGCTATTGTATTTTAAAGTATTTCTATTTAGAGGATGAAGCAGCACACTCTTCATGTTTTCTTTGGCAAACCTTAACCTGGAGTTATAAAACCCCGTGTATCAGTGTACACGTTATAGATGAAAACTGAGCTGAACAGCCCCAGCAAAGCCAGCAGTGGCTGGTTGCCAGGGGCAAAAAGATCTTTCCACTCAAAAATAATAAACAGAAGTTTTCTGGAAATCAGTATACCAGGAACAAATATACAGACTGGAATGGTAATAAAATCAAAGATGTGATTGTGAAGCCCTGCAGGGAGAGATGAACATCAGCTCCCTGACTGGGCACCAGGCTGTCAGACAAAATTGCTGAGGATATAGAGTTCTAGTAACCTTTGCTGTTGCACAAAGAACATCCAGCCTACTTAATGACATCTTTGATGCTTCAAGAATTTTCTCTAGGCAGGTCTATTATGGTAGTTGTCCAGAGATTGCTTTGTGATCCCTTATAAACTTACCACCTAAGGGACATTTGTCTACACTTTCAAACAGTTATTAGATTTTGGAGTGGAGCATAAGAGGCTTGACATAAACTGTTGGTTGCTTATAAAATTTGGAATTGGGTATATATTTGGAAATCAGATAATGATAGCCTTAAACTTGTAAGAAAAATATAATTTAAGTCTTAAATTGCTTCTTTTATTTTTGCAGGGCTTTTAATGTTTATTACCTGAGTGTTTGCAGTGAAGTCTGTACAGCTTTCCCTGCTGTGCAGATCTGCCTACAGCAGGGCACTAGGTTAGTCCTGCAGAGCAGGAAATCCAAGTTTATTCTCAGTCCAATGGGAGTGAGAGAGTGCTTCTGTGCAGCAGGGGTAATGCTCAGTAAAACTGCTCTGCACACTTTGATGTAGTTATGAGGACAAACTGCCTCGAATTCCCTCACACTTCCTTTGCATAACAGAATGTGTGACAGCAGCTGCTGTGGTGCAGCCTCCAGTGGTGTCACTGCCGTCTGTTACCTCATCCTTGGTAAAGACACAGTGAACAGTCCAGGGAGACAACTCAGCTGGAAACTCATCATTTTGTGGTGTCAATACAACTTTCCTCTCAATCTCATGCTTGAAAATACACAGATCACGGCTGCACAAGCACTGCTGCTGCAAGCTGCATCTTCTGAGGAGGGCGCAAAGGGCGCAAGCGTTCCAAAGCTGGGATCAGTCCAAGTTGTCAAGAAATGATGTTTTAAATTCTGGCAAAATGTCTCAAAGCAAATATTAAAAGGAGGCATTAGCATGATGATTCTGTATCTGTGTCTGTGTCATACAAGCCCATTTTGGCTCATCAGAGCTGATTGATGTCCTAAAGGTACAACCTGAATGTTGTTCTAGAGGTACCACCTACTAAAAGTATAGATAAATTGGTTTTCCTGAAGTGTTTTGCTTCTTTTAATAAGGGAACCAGCAATTTGCTGGCTAATCCTTAATTTAGTAGGCACTATTTTCCTGAGCTGCTTTGTTATGTTAAGTGAAGGCAGTAACTAATGACTAAGTACAGACAGGCTACTCCTCCGTGCTTTTCAAGGGTCTGGAGCCTGTATCTGTTACACAGGTTACTGAGAGTGATGAGGAGTCTTAATGGTAGGAAAAATTACAGAACGAGTACAGATGTACTAAAAATTCAATATCATGTCCCGTGCACAGAAACTCCATGTCATAGTTCACCTTGCACTGGGGGACCATCTGTGGCAGAGCCGACAACTAAATGCTGATTAAAACCCATATTATATTTTTAAAGTAACACTGATTGAAACGTGTAAGTACTGTAGCTGTGTGTACCTTTGGGTTATTCTTATTCTTTAATTGTAATATTCTTAGCAGAAGCACAGGAATGTCAACAGGCAGCCCATGTAAAATAAAACAAAACAATTTTTATGGGAACAGGAGCGGGAGCTTTAAAATGGCTGTAATTGTGTAACTAACTTTTATATCCCAGTCACTCTCACTTTAGCAATGTTTTGACATAGGTTTCTTAATTTTTGTGGATTTTGGGGTGGATTAACTACTGATATTGAAACTGTTGCTAATGTGCACGTGAAATGTCTACATTTCATTCACAAAAACAAACTAAAAAACCCAGTGTGTCCTAGAAACTGTATTTACTTTCTCAGTATGACTCCATATGGACAGAACCTTTGAGGGAGTCAGCCTTCAAGTACTTTGTGCCTTTTGTCCTACCTGTTCTTACGCTGCGGACATAAATAGTGAACCCCTAATTATTCATCCCTTTTATTTGCTAGATAATACTCAGTACTTATGTAAATAGATGGTATTTCCATATGCTTTTATAGAATTACACTTGTATTACTTAGGGATGAAAGAATCTGGTTTTTGGAACACAAAGATTGCAAAAGAAGCAACCCTTTTCCCCTAAATCCAATTATAGTAATGTGGAGACCTTTTATGCATAATGATATTGTGGGGAGTAGATGCGATAAATAATATCAGATTGGTTAGATAAAAATATATGTCGACCCATATATCACTCAAATACATCAGGCCATGAAGATTCGAATGTACAGAATTATCAATGCATAAAGTACATGGAATAATTAAATTGTGGCTTGAAATATTGCCAGTCTTTAAACAGAACATGTGCAGAATATAGCAAAAACATCAGTTTTGTAACAAGATATATTCACAGTAGAAGGACAATCCAGTTAGAGGAGAAGTTACACAAGCAAAAAGTAGCTGCATGTAAATGAAGAGAAACGGTGAATTAGGAAACTGGGTTTTAAGGGTTAGCCAAAGATTTTGCTGTGGGAAATTTGGTCTCTGACAGAGACAAACTGTGAAGTCCAGAAACATGTAGATCTGTTTCCCAAAGGCATTACTAAGCTAAAATAAAAAAGGCTGTAAGCAACGGTATTGTTGGTGGATATTTCCTTGGTTTAGAATTTCCTGTAGTAAGATCCAGGAAGATAAATGTACGTTCATACGTGTGTAGGCTTATCTACTTATTTCAGTCTCACCCTGCAGCTCCATGAAGGAAAGAGAGAAGAAGAAAACAGCAGTGCAACATGTTCATATTTGTACATGGCTCTCTTCCAGGCAATGTGTTACATTGAGACAAGGAGAATAAAATAAGGTCTCTGGAGTCTGCTTTGCAATAAATTGTATTTCTGTACTATTGGATTTCCATTTATTTCAGTGATCCTATCCTGGTTTGCAATTGGTACAATAAAAGGAAGAATCCATTTGAAAAGTAGTGCATGTAGCCTTGCAGCTTGTAACATGAGGACCATAGTAAAACAAGGCCATGTCTGATGGGATTAAACTGGTCTGTCAGTAACTGGTTTATGATGATGACTGAGGTTGTATTGCAATGCCCCTGGGATTTACAGTTTGGCTTTATTTTTCTGATTAGAGCAGGCAAGAGAGAGAGTCTATAAATACATTTTCTCATCTTATAATCGACTTAGTTAATGATGCATGAGTGGATGGGTCTCCAGCCATATGTTGCTAAGGGGCTCTGTGCAGTTGAAGGAGGGCTATACCTTCAAGGGTTAGCTAAAATTGAAGGTTGTGTGACTGACAGAATTATTTTAGCTCATATGTTGCAACTTCTGTTCTATATTTTAACACACAGATTCTTTCTTGGAATAGAAGTCCCTTCATTTAAACAATGGAAAATCTATTGTGTTTTCTATCACCAGCTTCCACAGAACAAAATTTTGGTTCAGGGAACATAAAATTCATAAAAATAAGTGTCACTCAAATATTTTGTAACATGGGGTAGGAAGACTTGCCTCCTGTACTTCCTGATGGGAAGGCAGTCCCTGCCAGCAGTGCTGCTGTGCATGGACAGGCTGTCCTGATTTGCCTCTGCAAGCCCAGTCATAAAATCAGTGGATTTGAGATCAGAAGGCCTATGGCATTAAGACAGCCTATCTTAATGTTAAAAAGGGATACAACTTGAAGAATAGAAAATTAGCATAGCAGAAAAAATCCAGCTCTCCCAGTGTGCTTGAAGATGTGTAAACCACTTAGATACAACCACATACACTAGAGCAGGAGTGGATCTGTGCAGGTAAAGGGTCAGTCTGCCTCTCCATACTGTACATTTTTCACTTCAAACTCACTCTAGTCTGGTTTGATGGATTGGACACACAGTTCCATCTTAGGGAAATCAAGGTTGGGCACTCAAGACCACTTTGGGATATAAAGTAAGACAGAAGGGGGATATTTGAGCACTTCAGAAGTGCACTGTAAATCCCAAATAGAACCCTTGATACAGACCCACCCCAATTTATTGATATTAATTCACTGTAACAATAAAAAACTCTGCACTATCAAGATGTTTTACCCATATATCACAAGGAATTTTACAAGTGTGGTTAAAGGTGATTATAAGGTTCTCAGAGAAATTATCACCTGCTCGTTCCCTTGACTTCTTAGGAACATCCATCTCACTACAAAGCAGTCAGCTCTTACCCAGAATTTCTGTGTCACTGACAGAGCAACAGCTACTGTGGATCTGGCCCATATTGCTTTTTCTCTTTTACTTTACAGTGCTACAAATCTTAGCCTTCTTTCATTTTAGCATTCTTTCTTGTGTGTTTACTCATTTTTAACATTCAGGACAAGAAAATAAATAAATAAATAAAAAATGTGCCTGGTTGATCGTGTTATGACCAAGTGGCTTTGCTTGCTTGCTGCGGATGCAAGCAGTTGTCAGAGGGAGCTCACAGTCATGACTCAAAAAGCAAGTCACCAAGAACAAAACTATCCTTACAGCCAATTCTTGCACCAACTCTGCTAAGTCCCTTCCTGCCCAGTATAAGAATTCCAGCTAGGAATCTGTGTTCATTCCTGGAAACATGAGTAATCCCTTTGAGCTTATGCTGGAAAGCTAAGCTGTTGCAGCTTCTTCCCCCACACAATTTGATTTCTTTATTCTATATTTTGAAAGATGAGGAACTCCTGATGAACACACTTTCACAGATAGGGCAAGCCATGGCACCTCTTTCCAGGATACCAGTAGCAGGGACTTGATAGCAATGACTCAGTTTCTGTCCTTCTTCTTCCCACATGGACTAAACACTTTCCTCTTCTTTCGTGATGCTATAATCTGTTAGCAGCGTAACACTGATTTCTGAGCCACGCATGCTGCCTGTGACTGACAGGGCTCTGGTAGGAGAACTGCTCTGGGGAGCAGTGGGAGGCTTTGCACAGAATGCTGCCTTGCAGCATGAGACTTGCTTTTTAAAATGTTGCCGGAAACTTTTGCTCAGCCAATAAAGAGCAAAAGGGTTGACACAGGAATTGCTGAAGGCCAAGGCACGGGAAAAAATAGTTGCTATCAGATGAAAGGTGGAAGCATTGACAGAAGTGTGGTATGTGAAAGAGCGGTACAGGTAGAGGATGTGGTTGGGCAACCAGCAGAAGGCAAACAGAGCCACAAGCACCAGCACTGTCTTTGCAACTCTCTTGCGGGATTCAATCTACAAGAAAGAAATGCATAGCTGGTAGTAATAGCAATTAGTAAAATATTTTTGTTGGTGGTGCTGATTTGCAAAGCAGTGTAAAAGTCTAAATGCTTGAATAACCAAAAAAAGCAAAAAGTAAAAATAAAATGAACAAATAAAACCCCAAACCAGAAGACCTAAACCAGAAAATAAATCTATTTCATATTTTTTAACAAAGCATTCCCAGTCAAGAGCACTTTTCTTTTCCATTATATATCATATGACACTCATCTAGACTAGGACTTAAAAATACAGTAATTAATGTGTCAGCTCACATGGATGAGGTCCCAGTGTTTAAAATTCAATGTTTTAACTCTTGAGTTTACAGGGTCACGATAAAACACAGACCCGTCTCTCTTTAGGAAAGAGTGGACACTCACAAACGATGAGTCACGAGCATATGCCTAAGTGCACAGATGAGTTTGGATTCAAATTTGGTACAGTTTGTGGAGCTTTTTACTCCATTATGAGGTAAAGTTCTGTACTTAAGAATTAGTATTTAATCAACACAATAGACTTTAGAAAATTGGAGAGTTTAGTGCTTGATCAGAGCTTACCTGCTTACGGGCATGAGAGTGTTCTTCTGCTGGCATGTTGGATGTACTTTTATATAAAGTTCTGGCGATAAGAAAGTAGTAGACAGAAATGACAGCTAAGGGCACAATATAGAACACTAAGAAGCAAACCAGGGAGTGAGCTTCCTGCAGGATCTTCTCAGATACAGGATAGGGGGCACACGCCTCAAAAGTTATATTTTTCTCAGGATTGCTGAAAGAATACAAATCTGAAAAAACAGCCTCTGGGATAGCAAATATCATGGAGACAATCCAAACACAGCCCGCTTTACAGCAGGTCTTCAGGAGCGCATCTGAAGTCTGCAGTTCCAAGGGTTTAACAATGGCTCTGTACCTAGAATGACCAACATTGCTGTCAGAATAAACACAGAAATAATGTGAGCACATACTGCAAAATTCTTAAGGCTAAAGCCATTACTGTTCTCGCTAAACAAAGGGTGCTGGAATTCTCTTGGAAATGAAAGCAGACACCAGCTCTTTGGAATTAAAATCAAAATGTAAAAATTAATTTCAGGCATGTATTTCAATGGATTGACAGGCAGGAGTTGCCATTAAAACCTTCCTATGTAAAGATGACTTCTAAAGTTTGGATTGGAATCACTAAGGGCAATCATGACTCCTAATTTTATGACACTGCCTCGAAAGATATATGAGGGAATTTGTATGCAACATTGATGAAGGTACGAAACAGGTTAACTACTTTATAAATAGATGAAACCATGCATGTTCGCCCCTCCATTCTTCTGTCTTCCTGAGACCCCTGCTAAGTGCAGTGATCTGACTCAAAATAATACTCCAGGATTCATTCTTATTTATAAAGCAGGAGAGGGCACTGCTTTTGATTCATGCCTGTGATTCTGCAGCATATGGACTGAGTCAGACATACAAGAAGAATCTGGATTAATCTATAGATGTGTGATAATCTGTGTGGAACTGGGACATAGACCAATTTCCATGAAGGCGGATGAAGCACAAGAAACAATATACCCTGCTCCTAAAGGACCAGGGAGTCTTGATAATGCAGAAAGAAGCAACCCCTCCAGGGGAGCACAAGGCTGGCATGAAAAGAAAGGCGGTGAAAAAGGACCCAGAGGATAAGAAAGCTTAGTTGTATCATTTTGCACAAGCTGAGGATCTGGTCTTTTTCTCCTCTAGGCAAATTTAAATAGAAAGCTGGAAGCTGGCTTGCTATTTATCAAATAAATACCATTTTTATTCACTTTGAGCTCTTCTAGCATATTGGAACACAACAGTCTGGCGTTAAGCCCGTGACTGATCTGAGCTTGCTCTGTAAAAAGTTTATGATGTAGTTACTCTGTGAGAATGTAGTGCAGAGTATATATATAAAAGCTACCATGAAGAATTAAACACAGAAACAAGTGTCTAAATCATACAATCAGAGGAGAGTTGGGGTTGGAAGGGATCTTTAAAGGTCATCTAGTCATGGTCAATTCTGAATTGACATCCTGCAGGACCAAGACCTTGGAGCTACAATAGATAGTTCAACATAAACATTAGTTTATTTTCAGCAGTAGTTAAAAAACCCTAAAATAAACCCAAACCAAAACAACAACAAAAAAGCAAAATGTTAGGTAGTATTAGGAAAAAAATGGAGAACAAAAGAGACAATTGTGCAATTACCTGTATTCCTGATTCATGCAACTTTTTATTATCGTGTGTTGCTCTGCACACTTTAACTAGAAGAAACACAACCTAAGGATGGATTACGACATGAATAGCCTGGGGACATGAAGAGAGATCACTGTCTCCCAACACAAGTGCCAGCACCATCAAATGAAGCCATGTGCAGTGCAGAAATAAAAGGAATTACTTTGTACAGGCAGTGAAAGCCATTGCTAAGCAAGTTCAAGAAAAAGCTGAACAAGTATCCAAAAGAGAAATTCTTTGAGGTTATAATAAATAGACAGAAACAACATCTGTTCAGTGTCATCTGAAGGTATAGGGTTAAAAATGTAGTTCAATAGAGGTTTTTTATTCTTCCTACATGTCTTTTCTTGTCCTTATCCTACCACTGCTGGAGGCTAATATTGGTCTACATGGATCCTTGATTTGACCCTATGCAGTCATTCCTGTGCTGGCTGATTATTTTGGAGTACAGTAACTGTACCACTGGTAACATTCTGGACACATGTACAATTTGCTATTACATACAATCCACAATCACTGGCAGACAAGAGGACCTTTTTTCTCTCTCAATACTAAATTTCATTTTTTGTTTTTCTACTCCTCAATGCTCCTGCTGATTGGACTGAAATCTCCTCTTAGTTTTGTTCATTCAAGAAAGAAGTATGCAGAAAACAGATTCAGCACTTACTGACAGCAGTCAGAACACTGATCCCTCCTAGTAATGCTGTCATTACAACCTGAGTTTAATTTCATGACCCCTGGGCTAAAATATTTCTGTAAAAGACAGAAGAACTACAAGAGAAAAAGAATTATATATATATACACTTCTCAAGGAGAAAATTACATTAGCCATCAAATCACGAGAGTCATTCCTTTGTCCCCCAGTCTGTTCTGTGGTTTTGTTTGGCTTTTTATTCCATGTCAGTCTTTTATGTTCTAGGATTTTAAAGCATCCCTGAGTACATAGGTTAAAGAATTTTCACTCATAATCAGTTTTGTTTTTCATCTTCCTTGACTACTTCACTGTACCACTAGATAGCACCAATATACTGTCTTTTCCCAACTTAAGCCATTTCCTTTTTCTGCGCAATTGAGAAAAACCCTTGTACTGTACCTCAAACTAATAAAAGGTCAGAAGAGTTAAAGAGTTTTCCTCACCTCACTGCCTTAAAAAGAAGTGCTACAATTTTACTATCACACATTTTAAAATTACATGGGGGGCTGGTATGTTGGGATTTTTAATCTATTGCAATGTGCTGTTTAAGACTGTGCAAAATTATGATATCTGCTATTTTATTAATTTCTAATTTCAAACCTGCAGCGTCTCCTGGCAAATCAGTTGCACAGACTCACCTGTCAGCACTGAGAACAGTCAGGGTAAACACTGATACTCCAACTGATGTTAACTGGATAAAAGACAGCAGCTTGCACCCAATTCTTCCGAAGAGCCAGGTATCCACAATGTAACGTGTTGCATCTATAGGCACACACGTTAGTAAAAGCAGCAGGTCTCCGAATGCCAGGCTGGTGATGAAGACGTTGGGAACCGTCTGCATTGATTTAATCTTGAAAAAAACTTTGATGAGTATTGCATTTCCAAGGAGACCCACTGAAATGATCACAGCGTATGTAACATAAATTGTGCACAATATTTCTAATCCTGGAAAGGAGTCTTCGGTCCATTTTTCATTGCTGCTTTCATTTTCAGAGCTTGATTCCACAGATGCACACAAAGTCTGATTAGCTGATTGCAAGTATAATTGAGACATTTCTTTAACTGTCTCTTCTCCCCAGGCTGGACTTCAATTGATAAAAAAATGTTTAATATTTAGCTTGCAGCATGTCAGCAGGGTCAATGGAAAGGTAGAAGCTTGTGTCTGAAAAACAGATTCCTGTTGCGCATGAAATACTTTCACTCCCTTCTGTATCTCAAAACATGCCTAGGAGAAATGCACATAGGTCTTGTTCTGAACTGGATAGGAGGAGAATTTTTTTATTGGCTTTTCAGCTAGTGGAAAGAGAGGGAGGAGGAAAAGAGAAACAGAGTTCCTTTAAATACATTAGTTGAAATGAGGTGGGATTTTTACTGCAGATATACTTATGATAAGTAAATATCATATTGTATCAAAACTATAACATTAGGGTTTGTGTATTACATAGCAAACATTTATTACTGTTGTTCAAAAATTTCTAAAATAAGAATATAATGAAAACCTGAAATAGTTTTCTCAATAGTATGGCTAAGCACAGAATATACTAAACACAAAACTCTTCAGTACACATTCATGGCAGATAAAATATACCAGAATATAGTTAATATTTCCTGACAAAGCAATAGAAACAGACTATGCTCTTGTTGCAGCGTGACAGGGTGGTAGAAATGCTGCAACCTTCTTTGAAACACCTCCTTCAGAAGCCGCTCAGAGTAAGGCCACAAGAACAGCCATTTCGAGTCCATGCACATGCCACAGATAACTCAGCAGAGGAAAGGCAGAAAGGATCTTTGCATGATATATTCCAGCAAGGGGTTTATTGCATTCACCATGCCAAAGGGACCAGAGACAAAAGACCAAACCATGTGGTCTGCACGACTGAAGTGTGGGGTCAGTGACCAATGACCTGAGGGCACAGGTGAGGGCAAAGGGCAGGACCAAGGGCAGCAACCTGCAGGGGGATGAGGGATGAATAATTGGGGTGGGCAGTGTCACCCGGCCAATGGGCGAGGCAATCTGATGTAGATTGACAGTAGCGCTGCAGAGCATCATGGGTTCAGTCTTCTCTATAACCCTAGGTGGGGAAAACTCTATGATAGAGTCTTCCCTGAGGGGGAGGAGTCAGAGCATTCCACATGCTCTGATTAGCCTTTCCATCACAGAAATGCAGTGACATTCCAAAAGGCAATATAAAACCAAAATTTATGGCCACAGTACTGGTAACACTTAGGTTTTTTCCCTGGAAACAGTCCCACTCTTTCAATTTATGCCAAAAGTATGAAGAAGTTTACAGGTAGGTGCTGGATAGATACCTGTTATCTTGCAATAATCCATGTACATATTGGCTTTGAATGGTACAACTGGTGAGTCAAATCTTCTGAGAGAGATTCCTGATTTCCTGATGCTTTCTCAATCAGACATATAAGTATTAGTATGGGTTTTCTTATCTTTAGATAAGTCAACAGTCAAATCTCAAATAATCTCCCTTCTTCCCAGGCTGAGCAAATCCAGCGACTGCACATTAAAATTGGCAACTTGTATGCCCAATATTCTGCATAAATTTCAGAATCTCAGCTATATGAAGACTGGAAAGCCACCAAAAATACGGCTCACATAAGGGAGCACTGAATGGCATGTGAGAACAGAGTTAAGAGACCGAGCTGAAATATTTTTTGGAAATCTGCAGTTTTCACTGCATGCTGTCACCCTGTCATCATATCACAAGCAGTTAATGCAAGAGGATAAAGACCTATTAAAGAACAGTTATCCAATGCAATGCAGAAGGGCTGTTGAGAGGAGCCTTATTTCTTAATGCAGAACAAATGTGACACCAGTAGCAGACGAAGATTTATGAGTCAACTGAACAAATCCCTTCAGTGCTTACCAGAATAACTACTCAGACGAAATCTTCCCCAGCAGAAGTGTACTCGGCACTGCTTCACTACTTCATCCTTCACTAGGCAGTGAAACACAAAGATAAAGAACCCTAAAGAAGAATGGAGAACACACATGAAAACTCGTGAATCTCTCCTATCTGTTGCCCCTTTTCTAAACTTCTGTCATGCCACTGATACCAATGTGTTCTGTGTGGGCAAAGTGTTCCTGGCCCAACATCAGGATCTTTAAGATCTCTTCTAACCCAAGCCACGCTACTATTTCATAATCATGTTGGCCAAGAGTTGCACTGACTTCTTTGTGCACGTGAAGGTAATAGGAAGAGTTTTCTGCAGATTTGGTTTAAGAATAATCTGCAACTTGATTCTATCAGCTGTTTTTATGGCCAGATGAAAAGGATCATGCCAGTTCCTGACAAGGCGCATTTATCAGGACCTGTGTTTCCAAGGCATGAATTTATATCTTTAGTAATCTACCTATCACAGCAACTTATCTAGACACTGTCATCCCACTGTAACAGAACTTTCCTTTTAAAATAGCTAAAGCCTCTAATACAAAAGCAGTATCAGTTCTCCTCTTCCCCCATGCTTGAGTGACACGATATTACAGATGTATTGTTATTTCACATTCCGAAACCCTTGTGTTTATAGCACTCCTCCATTCTGAAATTACCTTGCAAGGTGTTAAAAATGCTGAAGAGATACAAGAAAAATATCCTCACTGCTCCCCAGGCAAAAAAGGCAAAGCCCCACGTTAACCCCAAAAGAAACATCAGGCTGAAAGCACTTTTGAGGTCTTGGAGAGCACCCCGTTTCCAGAATCTGGATGTCTTTTGTGTCCTTGTTTTCACAGAGTGGATTTGAAGGAGAACAGTGATGAACATAGCTGTATTCATCAAAAATATTAAGAAGAAATAGGCCACAACAGAGATGTAGAACACAGTGTTGTCCTGGATCCAGCAACTGCAAGAAAGGGAGGTAAGTATTCAGTAAGAAGTTTTGTGAGGGGGAAATTCAGGAAGCTGCTCCCCCAAATAAGCATTCTGTATGCTTATCCAATGCCTAGTTAGGGGCGTTCCCTTGCACTTGTTATTTTCCCCCAGTGAGGACATTCATAGAATGCCTGCACTTGTCTTTTTTTATGGATGTTATGGAAATTTGGTACCTCTAAGACACGGATATTTCTGCCAAATTCAGATAAACTTGATGATTGTTTCACAACCTGAAATCGTATAAACACAAAGACATGCTGCCTTAGGAAACCCAGGTTGAATATGACTTAACTAGGGGTCCTAATAATAGCATACCACTGCCTAGCTTTTCCTTAGGCATAAATTAGTGAATTTTACTTCTTTTTTTCTTTGTGTCTTTTTTGTTAAAGATGGGGACCAACTTTCCCTCTGAGGGGTCACAGGTGTGTAGCCTCTCTGATGAGAGAAAACTCAAATACTGCAGGTAATCTTCACCAACAAGTGATTGTGCTAAACAAGAAGCAGGTGGAAAAATGAAAGCATTCTTTGCTACAAAAGCATTTTAAAAAAGGATGAAAGAAGGCAGTGTTTTCTCACTGGAAAAGGGAAGAGGTTGAGACTACTGAAGCAAAACTACTTGAAATTATGATGAGGCAATGATGTGATTTGACATGTTAAAAAAAAAAAACCACAGAAGGAAATGTGCAAAATACTGGAACAATCATTGTGCCTTTAGATTTTTACCAGAAACCCAGAACATGCAGAAGCACATACAAATATCCCATTAGACTGCATTAATGCAATGAAAGAACAGAAACTAAAAATGGAGTTGACTGGCAGAAACCCTCCCTGTCCTCAAACCAAGTTCATCGATGTGAAAACTACTCCACGTAGTAGCCATGCATTCAAAATGTTCCTATGGACCGGAACCACTGAAAGGAGAGGGTAAAGATGAAAGAGCAGAGACAAAAGTGAGTTATTTCTGGTTATCCCTTGTATTTTTCAGATATTCTGGTGACCATCACAAAGCTTCAAGTATTATACTTACAAATTGCTGTAAGGATGGCTCTTGGAGAGTGACCCATTGCCATAGAAGTCTTTATTTATAACGAGCACAAGAGTAATCACAATAGCTGGTATTCCTAATGTGGAAAGCAAAAGAAAAATAAATAGTTTGATTCAAAAGAAAAAATTACGAGTATGGAAAGATGTCAGATAATCTCTGAGATGTAATTACAGCAGACATGTGCATCTTTGGATCAAATTCTACCCCCAGAGCTCCTTGTGAAACAACTGTAATTAAATATGTAGCATAGCAGGTTTGATCTCCTTATTTATGCAAATTACAAATGAGTAGGCATAAAAATATCTGTGTTTGCAAAATGTTTCTGAGCCTTCAAACATCTCCAGAAGGGATCCAATCTGGTGAAATAAAACCAAATGATTATTACAAAAGCTGAGTGTCAAAGGATAAGCAGACCACAGCATTTTGTTTTAAGAGCTCATAGAGACACATGTTTCCCAGGCAGTGCTTTATCAGTCTTCCCTTTCACACATTTCCCAGATTTTTTTCAGTTCTGGCTTTTCTGTAGAGAACAGCTGCTGCCAACAGCACCATCAAGGATGGCTGCCCCTAAGAACAATTGTGTGGGACATCAGATCTGAGGATAGGGATGATAATATGCTGCACACTATTCAAGAGCAAGAAAAAAAACAACCCCTTAAAACGGTATCTAATGGTGGCCCAAATAATACAGCCCAAATTCTGCTCTATGTCAGTGCCTCTGGTAACACCTTTTCTAACAGGTGAACCAGAATTTGGGTTCTTTTTGGTACGTTTCTCCCAAAACAGGTCTCTGATGCTTGTCAAGGGAAGTCCTTGGGAGAGCAATGAATGAAAGCCAAATCCACTCTGTGCATGGGAATTGGTTAGAGAATGCCAAAAATGGACGCAAGGCTCAGAGAAGGAATTAAAATCACCTCTGATCATCCTCACACAGGGGTGAAGCCTGTGGGCAGCATTATTGCCACTCATGTGAGGTACCCTGATAAATCATCCTGTAAAGAGGAGTAAGAAAGCAGTGCCTCGCACCCACTTTCAGTTGCATATGACTGTGCGGGGACCAACAAGCACTCTGCTAATGTCTCCCAGGACAGAAGAAATTTAAGCTGAACAGCCTAGGGGAAGAGATCCATCCTCACAGCGCAGGGTGTGCATCGCATTTCTGCGAGTTCAGTGTCTTCACTTATTTCTGTAAAAACGCCCCAATCTTAGAGAAGCTGACAAGCACAGAAGTGGAGAGGAACTAGTCTATTTACCCCAGCCAGCAATGCAGCATTTTAGGATGTACTTTGGGACATAAACATTGAAAACTTTGACAATAGCCAAATAAAAGTGAACAGACTCCAGGCACATCCACGTGAATGCTGCAAGAAGGAAATAGTGGAGGAGCATGGCCATGGTGATGCAGAGGCCTGGCTGGTTGAACGAGGTCAGCCAGGAGTTGGTGAGGAAGACAACGTTCAGCATCAGCAGCGCAGCACAAAGGTTGAGCAGGATTTTTGAGGGGCTGTCTCTCCGCACCTTCCTAAAAGAAGGGAAAGTCCGGAAGGTTATCACTGCATCATCCAATTTACAGACTATTTACTCCCTACAGGAGTGTTTTTGCAGTCTAACCCTATGCACAGGAATATTCCAGATTCTTGATGTAATAACTCACCCATGTCCAGGGGTAAATTTTTGAAATGACAAGAATTTTTACTTTTTACAGACATTTTACTGGGAGAGCGGTGAGGCCCTGGCACAGGTTGCCCAGAGAAGCTGTGGCTGCTCTGTCCCTGGAAGTGTTCAAGGCCACGTTGGACGGGGCTTGGAGCAACGTGGTCTAGTGGAAAGCGTCCCTACCAATGGCAAGGTGCTGAAACTAGAGGACCTTTTAGTAATCCCTTCCAATCCAAAGCATTCAATGATTTTGTGAAATTTAGGAACATAAAAATTGCTGAACAGTAAAGATAGGTGCTTGTATTGAAGTAGAAGTATTCAAATCTCTCTAATTTTGCAGCAGACAGACATCAAAATAAAGCAATATTTATACTCTCAGTCTTCCCTTTTATGCATCACAGCATCAAATACTAGCAAACATTCTGATCATTGCTGCAAATTCCTTATTGCCAAAATATTACAATCAGTGTAAGAAAAAGAATCATACTTACTCAAGGGTTAGGTATGTCATGAGCGTTATTCCCAAAAAAAGTGAAGAAGCACCACATCCTGCATAGCTTATCAAAGTTAATATATGATCATGTGTGACATCTATTTCTGTCCGGGCCAAGTCCTGTGTTACAAGATAAAGAAACACCGTTGTTTGCCAAGACAGATTTAGAAAATTCCTTTCGCATAGTGAAATTACTGTTCTGCTTACTGCTACCTTTGGAGATTTTCCATTAATATATTTTTCTGTTTTTCATCATATAATCCCACAGAATATTCAAACTAGTAAATGGCAAATTAGCCTGCCATATTTAAAGTATCTGGCAATAAGTTGTGAAGCTAGAAAAGCTGTTCTTCAGAAACCACAAATTGAATATGGATTCCAAGATCTTCCCAAAATTATTTCACCGGGAGCTCGCTTTGTAGGAGAAACTACTTTGTTTCAGTGGCAGCTGCCATGCTTGGGAACTGCACAAACCTGCTAAATGCCTTAGAGCATGGGAGATCCTCCCTGTCCAGGAAGCGCCACTGCAAAATCAGACAGGAGGCTGGGCCCTGATTCTCCACAGCTGCTGCCAGGAGGAACACCGAGAGGATTTTGTTGTTCCCTGACACAGCTTCTCTTCTCTTTTGACTAGTAACCTGCATCTCCAATGTCCCAGGGATGATGCTGCTGAAGACCTGTAGCTGTGCTGATTACCAAAGTAACAGTGCAAGGTGTGATCTGAAAATCAGACTGAATTCTTCTTGCTTGAACAAAAACGCAAGCAAGTGTCTGGAATCGGACCCATCTCACTTCCTTTCTGTAAAGCCACAATTTTATTCCCAGGAGAGCTTTTGCCTCTGGAGCAGGGTCATGCTGACAGGGGAAGCATCCAAAGGCAAAGGTGGGGCCTCACCCCATCCTGTGGGCTGTGTCCTACCAGGAATAGACAATTTAATCTACCTGATTTGCTTAGAACCTGCCTGTCTCTTTGCCTTTTGTGCAGCCCATTCTCAGGCAGTTGTCCCAGCTTTTGACATTTTGCTTTTAGAGGCAGTTTTCTCTATATTACAGAGAAATAAGAGGTGCTAGATAATGACATCTCCCATAGTTATACTAAACTTCACTTTCTGATGGAGCATAGATAAAGCTTTCAAGAATGTGTAATGTCATTAGTTGTCGCTGGCAGTTAATAAATTTAACACAGTATTTCCAACACATATTAAGGTTGATTAAATTACCCTGCAAAGTACAAACTACATCTGTAAAACAAAATTGCCTCAAAGCAGTTTAAAGGACTTTACACCATTAAATTATTATAACTGTTTTCTTTGTATTGCTGATTTTGGCAACATTGCAGATATTTAAGAGCTTGTATAGATATGAATCTCTCATCTCTTCTCCAAAGCTAGAGATGACTTTGTTTAGTACCACGGGACTTTCTGGGAGATGATTCATGGTGTACTCACCAGTAGGACTCCAAAATGGGTAAGATGGTTACAGAAACAGATTGTATAATTCATATCTGTATATTCCATTTCACACCCCGATGTATTCCAACCACCCAGTCCATCTGTGTAATAAAGAAAAAGGATTTTTAAGCAGAGTTAGTCATCCTCCATCATTTATAGCTCTGCAGCATGCAGGGTGTGTGAAGACAAGCTCAAGTTAGTACAGATTGCAGGGTCATTTAGCAGCACACAAGTGAGATTTCACACTGAAACACATCTTCTGTAGTTGCCCGAGAACCTCAAAATTTGGATGAAAGCTTTTAGTGGAATGAAGAAATATTTAAAGTAATTCACATATCTGCACACATAGAAAGAAGCTAAAGAACCCAGTGCTGGGGGAGATTGTGCTGGAGGATGTGGAAACAGAAGAAAAGAAACACACACAGGGCAGAGAGTTTGTTTAGGCAGCACTGAAACAGCCAGATCTTCCCTGGTAAGACCTAATGTTATGACCCTATTTTTGTGGTCTGCGTCACAAATTCAGAAGCTAAGATGCTGATCAAAAACAAGCAAATATTTTCTACTCCTAGTGATTGCAGAGGAAACCTCTCTCACGTGCTCCGAGTTAACCCAATTCACAGTTATCTCTCTCTGGTGACTGTCTTCGCCATTTTAAAAACCTAATCCCAGCAAAGCCCCTACTGTATTCCCTGAAGTCACGGTAAGAGTTCATCTGATATTTCATTGAATTTCTGCCTTTTTCTTTAGCAAAGTCTCCTTATTTGTGCAGATGCAGCATTGCACACTGCCGTACCCACGTCCGTGGGGATAACACTGAGTACCGAGGTGTTGATATCGACACAAAGCAGCAGCACACGCTCAGGTTTCAGGGTGCAATGTCAGGAAACCAAAGCCTCTGGGAACAGAGCCAGCTCGGCAAGTAACACTTACTGTTTTTCCCAAAGTCCCAAAAGACGCAGTGCACTGCTGCATTGCCCTGGAAACAAAAGAAAGGAGGCTGTGACATTTCTTCAGGACATATGCACTCCGTCTGCAGTTGCAGATGGTGTATCTCACCTCGAATTGGGGTGTATAACCAAGGCACTTGGATGTGATTACCCCTGCACTGCTTGGCAGCAAAGCCCACTTACGTCTGCGATTATTTGTGTGCGGCGCTGCAGAGGGGGTCTGCGTGTGAGCGGAGACACCATGAGATACTGGGCAGCCAGACACTTGGGCTTGAGGAGCCAGCCAGCATATTGGCCATCTCACCCATGGCACTAAACCAGCAGAGCCCCACTTTTTGCCTTCCCCTTTACCAAGAGAAATCCTGAGAGTCAGTGATTTTCCCAGTTTTACCTGTATCTTTCAATACCTTGCAGTCTTTTAAGGACAGCAGCAAATCTGACAAATCATTCACCTTAGACCAATTCCCGTGTCTAATCTTATTGGGTCCATGCAGTGCCTGAGATGTCACACCAAATTACTGGTGAAATTCAAAAGTTATGACTAAGACCTGCAATAACAACCTGAGATTTCACACATTTGAAAAAAAAAAACCTCTACAAAAAACCTTTACTTTAGAATTTCAGCAATTCCCCCTCTCTGAAATCAGGCAGGAAAGGCAAGTGAGAGCTGAACAGATGTAAATGGATATTCAATGCAATAATTTCTCTTGGAGACTCAGTTTGTTACTCATAATTCTGCAAATTTCTCCAAGGCACAGATTCATTTACTTTTACTATTATTATGTCATTAATAAAGTTTAATAATGCACAGAGTTTACAGGAAGCCAGCCTAACAGATAAGCTGTTAAGATGTGTGATTTGTAGGCTGTCAAATATAATTAGGAACAGAGCCAAAGATGTAGGTTTGGATGATAACTCATTAAATATTTAATTAAGATAATTTTAAAAGGTCAAGGAAAAAAATCTGAAAGGTGCCAGATGGTCTGGTAGAGTAAAAATGACAGAAGAGAGGGGATATCTGGGTGAAATTTCTGGGTATATATTTGCCGGATGGAAAGAGCATTTTGCCACAAAAACAGCAATTACAAGTCCTCATTAACTCAAACTCTAACCAAGTTCATCTTATTGAATGATTTTCTTCTGCCTTGGGTTTGTAATATACTCACGTGGAGGCTGGACCTTAAGCATTGGCAGCACAAAAATTCTGAGGAATTCAATCAACAAGTTTGACCCCTGCCCACTTAAAAATAGACTTTAAGCTAAAGTCTGTTTAGACTTTAGACTAAGCTTAGACTTTAGGTTAAAGTCTAAACTTAAATTTAAAATAGACTTAAACAAAACAAAGAAATTTGATTTTTAAAACATCTTGGCAAGGTTTGGGGGTTTTTTTAAAGTTCCTCTCTTTTGATGACCTGACCTATTTTCCAAATTCAGATCAAGGATAAATCATTTCAGTCCAATCCAAGGCCCACTATTTTCTGGCAAATAAAGTACTCTTTGAAAAAAAAAATTGCCTAGATCAGAACAAGGAAACAATAAAAATGTCCCTTGTTGCTAAGTACGGATTTAGAGTGCAGACACAAGCATTAGTGACCTGCAAGGAATTATTAAACACTGAGATGTGTGTGGTCAGTCAATGCTTGGGTCCATGCATCATGGAGAGGTCAGGCAGCAAGGTCTTTTAAGTTTATTTGTCCTGTTCCAGTTTATTGAAAATGTGAAGTCAGCTTTGCCTCACCCCATCACTGAGAAATGAACACATCCTACCCTGTTCTGGTCTATGTGGTGGAGAGTGACAGTCACGGGCTCGTTAAGGTACTGAATTGATGCATTTTCAATGCTGGCACTCACAACATAAGTGTTCAATCTCTCCATCGTTAAACTGTCATCCTGCAGGGGGAAAGCACACACATGCAAAATGAATCCAAGCTCTGGCCTGTCCTATTTTTTTTTAAACTGTATTCCTTGGATATGGTGATCAGCTAAACTCCATGGGATGACCAATGTAATTTAGCTACTTGCTACATCATTAAAACACGAGGCTAGCTGCAGCTCAGGGACAGCGTCAACATGAAGCGGAACTGAGTTTCCGATGCACCAGCCGGATTGAGAAAGCTGTAATTGTTTCAGTACATTTAAGCACTTGGTTGTACATCACTAAGCTCATTAGACAGGAGACACAACTGTAAATGCTCCTTCGTTGTGCAAAGCATTGTTCGGTGCACTGTACGAGCCATCATTTCAAAGAAACGTCTCCCTTTCTAAGTTATACCCCCCTGACCTTAAGAAAAGTAAGTACTAGAATAGTCGTAAATCCTGCACATCCTGCTGGTATATTATTTTAATAGAGATATAAGGCTTGAAATTATTTTTGTGGTACTCAGCATATGCTAAGCATCATCCTTACGATCAGACAAGGTTAGGGGGCATGTTCTATTCCTGCAGTACAAGAAGACTAGAATAACATCAGTTACAGAAAATGAAAAAAAGTGTAAGGTCTACAGGCACTTCTCAGAGCATCCTCACGTCAGAGAAGGTTTTGCTGCCTGAGTACATTTTGCCTGCACATGCCTCCAGTCTGATGCTAATATGCCCAGAACAGATGATGCTGCAATTGGGATTTCTTTTTGTAGGCACTGAGAACAGCTGAGCCCATTCTTGCTGTATTAGGGTTTGCTGGGAGTCATAGTTACCAGAAAAAGTGAAGTAGTGCCAAAAAACTTGAACTGGATCTTTGAACGCTTGTCTGGGTCAGAGTACTCGATGCCTAGGAAGTTCTTCAGGGATTTCGGCAAAAACACAGAGGCCAAAACCTTTCTGAAAGGGTTTTCTTGTACACTGATCTGCAGGAGAAAGATGATATGCTCAGACGTGCCATGCTCAGGTCAAATTCAAACTGAGGCAAAAGAGTGGGAGAATTGTCTGGTTTAGTCAGTGGTCCCTGAGGTGATACTTGGCTCTCACCTTGAGATCCACACCTCTGTTGTAAGAGGCAACGCCAAAGGCCAGTCCTCCAAATAGGCTGGGATCTGGACGCAACACCAAGAGGGCCAAGGATGTGGTTATGACTGACATATTTCTCCCTGTGTAGGTAACCTTATAGCCCATTTCCTCAGTCATCTTCAGGATACTTCAACAAGAGCAACAGAAAGAAAAAAAAATAGAACCCTTGAAATCTAGTGCTGGTTTCATAATGCACACCCAAGAGACTAAGAGCCTTTGCTCTGATTTATGATCACCAGGAGCAACCACTGGAGCAGAATGGGTCCATTTTGGGGTAGATGGCAATTTGTCTGCACAGGCTCAGGTGATGGCAAGCAGTTGAGTTAGCATGATTCAGTGGCCTCTGGCAGGTGGAAGATACTCTCCCTGTGGGGACCACAGAACGTGGTTCTGAGAAGACTTAAGTCAAAATCCACACCCAGTCAAAGACTGCACGTCATCTGGAAGGCAGTAACTTGTAAAATCTACTCATTGGATTTTTTCAATCATCTAATTGTACCAGGAGATGAAATACCGGAGCCGGAAGAATTTAGTCCGGTAGGAACCTCTGGAAGTCCATCCTCCAAATCCTCACCACCTGAGGCAGAATATGTTCTGAAGACAGAGCTATTGCTCAGGGGCTTGTCCAGCAAAGCTCTAACTGGGCAAACTTTGTGTCTTGGTATTTGTCCTTGCCAAGGCCAGCTGCACTGCCCAAACATTGCAAACCAGGCAGCCGAGTTCCCTTTAAGACCTCAGAGAAGAGAGGTGTTTTTAAAGCTAAGAACCTCAATCTTAGCATGTGTGAAAATCACATTATCGATGCAGCATCCTAAACCCAGATTTTGAAGACTAACTTTTCATAGCTGTGTTTAAAAAGTCTTTATCAGCAAGGGTAGAGGGTGGAAGAGAGTTATGTCTCCAGGCTGACCTGCCCACAGCCCTCACTGCTGAGCGACAAAGATCCTTGTGACAGGAAATGACAGCTGGGCAGTCCCTCAGCTGCCTCCAGGCTGGGATGGCCATAGGGAACAGACTTCTGCAGAACTGGCTCTGCCAAAGGCATCTTGACAACACAATAACCAATTTCTGCTGGTAAAAACCTCAAATATGTTTAAGATCGAAGTACAGAAATTCCTAGCTCCAGTGATATTATTTCAATAGACTGAATAAATTATGCCATAGTACCATTTCAGCCTAGGGAGCCTCTTCTGAGCAAGTTATCTTACTCACCTATTGGTTATTTTTCTTAAGTTCTCATCTTCTATTTCTTGCAGCAGAATATAGTCTAGTATAGCCCATACATTCTCTGCAAGTGTCACACTCACATCTGCAAGCTCTACAATATCGGAAATTTTACTTGCAACGATTTCTAGCACTTCCGCATGCAGTGTCACATCAGGTAAGAGGTATAAAATATGCTGTACAACATCTTGTGCATTTTCTGGAAAAAAAAAAGGAAGCGCACATGATTTATGTGGCATAGCTATCTGTCTGGCCATACAGCTACATGTCTCTCTCGAGTGCTCCTGATCTATTACAAGCTTATGTCCTGAGGATAAGTTAAAAAGCCCTCGACATGTCAATGAGACTGGCACAAACTTCTAAGTAAAATCTGCATACCCCAGATTGTATTTTAAAGGAAGAAGATAACATACTTTTCAAAAGACTACCGTCACCTGCTTTTTGATTGGTAAAGACTATCTGCAAATAATATTTAGTTCTAACTTTGGTTGTTTACAAGAATTTGTGAACTATAAATTGCAAAAGATCTGCCCCTGTCCCTTATGCTGCTTACCTGGTAGAGCAGCAAAAGCAAATTCTGAATGGTATTTTGTATTTGTCGTTCATCATCTCATCATCCTTCTATAATTTTTTTATAGAAGCAGATTTTACACCCTGGGAGTCAGACAGACTCTGTGCAACTGCAGATATCTTTCTGTGACCTATTCTGTGATTTGTTGCGCTGCTGAGGATAAGGATAGGCTCTAGTATTGGGTTTGTTCACCATTCCAACTATTCTCACTGTTAGGCATAGCTTAAGAAAAGTATAAACAGGTGGGAGAGTTCATCTCATAGTTTACATGAATTACAGCAGCAACTTTTTAACTCCAGACACTGATTAGTGCTTCTTTCCATGACGTAGTGAACTGCTGCTGAACTGCTTTGATGTGTTAACAGAGCATATAGACAGGCAAAACCTGCCACATTATTCACTGGTTACCTACCTAGCTATAAATCTAAGTGCAGACTTTGAGACTAGATGATTCAATAGAGAATTTGGAAGCTCCTGCAAAATCCAGCAACAATAAAAACCATTAAGATGACCAGATGCACAGGATGCACAAAAACAACCTTATCACTTCTTCAGATGTGCAGCGTGAGCATTATCTAACTACAACTATTTTTACTGGGATTCACTGTGTCACTGAAGTATCTGGTGCCATACCTTCTGTTAGCTTGATATCTTGGAGGTCTAGAATATTATTTGGAAGTTTTTCCAGTAATTTGCATTTAGTCACGTTTGGTTTCTTCCAAAAATCTTGCTCAAGTTCAATAGTAATTTCACTGAAAAATGAAAACAAAGCACATTGTTACTAGAAAAAACAGGTACTCGTGATGTTCTTCATATTTCCCACGTAGGTAGCAAAGAATGCAATTTAATAACCCAACTTAAAATGGACTTTCAAGTCAGATCTGACTTAGCCCTCATCCAGCAGAATGGCGGCAGAGCCCAAATGCCAGAGCCACGTGAAACATGCCTTGAGGTTTCAGAGGAGCCATTGAGAGGAGGCACAAAATGCTAAGGGGCACAGTTTCCCCTTCCTGGCCAAGCAGAAAGTCGGGTCCCTGCAGTGACAGCAGGTTCTGCCTACAGGTGATGGGAACGACGCCACGCCCTTTTCCTGCAGCCCACGCAGGGCAAGCCCCGGATTTCTTTGCATATTCATTGGCATGGCACTGCGGTGTGCCACGGCAGACCACCATCTGATTTGCCATTACAAAACCTGCTGTTCTTCCGTGGAAGGATCAATACAAGATGTCTCATCACTCACCAGCTCCTCTGAGCAGACTGCAGAGGGTTTTTCCTGCAGCTGACCTCTGTCTCAGAGGCTGGACTTGTTACAGGCCAGGAATAATTCCCGTTGTACCTCGTGAGGAAAAAGCTTTCTGGACAACCCACTAGTGCTGAGGAGGAAATAAATAAAAGCTCTTTACAAAGACTCAATAGTCAAAAACAAGGCACCACCCCCACACCAGCTGGGCCAGCTGCCCTGTGGATCTGGGTTCCTGATGGGAATGAGTTCTAATTTGCAGACCGGGTAAGAGCATTTTACTGAGGTTTACTGTCTATAAGAAAACATTTTATTTAAATATTTTATCTCTTCTTCTACATTTTTTTCTCCTTTGTTTGACAAGTTCAGTTCTCAGGTAGAGAGTTTCCAGCATCACAAACCGTATTCAATGACAGAACACCCTCCAGGCTTCTCTAATCTATCAGAAAGTGCTTTACATTGCCCCTTATTAAACCATCAATGTCTTCCCTCCAGACTTGCTTTATCATCTGCAACTTATATTTTGTAAATTATTGCTATAAAAAAGGTTTTGAATCTCAGGTATATCTGGTAGCTCTTATCTCTGGCTTACTCCTGTTTTTTAAGGAAGAACAGAAACAGTAACCAAACCAGCAAAATACTTATTTGCCATCTGAGGATTGTTCCAATGTGCAGAGGCATTGAGAAAATGCTGGCAGGTAGATTTGCTTCGGTTGTTTGGTTTCAGTCTCCCTGGGGTATTTGCCACCACCAAGAGCTCCTGGATTTGTAGCTGCATCAGCTATACTCTGCCTTTGTTGCAAAGGTGTTCAGACCTGCCTGGGCTCTGGGATTCATGTTTGAACTGGTCTCCATTCGTATGGAACCCACATTTCTGATATCACTGTCACTGCATGCTCTTCTACACATTGTACATCACATGAGGTTGGTCTGGTTACTTGTAAGGATGTTTTCTAGCCTAACCTCTTCACAGAAATTGAATTTGACAAAAATCACTGATAGACAGAACTGCAAAGTACATTATTTCCAATGAGGCTTCAGTGAAGTTTTACCTATTGACTTCACAACCACATCTTCAGGTTTCACATACAGGGAAAATGTTCCCTCTTTGTAAGTGTCATTCAGCAACTCTTTGATCTTGAGACTCAGGACTTCTGGTATTTCCAGGGATGTGGTCTTCACAGTGGCCTTACAGACATAGCTACAAAGAGATACACAAACGAGGCTGCCATGTTGGTAACATTTCACGAATGTAAGTGGTTAAAAAATTAAGGAGTAACTCAGATAATTACACTGAATTGGATAATGTATGTGTTTCTTTCACCCTAAGTGCAGCATTGAGGAAATATTTTCTAAAGTAGAAAATATTAGGAATACAGGTGCAAGAATCTCTCTATAGTTTCATAATATATGCCTCTAAAGGTTTCCTAATAACGTTATCTCAGCAAAGGAACACCCCTGTCACAAGTAAGGGTTTTTCAGCATTCAAAGTTCAGAGAGAGCCACTCATAAAATAGCGAGATGCTTGTGACCCTGTGACTCCAAGGGTCTCTGGAAAACCGGGATTTAACCAACCACTTTCAGTGTCTCTGGTGGATCCCACTTCTCCTCAGAACAGCTTTCACTCGAAGTAATTATGCTCGTGGACTCTGGAAGGTTGGGAAAGACTGTATGAATGTCTTCAGGCATGTCAGAAAAATGCCTGAAGCCACTCATAATGTCAGAAGAACCCATGGATGGATTGCCTCATGGACCTGTTATTTAACGGAGGGCTAATGAGTGAGAGTTCCTTAGGGCTGGGATATTTCAAGCTTTTTCAATTCACACAGTTATCCATCACTCATCATGGTCTTTCTAAACCATTCATAGCCCCTTGGAGGTGATGGGAATTCACCTCCTCCTCCTCCTCCTGGCCTGGGGTCAGAAGGCAAATAGGATTTCCAACAGAAGAGTTGCAGGATTCATCCTGGTATCCCCTCTTGGGCACTGTCTACTCACTGCTTCTGGCCCCAGTGAAAGACCCTGCTCAGGGTAGGCTCTTACAGGGAAGCATAAACCTCACAGCTTGCCGTGGAATCACTCCCAAGACCTGGGATATGAGAAGAAAACCTTGGATGCCCAAATACATTTTCCCCAAGTCAAGCATTCCTGTGCTTCTGACTTCCATGTGTACTTTTCTGGTCACCCTGAAACTCAAAGAGCCACGGATGGATATAATTTCTCCCCCTCCTAGAAATTAAATCAGTGCAAACTATGTAAATCCAATTTATAACCCTGGGTCTTACCTTTGTGATATCTGCTTTACCTTCCACTTCAGTTCACATGGAAGGACACAAAGTTAGAAAATGGTTAGAATCGACAGGCACAAATTGTTTTTTAAGGAAAGCAATTAGCAGAAACTCAGTGTGCTCTTTAAAATGGGGTCTGTTGCTTTAAATGTTACCGGGAGAAGCCTTTGTTTCACAGTACTGTCAGGGGTTCATCCGGATAATTAAACAATTTCAACAAAACACAAGAGCGTTGACATTTAGACCCTTTAACTACTATATTCTCTATACAGAGGTAAGAGAAATCTATCTGTCAATAAGAGGAATCAGAAAATAGCTAATTACATACGTGAGTCCTCCTATAGGCACTGTGGTATGGATAATTATCCCTGAAAACAAAAGAGAATAGAACAATTATTTCACGGTAGCATGTAACTGTAACATGCCCAATTCTGCTACCACCTAAAAACAAGATCTTGTGACCACAATAAGCTAGACTTTACAGCTTGGAAGTCATCTGGAATTAAGCACAGGTATATCTACAGAAGTCACCAGAACCGAGTACTATAATTGATATGCACGCTGGCAAAAAAATACTTCTTCCAAAATGGGAGGAACCTTCCCTTAATGTTTTATGGATGGGATTCATCCCATGTGAATATTGCAGTGTGTTACTGTATTGTCATCTATAAAACAAGCAGTACCTGCGGAAGTCAGAGAAGGAAGCAGGAAGTCAAAATAGATATAAAATGACAAAATTCTGCATCCATGCATGTGACATGTTTACAAATTGCTAAAATATCCCTCTCTGCTGCTCACAGTTTGGATGATAATACAGTGGATTGGCCTAAAAGGAACAAAATAGGGGAATCTGGTGCAAGAAACCATTGTTTCTAGCAGCGCTTTCAAGCTATAACATCCTTTCATTAGACAGTGCCACACGAGAGCCAGTCCCCGGGGTCTGTGAGCCTTGTTCCCCTCTGTAACCCCCAAACAGACCGGTCAGTTGGGAAATGGGTATCTGGAACTTGACTGCTCAAAGCACAGAGGGTCAAGGTGACACCACCACACAGCCAGAACCTTACCTGACTTCAAAATTTGTCACAACAAACCCTTGTCCAGTTAGTATGATATTAAACTGGAAAGAAAACAGTAACATTTTTATTAACATGATATATCAATACTTCTTCTAGACCTGCTTGTAAAATTAGAATTTTCATCGGTCCTAAATCCCAATGAAAGCGGCTAAGAATTTTTGCAAAAATTTTAAGCTTTTCCCTTCCTTCAAAATTTCATTTTGTCCTGTTATACATTGAATAATGTGAGTCTGGAACACCACAACTGTTACATGGATGCTCATTTCTGTGTTGTCCTGACAGTTTGCATTCTGTTCATTGGGTGTGGGACTAGATGACTTACAGAGGTCCCTTCCAACCCATTCTATTCCAACACAAGGTATTGTACGATCCTACCAGCTGTCCTCATGTGATACTTGCTAGAAACATATGAGAATGAGAAAAGGAAGCTACTCACCCAGTGTTCAAGAAGCCTCCTTGCATCACAGCAATCTGGTGCCCTCTCCATTTTATAGAGAAGAGAGAGGTTCAGGTGCACATTAAAGAATCTGACTGTAAGGAGAGGACAGAGGTGAGAAACATTCTGCAGCTTGCACAGAAGGCAAGCTGCTCCCCTTCTCTTCTCCTCACTCTCCTGTAGGACCACGGCTGTGTTCCCATTCCTACAGCGCCGAGTGTCTTTGGGAAACCCCAGACAGTAGTGTCCAAGTCTATGTTACTGCTGCATCGATAGGAATTTTTGTAAATACCTCAAGGACCCAAACAGTTACATTATCACACGTCAACAATGTGGTTCATACCTGAGGGGCACCGTCTCAGTTTTTACTGCCTGATGAGAATGCACAGGCAGAGACAGGAGGATTTGATGACATGGGACACCTTGCTAAGCAGCAAGGGCTTAAACACGTGACTTCACTTGTCACATCTACAGTGTTTGTTAGTGTCAATGACAACCACATCAACCTTTAAGACAGCCCCCCGAGCACTTACGTGGCATGGTACCATTGGTACTGACTGGAAATACCGGGGACAGCATAGGGGCCCTTGTTGAGGATGCTTGACTGAAGGCTGCTGGAAAAAACCATAAAAGGCCTGAGAATCCACACTAGCAAAAGTGTGAGGGAAAGCACAGTTCATGTGAGAGAAAGGTTTGAGTACTTCTGTGAAGGTCATTGTTACAAGGACCTGCTGTGGTTCCTCAGATTTCAGCAGGGAGAAGGCAAAGGGCAAAATACATCCACACTGGGTGTTTTTCTTTATAGAGAGGTTAACACAGCATAGCAAAGGAAAATACAGGATTTAGATCACAGGCAAAAACAGAGCTTATGCACTTTTATCCTTTTTCATTTCTTGTGTTGGAGGACAGTTATCTGTGTTCCCTTCTTGCCCGTGTAAGATGTGCCAGCCTTCAGGGAAAGGCATTTGTAACGTCTGTGAAAGGAACATTGATATTCATTGTCTGAGGCTTAATGATAACCTGGCATAAAAATTCCCATTTTAAATGCTCGCCATCCTGCCTGTTGTTTTCAAAGTAAAAAAATTCCAGGCATTCATTCATAGCTAATTTTCCTTGAAGAGAATCCCCTTGTCAAAGCAGATATGACTTTTGCATTTTGCATGTATCTGCCACATCACCAGGCAGACAGGGAGAAAATGGATGATGCTTGTCACCTGTGAAAGGAATGAGTGTGTCTTTACAAATAGAGTGTTTGAGCCAGCTTGTAGGTAAGACCAGAGATTGATAGACAAGATAGTAAGAGAAAGGAACCATAAAATTCAGAGGAATAGTACTAATTGACTGAACAGAGATACAGAATGGGGGGGAGGTGGGGGGAGAGGGTTACATATTAGGGGGATCATGTGGCAGGTGATTCGGTAAGTCTGTACCACTCAAGTACCTCAGCCAACGGAGAAAGAGAGAGGATGATATGGCCAGGAAAATAGGATTAAAAGGACGCTGTGTCCTCCAACAATTTGAGAGACCCTGGGGGAAATAGCCCATGGCCTCTCCCTTTATTTGAATAAAGTTACAGGCCTCCTCTATCTCCTTTTTGGATGCAAACCTCTGCACTGTGAATATTTTTGCACACATGTACAACAGAAAATCACAGTGAACTGAATCACCCTGTTGCATTACAGGCCTGGGTGCTGAAAAAAAAACAGGATCACAAAATTTTGCCCCAGAAGTGCCATTTCCTTGCGAGGCTGGTAATTGGTATTTTTTAGTTCACACTCTGATGTGACTGTGAGAGACTTGCCATTGCAGCTCTGGCTATGAGCAATAAATTCAACATATGATACAAAGCCAAATATCTATGAATAAGGAGCATGGTCAGAAAGAAGCAGGGTTAGGCCATGCTTCATACACAAAACACTGTTCTCTCTACTGTAGTTCAAGTTAAGGACACTCATCCATGCTCAAAATAAAACAGTCCAACTCACTCAAATCAATGACAATTCATTCATGGACAATAACAGAAACAGGGGCTGGTAATAACTTGAAGTCTCCTACTTTTATCCTAAACGACTTCTAAATTGTCTTCTGAAGTTCAAAGGACAGCTGAAATCAAAAGACAGCAGGCATGCTACAGTACCTAAGTTTCTGCGTGCTAGGCACAGATTTGATTTTTCCCTTTGCACTAAGCCACAGGCTGTGAAGTCAGCACAGAGTCAAACTGGAGCAAGTGGACAATGAAGCAACTAAAATCCAGCTCTGAGTCATCAGGCATGCCGTATCACTGGAATAAATATGTTTTTCATCCTACAGAAATATAGACATGATATTAGGATATGATCCACTGAGCTGCATTCCAAACTATTAGAACACCTGGGGCTCGACTAGTCTCCCTGCACATTCCAGTGCTGCAGATTCTCTCCAGGTAGAATTGAATCTGCAGAGGGCGATCACAGGCTCCACTCCATTCCTGTTGTTATCAGTGTAACGTTTCAAAAACCATTGCCTCACAGGTGATGTGATTCTGCTTGTGAAAAGAGGACTGAGATGCGATGGCAGACAAGGTCTGAAGCCATGAGACTACTGTACCACTGACTTTTTAAAGTCCAACTCAAGGATTTTCATTTAAGCATTAATAAATGGTCTGTTTGGCATCCTGTAAATATGTACGGTTTCCAATAGGTGAGCATCAAAAATGAGGCTAACCAATAAGAGGATTGCAATAAATATATTTCTATATTATTAGCAGTCATTTTCAGATACTGAATATTCATCCCTCTCTCAGATTATGTAAAATTAAGAAGAAAACCAGAAAGCAGTGAGTGGGTGAGGCAGAGGGAGGAAGAGATGCAGACTGAATCAGTGAGAGGATGAGAACACACACTTGGACACATATTTATCATTCGTTCCCAGTAAATCCAGGAGTTCTCCATGCAGAGAGCCTTCTTCTGTAAGCAAACCACATTGGGAAAGAGAGTAAAAAAAGGGAAATAAAGTGTCGCTTCCAAAGAAAAAGCTGCCCTACATCCTCATTTGAGTACCTCCCCACATTATGATTAAAAATTTAAAAGTTTATTCTATTTCTTGTTTATGCTGCCTTTGAAATTTGAGACTGCCCAAGCTACCAGTAAAAACAAGTTTAACTCTGCAACAGAAAACAAAGTCCTCAAGACATGTCAAATAGGAAACAATACATAGTTCAGATCTAGGGTCCATGTGGTCCAGTACCAGGTTGGGTGTTTGACTTTCTCATCCAAGGCTGAGAGAAAGTTGACAGATTTGGCAGGAGCTAGATATTAACTCAGTCTTTTTATTATGAAGGTTTTCTTTGGGAAGAGTCTGAGTTTTCCTCAACAGGGCAGTGGGCTGGAAGTGACCACAGTCCTGCAGGGTGAATTTTAGAAGCACAAATTATCTCTGTGCCCTGCATTGTTCTTGAAGAGAAGTGAAAGAAAGGAATACAAAAACCGGCATAGAACTAGTTATTGTTTTCCTGGGATTTATGTTAGAGTGAAAGGATGCTGACCGTGTTCACGACACACAGCTTACCATGCAGAACTCAAGGCCTGAATCATTACTGCAGAACCTGGCTTGGTCTGCAGTTTTCTGCATTTCCCAGGACACTGAGGAGCAACCAGACAGCTCCTATTTCACAGCGACCAAAGTAAAACTAGAAAAAGACTATGCAGAAATACAGTAGGGGAAGAAGTGAATAATGACAAAACACAAGCCTTTTCACCTCCAAACATGGATGACGGTTGTGATGCCATCAAAACCTGACATTTCACTCCTTGATGCATTTTCTTATTAGTACTGGCTCATCTGCAGTATGAATTATGTCCAGACTTGGCCAGTGTGCTTCAGGGACCCTCATAATGGCTAAAGGCAAAGGGCCAGAATAAGAGCTGCTGCTCTGGGACAGAACACAAGGAAAGTGGGCTCCTGTAGGGATAAAGTGTGTGTGCACAAATCAAGACACCATCAGACTGGTGGATGCCCAGAGCCTGCTGGAAGCACCATTCATGTAATTAGTCCTGAGCAGAATTACTGTACCTGTCAGGAGAAAAAGGTAAGCAGCAGTCACCAAGATGCAAAAGACCTTATCAGCAGAGCTCTGTTCAGGCCAACGCAGGAACCTCTTCATTTTCTAGGCATGGTCTGAAAAAAGAGATGTTGGTGAGCACCCCCTTCCCACTTGGCTGAGAAATTCAAACTGCTCCTGCAATCTGCTGGAATGGCATTGACAGCACAGAGGCCCAGAAGTCCTCGTTCTGTGCGATGGGGCTGAGTTGCTAGATCAGCCATCTCTGTAAAAGTCACAGCTACAGAAACCCTCTCGATTCTGCTGGTTTCTAAAAGAGATGAAGCTCATACAACAACACTGAACACGTTTCGGTCACCTGTCACAACTCTGTAGGCCTGTAATCACCTTCCAGTCTGCTTTGACAAAGTGGTGAAGTTCCTAAAAACATAGGGGAACATGAGAAGAGAAAGCCCTACCAGTGCCTCTAAGCTGGCTGTGCTGACCCGCAGTGATATCCTACAGACTTTGGTGGGATGGTAAACCACACAGCAGCAGACAGGGCAAAGGGAGAAACAGGACACTTCTCACAGACAGCACAGCCAGTAAAAGTATTTGTTCTCACTCGTGGGCTGTGACTACAAGCAAATTTTCATCAGTGTAATTCAGCCTTGGGAACACGTTTACAATTGAGACAGGGCTAGTTCCAGGGTATAAGCATATACTGAACGCTTAAATCCAAATATGCCAGTCTAAACAGAAAGGGCTTTATTCTGTTTTGTGCTTCAGTTTGACTAAAGTTGCTTGCAAAATGACTACAGTTAAACCGGCTCAACAAAAAGTGGACAGGCAGCCTCGATGTCTGAGAGCCCCAGACTCGCTCCCTGTGCCCTGCAACTCCACTTGTGCCACTCTGCTTCCTCTACTCACTTCACCAGGCATCAAAGGAAGGACTTAATCTTGGTTCAGGACCAAACTGGATTAAATCTTAACTTATTCATGAGTTACATAAAATGACTGTGAGGGATGAACTAGATCCTCAGATCGTCTAAGGTGGCCACGCTCCATTCCATGGAGTCACCTGGCTTCACATCAGACACAGCCCTCACCTGGGGCTCTCCACATAGGGTTACGGCACCCTGCCCACTGGCAAAATGAAAGCTGTCCCTTTGTGTTCAGACACTAGAAAATTATAAAAACCTCTGAGCTAATGACAACTCCATCCATTTCCTTTAAAAATTGCACTTTACAAAATTTACAATGTTAGGAAATGGCATCCAGTTTTCCATTTACTGCTGTGACAACAAATCTCCCAGCTTTCAATGCTATTACTCTGACAATTTTTTGCTGATTTTGCAGTAACATTTAAGGAATAAAACATTGTGCTCCCAGCCCGTGGCACGTAAATATATTTTCATACTTTCTTCTAAGAACACCATAGTTATTTAAAGGCTCTGCTCAAAAACTCACCTCCCTGTGTAGCGTGGCTCAGGTAGATTTTTGCTCCACACTGTTTCTTCTGTCAGATGCCAAAAGACCAGTGAAGAAAATATGAAGAGGAAATCAGATGGGACATTGCAATGTTTTCGGTGGGTCAGGAAATGAAGAGCAAGTTGTTCTGTTTTGAAACCACTTTTCTAAGGTCCTGGAAAATCTGCTACAATAACAAATCTCTGCTTTCAACCTTCTCTTTTATTACTCCAGAAATGATTTGTTGACTTTTGCAATAATATTTAAGAAAAAAATCATTACCCTCCCAGCCTACGGTACGTCACAGGATCACCCAGGTTTTGTCCAGAGCAAAGTCCAGAGTATGCAGCACTGTAAAACACAAATTAGACAGAAACAACTGAAGAGATCCCCTCATTTCTGTTTCAAAAGTGACTGCACTGAAGAACTCTAGTTGAAAATTACCCCCAATAGCTAGCCCATATTTGTGTAGTATAAAGATGAACACCAGCTTCTTTCTTCCTTCCTGCAAGATATTAATTAGTCATTGCCAAGTTCCAAAAATACTAATTGTTGCTTGCTGCTGAGAAAGATTTCATGAGTGAGGTCTCAGAGAGAGTGGCCCCTGAGAAGGACACCCCTGTGTGCCTGTCACTTTGGTCAGCCAGAGATCAACTTCTGAATTTTGTGAGTTAGCTCCAGAGGGACAAAATCAGCCCTGGAGGCGTGGTAGCTGTCTCCTGCAGGAGCGTGATCTTAAATGTTCTGACAGCAGCTCCAGGTTGTTCACTCCCCTTACTGGGTCTGAGAGGGATGTAAGAAAAACCAGAGAAAGCCTCAACCTCCCAAGGCTGCTGAGCAGCGCACCCTGCTAGTCCAGGTACTCTAGGCTCCAAAAGTAATAGAAGCATCCCTTCCTTCAGCTTCCCTACGTACCCATCCATCGTCACCTTATTGCTCACAAATCTGTCTCCTCCTCTTGGTTACCCCCATTTAAACACCGCAGACTTCAAGTTTTTCCTCAAAAAACTGAGAGCACCCCTTAACCAAACTGCTTTATATCTCAGCAGCTCTTCTCCTGCTTTGCCTTCCCCCTGTGCACCCGCACAGACCCTCTTACAGTCAAATAGCTGCAGCTGAGCACCCTCCTGCCATCCAGCAACTTCGACCAGCAGGTCTCAGTCTCCTATCATGGGCAGATCACATCCATGAAAATTGCTTGGCAAGCACTGCGTCTCACCAAGCCCATGCTGCATAGCTTCTCCTAGCTTCTAGAACTTGCATAAACTCTTGCATGCAGAGCCTTTCTTTCTTCTGAACAGGGACTGCACAGGACTTTCAATGATTTTTATTTCCTTCATCTTCTTTTATCTGTTTTTCAGTTCACTTCAATGCTTAAAATTATTCAGCACAGGTTTTTTATCAGCTTCACTAGAGCTGATGGCAAAGGGTCTGGAATGCCATGAGAGGGCACCTCTTTCTTAACTCAGAGGCACACCACGATTTAACAGCCAGCATCCTGCATCCATTTTTAGTCAAAACTTTCATTTAGAAGATTTAGAAGATGGCCTTTAGGACTTAGAGCAGGAAAAGACTGTGTCTGAGGAGTACAATGAAATGAAGCAGAGAGCCAGAACACAGAACACGTTCAGGCTCAGTAAGGCCATTCAGATAAAAATAAATTTTGCTTTAGGTTGGATGAGCGAAGATTTTTGCCAGGAGGTTGCTATGGTGACTTTTCAGCTCTCCCAAACCTCCTCATACTGTAATTACATCTCAGAACCCAGAAGCTAAGAATGTGCAATTCTTTGGAGGAAGAATGTGGGTGGCTGACTCTTCAGGATGTTTGTTAACCAGCCATTTTTATTCTAAAACAAAAAGATCCATATTCTTGTGCTTTTAACAGGTGCTTGCAGTTTCTGTGAACTCTTCAGGCATTTCTGGCTGCCATGTTCCAAGACCTTCTTGAATAACTTTTAAGCTATCCTGCAAAGGTTAATTAAAGGATGTTTAGCTCCAGTTGGGCTGAGCTTTCTTCAAATCAGTGCACATTTCACTTTGGTACCTAAACTAAAAAGCACACAATGACAGGAGCATTCTTGCATTTCCTCAGCGTTTGTAATTTATGTTAGTTGTCATTGACTGAGCACTGAAAACACAGAAAGCTGTGCAAATATTATTCACGCTCTCTGGTCATCAGACTTACCCAGTTCTGCCCAGCTCCCCTGAGATAAAGCACCAATAAAAAAGAATTAAAGCCCAGAACACATATTATTTGGTTCAGTGTAAAATACTGAACAGCACAGGGAACCGGTACTAAGTTTCAACATACAATTCTCACCGTTTTTCTTCAAAACAGATGCATCAGCTGCCATTTACAGCCACACAGCACAGGGGCCTGGTTGCAGAGGACAGTGGGCCAAGGGAGGGCTGGAACTACCCTCAGAACACTGACCTGTAAACAGCATCATAAAATCATAACAAATACCATTAATAGTTCATGAACTAGAAGCCAGTAAATTTTATTGCAAATTATTAGATTGCTTCACTATGTAGGGGCAAGATAAGATAGCAGGGTGTTTATTTTCCTGAGAGTTGACAGTCAGTCCATACAAACTTCCAGATTACAAATTGCTTGAAGTACAAGATTGACTTAGTTTTTTTGGGGTTTTTTTTTTTTTTAATTTCACAGCTTGGAGAAAATCTTTTTGGCCCTGAGTTACGGAGTCCTGCAGCAAGCATTCCAGAAATCTGGCTAAAATCCTCCCACTCCAAGGTGCAGCAGCTCCAGGTGTGACCAGTGAGAATGAGGAGGGGGCAGCTCCTGCCAGAGGCTGCTTTCGGAGGGTTACCTGGGCACACCTGCACAGGGAACTGCCAGCCCAGAGAAGGAAACGGAAGTATCCCGAATGTCCCTCGGGGAACGGCGGTGGGAGCATCCGGCAGGGGCTGCGGAGCAGCCAGGTGCGTGCGGGCACGGAGCCCCGCTCGGAGAAAATGCCGAGGGAGGAGCCGTCGTGCCAAGGGGCAGCACCAGAGCAGGTGGGGCAGCATGCGGGGTCCTGGAGGACTTTCAGCTTTTATCAGTCCCTCCCCAGTGCCCCCAGAAAAGGGAGGGATTGGTAGGAGAAAGGGGATTTAATTGAGGGGCAAAGCTTCCTTTCCCACAATTGTCCGCATTCAAATTGAAGAGGAATCTGCTTCCCCTGCAACTTCAATGGTCTCAATCGAAGGAAACCCTGCCTCTTCCATGCCGTTACGGGTTTTAATTGATAGAGAGTCCCCATCTTTCATTATTTTGCAGTTTAAATGGAAGGGGAAAACCTTGATGATGCTTTTTTATGAGTTCGAATTAAGGGTAGCTCTGCCCTTTTCATCATAATAAGGCTTAAACGGAGAGGGAAGCCGAACTGTTCCTCCTTTTTAAGGGTTTGAATTGATGGAAAAAGCCCCCGTTTTCCATCACTGGAGAGATTTAAGCTGAGGAATGCTCCTCTTTGCCCAATGTTTTAGGGGATTAAATTAAAGGGGAGAAGCCATTTATTTGCCACTGTATTAGTCTAAGTGGAGGTAACTGACCTATTTCCTCATTTTAAGGGGTGCACTTAAAGCGAACTTCGCCTTTTCCAGCTTTTTAGGGGTTTAAAACTGCATTCCAGGGCACTTCTACCCACATCCTGGTATCAAATATTTTGGATGGGAGCAAGGCCAGCACGTGTTCACATATGTAATCCTAATACCACGTGGAAGTCTATTATTTTTCTTATTTTTATTTAAAATGGAGATAGCTCCAATTAGACATTCTAAGGAGACTTTGATGACTCATATCATTAGTATTCTTCTCCACTCTACTTAGTCACACATGAAGTACTACTTAGCAGTCACTGAAGAATAATTATGCAAGTTAGCGGCAACTTGATAAGTTGCTGTTAACTTACATAAATTGCCCAAATTACCAAGCTACGATGCCTAAATACAAGGTTTTATTTCATACCTGTTTTCTGCCCTTTTGTTCCAAGTAGCTGTAGCAAAACAGAGAGTGCTGCCATTTCCCCGAAGAGCTTTCTCCTATATCAAGCCCTTTACTCCCCTTGAATTCAAGTCAGAGGGGCCAAACAGCTGCAGCTGCTCTGAGGGCTTTTATACCCAGTGGGATTTGCCCCCTCCCTTTTCCTGGGTGCCATGGAAATGAGAGGTGGGCACAATCAGGGGTATATTAACCCCAGCCTGGGCTGAGGGGCTTCATTCCCTCTCCGGGATGTGCTGGGGTAAGAGCTCTCCTCTCATTTCAGTGGAAAGGCTCTTTCAGCTTATCTCATCTTGCTTTTAGCAGGTGCTTTTAGATATTTAAAGCAACAGAGGCTTGAAGCCATTGTGAAGAAAGCAGCAATGGACACAGAGAGTATTTAAGTTCTTGATTTTTGGGTTGTGTGCTTAGGGGTGGTAAGGTGCTTTGGTATTTCCTGGTTTTGCTTTTGTGGGTTTTTTTGTTTTGTTTTGGTTTTGGGGTTTTTGTTGTTGGTTTTGTTTTTCTTTGGAAGAGTGCAGCTTCCAGAAATTCCAGGTTGTGCCAAGTGTGACACTTGAGATTTTTCAGCAGTTTTATCATGTCACAAAAGAGTGGTGAAGATAATGTTTTACATTGAGGGTTTAGATGAGGATTGTGACTCGGAGAGGGATGGTGAGCAGGTATCTGGTTAGGAAGTTTTTCTGGGGGGTTTTGAAAGCAGCAGGGTGAGAAAGCGTGTTTATTTGAGCACACACCCCCCCCCCCCCCCCCCCCCCCCAGGCTTTCAGAAGCCTAGCAGAGGCATTCCCATGTCCTGCAGCACACAAGATCATCCACTGCACTCACAGGTATGCCATTTAACTTTGCCTTTCTCTTACCCAGGTGCCACACCTAATAAAGGCCGCAGCCTTGGAATCAGGATGAAGCTGGAGCCTGAAGGAGCCAGGCACACTCAGGAGAGGGCAAGTAGTTGAATGGCTGGGATTTGGCCCACATAACTCTGGACTCACACTTTGGTTTTGGTTTTCTTTATTGTAGCTGACCAAGAAGCTAACAGGCAATCACAGGGCCCTTGGAGGCAGACTCATTTCAGGTGCAATGTGGATTCCCATCACCGATCAACCAAAAGATAAGTTGGGGGTCATGGCTTGGAGATGGGATGATGGGAGAGTATCAGGTTGGGAGTTGTTGGGGCAGATTTAGAAATTAGCAGAGGGAAAAGCAATCTTCTCCAAGGGCCTCTTAGGACAGGTAAAGGGAGGGGCTCTACTTTTGATGGCAGCTTTCAGGCGGGCAGTGCAGAACAGCTCTGGTCTGTCTGGTGTGCCGTGTTCCCTAGCGTGTCTTTGGGGTCCCTTTTGCCTTCTCCCCTTGAGGCCCTCACCACGAGCATAATGTGTTGTGTTTGATGTCCCCCGTTTGTCATGTTCTTTGTCACGGGTGTGTGCACACATCGGTGCCGGAGCTGTTCTGCCCTGCCGCATGGCCTGCTGCAATAGGACAAGTCCTGGGGACTTGCAGTTTGTGGGGTGTCACTGGACTCTAGATGATATTCCTAGATAGACACAGCATGTTTGGAGCTGTGAAGTCATCCTGCAGCCCTTTGACTTTTGTCCTCACTTTCAGATGCAGAGGATAAAATCCAGGGCAAAATCCATCCACCCATGCCAGGTGAGGAGGTTCCCCAGAGCAGGTCAGTCACTCTTTGTCTCTGCAGGGGGAGTGTGAAGTGTGACTCTGTTACACTACTGTTCTTTTCCTTTTTAGGAAGTAAAGCTGGATATCAGCAGTGAAGGTGAGATGGGCAAGGTGAACATGGAGTAGCCTACAGAAGCAGTTGTTATTGCTCAAGTTTCTGTGCTGCAATTCTAAGCATCTGTTCCTATATCTGTGCTGGGCATTCTTAGGACAATGGTGAGTAGCAGAATTGTTGGGGTTTGGCCAGTGTGCTGCTGAGGTCATGCATTGACATTTGGTTTTCTTTAATGTAGCTGACTACAAAACAACAGGAGTTGTTGTTCAATAACAGTGCCAGCAGGAACTTCCCAGATGCAGAGGCCACCATCTATTGTACATGACGTGGACGTGTGTCCCCAGATATCTGAGAGATAAGTAGAGGGCTAAGACCCACAGAGGGGATGAAGGCATGGTGCTGGGTCGGGAATTACTGGGAGGGGGTTTTGAGTCTGCTTTGGAGGTGGGGGGTGTCCATGAAGTGGCCCCTTAGGCCCTATAAATGCAAAGTCTCCCTTTTGATCACAGTGCTGAGGCGCGCAGGGCAGAGCAGTCCTGGTGTGTCTCGTGTCACTTGTCTGTTGTGCATTATGTGTTGTTTGTGTATCTCATGTCTTTTACCTTAGCCTTTGAGGGGTCTGTCAGAAACCTTGGCATCATTGTTAGCAACTGTGGTCTCTGCATTCCTTGGCCTGGCACCCAGGCCATAGATGTGATTCTGATATCTGTCTGAGCTCCCCAGTCAAAAGTTCTCTCTTTGGAAGCAACCAGTCAGATGTCTTTTCAGGTCTTGTTCTGAGCTGTATGGACAGCTATGCCCCACCCAGATCCATTATGGTGGATTAGGACTTGTAAGAATGTGAGGTCAGGTAGAGGATTCTGACTGTAGGATTCTCAGGCATCCATCTTTGCTGTTCTTGCAACAAATCATTCAGTTAGCATCTTCTTCCTCCAGAGTTCTCTGAGCCTCATCAGCTCGCCATCAGCTTCAACTCTTCTTCTTTTGCATTCTCTCAGTCCTTGCAGCCATTTTCCTTGCCGAGAGATTTCTGTCCGTGTGTTGTGCCCTTTGTTTGTCATGTCCTGTCTGTCCTGTGTCAGGGGTGTGTGCACATATTTGTGCCGGAGCTGCTCTGCTCTGCCGCATAGCCTGGTGCAATAGGGGAAGTCCCGGGGACTTGGAATGTGTAATGTGGTGTGCTATTGGACTCTAGATGGGATTTGTAGATGGACACAGGATATCCGGAGCTCTTCAGTTATCCTGCAGCAGTTTGACTCCTGTATATACTTTATTTCAGATTGAGATGGATTAAATCTGTGCCAGCGGGCCTCATCCGGGGTGAAGGGATTCCCACCAGCAGGTGAGGCATTGTTTATCTCTGCAGCAGAAGTGTATATGGTGACTCTGTTGCAGCTCTGTTCTTCGTCTTTCTCTTTAAGAAGCAAATGTGGATACAAGCAGTCAAGGTGAGGAGGGGAGAGAAGTGGTTGTTATGGCTCAGCTCTCAAGCACAACAATTTTTCAGCAGATTGATCATGTCACAAGAGGGATCTGCCCAGTGTCAAGGATGATGATTGAGATTGAGGCTTCAGGTGAGTTGAGGATTGTGACTGGGAGAGGGAGGGTGAGCAGGTATCCAGTTGTGAGTTCTTGGGAGAGGGTTTGCAGGCAGCAGGCTGAGGAAGGGTCTTTATTGGAGGGCCCCCCCCACAAGGCTGTTCAGAAGCCTAGCAGAGGCATTCCCATGTCTTACAGCACACAAGGTCATCTACTGCACTCACAGGAATGCCTTTAACTTTGCCTTTCTCTAGGTGCCACTGCTAATGAAGGCCACAGCCTTGGAATCAGGATGAAGCTGGAGCCTGAAGGAGCCATGCACACTCAGGAGAGGGCAAGTAGCTGAATGGCTGGGATCTGCCCCACATAACTCTGGACTCATACTTTGGTTTTGGTTTTTTTTGTTGTAGCTGACCCAGAGGCTCACAGGCCATCACGGGGCCCTCCGAGGCAGACTCATTTCAGGTGCGACGTGGATTCCCATCACTGATCATCCAAAAGATAAGTCGGGGGACTCGGGCTGGAGATGGGAGAGTAGCAGATTGGGAGTTCTTGGGACAGATTTAAAAGCTAGTAGAAGGAAAAGCAACCTTTTCCAAGGGTCTCTTAGGACAGCCAAAGGGAGAGGCTCTGCTTTTAATGGCAGCTTTCAGGCGGGCAGTGCAGAACAGCTCTGGTCTGTCTCGTGTTGTCCCGTATGGTGTGTTACCTGGTCTGTCTTTGGGGTCCCTTTTGCCTTCTCCCCTCGAGGCTTTCAGCACAAGCATGATGTGTTGTGTTTACTGTCCCCCTGTTTGTCACGTTCTTTGTCACGGGTGTGTGCACACATTTCTGCTGGAGCTGTTCTGCCCTGCTGTATGGCCTCCTGCAATAGGACAAACCATGGGGAGTTGAAATTTTTAATATGGGCTGTACTTGGGCTCTAGATGCTATTCCTAGGTTGACATAAGGTGTTTGCAGCTTTTGAGTTATCCTGGTGGTGTTTGACATATGTTCTAACTTTCTTTCAGGTGCAGATGCATTCCATGTGTGGCAGAGGGGTAGAGTTAGGAGGTGCCGGGCCTTCTTAGGAGCGTGGTGAGTAGCAGAGTGGTGGGGTTTTGGCCGATGCGATGCCAAGATCAGGCACTGATGTTTGGTTCTCTTTAATACAGCTGTCTGAGAGACCCCAGCCCCGGTGCTAGCAGGACCTTCCCAGCTGACGAGGTGGCCTTTCTTTGCACCTGACAGGGACCAGCATCCCCAGATGTATGAGAGATAAGTAGAGGGCTGTGACCCACAGAGGGGCTGAAAGCACGGTGCTGGTTTGGGAATTCCTGGGAGGGGGTTTTGAGTCCAATTTGGGGGGGGGGGGGGGTGGTGTGTTCATGAAGTGGCCCCTTAGGCCCCCATCAAAGCCAAGTCTCACTTTTGATTGCAGTGCTGAGGTGTGCAGCAGGGCAGAGCAGTCCCGGTGTGTCTTGTGTCACTTGTCTATTGTGCATTATGTGTTGTTTGTGTATGCCATATCTTTCACTTAGTGGGGGGGGGCCTGTCAGTGCCCCTGGCATCAGTGTTAGCCTCTGCGATCTCTGCATTCCTTGGCCTGGTGCCCAGGCCACAGAACTTTTGACTCGGGAGCTCAGACAAGCATCAGACTCTCTTCTCTCTTTGGAAGCATCCAGTCAGACATCTTGTCAGGTCTTGTTCTGAGCTGTATGGACAGCTGTGCACCACCTGGATCCATTATGGTGGATTAGGACTTGCAATAATATGAGGTTAGGTGCAGCATTCTGACCGTAGGATTCCTAGGCATCCATCTTTACTGTCCTTGGAATTAATCATTCAGTTAGCAACTTCCTTCAGGGTTCTCTGAGCCTCATCAGCTCACCATCGGTCTCAGCTCGGTCATCTCCTTTTGCATTCTCTCAGTCCTTGCAGCCATTTTCCTTGCCAAGAGATTTCTGTCTGTGTGTTGTGCCCATTGTTTGTCACGTCCTGTCCTGTGTCACGGGTGTCAGCACACATTTGGGACGGGGCTGCTCTGCCCTGCCGCATAGCCTGGTGCGATAGGAGAAGTCTTGGAGACTTGGAATGTGTAATGTGGGGTGTAGTTGGACTCTAGATGGGATTTGTAGATGGACACAGGATATCTGGAGCTCATCAGTTATCCTGCAACAGTGTGACTCTTGTCCTTTTTTTCAGATTCAGATGGATTAAATCTGTGCCAGAGGGCCCCATGTCAGGTGCACACAGGTCATCCACTGCACTCAGAGGAATGCCATTTAACTTTGCCTTTCTCTAACCCAGGTCCCACCCTTAGTAAAGGCCACAGCCTTGGAATCAGGATGAAGCTGGAGCCTGAAGGAGCCAGGCACACTCAGGAGAGGGCAAGTAGCTGCCTTGGTGGGATTTGGCCCACATAACTCTGGACTCACTCTTTGATTTTGGTTTTCTTTATTGCAGCTGACTGAGAGGCTCACAGGCCGTCACGAGGCCCTCCGAGGCAGACTCATTTCAGGTGCAACGTGGATCCGCATCACCGATCATGCAAAAGATAAGTTGGGGGCCACGGCCTGGAGATGGGAGAGTAGTAGATCGGGAGTTTTGGGCCAGATTTAAAAATCACCAGAGGGAAAAGTAGTCTTCTCCAAGGGCCTCTTAGGAGAGCTAAAGGGAGAGGCTCTACTTTTGATGGCAGCTTTTACGCAGGCAGTGCAGAACAGCTCCGGTCTGTGTCGTGTTGTCTGGTGTTCCGTGTTACCTAGTGTCTTTGGGGTCCCTTTTGCCTTCTCCCCTTGAGGCCCTCACCACAAGCATGATGTGTCGTGTTTAATGTCCCCCTGTTTGTCACATTCTGTGTCACGGGTGTGTGCACACATTTCTGCTGGAGCTGTTCTGCCCTGCCGCATGGCGTGCTGCAGTAGGACAAACCATGGGGCGTTGGAATTTGTAATGTGGGCTGTACTTGGGCTCTAGATGATATTCTTAGATTGACATAAGGTGTTTGCAGCTTTTGAGTTATCCTGGTGGTGTTTGACATAAGTTCTAACTTTCTTTCAGGTGCAGATGCCTTGCATCCATGGCAGAGGGTCAGAGTTAGGAGGTGCCGGGCCTTCTTAGGAGCGCGGTGAGTAGCAGAGTGGTGGGGTTTTGGCCGATGCAGTGACAAGATCAGGCACTGATGTTTGGTTTTTTTTAATACAGCTGTCTGAGAGACCCCAGCCCACTGCCAGCAGGACCTTCCCAGCTGACGAGGTGGCCTTTCTTTGCACCTGAAAGGGACCAGCATCCCCAGATGTCTGAGAGATAAGTAGCGGGCTGTGACCCACAGAGGGGATGAAAGCAGGGTGCTGGTTTGGGAATTCCTGGGAGGGGGTTTTGAGTCCAATTTGGGGGGGGGGGGGGGCGTTTTCATGAAGTGGCCCCTTGGACCCCATGAAAGCCAAGTCTCACTTTTCATCACAGTGCTGAGGTGTTGCAGGGCAGAGCAGTCCTGGTGTGTCTTGTGTCACTTGTCTGTTGTGTATTATGTGTTGTTTGTGTATCCCATGACTTTTACCTTAGCGTGCCTGTCATTAATCTTGGCATCATTGTTAGCATCTGTGATCTCTGCATTCCCTGGTCTGGCACCCGGGCCGCAGAACTTTTGACTCGGGAGCTCAGACAGGCATCAGACTCTCTTCTCTCTTTGGAAGCATCCAGTCAGACGTCTCGTCAGGTGTTCTTCTGAGCTGTATGGACAGCTATGCCCCACCTGGATCCATTATGGTGGATTAGGACTTGTATTAATATGGGGTTAGGTAGAGGATTCTGACTGTAGGATTCGTAGGCATCCATCTTTGCAGTTCTTGGAATAAATCATTCAGTTATCATCTTCTTCCTTTAGGGTTCTCTGAGCCTCATCAGCCCACCATCTGTTTGAACTCAGTCATCTCCTTTTGCATTCTCTCAGTCCTTGCAGCCATTTTCCTTGCCAAGAGATTTCTGTCTGTGTCTTGTGCCCATTGTTTGTCACGTCCTGTCCTGTGTCACGAGTGTCAGCACACATTTGGGACGGGGCTGCTCTGCCCTGCCGCATAGCCTGGTGCGATAGGAGAAGTCTTGGAGACTTGGAATGTGTAATGTGGGGTGTAGTTGGACTCTAGATGGGATTTGTAGATGGACACAGGATATCTGGAGCTCTTCAGTTATCATGCAACAGTCTGACTCTTGTCCCAACCTTTTTTTCTGATGCACCTCCTCAGATGACTGCCGTAGTTCTGTAGGTTCCTTCTTCTGAAAGGGAATAGGGCTCAAGAACTCATCTTCCAGAGAATTTTTGCAAGTCCTGGCTTGTATTGTATCTGCCTATGGTGGCTTATGTTGTATGTACCTATACATCTGTCTTCTATTGGATTTTGGGTAGAAAATTTATCAGTCCAGAGTGGGGACAAGTCCTAGCTGTCAGATAGCCACTCGTTGACCCTTCCTGTCATCTCACAGGTCCCCGAGGCTGCTGATTTCCCCAGGATCTGCCATTTTGCCTCAAGGAGCGGCAGCCAGAAGATGTGTCACAGCACGTTCTTCAGCATCTCGAGTAAGGGGCGCAGTGAGCGTTTAAGTGGGAAGATTGTGTGAGAGCACGTGGCTGTGTCTGTCTGTGTCTGCTCGTCTCTGCGTGTGTGAGCGCATGCTGACTGGATTTAACCTTGTGTGTGTGACTTTTGCTTTCCAGGTTTTGCGACTCCTTGTTAAATTTAGAATAAAAAATCCCCAGCCGGGTTGTATTGCATGAACTGACATGGTATGTACCTATGTTGGCTTAAAACCCAGAGAAGCAGACGAAGATGAGCAGGAAGAAACCAGAAAAAGAACCCATGATGCACAAGAAAAAAACCCAGAAAAAGCCCAGGATGGGCAAGAAAGAAACGAGAAAAAAACCCCAGAAAATAATCCCAGATGGGCAAGAAAAAAACCCAGAAAAAACCCCAAGAAAGAAACCCTGAGATGGGCAATAAAACAACCAGAAAAAGTCTGAAGATGGGCAAGAAAAAACCTGGAAAAAAACCCCAAGATGGACAAGAAATAACCCAGAAAAAAATTCCAAGAAGGGCAAGAAAAGACCCAGAAAACACTCAGAAAAAATTCGCAACCAAAGTATAAATATAGAAATGTTTTTCAAGTATATGCGGCTAGATAAAGAATTGTTAAATTGTTTAAAATATGAAATAACATAAATGTAATATATATACAGTATTACTTGTATTATGGATCGTATTGATTTATGTTTATTTCCTATAATACACTACACTATTTATATCAATTTTACATCTATCATATCTATCGTTTGTTATATGTTACACCATATTGATATACTCTAGGTTTTTCTAAGTAGTTTAAAATAAAGGGGAGTTTTTTTTTTTATGTGGCAAAAGCAGGTGTTTCAGTATAAAAATTATAAATACAAATAATATAAAGGTAGAAATCTAAGAATAGAAATAGATCATAAATAGCTAAAGGTTAATATAAAAATTAAAAATATAAGAAAAATTTGTAACAGTAGATATGGTACGTAATTTAAAAAATAATTTATCTCTATTATTTGAATAGGATACATATTATACATAATGAGTAATATAATACTTAAATATAAACTATAAATATAAATGTGAATTTAGTAATGCGAGCTATAAATATAAAAATATTTCAATACGGTTTCAAAGAATAGAGCTGTTTTGTATTTATTTAGTTAGGATGGGACTTTTATTTTAAATAATGAAAGCATGATAGAAATGTAATTTAAACATAGAAATCTACAAGCAATGTGGAAAGATATTTATAAAAGCACAAAATATAAGTAAATATAAATAATAGAAATAGACCGAATATGTTAGATAAATTACATGCTACATCAATGTCCACTATAGATATGCATGTGAATATAAATACGAAAAATAGAATTGAAAAATTTATTTCAACATGACTTTAAATCAAGGGGGCTTGTTTGGTTCTGGTGGGGTAAGAGGCAGGTTTTTGGCATTTATTTCAGAGCAGGTTTTGGTAGGGGTCGCCCCTGTTCTTTTTTGCCACCTTCCCTGCCCGCAGCCTCGAGGCGCGCTGCGGCCCCGGGCTGGGGCGGGCGGCAGTGCTGCCGCCTTGTGGGCAGAGCGCGGTACTGCAGCTCTGTCGCCACCGGCAGCCGCGAGGCCGCCATCTTGGGAGTGGCGAGTCGCGGATGTCGCGGACTTTTCCTTGACCTTCTCAACATGGCAGCGAGAAGGGCGGGGAAGTCGAGGGCCCGCCTCGGTCTAATCGACTGCCTGCATGAAACACCGACGCCATGGCGGCCCCGATGGATTTTTATTGGCATTTTAAGTGAATAAGACACGGACTGTGTGGTCAGCGGCGCCGTGGGCGGGCATATTTAGGCGGGTTGCTGAGAGGCATCTGGGTAAAACCCTATTTCTTCCGAGGGTCCTCCTCGGCCGCCATTTTGGGAAGGGCGCGTCGCAAATGTCGCGGACTTTCTTTGACCTTTTCAAGATGGCGGCGAAATGGGCGGGGAAATCGCACGCCCCCATAAATCTCCTCCCCCTGTGGCCACAGAGCGGGATCGCACCCCCCCGAGCCAGCGCCCTGCCCCTCGCCGCTGAGTGCCGGGGGCGGGGCAAGGACGCGGCTGCCGAGCGAGGGAAGGGCGCTGGAGCCAGCGGTGGTCGGGCCGGGGTCTGTAAATGGCGGGGGCGGGTGAAGGACATTCGGTCATGCAAAGTGATGCGATGGCCGAGAAGAACGGCGGGGGCGGCCGGGCGGGGCCGGTTTCGGCGGGCGGCGGAGGTGCGGTCGCAGCGCTCCGCGGGCCGGGGCAGCGGGCGGGGGCGGGAGAGCGGCGTCGGAACAGGGCGGCAGCCCCCGAGCCCGCGCCCGCCCCGCTCCAGGCGCTGGGAGCGACCGCGGGCCGGACAATCCCGGCGGGGCGGCCCCGGGGCGGCGGGCAGGCGGCGGAGGGGGCCGTGGCGCTCCCCGCCCTCGCTGCCGCCAGCTTTGGAAGGTCGGGCCGGGCGCCCGCCCCGTCCCGCCGCCTCCCGGTCTCTGTAAACTCCTCTCTGGCTTCATAGGTCCGTGCTGGAGAGAGGGACAAAGGGCCCTGCTGGTTGCCGTGTCCTCGGGGGACAGAGAGTTCTGGCTTGGCCGCATGGGCTGCTGTGTGTTGGAACAATGGGGATGCGCTGTTATGTATTTAGTGACATTTATGTATTTTTATGTATGTACATTTTATGTATTTATTGACATTTAGAGATTTATTCCCCTGCTTCAGGTGAGCGTGCATCATTGCCGGCTTGGGATTGAGTGAAATGGCTGATGGAACCAGCTCTGGGGAGGGAGGCAGGGAAATCCTCTCTTTACCTTTACCAATTCTTCCGACAAACTCATCACGGCAGGACAGCCTGAAGACTGAAAGTGTAAGAAGATGTGGAGGGAAACAGAGAATCTGGCAGGAGCATCGAACGCACAAGTGCACGAATTTTGCTTTTTGCTTGGATTTAAACTCAGAAGTTGTGAGGAATTTGGGAGTGAGAAGGGATATTTCAGAAGGAGAAGAAGAAAAAGAAGTTGTTGTTACAGTCTTGGCAAAAGCTTTTGTTCTAGCTAATAAAAGAAGTTAGTTTAAATAAAAAAAAAGAAAAAAAACCTGGAGTATTTTTTTTCCTTCACTATTCATTGGTGGCATATGGTGTGTTGTTGTATGTCTTGGTATTATTAACTCTGTGTAAGTTGTTTTTTGAGTGAAGCTGACTTTCTGGATGGGTTGGTTTGTATTTGAGCTAGGATTAATTTCAAGAGGTTTCTTTCATAGACTTCTGATAGGTATGACTGGCATTTTGGTTTTGTTTAATGTATGTATCAACATACAGCTTTGATAGGGCCAGCTGGGCTGCTGGAATTTTGGGTGTGAATTTATTAGATGGCTTTTGTTAAATGCAGTTTTTCTGCATTTAACAAAACCAGTAGTGGTTTTAAGGTGGTTTTTAAGAGTTCATTGTATTGTTTTCTGTTGTTTGTAGTTGATGTATGATAAGGAATGTGGTGTGACTTCTTGAACGCTATTGTTTTAGTGTTCCTAAGTTCTGATTTCTTTCTGGTTCGTTAGGTGTTTTTAGTTGTATTGTTGGGGAGAGGGGCATTTATATGGTGGGTTTTTATAGGCAATATTTTTTAAATTTAGTTAGTGATATTTTTTAATATTTTAATAGTTTAGATTTTTTTATTGTCATGCTTTTACTTAATTTGTAAAATTTTTTCAAATAACTTTTCCAAATTATCGGTTATTATTTGTGCATAAACGTAGAGCTTTTTTTTGTTAGTACTGTTTTGGGTCAGTTGTACAGTTTTGAGTGTAGTGAGTTGGTTTGATTTAATTTTTAATGGGTGTTTGTTTTTATTAGTAGTTGTGTCATTTTCAAGGTGTATTTGAGTTTTTTGGGTGTTTGAGATACTGGTTTAGGAGGAAGTTTATGTGGAGAATGTGGGGAGGCTTTGGGCTGCTTATAGTGGGATTTAAAATTTCTTTACAGTTAGGTGTATTTGAGTTTTTATTAGGGTTCAATGTTGTGGGATGTTAGTTCCGTTAGTAATAGAAATAGGTTTTGTTTTGATGTGCTGCAATCGGATGAGCGCAGGCTGCGTACAGGTGCCGACAAAGGTACAGTATTGTTGTGGTTCTGATGTTTCGGGTTAATGAACTTATATGGTCTAACATGTACTTGAAAATAGAAAGAAATATAAATTTAAAAATAAATATGAAATTAGAGTGGTAGACATAAATATAGATAATAGATACATACATAAAAGTGTAATACATGGTATATAATTGTAACATTATATATAGAGTGGAGTATAATTTATATATATTAAGAAAGATATATAAACATAGAATGTAAATATAAAAAGGTTAAAATAAATTGGAGGGTTTTTTTTGTTTTTTTAGGTTATAGGCTGTTGTTTTTAATAAATAATATAAATAGAAACAATATAAAAGTAGAAATCCAGATATACAAATATATAATTTATATACCGATATCTATAAATATTTAATATGAATAAATACAAGTAAAAGAAATACGTAATATAAAAATAATACATCTATTATTATAATAAAAGGTATTCTCTCTAATATATATCTATAAATATAATAAATAAAAATTTTAAAGGTAGGTGTGAATAGAATTTTAACTATTGTTTAAATCAAGGGGTGTCCTCGGTTTTTATAGAGGCAGAAATTTTAAATACCATAAGTCTTATAAAAATGTGAATCTTAAGGTAGAAATACATAATAATTATATAAAGAGAAATTGCTAAACTGTGAATATAAATTTAAATATAAACATAAGTAAGTAAAATGCAGATTTGTAATATGGAATATAAATAACATTATACGGCACTATAAATTATAAATAGGAATATACATATAAAAATATGTAAATATATTTCAAAGGAAAGAAATGTTTTTGGCTTTTATTTAAGTGGAGGCAGATGTTAATTAAAATAAAACCTAAGTGTTACAGAAGTAAAAATCTTGACAGGGGAATATATAATCAATATATAAAAATATGTATAAAATAAAATAGATAAATAAGTGCTTGGAGTGGATGTAATGTAGAATAAAAATTTATTTATAAATTGACATTGATAAAGATAAATGCATAAGTAAGCAATAGACATTTATGTTTATAATGAATATTAATGTGAATGTAAATATGAAAACATAAGGATATATATATTTAAATATTTTTTTAAAGAAAGGGTTGGGGGTTTTTTTTGGTTCTTACTGGGTTAGAGGATGCCTCCCAGACCCAAGCTGCCACCTCTGTAAAGTCAGGCAGGTTTGAGAGTCCCGGGCGCCTCCAGCTATCTGCAACAAGGAGCCTGGGGGGCTGAGTTTTGCTTACCTGGGGAAAGGATCAGCATTAGTTTTCAGGAGCATGTGGCCCGGAGTGGCTGTCTGTTTGCCTTCTGAAATTCTGCATTGTGCAGGATGCCTCCCAGACCCCAGCTGCCGCCAGCATAAAGGCTGATTTGAGAGTCCCGAGTGGCTCCAGCAATCTGCCATCAGGAAACTGTGCTGCTGAGTTATATTTACCTGTGGAAAGGGTGGCATTGGTGCACAGGGCCCTTAGTGGCCCATAGTGGCCTGCTGTGTCCTGAAATTCTGCATTGGTCTGGATGCCTCCCAGCCCCAAGCTGCCACCTGTGCCTAGTTGATCTTGTTTGAGAGTCCCAAGCACCTTGAACAATATGCCACCAGGAACTTGGGCAGCTGAGTTTTGCTTACCTGGGAAAAGGGACAGCACTAGTGTTCAGGAGCCTGTGGCCCGGAGTGGCCGGCCGTCTGGCTGCTGAAGTTCCGCATTGGTCAGGATGCCTCCCAGACCGAAGCTGCCACCTCAGCCGAGTCGAGCTCGTTTGAGAGTCCCAAGTGCCTCCACCAATCTGCAACAAGCAACCTGGGGGGCTGAGTTTTGCTTATCTGGGGAAAGGGTCAGCATTAGCGTTCGGGAGCTTGGGGCCCGGAGCGGCCAGCTGTCTGCTGAAATTTAACATTGCGCAGGATGCCTCCCAGACTCAAGCTGCCACCACCGTAAAGTCAGGCTGGTTTGAGAGTCCCAAGTGGCTGTAGCACTCTGCCCTCAGGAACCTGAGCTGGTGAGTTACACTTACCTGTCTAAAAGGCAGCATTGGTGTCCAGGGCCCAGGGGCCCTTAGTGACCGGCTGTCTGCTGAAATTCTGTATTGCACCGGATGCCTCCCGGACCCAAGGTGTCAATACTGTAAAGTCAGGCTGGTTTCAGAGTCTCAAGTGGCTCTAGCAATCTGCCATCAGGACACTGAGCTGGTGAGTTATACTTTCCTGTGTAAAGGGCAGCATTGGTGTCCAGGGCCCAGGGGCCCTTAGTGACCGGCTGTCTGCTGAAATTCTGTATTGCACCGGATGCCTCCCGGACCCAAGGTGTCAATACTGTAAAGTCAGGCTGGTTTCAGAGTCTCAAGTGGCTCTAGCAATCTGCCATCAGGACACTGAGCTGGTGAGTTATACTTTCCTGTGTAAAGGGCAGCATTGGTGTCCAGGGCCCTTAGTGGCCCGTAGTGGTCTGCTGTCTGCTGAAATTCTGCATCGTGCAGGATGCCTCCCAGCCCCAAGCTGCCATCTGTGCCTAAGTGATCTCGTTTGAGATTCCCAAGCGCCTCAAGCAATCTGCTACCAGGAACTTGGGCTGCTGAGTTTTGCTTATCTGGGAAAAGGGTCAGCACTAGTGTTCAGGAGCCTGTGGCTCAGAGGGGCCAGCTGTCTGCCATCTGAAATTCTGCATTGCACAGGATGCCTCCCGGACCCCAGCTGCCACCACTGCAAAGTCAGGCAGGTTTGAGGGTCTCAAATGGCTCCAGCAATCTCCCATCAGGAGCCATGGCTGCTGAGTTTTCTTCTTCTGGGAAAGGGCTGGCATTGGTGTTCAGGAGGCCTGGCCTGGACTGGCTGGCTGCCTGGTGATATTTCTGCATTGCCAAATGTGCCTCCCAGACCCAAGCTGGCACCAGTTCCAACTCCAGCTGCTTTTGCCTCGGCACGTGTCTCCTGCTACCTGCCATCAGGAACCAGGGTGTCCGAGGTACGCTTTCTTGAGAAAACGGCTGGCCTTCATGTTCAGGGGCAGGGGGCTCTTAGTGGACGGCTAGGTCCTGAAATTCCCCATTGCGCAGGATGCCTCCCACATCCAAGTTGCCACCTGTGCCGAGTTGAGCTGGTTTCAGACTCCCAAGCGCCTCCAGCAATTTGAAATCAGGAACCGGGGTTGCTGAGTTTTCTTTACCTGGGAAAAGGGTCAGCACTGGTGTTCAGGGGCCTGTGGCCCGGAGTGGCCAGTTATTTGCCTTCTGAAATTCTGCATTTCCCAATCTGCCTCCCAGACCCAGTTGGCACTTATCCCAACTCCAGCTGCTTTGGCCTCGCCACGTGTCTCCTGCTATCTCCCATCAGGAACCAGGGCTGCTGAGTCAGGCTTACCTTAGAAAAGGGCTGGTGTTCACGTTCAGGGCCCAGGGGCCCGTCGTGGCCATCAGCCTGCTAAAATTCTGCATTGCGCAGGATGCCTCGCTGACCCAAGCTGCCACCACCGTAAAGTCAGTCTGGTTTTAGGGTCCCAAATGGCTCCAGAAATCGCAGCAAGGAACATGGGGGGCTGAGTGTTGCTTACCTGGTCCGCCCCCTCCTATGGGAACTTCTTTTAATGGAAATAGACCAATTCCTTTATCCCATTCTTTTTTGATTTTTATCCTCTATAGCTTTCTTCCCGTACTTTTAGGAAGAAGCAGGAGAGGGCTTTCTTTTAACTGATCTTTTAGTGTTTCGAGAAGGTGATTCCTTTAGAAAGTTCCCCTGAGCAGCCGGAGCTGTGGTTACCAAGGGAACGGAGCTCAGGGCGGGACGGGGGAACTGGGCACAGCTCAGGTTTCGGTCCTCCAGAGGCGGGATCTGCAGCCGGGATCGGCGGAGGGGCCGTTCCGGTGCAGACCGAGCTGGAGCGTGCATGGCTCCCGCGTGGCTCACGGCGGCTGATCCGGCAGAGACAAAGCCGGGACTGACGCCGGCTGCAGCGGAGGGAGCCAAGCAGATCGAGGACAGAAGGGACCCCGCTCCGTGCGGTGACCACGGTGCGCACGGCAGGACCCCCCCCCTCCCTCCCCCGGCACGGCCGGCGGAGCGGCCGCGGGCCAGGCGGTCATACCGAGACAGCCCTAACCTCAGCCTAACCAGCCCCCCTAAAAACAGCCTTTTCCCCCAAGAGCAGCAGCACAACACAGCAACCCTAACAGCGAGACCAGACAGCAGCCTTCACACACCGGGTCAATGACAGAACCCTCAGAGACCAACAGCCCCACTGCAAAAAGGTAGGGGTGACGTCTGTGGGCTAGACAGCAAGAGGTGGAATTCGGAGACGAGCACGTCTTTTTGAGTTTTTTTGTCTAGGACTTTTAAAGGTATTTAGAAGATTTTGGAAGGGACTTTTCAGGGTATTGTTGGGGCTTTTTCCAACCCATTCTATGATTCTTTAGCATATTTTCAAGATTATGGTCAGGGTCAGAGGAAACACCCTCTGAAAAGGCAGAGTTTTAGGACTGCAGTGGAATGCTTTAGAAAGGGGCCAGCGGTGGCACAGCGGGTCGGGTCCCACCCTGCCAGTCCAAAGGTTGTAAGTTTTAGACCCAGTTAAGTTGTTGTGGTTAGGGTTAGATGCTCTCAGGTTTGGTCCGGGAGAATTTCTGCACAGAAAAACTCACCCCCTGAGTTTCCTGATGCCAGTTTGCACTAGGAGGTGCTTGGCACTGCCAGGGCAGCCCGAGTTCTCGGTGGGGGCATCTTTGCTCCTGGAGAAATCCTGTGCCGGCCGTCTTCCCTGTAAAACCAAACTCACCCCTGCTGTGTGTCGACGTCCGTCCACAGGAGGCACGTGGCACTGCAAGGGCAGCGAGAGTTCTCGGTGTCGGCAGCTGCGGGCTGTGAGAAATTGTTCTCTGCAGTTTTGGAGGCCGAATCGCAGTTTCAGCCATGGGCACACAGAGAGGAAAGGCTGTTAATTTCCTTCGAAAGGAAAGTCTGGCACCCCATGGTTTAAGGGGCAGAAGAAGGGCTGTGTAGGGGAAGGAGCTCCTCACAGGACCTTTCTTCACCTCCACCCCCAGTCCAAGGTCTAGCAGCGCCCCGTGTGACCAGCTGCTTTCAGAGGGTTACCCGGGCACAGCTGCACAGGGAGCTGCTAGGCCAGAGGGGCTAACAGGGGTATCCCAAGTGTCCCTCCATGAACTATGGTCAGAGCATCCAGCACGGACTAGGGAGCAGCCAGACCCACCCGGGCACAGAGCATCACTTTGGGAAAATGCCAAGGGAAGAGCCCTTTTGCCAAGGGGCAGCATCTGAGCAGGCCAGGCAGCATGTGGGGTTCAAGGAAAGGGCTTGCAACTGTCCCCTTTTACTGTGTCAGTCCCTCTCCAAAGCCCCAGACCCTCCAGAGCACTCCCAGAGAGGAGAAGGGTTATTAGGAGAAAAAGGGTTTAGGGAAAAGGGGAAAAGCTTCCTTTTCCATTACTTTTTGTGTTCAAACTGGTAGGGACTTGGATTCCCCTGCAATTGTAAAGGTCTCAGTTGAAAGAATCCCTGCCTTTTCTATGCTGTTAGGGGTGTTAATTGACAGTGAGTCCCCATTCTGTATTATTCGGCAGTTTAAAAAAAAAGGGGAAAATCTTGACAATGTTTCTTATGGGTATGAATTAAGGGTAGCCACCCCCTTTTTGTTGTCCTGAGGCCCAAATTGAGGGAGAAGCCCAGCTACCCCTCCATCCTAAGGGTTTGAACTGAGGGAAAAATCCTTCTGTTTTCATCACTGGAGAGATTTAAAGTGTGGAAAGCCCCTCTTTTCCCAATACTTAAGGAGAGCAAATTAAATAGCAGAAACTATGTATTTGTCATTGCATTACCTTCAGTAGAGGTAACTGCCCCATTTCCTCTTTTTAAGGAGGTCACTTGAAGGAAGCTCTGCCTTTTTCAGCATTTTAAGGGTTTAAAACTACATTTCAGGGCACTTCTTTCTGTGCTGTAGGACCAAGTATCTCAGAGAAGGACGAGCCTGGCATGCACTTAACCCTAACACTGCCTGGGAGGCTTTTATCTTTCTTATTTTTACTTATAAGGTAGATGGCCAAAACTAGAGGTCCCAAGGAGACTTAGACTATTCATATCATTAGTATTCTTCTCCACCCAGTTTAATCACATGGGAAGTACTACTTAGTAGCCACTAAGGAATAGTTACGTAAGTTAACAGCCAATTACCCAATTTATCTAGTTATGCTGCCTAAACAGAAAGTTTTATTTCTTACCAGTTTTCTTCACTTGTGCTCCAAGTAGTTGTTGTAAAAAAGAAAGCGCTGTTATTTTTCTGAAGAGCTTTTTTCTATAACAAGCCCTTAACTCCCCTTCAATTCAAGTCAGAGGGGTGAAACAGCGGCAGCTGCTCTGAGGGCTTTTATACCTGGTGGGAGTCGCCCCCTCCCTTTTCCCGGGTGCCATGGGAACGAGAGGCGGGCACAATCAGGGGTATATTAACCCCAGCCTTGGCCGAGGGGCTTCATTCCCTCTCTGGGATGTGCTGGGGTAAGAGCTCTCCTCTCATTTCAGTGAAGAGGCTCTTTCAGCTTATCTCAGCTTCTTTTCGGCAGGTGTTTCTGGGCATCTAAAGAACTGAAGCTTTGAAGATTCTGTGAAGTAAACAGCATGGAATAGAAGACGCATTTAGGTTCACGATTTTGGGTTTTGTGTTTAGGGGTGGTAAAGTGCATTTGTAATTTCTGGTTTAGGTATTGTTTCGTTTTGTATTTTTTTGTTAGAAGGAGTGCAGCTTCCAGAGATTCCAGGTTGTGTCAAGTACCATGCTTTTTTCAGCAGATTCGTCATGTCACAAGAGGGATCTGCCCAGTGTCAAGGATGATGTTTGAGACAGAGGCTTCAGGTGAGTTGAGGATTGTGATTAGGAGAGGGAGGGTGAGCAGGTATACAGTTAGGAATTATTGTGGGTGGGGGGAGTTTGAAGGTAGCAGGGTGAAAAAGGGTGTTTATTTGAGGACCCCCCCCTAAGGCTTCTCAGAAGCCTAGCAGAGGTGTTCCCATGTCCTACAGCACACAAGGTTATGTACTGCACTCCTAGGAATGCCATTCAATTTTGCCTTTCTCGAACCCAGGTGCCACTCCTAATAAAGGCCACAGCCTTGTAATCAGGGTGAAGCTGGAGCCTGAAGGCGCCAGGCACACTCAGGAGAGGGCAAGTAGCTGCCTTGGTGGGATTTGGCTCACATAACTCTGGACTCACACTTTGGTTTTGGTTTTCTTCGTTGTAGCTGACCCAGAAGCTAACAGGCCACCACGAGGCAGACTCATTTCAGGTGCAATGTGGATCCACATCACCAATCAACCAAAAGATAAGTTGGGGGCTATAGCTTGGAGATGGGATGATGAGAGAGTAGCAGGTTGGGAGTTCTTGGGCCAGATTTAAAAATTACCAGATAGAAAAGCAATCTTCTTCAAGGGTCTCTTAGGATAGCTAAAGGGAGAGGCTTTACTTTTGATGGCAGCTTTTAGGCGGGCAGTGCAGAACAGCTCCGGTCTGTGTCATGTTGTCCGGTGTGCCGTGTTCCCTAGTGTGTCTTTGGGGTCCCTTTTCCCTTCCCCCCTCAATCCCCTCACCACAAGCATGATGTGTCGTGTTTCATGTCCCCCTGTTTGTCACGTTCTGTGTCACAGGTGTCTGCAGGTATTTGTGCCGGAGCTGTTCTGCCCTGCCGCGTGGCATGCTGCAGTAGGACAAGCCTGGGAAGTTGGAAGTTGTAATGTGGGCTGTACTTGGGCTCTAGATGCTATTCCTAGGTTGGCATAAGGTGTTTGCAGCTTGTGAGTTATCCTGGTGATGTTTGACATATGTTCTAACTTTCTTTCAGGTGCAGATGCCTTGCATCCCTGGCAGAGGGTCAGGGTTAGGAGTAGGAGGTGCTGGGCCTTCTTAGGAGCACTGTGAGTAGCACACTGGTGGGGTTTTGGGTGATGTGGTGCCAAGATCAGGCACTGATGTTTAGTTTTCTCTATAATATAGCTGTCTGAGAGACACCAGCGCGGTGACAGGAGGACCTTCCCAGCTGACGAGGTGGCCTTTCTTTGCACCTGAGACCAGCATCCCCTGATGTCTGAGAGATAAGTAGAGGGCCATGACCCACAGAGGGGATGAAAGCAGAGTGCTGGTTTGGGAATTACTGGGAGGGGTTTTGGAGTCCCCTTGGAGATGGGGGTGTCCATGAAGTGGCCCCTTAGGCCCCGTAAAAGCCAAGTCTCACTTTTGATCACAGTGCTGAGGTGTGCAGCAGGGCAGAGCAGTCCCGTTGTGTCTCGTGTCACTTGTCTATTGTGCATTATGTATTGCTTGTGTATCTCATGTCTTTTTCCTTAGCCCTTTGAGGGTCCTGTCAGAAACCCTGGCATCATTGGTAGCATCTGTAATCTCTGCATTCCTTGGCCTGACACCCAGGCCATAGATGCAATTCTGAAACCTGTCTGAGCTCCCCAGTCAAACGTTCTCTGTTTAGAAGCACCCAGTCAGTTGTCTTTTCAGGTCTTGTTTTCAGTAGTATGGACAGCTATGCCCCACCAGGATCCATTATGGTGGATTAGGACTTTGTCATAATACGAAGTTAGGTAGAGGCTTCTGATTGTAGGATTCCTAGGCATCCATCTTTGCAGTTCTTGGAAGAAATAATTCAGTTTAGCATCCTCTTCCTTCGGGGTTCTCTGAGCCTCATCAGCTCACCATTGGTTTCAGCTCGGTCATCTTGTTTTGCATTCTCTCAGTCCTTGCAGCTGTTTTCCTTGCCAAGAGATTTCTGTCTGTGTCTTGTGTCCTTTGTTTGTCACGTCTGGTCTGTCCTGTGTCACGGGTCGGCACACATTTGTGCCGGAGCTGCTCTGCCCTGCCACATAGCCAGCTGCAATAGGAGAATCCCAGGGACTTGAAGTTTGTAATGTGGGGTGTACCTGGACTCTAGATGGGATTTGCAGATGGACATAGGATCTCTGGAGCTCTTCAGTTATCATGCAACTTTTTGACTCTTGTCCTAATTTTTTTTTCCAGGTTCAGATGGCTTAAATCTGTGCCAGAGGGCCCCATCCCAGGTGAGGGGATTCCCCCAAGGAGGTAAGGCCCCATTTGTCTCTGCAGCAGAAGTGTGTATGGTGACTCTGTTACAGCTCTGTTCTTTGTCTTTCTTTTTAGGAAGTCAATCCAGATACCAGCAGCCAAGGTGAGCAGCGGAGAGAAGTAGTTGTTATTGCTCAGCTCTTAGGCATAACGATTTTTCAGCAGATTCATGGTGTCACAAGAGGGATCTGCCCAGTGTCAAGGATGACGTTTGCGACTGAGGCTTCAGGTGAGTTGAGGATTGTGACTGGGAGAGGGAGAGTGAGCAGGTATCCAGTTTAGGAGTTCTTGGGAGGGGGTTTGCAGGCAGCAGAGTGAGAAAGGGTGTTTATTGGAGGGCCCCCCCACACAAGGCTTCTCAGAAGCCAAATAGAGGCGTTCCCATGTCTTACAGCATACAAGGTCCTCCACTGCACTCAGAGGAATGCCATTTAACTTTGCCTTTCTCTAACCCAGGTGCCACCACTAATGAAGGCCACCGCCTGGGAATCGGGATGAAGCTGGAGCCTGAAGGAGCCAGGCACACTCAGGAGAGGGCAAGTAGCTGAATGGCTGGGATTAGGCCCACATAACTCTGAACTCACACTTTGGTTTTGGTTTTCTTTATTGTAGCTGACCAGAGGCTAACAGGTGATCATGGGGCCCTTGGAGGCAGACTCATTTCAGGTGCAACATGGATTCCCATCACCTATCATCCAAAAGATAAGTCGGGGGCCACGGCCTGGAGATGGGAGAGTAGCAGGTTGGGAATCCCTGGGACAGATTTAAAAATTGGCAGCCTTCCTGTTGTCTCACAGGTCCTCGTGGCTGCTGTTTTCCCCAGGATCTGCCATTTACCTCAAGGAGCGGCAGCCAGAAGATGTGTCAAAGCACCTTCTTCAGCATCTCAGGTAAGGGCCACAGTGAGCATGTAAGTGGAAGGAGTATGTGTGAGAGCACGTGGCTGTGTCTGTCTGCTCGTCTCTGCGTGTGTGAGCGCATGCTGACTGGATTTAACCTTGTGTGTGTGACTTTTGCTTTCCAGGTTTTGCAACTCCTTGTTAAATTTAGAATAAAAAATCCCCAGCTGCCTTCCACCCTGGCTGATTTTTTTTTTGGTCCCGGCCAAGTAAAAACCCAGAAAAATACCACAAGATAGGCTAGAAAAGAACCAAAAAACCAAGAAAAAAAACCCAATATGGGTGAGAATACCGAGAAAAAAACCCCCAAGGTGGGCAAGAAAAAAATGCAGAAAACACCCACAGAAAACCAAGAAAAAAACCCCAGGATGGGCAAGAAGAATCCCAGAAAAACAATGCCACATGGACCAGAAAAAACCCAGGAAAAACCAGAAAAAAAAACGGAAAAAAAAGGGAAAAAAATCCCAAGATGGGCAAGGAAAAAACCCCCCCCCAAAAAAACCACAAGATGGGCAAGGAGAAGATCCACAAAAAACCCAGAAAAATCACAGAAAAACCCCCAAGAAGGGCAAGAAAAAACCTAGAAAACACCCACAGAAAACCAAGGAAAAAACCCCAAGATGGGTGAGAAAACTCCCAGGAAAAAAAACCAAGATGGACCAGAAAAAACCCTTAAAAAACCAAGGAAAAAAAAAAAAAAACAAAACCCAGAAAAAAACCCAAGGATAGGCAAGAATACTCCAGAAAAAACCTCAGAAAAAATCCGCAAGATGGGCAAGAAAAAACCCAGAAAAAAACACAAAAAAAAACCCCAAGATGGGCAAGAAGAAATCTGGAACAAACACCCCAAGACTGGCAAGAAAAAACACCAAGATAGGCAAGAAAAAGCTGACGTAAAACCGGCCACAAAGCGCGACTGTCGTAAAACAAGCCGTAAAGCGCGACTGTCGTAAAAGCGGCCGTAAAGCGCGACTGTCGTAAAAGGTGCCGTAAAGCGCGACTGTCGTAAAAGGTGCCGTAAAGCGCGACTGTCGTAAAAGCGGCCGTAAAGCGCGACTGTCGTAAAAGGTGCCGTAAAGCGCGACTGTCGTAAAAGGTGCCGTAAAGCGCGACTGTCGTAAAACCGGCCGTAAAGCGCGACTGTCGTAAAAGGTGCCGTAAAGCGCGACTGTCGTAAAAGGTGCCGTAAAGCGCGACTGTCGTAAAAGGTGCCGTAAAGCGCGACTGTCGTAAAACCGGCCGTAAAGCGCGACTGTCGTAAAAGGTGCCGTAAAGCGCGACTGTCGTAAAACCGGCCGTAAAGCGCGACTGTCGTAAAAGGTGCCGTAAAGCGCGACTGTCGTAAAGACAGCCGTAAAGCGCGACTGTCGTAAAAGGTGCCGTAAAGCGCGACTGTCGTAAAATCGGCCGTAAAGCGCGACTGTCGTAAAAGGTGCCGTAAAGCGCGACTGTCGTAAAATCGGCCGTAAAGCGCGACTGTCGTAAAAGGTGCCGTAAAGCGCGACTGTCGTAAAAGGTGCCGTAAAGCGCGACTGTCGTAAAGACAGCCGTAAAGCGCGACTGTCGTAAAAGGTGCCGTAAAGCGCGACTGTCGTAAAAGGTGCCGTAAAGCGCGACTGTCGTAAAACCGGCCGTAAAGCGCGACTGTCGTAAAAGGTGCCGTAAAGCGCGACTGTCGTAAAATCGGCCGTAAAGCGCGACTGTCGTAAAAGGTGTCGTAAAGCGCGACTGTCGTAAAAGGTGCCGTAAAGCGCGACTGTCGTAAAAGCGGCCGTAAAGCGCGACTGTCGTAAAAGGTGCCGTAAAGCGCGACTGTCGTAAAAGGTGCCGTAAAGCGCGACTGTCGTAAAACCGGCCGTAAAGCGCGACTGTCGTAAAAGGTGCCGTAAAGCGCGACTGTCGTAAAAGGTGCCGTAAAGCGCGACTGTCGTGAAACCGGCCGTAAAGCGCGACTGTCGTAAAAGCGGCCGTAAAGCGCGACTGTCGTAAAAGGTGCCGTAAAGCGCGACTGTCGTAAAACCGGCCGTAAAGCGCGACTGTCGTAAAAGGTGCCGTAAAGCGCGACTGTCGTAAAATCGGCCGTAAAGCGCGACTGTCGTAAAAGGTGCCGTAAAGCGCGACTGTCGTAAAAGGTGTCGTAAAGCGCGACTGTCGTAAAAGGTGCCGTAAAGCGCGACTGTCGTAAAACCGGCCGTAAAGCGCGACTGTCGTAAAACCGGCCGTAAAGCGCGACTGTCGTAAAAGGTGCCGTAAAGCGCGACTGTCGTAAAAGGTGCCGTAAAGCGCGACTGTCGTAAAACCGGCCGTAAAGCGCGACTGTCGTAAAACCGGCCGTAAAGCGCGACTGTCGTAAAAGGTGCCGTAAAGCGCGACTGTCGTAAAATCGGCCGTAAAGCGCGACTGTCGTAAAAGGTGCCGTAAAGCGCGACTGTCGTAAAAGGTGCCGTAAAGCGCGACTGTCGTAAAAGGTGCCGTAAAGCGCGACTGTCGTAAAAGGTGCCGTAAAGCGCGACTGTCGTAAAACCGGCCGTAAAGCGCGACTGTCGTAAAAGGTGCCGTAAAGCGCGACTGTCGTAAAAGGTGCCGTAAAGCGCGACTGTCGTAAAAGGTGCCGTAAAGCGCGACTGTCGTAAAACCGGCCGTAAAGCGCGACTGTCGTAAAAGGTGCCGTAAAGCGCGACTGTCGTAAAAGGTGCCGTAAAGCGCGACTGTCGTGAAACCGGCCGTAAAGCGCGACTGTCGTAAAACCGGCCGTAAAGCGCGACTGTCGTAAAAGGTGCCGTAAAGCGCGACTGTCGTAAAAGGTGCCGTAAAGCGCGACTGTCGTAAAACCGGCCGTAAAGCGCGACTGTCGTAAAAGGTGCCGTAAAGCGCGACTGTCGTAAAAGGTGCCGTAAAGCGCGACTGTCGTAAAACCGGCCGTAAAGCGCGACTGTCGTAAAAGGTGCCGTAAAGCGCGACTGTCGTAAAATCGGCCGTAACGCGCGACTGTCGTAAAAGGTGCCGTAAAGCGCGACTGTCGTAAAAGGTGCCGTAAAGCGCGACTGTCGTAAAATCGGCCGTAAAGCGCGACTGTCGTAAAAGGTGCCGTAAAGCGCGACTGTCGTAAAATCGGCCGTAAAGCGCGACTGTCGTAAAAGGTGCCGTAAAGCGCGACTGTCGTAAAAGGTGCCGTAAAGCGCGACTGTCGTAAAACCGGCCGTAAAGCGCGACTGTCGTAAAAGGTGCCGTAAAGCGCGACTGTCGTAAAAGGTGTCGTAAAGCGCGACTGTCGTAAAAGGTGCCGTAAAGCGCGACTGTCGTAAAAGGTGCCGTAAAGCGCGACTGTCGTAAAATCGGCCGTAAAGCGCGACTGTCGTAAAACCGGCCGTAAAGCGCGACTGTCGTAAAAGGTGCCGTAAAGCGCGACTGTCGTGAAACCGGCCGTAAAGCGCGACTGTCGTGAAACCGGCCGTAAAGCGCGACTGTCGTAAAACCGGCCGTAAAGCGCGACTGTCGTAAAAGCGGCCGTAAAGCGCGACTGTCGTAAAAGGTGCCGTAAAGCGCGACTGTCGTAAAAGGTGCCGTAAAGCGCGACTGTCGTAAAAGCGGCCGTAAAGCGCGACTGTCGTAAAAGGTGCCGTAAAGCGCGACTGTCGTAAAACCGGCCGTAAAGCGCGACTGTCGTAAAAGGTGCCGTAAAGCGCGACTGTCGTAAAAGGTGCCGTAAAGCGCGACTGTCGTGAAACCGGCCGTAAAGCGCGACTGTCGTAAAACCGGCCGTAAAGCGCGACTGTCGTAAAAGGTGCCGTAAAGCGCGACTGTCGTAAAAGGTGCCGTAAAGCGCGACTGTCGTAAAAGGTGCCGTAAAGCGCGACTGTCGTAAAACCGGCCGTAAAGCGCGACTGTCGTAAAAGGTGCCGTAAAGCGCGACTGTCGTAAAAGGTGCCGTAAAGCGCGACTGTCGTAAAAGGTGTCGTAAAGCGCGACTGTCGTAAAACCGGCCGTAAAGCGCGACTGTCGTAAAACCGGCCGTAAAGCGCGACTGTCGTAAAAGGTGCCGTAAAGCGCGACTGTCGTAAAAGGTGCCGTAAAGCGCGACTGTCGTAAAACCGGCCGTAAAGCGCGACTGTCGTAAAACCGGCCGTAAAGCGCGACTGTCGTAAAACCGGCCGTAAAGCGCTACTGTCATAAAAGGCCCTAGGTAGGTTCTAGATACAGTTCTAGGTGTAGTTCTAGGTGCGTTCTAGGTATGTTCTAGATGTTATTCCGTACACTGAATATGGTCTGGGTGTGGTCTAGATTACGTTATAGGTGCGTTCTAGACTGCGTTCTAGGCATGTTCTGGGTTACGCTCTAAATGTGTCCTAGAGCGCGTTCTAGGTACGTTCTAGATTGTGTTCCAGGCGCGTTCTAGAGCGCGTTCTGGATTGCGTTCTAGGTGTGTTCTAGAGCGCGGTCTAGGTGTGGTCTACATTGCGTTCTAGGTGTGTTCTAGAGCGCGTTCTAGATTGCGTTCTAGGTGTGTTCTAGAGCGCGTTCTACATATGTTCTAGATTTCGTTCTAGGTACGTTCTAGACTGCGTTCTAGGTATGTTCTAGATTTCTTTCTAGGCGTGTTCTAGACTGCGTTCTAGGTGTGTTCTAGATTTGCGTTCTAGGTGTGTTCTAGATTTGCGTTCTAGGTGTGGTCTACATTGCGTTCTAGGTGTGTTCTAGAGCGCGTTCTAGGTGTGGTCTACATTGCGTTCTAGGTGTGTTCTAGAGCGCGTTCTAGATTGCGTTCTAGGTGTGTTCTAGAGCGCGTTCTACATATGTTCTAGATTTCGTTCTAGGTACGTTCTAGACTGCGTTCTAGGTATGTTCTAGATTTCTTTCTAGGCGTGTTCTAGACTGCGTTCTAGGTGTGTTCTAGATTTGCGTTCTAGGTGTGTTCTAGATTTGCGTTCTAGGTGTGGTCTACATTGCGTTCTAGGTGTGTTCTAGAGCGCGTTCTAGGTGTGGTCTACATTGCGTTCTAGGTGTGTTCTAGAGCGCGTTCTAGATTGCGTTCTAGGTGTGTTCTAGAGCGCGTTCTACATATGTTCTAGATTTCGTTCTAGGTACGTTCTAGACTGCGTTCTAGGTATGTTCTAGATTTCTTTCTAGGCGTGTTCTAGACTGCGTTCTAGGTGTGTTCTAGATTTGCGTTCTAGGTGTGTTCTAGATTTGCGTTCTAGGTGTGGTCTACATTGCGTTCTAGGTGTGTTCTAGAGCGCGTTCTAGGTGTGGTCTACATTGCGTTCTAGGTATGTCCTAGATTTGCGTTCTAGGTGTGTTCTAGAGCGCGTTCTAGGTGTGGTCTAGATTGCGTTCTAGGTGTGGTCTAGATTGCGTTCTAGGTGTGGTCTAGATTGCGTTCTAGGTGTGTTCTAGAGCGCGTTCTAGGTGTGGTCTAGATTGCGTTCTAGGTGTGGTCTAGATTGCGTTCTAGGTGTGGTCTAGATTGCGTTCTAGGTGTGGTCTAGATTGCGTTCTAGGTGTGTTCTAGAGCGCGTTCTAGGTGTGGTCTAGATTGCGTTCTAGGTGTGGTCTAGATTGCGTTCTAGGTGTGTTCTAGAGCGCGTTCTAGGTGTGGTCTAGATTGCGTTCTAGGTGTGTTCTAGAGCGCGTTCTAGGTGTGGTCTAGATTGCGTTCTAGGTGTGTTCTAGATCGCGTTATGGGGCGCGTTATAGCTATGTTCTAGATTCCGTTCTAGGTGGGCGCTAGATTGTGTTCTAGGCACGTTCTAGACTCTAAATTGCGTTCTAGATTGCTTTGTATTAGGCTCTAGATTTGCGTTCTAGGTGCGTTCTAGACATGTTCTAGACTCTACGAAACTTTGTAGGTTGTGTTCTAGGTGTGTTCTGGGTTCCGTTCTAGATACAGTTCTAGGTACGTTCCAGAATGTTATGTTCTGTATATGTACTAGATATGTATTAAGTATGCTTCCGGATACGGTTCTAGGTATGGCTCTATGTTATATAGAATTATGTATAATATATATTCATAATATATAATACATACAATATATAACTCTATATAATCTATATTATACTATATATAAAGTATATATTCTATTTACAAATATTAATTAGTTTCACTCCAAGTATGAATTGAATTTGGCTGCTCAGTCATGCAACAAGCCGGTCCTTCATCTGAATGGATGTGCTTGCTTGAATGCTTGCCAGTGCCTGATGGCTGGAAGGCAAATGAAACTTTCCCTCACAAAACTGTGCAGTGGTATCATGGGTTGACTGGCAAAAAATAATGTATTTTCCTATGCCCGTTTGAGTTACTGATGATTATTTTCAGATTCAGAATAGAAGCATAAATTGTCAAAGCAAAATACCAGGTGAGAATTCTCTGAGGAAGAAGGAAAAGCCAGGCGTTTTTATAATCCCTAAAAGTTTGTGTTTTGAAGAATCCAAACATAAACTTAACTCTTGAGCATTTATGTTTATACAATTCATTGTACTCACAGGAAATAACATTAGGAATTGATTACTGCTGGTATCACCCCCTTCATAGCTGTGTGGACTAAGTTGATTCCAGTCATGTACAGAACTTGTGGCATTTTACTTCTTCAATTGTAATTGTTGTCCCAACCTCAATTTGAACCTGAAATGTCACCAGACTATCCTTTTTAGGTTAAAATAGAAAATAAAATATTGGAGCCTTTTGACTTCAGTAGTCTAACTCTGCTGAGTTTCCAGGATCCATCTGTAAATTAGTTTGGCTTTCAGCTTCCACTGTCCATAACATGTTCACTGTTCATGATTTTAACTTCAGACAGGGAACTGATGTTCAGGCAAAAATGGATGTTTTAACACATAGCTCTAGATATAGCTCTAGATATAGCTCTAGATATATAGAATTAGATATAATATATAATAATAATATATAGTATATAAAATATATAATTATATATAACAATAGATATAATATTATCTATAAAGTATATATTCTATATAAGATATATTTCTATGAATACTATATATTTATATACATATTTTCAACTGCTTCTCAGATGAAAATGATTCAAGAACACTCCTCTTTCCAGACCAGTGACAAAATTGGATTTTCAGCAGAACAAAACACGTGTGAGCTCTCAGGTGGGGAGCTCCAGAGTCCTGAGCCCCCAGCTGATTCAGTGCTGCCTTCTGTCTAATCCCAGCCTGTGTTGGCAACCTGCCCTCCCATTTCAGCAGAAATTCAGAGAGGTGAGCTGGAGTCACTGGGCACAGCACAGTGGCTGGAGCTCATCAGCCTGTTCCATACAGAAACCAGCTCTAGCAGAGTTATTCTGCTCCTGTGGTGTGCTCAGCTGGGCTGAGGTGAATCAGTCTGTTTTAATGGATTGCCTGGGAGCATCATGCAGTAATAGTCTCAAAGTGCATTGTCACCATATCCTTACCTGCTCAAGGAAAATTCCCTGGAGCTTTGAGTGCTAAGAACATGGAGTGCATGGAGGAATGGTTTCCTTCAGGCTCTCTGGTTTCCCAATATGTTTTTGGTGGCGACTGGTTCATGGAGAGGATGAGAAACAAGTATGATGTTCTGTAGAAGAAGGTTTATTAGTTCTGTTGGTCTCTGACTATATTTCTGTTATTAATCTGTTTTAGTTAGTAATTGGACAGGTCACCTGTGCATAGGACTGGGAGTTGTTATAACTCCTCTAGGTGAGGCTGTAGCATGTTTCTTCAATCCTTGGCATAGAGAGGAGTCAATACCATGTTATTTAATGGAGGCTGAAGAGTGTTTGTGCTCCTAAAATATTTGAGACAAGGAAGATCCTGTCCATAGTGATTTGATAAAGGACAGGGATCCTACCCTTTCTGTCTGTCAGTGCTGACTCACACATGTTTGTTATTTGCACCATACCACTGCCTGTGTAGCTCTTAAGACTCCCTTAGGCATCCAGACACAGTCTGTATCTCAAACAGCCTAAAAATTCAATGATGGGATGAATTCTTTTGGAGACTATTTTTCTCTTATTAGGTTCCTATCTCAAGTGAACAAACTGCTTGATTTACAGCACTGTTGTTTGAGAGGTTCCCTTGTGTAGCTGAAGATTCGTGTAATTGCTACTTTGCAGCAAATAAAAAAAATTTCTCTGGTTCAAACTGCAATTTGACTATTTCTGCTGTGTAGAGCCCATTATCAGAGCCTTGATGAGGCGCAGAACAGATTTGGATGAAAATGATGAGATTTGGATGAAATGGCCCTCCATCAGGGCAGGCTACAAAGATCCTCCTCTTTGAGGTATTGGCCCTTTTGATGCATAAAATGCATGAAAATTTGCTTGAAAAGTGCAAGTTGATGAGTAAAAGAGAATTCACAGTAATTGTAGTGAAATGAAAAAAGAAAACAGGCAAAAAGCATTGGAAAGAATATGTTTAATTGCATGTAATTACTTGATGTGGGTTTCAGTCAGGGAAAAAAGGAGAAAGGAACATGCTAAATAGCGCTGGTGTGGCAATTACTCTTTGATGATTTTCTCAAATGACTGAACTTTGTGTATTATTAAAAAAAATAAAGATACAGCAACAACAAAAACAAAAAAAAAAAACCCAACCAGGAAAACCACACACACTACTTTATGTTGTAAGAACTTTGCTGTATCAGTCAAAATGCTCTGCCACGTCTTTCACCTCATGATTTTTGCATGTGTAGACAAAATGAACTTTGTTTCCTGGTAATGCTGTGTCAACATGCTAGGTGGGATGCAAGTTTAATAGTTTTAACTATCAGGGTGTGAGTAAAACATTGCCTGGGTTATCTGATAGCCTAAGCACTTTGAGATGGAGCTTCTCAGTTGAACAATTTTTTGACATGCCAGGTTTGCTGACAAACAAATCTGAACAAGTTGCAGTCTGGTGAAATAAAAATACAAGAGAAGCAGAAATAGAGGTCCAATAGAGGTGGGACAAGGTTCCTAGCACTAATTCAAATGGTTTTGTCTCTAAACAAGTAATCAGACTGTGGTGGTGTTTGAGGGTCCCCAGGACAAGGGAAGAAATGACATCTGATAATGCCTCATCTTCCCTGAGGAGGCTTCCAGTAAGGAAAGGACAAATGCGGGAGTCTGGGGCTTCCCTTCTGGGAAATTGAAAATCGAGGAAGAAAACTAGATAGGGACAAAGAAAACTGATGCTATCCTTCTGATAACAGAACTGAACTCGTAAATGAATTTAGGACTGGTCCTCAGCATCTTTTAGGATTCTGTCAATGCACCTGTGACTGAGACTGGCAGTGATTTTCCCAGGTACAAAAATACAACTTCATTTCAATGTGAAGGATTAGTCAAGGTCCAGCTGTATTTTGCTTGGAAAAAAATTCTGCCTGCTATATCTGCACCAGAACAGGCTTCTTGGTGGAATTCTTTTCTGCAGATGTGGCAATTTTTGGGGGGGCTGTTTTTGGTCCTAATCTGGATTATTTCTTCTGGTTTTTGTGATAACTTTCACAGATAGGCAGGTAACTGGTAGTATTCTCCCAGTCTAAGTAGGTTTCTAGGAAAATGGAGTAGTAATAAAAAAGTAGGCATAGCAAGCTAAAGAAAGAAAAGACCTGTGCTGCATCTTTGTAGCCTTTTTTTTATTTCACTGTGATGGAACACCACTCAGCTGAGTAGGGAAATATTGTCCAGTTCAGACTGTAATTGAGTAGAATCTGACTTATTTGGGGCTGAACACAAAAGTGAGGATAAATCAAGGAATTAACAAGACCAAGAGAACAGACTCTACTTTCCAAATCCCAGAGTGCCAGTGCTGGAAAGTTTATTGTAATGGAATTTCAAGCCAGGATTTCCAGGCTCAGGAGGTTTAGTTATTTTGGATGCATTTCAGATCAGCAGTGCCTGCTTGGCATGCTGTCTGCTCCTGTTGCAGCATTTAGTTTTGTGACAGGTTCTGTGTGAGAAACAAGAATGGCCCATATCAGCACACCTTGGCAGCTTTATTTCAGCTGTAGCATTTTCAAGGAGAAGTTCCACAGCTGTTGTTCCTTGTAACCCTGGGCCGGTGTCTTTGCTTGAAATGGTTGAAAAGGACGTGCAAACTGAAGGCTCTTCCCCATAGAAAGGTGTCAGCTCAGCTGCTGTCGCTCCCAACGTGTGCAGAGTTACAAACACAGAGCCCTGGGGCAGCAATGCCATCAGCTGGCAGTTCAGCAGTTATAATTTACCACAGGGGATGGAATGGTTTTTTTGTGAGGGTTATCTTAGCAAGGCGCTCACTGGGGGACCCATCTGTTTCTGCTCATGTGCTTCCAAGGGTGACGTTTGCTAGCAGGGCCAAAAACCCCCCGGGAAACTGCATGTGAGCACAGTTCTCATGCGTAACCCATTGTAACTACATTTCCTCCTGTCTGTGATCTGCAGAACTCATCTGATAGGGAGTTTCTTTCCCAGTACTTTGGGTGAGTAGACTCACTAAATCCTGCTTCCTCTGTTTCTGCACTAGGGTTCATCCAGCACTGAGTACTGTGGGAATGTGTAAAATCAGAGGGGTTTGGGAAAGCTGCAAAAGGCAGGCCTCAGAGACAGCAGAACTGTGATCAGAGCTGAGCAGCAGCCATGAGATTGGTCAGCAGAAAAACTATTTAAACTGTGGAAAAGCAAGGACAAATAGAACAATGGTCTGTGTATTAACACTTGCCTGGAATGACTCCCTAAGCTACAGAAAGTTTATCTAGCAAGATATTAGGAAGTTCTAGGCTTAATACTGGAGCTCTGTGCATTGTGTTTAAGGCTCACAAGCAGGTATTGTATTTGAAATAAGCAAGCATTGTTTAACCAAAGGTACCTGTGCTTACAGTGGTTGGATAGAGCTACTGTCAATGCGCTTTTGCTTTGTGTGATTGGGCAAAAAACTGATAAAGTGAGTTGTGACATTGAGTTCTTGGTCTGCTGCCTGGGATGTGAGCTGGTGGCATCTTCCCATTGCCGTAACCATGGAATGAGGCTGATGCTGGAAAATCAAACGGCTCAAGGCAGTTCCCAGCAGCCCTGCCCTGTTTGTGATTTGTGCACAGACCCCTGCCAGTGTCAAGTACTTGGCACAGAGCTATGGTGAGAGGCACTGTGAAACTCCTGATCTCCTGCCTTCCTGCTTCCTCCCCATTTCCCTGATCCCTGAAAGCGTTTAGCCATGACAGCACTTCTCTTCACTTTAGCCATGACAGCACTGCACTTCATGTTCTAACAAGTGTTGGTTGCACAGAGGTAGTGCTGAAACTGTTGATGGTGCTGTTATTAGATGACCCCTGACACTCACCAACTAACTGAGAAACTGGAGACCATGAATTTCCCATTTCTCCTGAAATCACTTTCTTTCAGAAACTGCTGCACAGTCTTCCACACAACGCATTACTTAAAGGCAGAGATGAGAATTCAGGGAGTGGGGTCTGACTTCCAGCTGAGGTAATTGTGCAAGGCTACTGCCAGGGAAGAAGCGAGGCAATCCTGACTGGATTGAAAGCTGCCTCACTGTGAGCAACCCCTGAACCTGGAGAGAACATCTGAGTGCTTGTTAGGCTGCTGAGAGGTGGGTCTGACAGCTGCTCCTTGTGTGCATAAAGACACAGAAAGCACACAGTCCTGAGGAAGGGAAAGTTGGATGTTAATTGGCTCCGAGTGACTTCTGGTGCCAGGAATGCTCAGTATGGGATGATGCTGGGGATGTAAATGGCAGGAGAGAATTAATTGCATATTGTGAGTGAGGAAGGACTATGGTGCTCAGAAATGAGTTTAGCTTGTTTTGTTGGTTTTCTGGTAATTTTTCTAATTTGGGTTAATTTTGTGGTAGTGATTATGCCTAAATATTGTTCTAAGTCTGAAATTAGTACTGTGGTTATCTGTTGAAAAAGTTCTTAGTCTCTTATCAGGTTTTTTTTGTATATATATATTTGTATATATTTATTTAATTTAAATAAATATAAGTAAAAAAATATGATACAGAAAATATATATCTATTATTATATTAGAAGGTATTCTCTCTAATATATATAATATCTATGAATAAAATAAATAAAAATATCCATATAAATATCATTAAATTTTGAAAAATAAATTTACTTTCTAAATTTTAAATCTGGTTCAAATAAAGGGGTGTCCTTGGTTTTTATTTGGTTAGAGGCAGGAGTTTTATTTTAAATAATATAAGTAATATAGAAATGTGGATCTTAAGATAGAAATATATAATAAATATATAAAGAGAAATTGCTAAAGTATGAATATAAATTTATATATAAATATATGTAAGTAATAGGAAGAGTTGTAGTATAGAATATAAATAACATTATATGGGAATATAAATATAAAAATATGTAAATATAGTTTAAAAGAAAGGGAATGTTTTGGCTTTTATTTAAGTAGAGGCAGGGGTTTTATTTTGAATATTATAAGTGTTAGAGAAGTAAAAATCTTGACGCAGAAATATTTAATCAATGCATAAAAATATGTATAAAAATATATAAATATCTACTCGCATCAGATGTAAAATAGAATATAAATTTATTTATAACTTGACATTGGTAAAGATAAATGTATAAGTAAGCAATAGACATTAATATACATTATAAATACAAATATGAATATAAAAATCAGACATAAGGATAAAACATATTTAAATATTTTTTAAAAGAAAGGGTTGGGGTCTTTTTTATTATTGGGTTAGAGGCAGGGTTTTTATTTTAAATAATATGAATGTAGATATTATTGTTATATATTTCTAAATATTGAGATATAAAATCAAGATATAAATATATATATATAAACACAAAATTTAAGTAAATATAAATAATAGGAAGAGATGTAATGGAGAATACAAATAAGAGTATACATTAGTATACATTTTAAATGTAAAAGTGAATATGAACCTGAAAAACAGAATTTTAAAAAATATTTAAATACAGTTGAGAAGACTGAGGTTCTTTTTGCTTTAATGTGGGTAGAGGCAGGGGTTTTATTTTAAATAATGTAAGTGTTACAGATGTAAAAATCCTAACACAGAAAGATATAATAAATATATAAAGATATGAATAAAAGTATATAAAAATATAAGTAATAGGAACACATGTAACATAGAATATAAATTTATAAATAAATCGCTAAATATAAATGCAAAATTGATCATACATCAGTAAACATTTTAAATATAAATTTGAAAAATGTTTTTTTAAAAAAATTAAATACAGTTGAGATGAAAGGGGGTTTTATTTGCCATGTATGGGGTAGAGGCAGGGGTTTTATTTTGAGTACTGTGAGTGTTACAGAAGTAAAAATCCTAACAGAAATATATACTTACTATGTAAAAATATGTATAAACATATAAAAATAAATTGAAGTTTTAGGGATATATGCAATATGGAATAGAAATGTATTCATAAAAACAAATGTATAAATGGACAGTGTACATCAATATACATTGTAAATAGAAATGTGAATATTAATATGAAAAAAATATTTTTTTAAATATTTAATTTTTTTTTTAAAGAAATTGTTGAGGTTTTGTTTTGTTTTGTTCTATTAGATTAGAGGCAGAAGTTTTTTTTTTCCTCTTCCCGGTTGTTTTGGGGCATTTATTTCAGAGCAGTTTTCAGCGGGGGTCGCCCCTGTTCTTTTTTGCCGTCTTCGCTGCCCGCAGCCCCGAGGCGCGCTGCGCCCCCGGCTGGGGCGGGCGGCAGTGCTGCCGCCTTGTGGGCAGAGCGCGGTACTGCAGCCCTGCGCCGAGAGGCCGCCACCTTGGGAGTGGCGCGTCGCGGATGTCGCGGACTTTTGGTTGACCTTCTCAACAGGGCGGCGAAAAGGGCGGGGAAGTGGAGGACCGGGGTGGGTGACAGTGGACTGCCTGCATGGAATACCGACCCCGGCGCGGCCCCGGTGGTATTTTCTGTGACGTTTCAAGTGTACCCGACACATGCTGTGGTCTCAGCGGCGCCGCGGGCGGGCGTATTTCGGCGGGTTTGTGACAGGCATGTGGGGAAACGCCTCGCTGTGCCGGGGTCCTCTGACAGCCGCTTTCCCGCCCTGAGGGAGCCGAGCCGGGCCGAATTGTTCCGAAGAGCCGAAGAGCCGAGTGTGGGCGAAAACAGCCGAGTTTCCCCGAAGAGCCGAGTGTAGCCGAAAACAGCCGAGTTTCACCGAAGAGCCGAGTGTGACCGAAAATAGCCGAGTTTCACCGAAGAGCCGAGTGTGGCCGAACACAGCCGACTTGAGACGAAGAGCCGAGTGTGGCCGAACACAGCCGACTTGAGACGAAGAGCCGAGTGTAGCCGAACACAGCCGACTTGAGACGAAGAGCCGATGATAGCCGAGTGTAACCGATAGCCGACTGTAGCCGACATTGGCCGCATTTAGACAAAGAGCCGAATATGACCGACTTTAGCCCAACCGGGCCGAGTTCAGCCGAAGAGCCGGAAAAGCCGAATTTAGACGAAAAGCCGAACCGAAACGATTTTAGACCTAAGCCGAACCAAGCCTAATTTAGCCGAGTTTATTTAAACAGAACCGAACGACGCCGCAGCACTCTGCCTGCAGAGCGCCGGTGCAGACGGCAGGGGGCGGTGTATAAAGCGAGTATAAAATATCAACTGTATATAAGAAGGAATAAAAAGCTCTGTGTCATGTGCAGCAGTAGAAAATTTCAGGCTCCCAGGGAATAAATAGTTTTCTTTCAATCATTATAGTTTTGGGGTTTTTTTTACTCCCAGGTAGCCTGAAAGTTACTACTGCTGCTTTTTGATTCTAAAGCTAGGAAGGAAAACCAAGATTACAAATACAAGAAAAAGAAAGGGAAAGGGAAGGGGAAAAAAAGGAAAGGAAAGGAAAGAAAGCAGGAGAGCAGAAGGGAAGGGAAGGGAAGGGAAGGGAAAGGGGTGAAAAACAGCGTTAAAAAAAGAAAAAGAGTTGGAGGGGAAAAGAGAGGGCATTCGGGAGGAGCGGTCCTGCCTCAGGTCCTTCCCCGCCCTGGGGCGAAGGACCCGTTTGATGCCCGGGAGGGACTGCAGCTCCCGGTGGCGGGGGACGGAGCCGTGGCTGTCAGCCCGAGACTACAACTCCCGGCAGGCCCTGCTGCCGGCGCGGCGTGTGACGCAACGGCTATCGCGGCACATGAGTGGCTACCAGCCCGAGACTCCAACTCCCGGCAGGCCCTGCTGCCGGCGCGACGTGTGCCGCAACGGCCGACGCTGCCCGGGATTTTTCTCTAAATCGGCAGTAAATACAGCTGAGTAAAATTAGCTTGGTTTTCTTCCTTCTTTTTTAACTGAATTGTTTTTATTAAAAATACTATTTGAATATGTAGAAAAAGTGGGGATGTCCTGTAATATATCCTAGCTTTTCTTGTTTATAGGGTGCTCAGAAAACATGCGTCCCTTAGAGTCCCTCAGAAAGGTTCTCAGTGCGATCTCTACCAAGGTATGTATTTACTAATAAGTGATCCCTTTAGATATTTGCCTGTGTACCTTTTCCTGTAATTCAGAGCTTGCGTTCTGTGGGTTTTATGATAAACCTGTAAAATATGTAAGAATGCTTTTGCAAGTCTGAATCGTTGAAGGCAGCAGTAAGTGGATTTAGAGCCTGTTCTTGACCAGACAACGGGAAAAAGTGTGACTTTGATGCTGAACTTGTTTTTTTCATTTTTCATTTGACTTGTCTGGAATGATTTAGGAATAGAGAGAGCTAGAAAAAGAGAGAAATAGAATTGATTATGGAGCACTCCTCAAATGCTCACCACGATTCAGTGTAGAGCCGAAGTGAAGGGTGATGGAACAGAGCTCTGTGCTTTAGAAGGAAATAAATTTAAACCTGACCTCCGCACAGAGTCTCACTAACTTCTTTTGTTTTAAAATACAAAATATTATTAGGAAGTGTTGGAAGTTAGTGTTTTGGGAAAGAAACGGCAGTTCCACAGAACATTCCATTTAACAGAGGCTCTGGGAAGGATTCATGTTGTAACTGCTGTCACTGCAATCAGTTGGTGGTTCAGCCTTGAAATGTGCACTTGCCCTTCTATAAAGCACTGTTTTGTTTGCCTTTCAGTGCTATGAGTCTTGATAAATTGGAGAAGAGCCCAAGAGAAATTTTTCATCCCTTGATATAAAAGGTAGGAAGTGACTTTTTTTGGTTTGGTTCTTTTTCTTTATTATTTCCTGGAAATAAAAGTAATTAAGTATAGGTACTACTGGTTTGTTTCTTCCAGTAGCAGATGATAACAATAGCAGTAGTAATAGTAAAAATAATAATAGAAATAATAATAATAGCAATGTAATACTACTTAAACTGTCTTTATCCATTGAACTGGCCATTTCAAATCAAAACTTCTAAACACAAATCAAACCATCATCCTCGTAGAATCTTTCACAGCAGTGGGCTATAGATCCTGGTTTTGTTGACAGGATTTATTGGTTCTGGAATAGCAAGAGGGAAGTACAAGCCTAACTACTTCTAGCTCACAGACCCATCCAGTGAATACTGCTTTGTGTTTTGGTGGGCTTGTGATGACTTTGAAATCAATTGCTCATTCCAGTAAAAAAAATTAATGTTTTTTTGAACCTGACAGCAGAAATAACTTTAGGCACCAACTTAATAATAACAGATCACCAATTTAAGTTCATAATTTTATGCTGTACTATCAAAGTTTAAAGGTAAATTTTTACTTATTAGGAGATGGTATAAAGTGTATGTTCCAATGTGTTGGATGTATGCAAAGGTACATACGTACCCGAAAGTCCTTAGAGGAAACAAATTTTTACGTCTGCTGTTTGATTGTTTATCATACAATATTTGGTTTTATTTCCCAGGGATCGGTGAATTTTAACTTTGGAGTCCTCTGTGCTAAGGATGCTCAGCCTACAGATGATGAAATGTTCAGTAATGGTGAGTTTTTCACCTTCTCTTTAATTGCTATGCTGATCTGAATAAGAAAAAAAACAAAAGCAAGAGAAAAAAAAAGGATGGTTTATTATTTTTTACGCTGTTATGTTTGTTTCCTCAGTATTTGCTGCAGCTCTGCGAACCCAAGCTTTGGGTTCCTTCTGTCCCACTGGGAGTTGCCCAGTTTGGTTGCATCTGGTGAAATTCACCCTGAGACCTTACAGAGCTAGCTCAAACTACGTGAGAGCCATTTGCAGTTCTCTCCAGACACCTGGAGAATGGGTGATGTTTCTGAGGGTCTGGCAAGTATACTTCTATCAAAACTCAGTCTGTGAAATTTCTGGGGAAAACCCTTCTGTGTCCTGAAGGGTTCAAACTCTGGTGAGGATCCAGTTATCAGGTGCTCACCTGGATGGTTCCAGCTCTTAAAGTGAACACTTGTACTCTTACCCTGTAGTTTACATCTATTGTATTTTTGTTATTTTGCAAGATTTTACGGCTTTGCAAAATATTGTGCATTTCACTCTTTGGAACCTCTCAGATCGTTCTTTGGTGCAGCACCACCTCATGGGACACTTGGCTGCCGTCCTGAAGGGGTTGGTCGCTAGAATTGTAAATCCTGGAGAGTTTGTAAGTCTTCTGTCCCCAGGGAGGTACCATGCTTTGTTTACTTTTGTTCTGTTTGTTAGGCGCTGCTTCTCATTGGAAGTATGAATTTCAAACTACCCTGTTCTTATTTTAACTGTTTTCCTGGTTCTCTCCCTACGGCAGGGAAAGACTCTCGTATCCTTGTCGTCGGGCTCGGTGCTGTCCAAGAAGATGCAGAGACTAAAAAAATCATAAGAAGCAAAATATGACTGCAGGGAAAACAAGCTGGAGAGAACAAAAGGTGATATTGTTATCCTTACCCTGTATTAGAAACATCCGCTGTGCTTTGATGCTGGCAGCTGCCAGGGGCTTGTTAGCTCTTTGTAGGCAGGTGTAGGTGTTCACTTGTAGGTTTTTTCTCTGGACAAGTCAATTCAAACTTTGCTAAGCTTATATTTGCAAATTACTCTCTAGCACAGTCCAGCATGACATTTTTGAATGTTGTAAAAATACCATGTTACTTGGAAATTGCTAATGATGAGAAGCTTTAGGGAAAAATAAGATGTCAGGGTTGGGAGATGTGAGAAGAATTTTGAGGGGATGTTAGACTGAAATAAAGCACACTTGAAGCTGGACTGGCACGCTGGCAGATCCCCTATTAAACAGTAGCGCTGAGATTAGCCTGGGGGTTGCCCATTGTTTCTGTAGAAATAAATGTTTTCTGGTCTTCAGAGGTAAGCTGCTTTGAAAAGCTGGAAGGCACAGCATAGTGACAATCCGTGTGCTTCGCATTAAAAATAGATTTCAGAAGGGTCCTAGGCTTTTGTCTTTTCCTAGAAGTCGATGTAATCCTATTGAGGAGTTTTTAATTCTGTGCTGCCATGTCATCGATCAGGGCCCTGTCGTACTAATCATCATACAGATGCAAAACAAAAAATCAGACCCTGTCCCGACCACTTAGAGCCCAGAACACGATTTCCTCAGGCTGCCATTTGTGTGCCATCGGTACTCACCATGGAAGCGAGCTGGGGATTGTTGCACCCGTTGGGAACAAACCGCTTCTCGTCACACAGAAATGGAATTGGGACGACGCCTCAGCCAGCCTCTCTCTCCTGAATCTGCAGCAGAGCAGTTCCAGTCCATGCGGGCAATCCAGTTCCTGACGATCTGAGCGCACGGAGCAGCGCTCAGCTGCTGTGGGGGGCTCAGGGAGGGCAGAGTGTGCATTGTCATCTTCCTGAACCTACAGACGCGAATCAAAGTGAGAAGCCACAGGGTGGAAATCAGTCGCATATATGCTAAATAAAACTTGCAGGTTTTTTTTAAGAATTGTTTTTGCTTGTTCTTTGTTGTGCTTCTGTGCTTAGAAAACCTCCCTTTACAATCAGTTCAATTCATCAATTGAACCTTTGTTTGCAGACTCTCACTGAGCAGAATTTGTTGCAGACTCAGTGCACGCTGTGCAGGCCTCCCGGGAGTGTGAGGAGCTCACGTGTGCTACTTTTTGCTTTAGGACGCTCTGAGGTATTTATTCCTTTTGGGATACATGATGAGAATTCCCAAGAGAGGTAGTTATAAGGTATGACATCGGGAAAAAGCCTGTGTGGTTGGAATGTTGTTGCTGTCAAAAGTTAATTTTTTCTTAGCCAGTAGTTAGCTTTTTGCTTTATTTTTGTGGTATCAATATTTTATTGTTTAAAAAATTCCTTCAAAATAACTTCAGTGGTCGCCCACCAGTACCTTGTTCAGATTTGCCTATTTGCTTGTAGCTGAAATGTTCACATCTTGTTTATCATTCTATTTAAGAAACTGCTGCCCAGCCAACTAATAACTGAATATCCATCTGTCTAGGACACGGGGAGAGGATTTAGGTAATGTCTTTATTTCCAGAAAAAAGTTCCAGTGTAGTTTCTAAATAGAGGAGAAGGGGGTGAAGACTCGGGGCTCTGATGCCGTTGGGGCACCCCAAGGTCCCCAGGAGAGGGGGCCCCACTGCGGTGCAGGAGCAGGTGTGTTCTCATGTAATATTGAACAAATTATAAATATAAATATGAAAATTATAAACATGAAAATATTTTTAAAATACTTAAATAAAGCGGGTTTTCTTTATTGGTCAATAGGCAGGGTTTTGATTGTAAAAATTATAAATGCAAATAATATAAAGGTAGAAATCTAAGTTTAGAAATATATAATAAATACATACAGATAAATATAAAAATTTAAAATATCAGAAAAAATTAGTTGTAGCAGTAGATATTATACATAATTTAAATAATAATTTAAATCTATTTTAAAATTTTATATATATAATATATCATTATTAATGTAATACATCCAAAGAAACGATAAATTAAAATATGAATGTATAATTATACAAAGTATAAATAAAAAATATTTCAGTATCCTTTAAAAGAAGGGGTTTTTTATTTATTTGGTTAGAGACGGGGTTTTTATTTGGAATAATGGAAGTATTATAGAAGTATAAAATTAAATATAGAAATATACAGTCAATATAGAAAGATATTTGTAAAAACACGAGCGAACGACGCCTCCTTCGGCCGAACCAAGGCGAGACCGGCGGAACCTGACGGCCTCGAGCGAACCGAGGCCAGGCTTGCGAGGCTGCCTGAACGGAGCCGAGCTCAGCCGAACCGAGCCCGCTGCTCTCGTGCGCGCTAATTAGCGCGAGTGCGGTCACTGCCCAATGAGCTCCTGTGCCACGCCGCGCTCCCGATCGTGTCCGTGCGATGGCCGGGCGGCCCGCGGGACGCGGCAGCAGGAGAGCCCCGAGCCGGGCGAGTTTAACGTGAGGCGGCGCCGCTTGCCCGCCGTCAGGGAGCCGAGCCGAGGCGAGCTCAGCCGAACGCGGAGAGAGCGGCTCCGAGTTGGGCCGAAGCGAGCCGAGCCGCGCCGAGGGCAGAGAGCGGCTCCGAGTTCGGCCGAAGAGCGCCGAGGCGCGCCGAGCGCACTGATCGGCTCCGAGTTCGGCCGAGGCGAGCCGGGCCGCGCAGAGAGTGGCTCCGAGTTCGACCGAAGCGAGCCGAGGCGCGCCGAGCGCAGAGAGCGGCTCCGAGTTCGGCCGAAGCGAGCCGAGCCGCGCAGGGCGCACAGAGAGGCTCCGAGTTCGGCCGAAGCGAGCCGAGCCGCGCCGGGCGCACTGATCGGCTCCGAGTTCGGCCGAAGCGAGCCGAGCCGCGCCGAGCGCAGAGAGCGGCTCCGAGTTCGGCCGAAGCGAGCCGAGGCGCGCCGGGCGCACAGAGCGGCTCCGAGTTCGGCCGAAGAGCGCCGAGGCGCGCCGAGCGCAGAGAGCGGCTCCGAGTTCGGCCGAAGCGAGCCGAGGCGCGCCGAGCGCAGAGAGCGGCTCCGAGTTCGGCCGAAGCGAGCCGAGGCGCGCCGGGCGCACAGAGCGGCTCCGAGTTCGGCCGAAGAGCGCCGAGGCGCGCCGAGCGCAGAGAGCGGCTCCGAGTTCGGCCGAAGCGAGCCGAGCCGCGCCGGGCGCAGAGAGCGGCTCCGAGTTCGGCCGAAGCGAGCCGAGCCGCGCCGGGCGCAGAGAGCGGCTCCGAGTTCGGCCGAAGCGAGCCGAGCCGCGCCGGGCGCACTGATCGGCTCCGAGTTCGGCCGAAGCGAGCCGAGGCGCGCCGAGCGCAGAGAGCGGCTCCGAGTTCGGCCGAAGCGAGCCGAGCCGCGCCGGGCGCAGAGAGCGGCTCCGAGTTCGGCCGAAGCGAGCCGAGCCGCGCCGGGCGCACTGATCGGCTCCGAGTTCGGCCGAAGCGAGCCGAGGCGCGCCGAGCGCAGAGAGCGGCTCCGAGTTCGGCCGAAGCGAGCCGAGCCGCGCCGGGCGCACTGATCGGCTCCGAGTTCGGCCGAAGCGAGCCGAGCCGCGCCGGGCGCACTGATCGGCTCCGAGTTCGGCCGAAGCGAGCCGAGCCGCGCCGAGCGCACTGATCGGCTCCGAGTTCGGCCGAAGCGAGCCGAGGCGCGCCGAGCGCAGAGAGCGGCTCCGAGTTCGGCCGAAGCGAGCCGAGGCGCGCCGAGCGCAGAGAGCGGCTCCGAGTTCGGCCGAAGCGAGCCGAGCCGCGCCGGGCGCAGAGAGCGGCTCCGAGTTCGGCCGAAGAGAGCCGAGCCGCGCCGAGCGCAGAGAGAGGCTCCGAGTTCGGCCGAAGCGAGCCGAGGCGCGCCGGGCGCACAGAGCGGCTCCGAGTTCGGCCGAAGAGCGCCGAGGCGCACAGAGCGCAGAGAGCGGCTCCGAGTTCGGCCGAAGCGAGCCGAGCCGAGCCGGGCGCACTGATCGGCTCCGAGTTCGGCCGAAGCGAGCCGAGGCGCGCCGGGCGCAGAGAGCGGCTCCGAGTTCGGCCGAAGCGAGCCGAGGCGCGCCGAGCGCAGAGAGCGGCTCCGAGTTCGGCCGAAGCGAGGCGATCCGTGCCGAAGGGTCGAGTCCAGCCGAATGCAGATGACAATGGCCGAGTTTAGCCGATTAGAGCCGAGTTTAGCCGAGCAGCTGTGAGCCTTGCACGCTTGAGGTGAGCGTGCATCGTTGCCGGCCTGGGATTGAGTGAAATGCACTAAGGAAACCAGCTCTGGGGAGGGAGGCAGGGAAATCCTCTCTTAACGTTTACCAATTCGTCCGTCAAACTCATCACGGCAGGACAGAGTGAAGACTGAAAGTGTAAGAAGATGTGGAGGGAAACAGAGAATCTGGCAGGAGCATCGAACGCACAAGTGCACGAATTTTGCTTTTTGCTTGGATGTAAACTCAGAAGTTGTAAGGAATTTGGGAAGGAGAAGGGACATTTCAGAAGGAGAAGAAGTTGTTGTTGGAGTCCTGGCAAAAGCTTTAAAAAAAAAAAAAAAAAAAGTGGTTTCTTTTTTCTTCACTATTATATTCTTTGGTGGTATATGGTGTGCTGTTTTATTTCTTGGTGTTATTAGCTCTGTGTAAATTGTCTATTGAGTCAAGCTAACTTTGCTTGGGTTGTTTTGTATTTGAGGTAGGATCAATTTCAAGAGGTTTCTTTCACAGACTTCTGATAGGTATTACTGGGATTTTGGTTTTGTTTACTGTATGCATAAACATAGAGATTTGGTAGGGCCAGCTGGGCTGCTGGAGTTTTGGGTGTGAATTTATTAGATGGCTTTTGTTAAACACAGAATAATTATGTAAGGTAACAGCAAATTACCCAATTACCCAATTGATCTAGCTATGTAACCTTACCACAAAGTTTTATATCTTGCCAGTTTTCTGTTCTTCTGCTCCAAGTAGTTGTTGCAAAAAAAGAAAGCACTGTTACTTTTCTGAAAAGTTTTCTTCTATAACAAGCCCTTTACTGCCCTTGAATGTGAGTCAGAGGAGCCAAACAGCTGCAGCTGCTCTGAGGGCTTGGTGGGATTCGCCCCCTCCCTTTTCCTGGGTGGCATGGGAACGAGAGGCGGGCACAATCAGGGGTATATTAACCCCAGCCGTGGCTGAGGGGCTTCATTCCCTCTCTGGGATGTGCTGGGTTAAGAGCTCTCCTCATTTCAGTGAAGAGGCTTTTTCAGCCCGTCTCAGCATCTTTTCAGCAGGTGTTTCTGGGCATCTAAAGCACAGAGGCTTGGAAGATTCTGTGAAGAAAACAGCATGGAATACAGGGAGTATTTAGGTTTGTGATTTTGGGTTTTGTGTTTAGGAGTGGTAAGGTGCTTTTGTAATTTTTAGTTTTGCTCTGGTTGTTTTTTTGGTTGGATTTCTTTTGGTGGAATTTTTGGGTTTTTTTGGTTTTCATTTTGGGGTTTTTAGTTGGTTTTTGTGGGGGTTTTGGATTTTTTGATGTTTTCTGTGGTTTTTTTGTTTCTGTGGGGAGTTAGGTGTTTTGGGATTTATTGTTTGTGTGGGTTTTGTTTGTTTGGTTTTTTTTCTTTGCTTGTTTTTGGGATTGGTTTTGTTGGGTTTTTTTTTTGTTTTGTTTTTTTTTAATTGAGGAGTGCAACTCCCTGAAATTCCAAGCTGTGTCAAGCACAACATTTTATTCAGCAGATTGATCATGTCACAAGAGGGATCCGCCCAAGGTCCAAGATGATGTTTGAGATTGAGGCTTCAGGTGAGTTGAGGATTGTGATTGGGAGAGGGAGGGTGAGCAGTTAGGAGTTCTTGGGAGGGAGTTTGCAGGCAGCAGGGTGAGAAAGGGTCTTTATTTGTTTATTTGAGGCCTCCCCCACACAAGGCTTCTCAGAAGCCTAGCAGAGGCATTGCCATGTCTTACAGCACACAAGGTCATCCACTGCACTCAGGGGAATGCCATTTAACTTTGCCTTTCTCTAACCCAGGTGCCACTCCTAATGAAGGCCTTGGAATCATGATGAAGCTGGAGCCTGAAGGAGCCAGGCACACTCAGGAGAGGGCAAGTAGCTGCCTTGGTGGGATTTGGCCCACATAACTCTGGACTCATACTTTGGTTTTGGTTTTCTTTATTGTAGCTCACCGAGAGGCTCACAGGCCATCACGAGGCCCTCCGAGGCAGACTCATTTCAGGTGCAGCGTGGATTCCCATCACCGATCATCCAAAAGATAAGTCGAGGGCCTTAGCCTGGAGATGAGAGAATAGTGGGTTGGGAGTTCTTGGGGCAGATTTGAAAATTGGCAGCCGGAAAAGCAATCTTCTCCAAGGGCCTCTTAGGACAGCTAAAGGGAGAGGCTCTACTTTTGATGGCAGCTTTCAGGCGGGCAGTGCAGAACAGCTCCGGTCTGTGTTGTGTTGTCCAGTGTTCTGTGTTCCCTAGTGTGTCTTTGGGGTCCCTTTTGCCTTCTCCCCTCGAGACCCTCACCACAAGCATGATGTGTCGTGTTTCATGTCCCCCCTGTTTGCCACTTTCTGTGTCACGGGTGTGTGCACGCATTTGTGCCGGAGCTGTTCTGCCCTGCCGCATGGCCTGCTGCAGTAGGAGAAACCGTGGGGCGTTGGAATTTGTAATGCTGGCTGTACTTGGGCTCTAGCTGCTATTCCTAGATTGACATAAGGTGTTTGCACCTTTTGAGTTATCCTGGTGGTGTTTGGCATATGTTGTAACTTTCTTTCAGGTGCAGACGCATTCCATGTGTGGCAGGGGGTCAGAGTTAGGAGGTGTCGGGCCTTCTTAGGAGTGCGGTGAGTAGCTGAGTGGTGGGGTTTTGGCCGATGCGGTGCCAAGATCAGGGACTGATGTTTGGTTCTCTTTAATCTAGCTGTCTGAGAGACACCAGCCTGGTGCCAGCAGGACCTTCCCAGCTGACGAGGTGGCCTTTCTTTGCACCTGACAGGGACCAGCATCCCCAGATGTCTGAGAGATAAGTAGAGGGCTGTGACCCACAGAGGGGATGAAAGCAGGGTGCTGGTTTGGGAATTCCTGGGAGGGGGTTTTGAGTCCAGTTTTGGGGGGGGGGGTGTGGTGTGTTCATGAAGTGGCCCCTTAGGCCCAATAAAAGCCAAGTCTCACTTTTGATTGCAGTGCTGAGGTGTGCAGCAGGGCAGAGCAGTCCCGGTGTGTCTCGTGTCACTTCTCTATTGTGCATTATGTGTTGTTTGCGTATGCCATATCTTTCACTTAGGGGGGCCTTTGAGAAACCCTGGCATCATTGTTAGCCTCTGTGATCTCTGCACTCCTTGGCCTGGCGCCCAGGCCACAGAACTTTTGACTAGGGAGCTCAGACAAGCATCAGACTCTCTTCTCTCTTTGGAAGCATCCAGTCAGACGTCTTTTCAGGTCTTGTTCTGAGCTGTATGGACAGGTGTGCCCCACCTGGATCCATTATGGTGGATTAGGACTTGTAATATTACGAGGTTAGGTAGAGGATTTTGACTGTAGGATTCCTAGGCATCAGTCTTTGCTGTTCTTGGAATAAATCATTCAGTAATCATCTTCTTCCTCCAGGGTTCTCTGAGCCTCATCAGCTCACCATCGGTCTCAGCTCACTCATCTCCTTTTGCATTCTCTCAGTCCTTGCAGCCGTTTTCCTTGCCAAGAGATTTCTGTTCCTGTTGTGTCCCCGTTGTCTGTCCTATCCTGTGTCATGGCTCTCAGCACACATTTGTGCCCGAGCTGCTCTGCCCTGCTGCACAGCCTGGTGCGATAGGAGAAGTCCCAGGGACTTGGAGTTTGTAATGTGGGGTGTAGTTGGACTCTAGATGGGATTTGTAGATGGGCACATCATATCTGGAGCTCATCAGTTATCCTGCCACAGTGTGACTCTTGTCCTAACTTTTTTTTCAGATTCAGATGGATTAAATGTGTGCCAGAGGGCCCCATGCCAGGTGTGGGGATTCTCCTGAGTAGGTGAGGCCCCATTTGCCTCTGCAGCAGACTCTGTTACACCTCTCAACTGACTCTGTTACACTGCTGTTCTTTGTCTTTCTTTTAGGAAGTAAATCTGGATGCCAGCAGTCAACGTGAGCAGTGGAGAGAATTGGTTGTTATTGCTCAGCTCTCAAGCACAACAATTTCGCAGCAGATTCATCGTGTCACAAGAGGGATCTGCCCAGTGTCAAGGATGATGTTTGAGATTGAGGCTTCAGGTGAGTTGAGGATGGTTACTGGGAGAGGGAGGGTGAGCAGGCATCCAGTTAGGAGTTCTTGAGAGGGGGTTTGCAGGCAGCAGGGTGAGAAAGGGTCTTTATTTGTTTATTTGAGAGCCCCTCCCAAGGTGTCTCAGAAGCCTAGCAGAGGCATTCCCATGGCTTACAGCATACAAGGTGATCCACTGCACTCAGAGGAATGCCATTTAACTTTGTCTTTCTGTAACCCAGGTGCCACTGCTAATAAAGGCCACAGCCTTGGAATCAGGATGAAGCTGGAGCCTGAAGGAGCCAGGCACACTCAGGAGAGGGCAAGTAGCTGACTTGCAGGGATTTGGCCCACATAACTCTGGACTCACTCTTTGATTTTGGTTTTCTTTATTGCAGCTGACCGAGAGGCTCACAGGCCATCACAGAGCCCTCCAAGGCGGACTCATTTCAGGTGCAGCGTGGATTCCATTCACCGATCATCCAAAAGATAAGTCGGGGGCCACAGCCTGGAGATGGTGGAGTAGCAGGTTGGGAGTTTTTGGGACAGATTCAAAAATGAGCAGAGAGGAAAGCAATCTTCTCCAAAGGCCTTTTAGGACAGCTAAAGGGAGAGGCTCTACTTTTGATGGCAGCTTTCAGGCGGGCAGTGCAGAACAGCTCCGGTCTGTCGTGTTTTCCGGTGTGCTGTGTTCCCTAGTGTGTCTTTGGGGTCCCTTTTGCCTTTTCCCCTCGAGGCCCTCACCACAAGCATGGTGTGTCGTGTTTCATGTCCCCCCTGTTTGTCACTTTCTGTGTCACGGGTGTGTGCACACATTTTTTGCCAGAGCTGTTCTGCCCTGCTGCATGGCCTCCTGCAGTAGGACGAATCATAGGGCTGTACTTGGGCTCTAGATGTTGTTCCTAGATTGACATAAGATGTTTGCAGCTTGTGAGTTACCCTGGTGGTGTTTGACATATGTTCTAACTTTCTTTCAGGTGCAGATGCATTCCACGTGTGGCAGAGGGTCAGGGTTAGGAGGTGCCGGGCCTTCTTAGGAGCGCGGTGAGTAGCAGAGTGGTGGGGTTTTGGCCAATGCGGTGCCAAGATCAGGCCCTGATGTTTGGTTCTCTTTAATCTAGCTGTCTGAGAGACACCAGCCCGGTGCCAGCAGGACCTTCCCAGCTGACGAGGTGGCCTTTCTTTGCACCTGACACAGACTGGCATCCCCAGATGTCTGAGAGATAAGTAGAGGGCTGTGACCCACAGTGGGGATGAAGGCATGGTGCTTGTTTGGGAATTCCTGGGAGGGGTTTTTGAGTCCAGTTTGGAGCGGGGGGTGTTCATTAAACGGCTCGTTAGGCCCCATGAAAGCCAAGTCTCACTTTTGATCACAGTGCTGAGGTGTGCAGGGCAGAGCAGTCCCCGTGTGCATCGTGTCACTTGTCTGTTGTGCATTGTGTGTTGTTTTGTGTATCTCCTGTCTTCTACCTTAGGCCTTTGAGGGCCCTGTCAGTACCCCTGGCATCATTGTTAGCATCTGTGATCTCTGCATTCCCTGGTCTGGCACCCGGGCCACAGAGCTTTTGACTCGCGAGCTCAGACAGGCATCAGACTCTCTTCTCTCTTTGGAAGCATCCAGTCAGACGTCTTTTCAGGTCTTGTTCTCAGCTGTATGGACAGCTGTGCCCCACCTGGATCCATTATGGTGGATTAGGACTTGTAATATTACGAGGTTAGGTAGAGGATTTTGACTGTAGGATTCCTAGGCATCCGTCTTTGCTGTTCTTGGAATTAATCATTCAGTTATCATCTTCTTCCTTCAGAGTTCTCTGAGCCTCATCAGCTCACCATCGGTCTCAGCTCGGTCATCTCCTTTTGCATTCTCTCAGTCCTTGCAGCCATTTTCCTTGCCAAGAGATTTCTGTCTGTGTCTTGTGCCTATTGTTTGTCACGTCCTGTCCTGTGTCACGGGTGTCTGCACACTTTTGGGATGGGGCTGCTCTGCCGTGCTGCACAGCCTGGTGCGATAGGAGAAGTCTTGGAGACTTGGAGTTTGTAATGTGGGGTGTAGTTGGACTCTAGATGGGATTTGTAGATGGACACAGGACATCTGGAGCTCATCAGTTATCCTGCCACAGTGTGACTCTTGTCCTAACTTTTTTTTCAGATTCAGATGGATTAAATGTGTGCCAGAGGGCCCCATCCCGGGTGAGGGGATTGCCCCGAGCCGGTGAGGCCCCATTTGTCTCTGCAGCAGAAGTGTGTATGGTGAGTGTGTTACAGCTCTGTTCTTTGTCTTTCTTTTCAGGATGTCAATCTGGATGCCAGCAGTCAAGGTGAGCAGTGGAGAGAATTGGCTGTTATTGCTCAGCTCTCAAGCACAACAATTTTTCAGCAGATTCGTCGTGTCACAAGAGGGATCTGCCCAGTGTCAAGGATGATGTTTGAGATTGAGGCTTCAGGTGAGTTGAGGATGGTGCCTGGGAGAGGGAGGGTGATCAGGTATCCAGTTTAGGAGTTCTTAGGAGGGGGTTTGCAAGCAGCAGGTTGAGAAAGGGTGTTTATTTGAGGGCACCCCACACAAGGCTGAGAAGCCTAGCAGAGGCATTGCCATGTCTCAGCACACAAGGTGATCCACTGCACTCAGAGGAATGCCATTTAACTTTGTCTTTCTGTAACCCAGGTGCCACTCCTAATAAAGGCCACAGCCTTGGAATCAGGATGAAGCTGGAGCCTGAAGGAGCCAGGCACACTCAGGAGAGGGCAAGTAGCTGACTTGCAGGGATTTGGCCCACATAACTCTGGACTCATACTTTGGTTTTGGTTTTCTTGATTGCAGCTGACCGAGAGGCTCACAGGCCATCACAGAGCCCTCCAAGGCAGACTCATTTCAGGTGCAGCGTGGATTCCCATCACCGATCATCTAAAAGATAAGTCGGGGGCCGCGGTCTGGAGATGAGACGATGAGAGAGTATCAGGTTGGCAGTTCTTTGGCCAGATTTAAAAATTGGCGGTGGGGAAAGCAATCTTCTCCAAAGGCCTCTTAGGACAGCTAAAGGGAGAGGCTCTACTTTTGATGGCAGCTTTCAGGCGGGCAGTGCAGAACAGCTCCGGTCTGTATCCTGTTGTCCGGTGTGCTGTGTTCCCTAGTGTGTCTTTGGGGTCCCTTTTGCCTTCTCCCCTCGAGACCCTCACCACAAGCATGATGTGTCGTGTTTCATGTCCCCCTGTTTGTCACTTTCTGTGTCACGGGTGTGTGCACAGATTTGTGCCGGAGCTGTTCTTCCCTGCCGCATGGCCTGCTGCAATAAGACGAACCATAGGGAGGGGGAATTTGTAATGTTGGCTGTACTTGGGCTCTAGATGCTATTCCTAGATTGACATAAGGTGTTTGCAGCTTGTGAGTAACCCTGGTGGTGTTTGACATATGTTCTAACTTTCTTTCAGGTGCAGATGCATTCCACGTGTGGCAGAGGGTCAGGGTTAGGAGGTGCCGGGCCTTCTTAGGAGCGCGGTGAGTAGCAGAGCGCTGGGGTTTTGGCCAATGCGGTGCCAAGATCAGGCACTGATGTTTGGTTCTCTTTACTCTAGCTGTCTCAGAGACACCAGCCCGGTGCCAGCAGGACCTTCCCGTTTGACAAGGTGGCCTTTCTTTGCACCCGAGACCCGCATCCCCAGCTGTATGAGAGATAAGTAGAGGGCTACGACCCACAGTGGGGATGAAGTCATGGTGCTGTTTCGGGAAATACTGGGTGGAGTTTTTGATTCAGCTTTGGAGGTGGGGGATGTTCATGAGGTGGCCCCTTAGGCCTCATAAAAGCAAAGTCTCACTTTTGATCACAGTGTTGAGGTGTGCAGGGCAGAGCAGTCCCGGTTTGTCTCGTGTCACTTGTCTGTTGTGCATTATGTGTTGTTTGTGTATCCAATATCTTTTACCTTTGGAGGGCCCTGTCAGTACCCCTGGCATCATTGTTAGCATCTCTGATCTCTGCATTCCCTGGCCCGGCACCCAGGCCATATATGAGTTTCTGATACCTGTCTGAGCTCCCCAGTCAAAAGTTACCTCTTTGGAAGCATCCAGTCAGATTTCTTGTCAGGTCTAGTTCTGAGCTGTATGGACAGCTATGCCCCACCTGGATCCATTGTGGTGGATTAGGACTTGTAATAATATGAGGTTAGGTACAGCATTCTGACCGTAGGATTCCTAGGCATCCATCTTTGCTGTTCTTGGAATTAATCATTCAGTTATCATCTTCGTCCCCCAGGGTTTTCTGAGCCTCATCAGCTCACCATCGGTCTCAGCTCGGTCATCTCCTTTTGCATTCTCTCAGTCCTTGCAGCCATTTTCCTTGCCAAGAGATTTCTTTTCCTGTTGTGTCTCCTGTTGTTGTCTGTCCTGTCTGTCCTGTGTCACGGGTGTCTGCACACTTTTGGGATGGGGCTGCTCTGCCGTGCTGCACAGCCTGGTGCGATAGGAGAAGTCTTGGAGACTTGGAATGTGTAATGTGGGGTGTAGTTGGACACTAGATGGGATCTGTGGATGGACACAGGGCATCTGGAGCTCATCAGTTACCCTGCAACAGTGTGACTCTTGTCCTAACTTTTTTTTCAGATTCAGATGGATTAAATGTGTGCCAGAGGGCCCCATCCCGGGTGAGGGGATTGCCCCGAGCCGGTGAGGCCCCATTTGTCTCTGCAGCAGAAGTGTGTATGGTGAGTGTGTTACAGCTCTGTTCTTTGTCTTTCTTTTCAGGAAGTCAATCTGGATGCCAGCAGTCAAGGTGAGCAGTGGAGAGAATTGGCTGTTATTGCTCAGCTCTCAAGCACAACAATTTTTCAGCAGATTCGTCGTGTCACAAGAGGGATCTGCCCAGTGTCAAGGATGATGTTTGAGATTGAGGCTTCAGGTGAGTTGAGGATGGTGCCTGGGAGAGGGAGGGTGATCAGGTATCCAGTTTAGGATTTCTTGGGAGCGGGTTTGCAAGCAGCAGGGTGAGAAAGGGTGTTTATTTGAGGGCCCCCCCACACAAGGCTGTTCAGAAGCCTAGCAGAGGCATTCCCATGGCTTACAGCATACAAGGTGATCCACTGCACTCAGAGGAATGCCATTTAACTTTGTCTTTCTGTAACCCAGGTGCCACTCCTAATGAAGGCCACAGCCTTGGAATCAGGATGAAGCTGGAGCCTGAAGGAGCCAGGCACACTCAGGAGAGGGCAAGTAGCTGACTTGCAGGGATTTGGCCCACATAACTCTGGACTCATACTTTGGTTTTGGTTTTCTTTATTGCAGCTGACCGAGAGGCTCACAGGCCATCACAGAGCCCTCCAAGGCAGACTCATTTCAGGTGCAGCGTGGATTCCCATCACCGATCATCCAAAAGATAAGTCGGGGGCCACGGTCTGGAGATGGCGGAGTAGCAGATTGGGAGTTCTTGGGACAGATTCAAAAATGAGCAGAGGGGAAAGCAATCTTCTCCAAGGGCCTCTTAGGTCAGCTAAAGGGAGAGGCTCTACTTTTGATGGCAGCTTTCAGGCGGGCAGTGCAGAACAGCTCCGATCTGTGTCCTGTTGTCCGGTGTGCCGTGCTCCCTGGTGTGTCTTTGGGGTCCCTTTTGCCTTTTCCCCTCGAGGCCCTTACCACAAGCATGATGTGTCGTGTTTCATGTCCCCCCTGTTTGTCACTTTCTGTGTCACGGGTGTGTGCACACATTTTTTGCCGGAGCTGTTCTGCCCTGCCGCATGGCCTGCTGCAATAGGACGAGCCTTGGGGAGTTGAAATTTGTAATGTGGGCTGTACTTGGGCTCTAGATGTTGTTCCTAGATTGACATATGGTGTTTGCAGCTTGTGAGTTATCCTGGTGATGTTTGACATGTGTTCTAACTTTCTTTCAGGTGCAGACGCATTCCACGTGTGGCAGAGGGTCAGGGTCAGGAGGTGCCGGGCCTTCTTAGGAGCGCGGTGAGTAGCAGAGTGGTGGGGTTTTGGCCGATGCGGTGCCAAGATCAGGCACTGATGTTTGGTTCTCTTTAATCTAGCTGTCTGAGAGACACCAGCCCGGTGCCAGCAGGACCTTCCCATCTGATGAGGTGGCCTTTCTTTGCACCTGACAGGGACCAGCATCCCCAGCTGTATGAGAGATAAGTAGAGGGCCGTGACCCACAGAGGGGCTGAAAGCACGGTGCTGGTTTGGGGATTACAGGGAGGGGGTTTTGAGTCCAGTTTGGAGGTGGGGGGGTGTTAATGAAGTGGCCCCTTAGGCCCCATAGAAGCCAAGTCTCACTTTTGATCACAGTGCTGAGGTGTGCAGCAGGGCAGAGCAGTCCCGGTGTGTCTCGTGTCACTTGTCTGTTGTGAATTGTGTGTTGTTTGTGTATCCCATGTCTTTTACCTTAGGGGTGCCTGTCATTAATCTTGGCATTATTGTTAGCATCTGTGATCTCTGCATTCCCTGGCCTGGCACCCAGGCCACAGAACTTTTGACTGGGGAGCTCAGACAGGCGTCAGACTCTCTTCTGTCTTTGGAAGCATCGCATCTGATGTCTTGTCAGGTCTTGGTCTGGGCTGTATGGACAGCTATGCCCCCACCTGGATCCATTTTGGTGGATTAGGATTTGGCGTAATATGAGGTTAGGTAGAGGATTCTGACCGTAGGATTCCTAGGCATCCATCTTTGCAGTTCTTAGAAGAAATCATTCAGTTATCATCTTCTTCCTTCGGGGTTCTCTGAGCCTCATCAGCTCACCATCAGTTTGAACTCGGTCATCTCCTTTTGCATTCTCTCAGTCCTTGCAGCCATTTTCCTTGCCTAGAATTTTCTGTCTGTGTTGTGTCCCCGTTGTCTGTCCTGTCCTGTCCATCCTGTGTCACGGCTGTCAGCACACATTTGTGCCCGAGCTGCTCTGCCCTGCCGCATAGCCTGGTGCAATAGGAGAGGGCCCGGGGATTTGTAATGTGCAGTGTGGGGTGTAGTTGGACTCTAGATGGGATTTGTAGATGGACACAGGATATCTGGAGCTCTTCAGTTCTCATTGAACCGTCTGACTGTTGTCCTAATTTTTTTTTCAGATGCACCTCCTCAGATGACTGCAGTAGTTGTGTAGGTTCCTTCTTCTGAAAGGGAATAGGGCGCAAGAATTCATCTTCCAGAGAATTTTTGCAAGTCCTGGCTTGTATTGTATCTGCCTATGGTGGCTTATGTTCTATGTACCTATACATCTGTCTTCTATTGGATTTTGGGTAGAAAATTTATCAGTCCAGAGAGGAGACAAGTCCTAGCTGTCAGATAGCCACTCGTTGACCCTTCCTGTCGTCTCACAGGTCCCCGAGGCTGCTGATTTCCCCAGGATCTGCCATTTTACCTCAAGGAGCGGCAGCCAGAAGATGTGTCACAGCACGTTCTTCAGCATCTCGAGTAAGGGCCGCAGTGAGCATTTAAGTGGAAAGATTGTGTGAGAGCACGTGACTGTGTCTGTCTGTGTCTGCTCGTTTCTGCGTGTGTGAGTGCATGCTGACTGGATTTAACCTTGTGTGTGTGACTTTTGCTTTCCAGGTTTTGCGACTCCTTGTTAAATTTAGAATAAAAAATCCCCAGCCGGGTTGTATTGCATGAACTGACATGATATGTACCGATTTTGGCTTAAAACCCAGAAAACCAGACGAAGATGAGCAGGAAAAAACCAGAAAAAAACCACATGATGGACAAGAAAAAAACCCAGAAAAAGCCCAGGATGGGCAAGAAAGCAACGAGAAAAAAACCCCAGAAAATAATCCCAGATGGGCAAGAAAAAAACCCAGAAAAAAACCCAAAAAAAAAACTGAGATGGGCAAGAAGAAAACCAGAAAAAAGTCTGAAGATGGGCAAGAAAAAACCCAGAAAAAACCCCCAAGATGGACAAGAAATAACCCAGAAAAAAATTCGAAGAAGGGCAAGAAAAGACCCATAAAACACCCAGAAAAAAATCGCAACCCAAGTATAAATATAGAAATGTTTGTCAAGTATATGCAAATATATAAAGAAATGTTAAATTATTTGAAATATAAAATAACATAAATATAACATTTATACAGTATTACTTGTGTTATGGATCATATTGATTTTTATTTATTTCCTATAATACACTACAATATTTATATCAATTTTACATCTGTCATATCTATCATTTGTTATATGTTATACCAGATTGATATACTCTAGGTTTTTTTAAGTAGTTTAAAATAAAGGGGATTTTTTTTTTTATTTGGCAAAAGCAGGTGTTTTAGTATAAACATTATAAATACAAATAATATAAAGGTAGAAATCTAAGAATAGAAATAGATCATAAATAGCTGAAGGTTAATATAAAAATTAAAAATGTAAGAAAAAATAAGTTGTAGCAGTAGATATGGTACATAATTAGGAAAATAATTTATCTCTTATTTGAATAGGATACATGTTATACATAATGATTAATATAATACTTAAGTATTAACTGCAAATATAAATGTGAATATAGTCATGAGCGCTATAAATATAAAAATATTTCAATGTAGTTTAAAAGAATAGAGCTTTTTTGTATTTATTTAGTTAGGATGGGATTTGTATTTTAAATAGTGAAAGCATGATAGAAATGTAATTTTAGACATAGAAATATGCAATCAATGTGGAAAGATATTTATAAAAGCACAAAATATAAGTAAATATAAATAATAGAAATAGAATAATGTTATATAAATTACATGCTACATCAATGTCCACTATAGCTATGCATGTGAATATAAATACGAAAAATGGAAATAAAAAATTTATTTAAACATGGCTTTAAAGCAAGGGGCCTTGTTTGATTCTGGTGGGGTAAGAGGCAGGTTTTTGGCATTTATTTCAGAGCAGTTTTTGGCGGGGGTCGCCCCTGTTCTTTTTTGCCACCTTGCCTGCCCGCAGCCCCGAGGCGCGCTGCGCCCCCGGCTGGGGCGGGCGGCAGTGCTGCCGCCTTGTGGGCAGAGCGCGGTACTGCAGCCCTGCGCCGAGAGGCCGCCACCTTGGGAGTGGCGCGTCGCGGATGTCGCGGACTTTTGGTTGACCTTCTCAACAGGGCGGCGAAAAGGGCGGGGAAGTGGAGGACCGGGGTGGGTGACAGTGGACTGCCTGCATGGAATACCGACCCCGGCGCGGCCCCGGTGGTATTTTCTGTGACGTTTCAAGTGTACCCGACACATGCTGTGGTCTCAGCGGCGCCGCGGGCGGGCGTATTTCGGCGGGTTTGTGACAGGCATGTGGGGAAACGCCTCGCTGTGCCGGGGTCCTCTGACAGCCGCTTTCCCGCCCTGAGGGAGCCGAGCCGGGCCGAATTGTTCCGAAGAGCCGAAGAGCCGAGTGTGGGCGAAAACAGCCGAGTTTCCCCGAAGAGCCGAGTGTAGCCGAAAACAGCCGAGTTTCACCGAAGAGCCGAGTGTGACCGAAAATAGCCGAGTTTCACCGAAGAGCCGAGTGTGGCCGAACACAGCCGACTTGAGACGAAGAGCCGAGTGTGGCCGAACACAGCCGACTTGAGACGAAGAGCCGAGTGTAGCCGAACACAGCCGACTTGAGACGAAGAGCCGATGATAGCCGAGTGTAACCGATAGCCGACTGTAGCCGACATTGGCCGCATTTAGACAAAGAGCCGAATATGACCGACTTTAGCCCAACCGGGCCGAGTTCAGCCGAAGAGCCGGAAAAGCCGAATTTAGACGAAAAGCCGAACCGAAACGATTTTAGACCTAAGCCGAACCAAGCCTAATTTAGCCGAGTTTATTTAAACAGAACCGAACGACGCCGCAGCACTCTGCCTGCAGAGCGCCGGTGCAGACGGCAGGGGGCGGTGTATAAAGCGAGTATAAAATATCAACTGTATATAAGAAGGAATAAAAAGCTCTGTGTCATGTGCAGCAGTAGAAAATTTCAGGCTCCCAGGGAATAAATAGTTTTCTTTCAATCATTATAGTTTTGGGGTTTTTTTTACTCCCAGGTAGCCTGAAAGTTACTACTGCTGCTTTTTGATTCTAAAGCTAGGAAGGAAAACCAAGATTACAAATACAAGAAAAAGAAAGGGAAAGGGAAGGGGAAAAAAAGGAAAGGAAAGGAAAGAAAGCAGGAGAGCAGAAGGGAAGGGAAGGGAAGGGAAGGGAAAGGGGTGAAAAACAGCGTTAAAAAAAGAAAAAGAGTTGGAGGGGAAAAGAGAGGGCATTCGGGAGGAGCGGTCCTGCCTCAGGTCCTTCCCCGCCCTGGGGCGAAGGACCCGTTTGATGCCCGGGAGGGACTGCAGCTCCCGGTGGCGGGGGACGGAGCCGTGGCTGTCAGCCCGAGACTACAACTCCCGGCAGGCCCTGCTGCCGGCGCGGCGTGTGACGCAACGGCTATCGCGGCACATGAGTGGCTACCAGCCCGAGACTCCAACTCCCGGCAGGCCCTGCTGCCGGCGCGACGTGTGCCGCAACGGCCGACGCTGCCCGGGATTTTTCTCTAAATCGGCAGTAAATACAGCTGAGTAAAATTAGCTTGGTTTTCTTCCTTCTTTTTTAACTGAATTGTTTTTATTAAAAATACTATTTGAATATGTAGAAAAAGTGGGGATGTCCTGTAATATATCCTAGCTTTTCTTGTTTATAGGGTGCTCAGAAAACATGCGTCCCTTAGAGTCCCTCAGAAAGGTTCTCAGTGCGATCTCTACCAAGGTATGTATTTACTAATAAGTGATCCCTTTAGATATTTGCCTGTGTACCTTTTCCTGTAATTCAGAGCTTGCGTTCTGTGGGTTTTATGATAAACCTGTAAAATATGTAAGAATGCTTTTGCAAGTCTGAATCGTTGAAGGCAGCAGTAAGTGGATTTAGAGCCTGTTCTTGACCAGACAACGGGAAAAAGTGTGACTTTGATGCTGAACTTGTTTTTTTCATTTTTCATTTGACTTGTCTGGAATGATTTAGGAATAGAGAGAGCTAGAAAAAGAGAGAAATAGAATTGATTATGGAGCACTCCTCAAATGCTCACCACGATTCAGTGTAGAGCCGAAGTGAAGGGTGATGGAACAGAGCTCTGTGCTTTAGAAGGAAATAAATTTAAACCTGACCTCCGCACAGAGTCTCACTAACTTCTTTTGTTTTAAAATACAAAATATTATTAGGAAGTGTTGGAAGTTAGTGTTTTGGGAAAGAAACGGCAGTTCCACAGAACATTCCATTTAACAGAGGCTCTGGGAAGGATTCATGTTGTAACTGCTGTCACTGCAATCAGTTGGTGGTTCAGCCTTGAAATGTGCACTTGCCCTTCTATAAAGCACTGTTTTGTTTGCCTTTCAGTGCTATGAGTCTTGATAAATTGGAGAAGAGCCCAAGAGAAATTTTTCATCCCTTGATATAAAAGGTAGGAAGTGACTTTTTTTGGTTTGGTTCTTTTTCTTTATTATTTCCTGGAAATAAAAGTAATTAAGTATAGGTACTACTGGTTTGTTTCTTCCAGTAGCAGATGATAACAATAGCAGTAGTAATAGTAAAAATAATAATAGAAATAATAATAATAGCAATGTAATACTACTTAAACTGTCTTTATCCATTGAACTGGCCATTTCAAATCAAAACTTCTAAACACAAATCAAACCATCATCCTCGTAGAATCTTTCACAGCAGTGGGCTATAGATCCTGGTTTTGTTGACAGGATTTATTGGTTCTGGAATAGCAAGAGGGAAGTACAAGCCTAACTACTTCTAGCTCACAGACCCATCCAGTGAATACTGCTTTGTGTTTTGGTGGGCTTGTGATGACTTTGAAATCAATTGCTCATTCCAGTAAAAAAAATTAATGTTTTTTTGAACCTGACAGCAGAAATAACTTTAGGCACCAACTTAATAATAACAGATCACCAATTTAAGTTCATAATTTTATGCTGTACTATCAAAGTTTAAAGGTAAATTTTTACTTATTAGGAGATGGTATAAAGTGTATGTTCCAATGTGTTGGATGTATGCAAAGGTACATACGTACCCGAAAGTCCTTAGAGGAAACAAATTTTTACGTCTGCTGTTTGATTGTTTATCATACAATATTTGGTTTTATTTCCCAGGGATCGGTGAATTTTAACTTTGGAGTCCTCTGTGCTAAGGATGCTCAGCCTACAGATGATGAAATGTTCAGTAATGGTGAGTTTTTCACCTTCTCTTTAATTGCTATGCTGATCTGAATAAGAAAAAAAACAAAAGCAAGAGAAAAAAAAAGGATGGTTTATTATTTTTTACGCTGTTATGTTTGTTTCCTCAGTATTTGCTGCAGCTCTGCGAACCCAAGCTTTGGGTTCCTTCTGTCCCACTGGGAGTTGCCCAGTTTGGTTGCATCTGGTGAAATTCACCCTGAGACCTTACAGAGCTAGCTCAAACTACGTGAGAGCCATTTGCAGTTCTCTCCAGACACCTGGAGAATGGGTGATGTTTCTGAGGGTCTGGCAAGTATACTTCTATCAAAACTCAGTCTGTGAAATTTCTGGGGAAAACCCTTCTGTGTCCTGAAGGGTTCAAACTCTGGTGAGGATCCAGTTATCAGGTGCTCACCTGGATGGTTCCAGCTCTTAAAGTGAACACTTGTACTCTTACCCTGTAGTTTACATCTATTGTATTTTTGTTATTTTGCAAGATTTTACGGCTTTGCAAAATATTGTGCATTTCACTCTTTGGAACCTCTCAGATCGTTCTTTGGTGCAGCACCACCTCATGGGACACTTGGCTGCCGTCCTGAAGGGGTTGGTCGCTAGAATTGTAAATCCTGGAGAGTTTGTAAGTCTTCTGTCCCCAGGGAGGTACCATGCTTTGTTTACTTTTGTTCTGTTTGTTAGGCGCTGCTTCTCATTGGAAGTATGAATTTCAAACTACCCTGTTCTTATTTTAACTGTTTTCCTGGTTCTCTCCCTACGGCAGGGAAAGACTCTCGTATCCTTGTCGTCGGGCTCGGTGCTGTCCAAGAAGATGCAGAGACTAAAAAAATCATAAGAAGCAAAATATGACTGCAGGGAAAACAAGCTGGAGAGAACAAAAGGTGATATTGTTATCCTTACCCTGTATTAGAAACATCCGCTGTGCTTTGATGCTGGCAGCTGCCAGGGGCTTGTTAGCTCTTTGTAGGCAGGTGTAGGTGTTCACTTGTAGGTTTTTTCTCTGGACAAGTCAATTCAAACTTTGCTAAGCTTATATTTGCAAATTACTCTCTAGCACAGTCCAGCATGACATTTTTGAATGTTGTAAAAATACCATGTTACTTGGAAATTGCTAATGATGAGAAGCTTTAGGGAAAAATAAGATGTCAGGGTTGGGAGATGTGAGAAGAATTTTGAGGGGATGTTAGACTGAAATAAAGCACACTTGAAGCTGGACTGGCACGCTGGCAGATCCCCTATTAAACAGTAGCGCTGAGATTAGCCTGGGGGTTGCCCATTGTTTCTGTAGAAATAAATGTTTTCTGGTCTTCAGAGGTAAGCTGCTTTGAAAAGCTGGAAGGCACAGCATAGTGACAATCCGTGTGCTTCGCATTAAAAATAGATTTCAGAAGGGTCCTAGGCTTTTGTCTTTTCCTAGAAGTCGATGTAATCCTATTGAGGAGTTTTTAATTCTGTGCTGCCATGTCATCGATCAGGGCCCTGTCGTACTAATCATCATACAGATGCAAAACAAAAAATCAGACCCTGTCCCGACCACTTAGAGCCCAGAACACGATTTCCTCAGGCTGCCATTTGTGTGCCATCGGTACTCACCATGGAAGCGAGCTGGGGATTGTTGCACCCGTTGGGAACAAACCGCTTCTCGTCACACAGAAATGGAATTGGGACGACGCCTCAGCCAGCCTCTCTCTCCTGAATCTGCAGCAGAGCAGTTCCAGTCCATGCGGGCAATCCAGTTCCTGACGATCTGAGCGCACGGAGCAGCGCTCAGCTGCTGTGGGGGGCTCAGGGAGGGCAGAGTGTGCATTGTCATCTTCCTGAACCTACAGACGCGAATCAAAGTGAGAAGCCACAGGGTGGAAATCAGTCGCATATATGCTAAATAAAACTTGCAGGTTTTTTTTAAGAATTGTTTTTGCTTGTTCTTTGTTGTGCTTCTGTGCTTAGAAAACCTCCCTTTACAATCAGTTCAATTCATCAATTGAACCTTTGTTTGCAGACTCTCACTGAGCAGAATTTGTTGCAGACTCAGTGCACGCTGTGCAGGCCTCCCGGGAGTGTGAGGAGCTCACGTGTGCTACTTTTTGCTTTAGGACGCTCTGAGGTATTTATTCCTTTTGGGATACATGATGAGAATTCCCAAGAGAGGTAGTTATAAGGTATGACATCGGGAAAAAGCCTGTGTGGTTGGAATGTTGTTGCTGTCAAAAGTTAATTTTTTCTTAGCCAGTAGTTAGCTTTTTGCTTTATTTTTGTGGTATCAATATTTTATTGTTTAAAAAATTCCTTCAAAATAACTTCAGTGGTCGCCCACCAGTACCTTGTTCAGATTTGCCTATTTGCTTGTAGCTGAAATGTTCACATCTTGTTTATCATTCTATTTAAGAAACTGCTGCCCAGCCAACTAATAACTGAATATCCATCTGTCTAGGACACGGGGAGAGGATTTAGGTAATGTCTTTATTTCCAGAAAAAAGTTCCAGTGTAGTTTCTAAATAGAGGAGAAGGGGGTGAAGACTCGGGGCTCTGATGCCGTTGGGGCACCCCAAGGTCCCCAGGAGAGGGGGCCCCACTGCGGTGCAGGAGCAGGTGTGTTCTCATGTAATATTGAACAAATTATAAATATAAATATGAAAATTATAAACATGAAAATATTTTTAAAATACTTAAATAAAGCGGGTTTTCTTTATTGGTCAATAGGCAGGGTTTTGATTGTAAAAATTATAAATGCAAATAATATAAAGGTAGAAATCTAAGTTTAGAAATATATAATAAATACATACAGATAAATATAAAAATTTAAAATATCAGAAAAAATTAGTTGTAGCAGTAGATATTATACATAATTTAAATAATAATTTAAATCTATTTTAAAATTTTATATATATAATATATCATTATTAATGTAATACATCCAAAGAAACGATAAATTAAAATATGAATGTATAATTATACAAAGTATAAATAAAAAATATTTCAGTATCCTTTAAAAGAAGGGTTTTTTTATTTATTTGGTTAGAGACGGGGTTTTTATTTGGAATAATGGAAGTATTATAGAAGTATAAAATTAAATATAGAAATATACAGTCAATATAGAAAGATATTTGTAAAAACACGAGCGAACGACGCCTCCTTCGGCCGAACCAAGGCGAGACCGGCGGAACCTGACGGCCTCGAGCGAACCGAGGCCAGGCTTGCGAGGCTGCCTGAACGGAGCCGAGCTCAGCCGAACCGAGCCCGCTGCTCTCGTGCGCGCTAATTAGCGCGAGTGCGGTCACTGCCCAATGAGCTCCTGTGCCACGCCGCGCTCCCGATCGTGTCCGTGCGATGGCCGGGCCGCCCGCGGGACGCGGCAGCAGGAGAGCCCCGAGCCGGGCGAGTTTAACGTGAGGCGGCGCCGCTTGCCCGCCGTCAGGGAGCCGAGCCGAGGCGAGCTCAGCCGAACGCGGAGAGAGCGGCTCCGAGTTGGGCCGAAGCGAGCCGAGCCGCGCCGAGGGCAGAGAGCGGCTCCGAGTTCGGCCGAAGAGAGCCGAGGCGCGCCGAGCGCAGAGAGCGGCTCCGAGTTCGGCCGAGGCGAGCCGGGCCGCGCAGAGAGTGGCTCCGAGTTCGGCCGAAGCGAGCCGAGCCGCGCCGAGCGCAGAGAGCGGCTCCGAGTTCGGCCGAAGCGAGCCGAGCCGCGCCGGGCGCACTGATCGGCTCCGAGTTCGGCCGAAGCGAGCCGAGGCGCGCCGAGCGCAGAGAGCGGCTCCGAGTTCGGCCGAAGCGAGCCGAGCCGCGCCGGGCGCACTGATCGGCTCCGAGTTCGGCCGAAGCGAGCCGAGCCGCGCCGGGCGCACTGATCGGCTCCGAGTTCGGCCGAAGCGAGCCGAGCCGCGCCGGGCGCAGAGAGCGGCTCCGAGTTGGGCCGAAGCGAGCCGAGCCGCGCCGGGCGCACAGAGAGCGGCTCCGAGTTCGGCCGAAGCGAGCCGAGCCGCGCCGAGCGCAGAGAGCGGCTCCGAGTTCGGCCGAAGAGAGCCGAGGCGCGCCGAGCGCAGAGAGCGGCTCCGAGTTCGGCCGAAGAGAGCCGAGGCGCGCCGAGCGCAGAGAGCGGCTCCGAGTTCGGCCGAAGCGAGCCGAGCCGCGCCGGGCGCACTGATCGGCTCCGAGTTCGGCCGAAGCGAGCCGAGCCGCGCCGGGCGCACAGAGAGGCTCCGAGTTCGGCCGAAGCGAGCCGAGGCGCGCCGAGCGCAGAGAGCGGCTCCGAGTTCGGCCGAAGCGAGGCGATCCGTGCCGAAGGGTCGAGTCCAGCCGAATGCAGATGACAATGGCCGAGTTTAGCCGATTAGAGCCGAGTTTAGCCGAGCAGCTGTGAGCCTTGCACGCTTGAGGTGAGCGTGCATCGTTTCCGGCCTGGGATTGAGTGAAATGCACTAAGGAAACCAGCTCTGGGGAGGGAGGCAGGGAAATCCTCTCTTAACGTTTACCAATTCGTCCGTCAAACTCATCACGGCAGGACAGAGTGAAGACTGAAAGTGTAAGAAGATGTGGAGGGAAACAGAGAATCTGGCAGGAGCATCGAACGCACAAGTGCACGAATTTTGCTTTTTGCTTGGATGTAAACTCAGAAGTTGTAAGGAATTTGGGAAGGAGAAGGGACATTTCAGAAGGAGAAGAAGTTGTTGTTGGAGTCCTGGCAAAAGCTTTAAAAAAAAAAAAAAAAAGTGGTTTCTTTTTTCTTCACTATTATATTCTTTGGTGGTATATGGTGTGCTGTTTTATTTCTTGGTGTTATTAGCTCTGTGTAAATTGTTTATTGAGTCAAGCTAACTTTGCATGGGTTGTTTTGTATTTGAGGTAGGATCAATTTCAAGAGGTTTCTTTCACAGACTTCTGATAGGTATTACTGGGATTTTGGTTTTGTTTACTGTATGCATAAACATAGAGATTTGGTAGGGCCAGCTGGGCTGCTGGAGTTTTGGGTGTGAATTTATTAGATGGCTTTTGTTAAACACAGAATAATTATGTAAGGTAACAGCAAATTACCCAATTACCCAATTGATCTAGCTATGTAACCTTACCACAAAGTTTTATATCTTGCCAGTTTTCTGTTCTTCTGCTCCAAGTAGTTGTTGCAAAAAAAGAAAGCACTGTTACTTTTCTGAAAAGTTTTCTTCTATAACAAGCCCTTTACTGCCCTTGAATGTGAGTCAGAGGAGCCAAACAGCTGCAGCTGCTCTGAGGGCTTGGTGGGATTCGCCCCCTCCCTTTTCCTGGGTGGCATGGGAACGAGAGGCGGGCACAATCAGGGGTATATTAACCCCAGCCGTGGCTGAGGGGCTTCATTCCCTCTCTGGGATGTGCTGGGTTAAGAGCTCTCCTCATTTCAGTGAAGAGGCTTTTTCAGCCCGTCTCAGCATCTTTTCAGCAGGTGTTTCTGGGCATCTAAAGCACAGAGGCTTGGAAGATTCTGTGAAGAAAACAGCATGGAATACAGGGAGTATTTAGGTTTGTGATTTTGGGTTTTGTGTTTAGGAGTGGTAAGGTGCTTTTGTAATTTTTAGTTTTGCTCTGGTTGTTTTTTTGGTTGGATTTCTTTTGGTGGAATTTTTGGGTTTTTTTGGTTTTCATTTTGGGGTTTTTAGTTGGTTTTTGTGGGGGTTTTGGATTTTTTGATGTTTTCTGTGGTTTTTTTGTTTCTGTGGGGAGTTAGGTGTTTTGGGATTTATTGTTTGTGTGGGTTTTGTTTGTTTGGTTTTTTTCTTTGTTTGTTTTTGGGATTGGTTTTGTTGGTTTTTTTTTGTTTTGTTTTGTTTTTTTTTAATTGAGGAGTGCAACTCCCTGAAATTCCAAGCTGTGTCAAGCACAACATTTTATTCAGCAGATTGATCATGTCACAAGAGGGATCCGCCCAAGGTCCAAGATGATGTTTGAGATTGAGGCTTCAGGTGAGTTGAGGATTGTGATTGGGAGAGGGAGGGTGAGCAGTTAGGAGTTCTTGGGAGGGAGTTTGCAGGCAGCAGGGTGAGAAAGGGTCTTTATTTGTTTATTTGAGGCCTCCCCCACACAAGGCTTCTCAGAAGCCTAGCAGAGGCATTCCCATGTCTTACAGCACACAAGGTTATCTACTGCACTCAGCGGAATGCCATTTAACTTTGCCTTTCTCTAACCCAGGTGCCACTCCTAATGAAGGCCTTGGAATCATGATGAAGCTGGAGCCTGAAGGAGCCAGGCACACTCAGGAGAGGGCAAGTAGCTGCCTTGGTGGGATTTGGCCCACATAACTCTGGACTCATACTTTGGTTTTGGTTTTCTTTATTGTAGCTCACCGAGAGGCTCACAGGCCATCACGAGGCCCTCCGAGGCAGACTCATTTCAGGTGCAGCGTGGATTCCCATCACCGATCATCCAAAAGATAAGTCGAGGGCCTTGGCCTGGAGATGAGAGAATAGTGGGTTGGGAGTTCTTGGGGCAGATTTGAAAATTGGCAGCCGGAAAAGCAATCTTCTCCAAGGGCCTCTTAGGACAGCTAAAGGGAGAGGCTCTCCTTTTGATGGCAGCTTTCAGGCGGGCAGTGCAGAACAGCTCCGGTCTGTGTTGTGTTGTCCAGTGTTCTGTGTTCCCTAGTGTGTCTTTGGGGTCCCTTTTGCCTTCTCCCCTCGAGACCCTCACCACAAGCATGATGTGTCGTGTTTCATGTCCCCCCTGTTTGCCACGTTCTGTGTCACGGGTGTGTGCACACATTTTTTGCCGGAGCTGTTCTGCCCTGCCGCATGGCCTGCTGCAGTAGGAGAAACCGTTGGGCGTTGGAATTTGTAATGCTGGCTGTACTTGGGCTCTAGATGCTATTCCTAGATTGACATAAGGTGTTTGCAGCTTGTGAGTTATCCTGGTGGTGTTTGGCATATGTTGTAACTTTCTTTCAGGTGCAGACGCATTCCATGTGTGGCAGGGGGTCAGAGTTAGGAGGTGTCGGGCCTTCTTAGGAGTGCGGTGAGTAGCTGAGTGGTGGGGTTTTGGCCGATGCGGTGCCAAGATCAGGGACTGATGTTTGGTTCTCTTTACTCTAGCTGTCTCAGAGACACCAGCCCAGTGCCAGCAGGACCTTCCCAGCTGATGAGGTGGCCTTTCTTTGCACCTGACAGGGACTAGCATCCCCAGATGTCTGAGAGATAAGTAGAGGGCTGTGACCCACAGAGGGGATGAAAGCAGGGTGCTGGTTTGGGAATTCCTGGGAGGGGGTTTTGAGTCCAGTTTTGGGGGGGGGGGGTGTGGTGTGTTCATGAAGTGGCCCCTTAGGCCCCATAAAAGCCAAGTCTCACTTTTGATTGCAGTGCTGAGGTGTGCAGCAGGGCAGAGCAGTCCCGGTGTGCATCGTGTCACTTGTCTATTGTGCATTATGTGTTGTTTGTGTATGCCATATCTTTCACTTAGGGGGGCCTGTGAGAAACCCTGGCATCATTGTTAGCCTCTGTGATCTCTGCACTCCTTGGCCTGCCGCCCAGGCCACAGAACTTTTGACTAGGGAGCTCAGACAAGCATCAGACTCTCTTCTCTCTTTGGAAGCATCCAGTCAGATGTCTTTTCAGGTCTTGTTCTGAGCTGTATGGACAGGTGTGCCCCACCTGGATCCATTATGGTGGATTAGGACTTGTAATATTACGAGGTTAGGTAGAGGATTTTGACTGTAGGATTCCTAGGCATCAGTCTTTGCTGTTCTTGGAATAAATCATTCAGTAATCATCTTCTTCCTCCAGGGTTCTCTGAGCCTCATCAGCTCACCATCGGTCTCAGCTCACTCATCTCCTTTTGCATTCTCTCAGTCCTTGCAGCCGTTTTCCTTGCCAAGAGATTTCTGTTCCTGTTGTGTCCCCGTTGTCTGTCCTATCCTGTGTCATGGCTCTCAGCACACATTTGTGCCCGAGCTGCTCTGCCTGCTGCACAGCCTGGTGCGATAGGAGAAGTCCCAGGGACTTGGAGTTTGTAATGTGGGGTGTAGTTGGACTCTAGATGGGATTTGTAGATGGGCACATCATATCTGGAGCTCATCAGTTATCCTGCCACAGTGTGACTCTTGTCCTAACTTTTTTTTCAGGTTCAGATGGATTAAATGTGTGCCAGAGGGCCCCATGCCAGGTGTGGGGATTCTCCTGAGTAGGTGAGGCCCCATTTGCCTCTCCAGCAGACTCTGTTACACCTCTCAACTGACTCTGTTACACTGCTGTTCTTTGTCTTTCTTTTAGGAAGTAAATCTGGATGCCAGCAGTCAACGTGAGCAGTGGAGAGAATTGGTTGTTATTGCTCAGCTCTCAAGCACAACAATTTCGCAGCAGATTCATCGTGTCACAAGAGGGATCTGCCCAGTGTCAAGGATGATGTTTGAGATTGAGGCTTCAGGTGAGTTGAGGATGGTTACTGGGAGAGGGAGGGTGAGCAGGCATCCAGTTAGGAGTTCTTGAGAGGGGGTTTGCAGGCAGCAGGGTGAGAAAGGGTCTTTATTTGTTTATTAGAGAGCCCCTCCCAAGGTGTCTCAGAAGCCTAGCAGAGGCATTCCCATGGCTTACAGCATACAAGGTGATCCACTGCACTCAGAGGAATGCCATTTAACTTTGTCTTTCTGTAACCCAGGTGCCACTCCTAATGAAGGCCAAAGCCTTGGAATCAGGATGAAGCTGGAGCCTGAAGGAGCCAGGCACACTCAGGAGAGGGCAAGTAGCTGACTTGCAGGGATTTGGCCCACATAACTCTGGACTCACTCTTTGATTTTGGTTTTCTTTATTGCAGCTGACCGAGAGGCTCACAGGCCATCACAGAGCCCTCCAAGGCAGACTCATTTCAGGTGCAGCGTGGATTCCATTCACCGATCATCCAAAAGATAAGTCGGGGGCCACAGCCTGGAGATGGTGGAGTAGCAGGTTGGGAGTTTTTGGGACAGATTCAAAAATGAGCAGAGAGGAAAGCAATCTTCTCCAAAGGCCTTTTAGGACAGCTAAAGGGAGAGGCTCTACTTTTGATGGCAGCTTTCAGGCGGGCAGTGCAGAACAGCTCCGGTCTGTCGTGTTTTCCGGTGTGCTGTGTTCCCTAGTGTGTCTTTGGGGTCCCTTTTGCCTTTTCCCCTCGAGGCCCTCACCACAAGCATGGTGTGTCGTGTTTCATGTCCCCCCTGTTTGTCACTTTCTGTGTCACGGGTGTGTGCACACATTTTTTGCCAGAGCTGTTCTGCCCTGCCGCATGGCCTCCTGCAGTAGGACGAACCATAGGGAGGGGGAATTTGTAATGTGGGCTGTACTTGGGCTCTAGATGTTGTTCCTAGATTGACATAAGATGTTTGCAGCTTGTGAGTTACCCTGGTGGTGTTTGACATATGTTCTAACTTTCTTTCAGGTGCAGATGCATTCCACGTGTGGCAGAGGGTCAGGGTTAGGAGGTGCCGGGCCTTCTTAGGAGCGCGGTGAGTAGCAGAGTGGTGGGGTTTTGGCCCATGCGGTGCCAAGATCAGGCCCTGATGTTTGGTTCTCTTTAATCTAGCTGTCTGAGAGACACCAGCCCGGTGCCAGCAGGACCTTCCCAGCTGACGAGGTGGCCTTTCTTTGCACCTGACACAGACTGGCATCCCCAGATGTCTGAGAGATAAGTAGAGGGCTGCGACCCACAGTGGGGATGAAGGCATGGTGCTGGTTTGGGGATTACAGGGAGGGGGTTTTGAGTCCAGTTTGGAGGTGGGGGGGTGTTAATGAAGTGGCCCCTTAGGCCCCATAGAAGCCAAGTCTCACTTTTGATCACAGTGCTGAGGTGTGCAGCAGGGCAGAGCAGTCCCCGTGTGCATCGTGTCACTTGTCTGTTGTGCATTGTGTGTTGTTTTGTGTATCTCCTGTCTTCTACCTTAGGCCTTTGAGGGCCCTGTCAGTACCCCTGGCATCATTGTTAGCATCTGTAATCTCTGCATTCCCTGGTCTGGCACCCGGGCCACAAAGCTTTTGACTCGCGAGCTCAGACAGGCATCAGACTCTCTTCTCTCTTTGGAAGCATCCAGTCAGACGTCTTTTCAGGTCTTGTTCTGAGCTGTATGGACAGCTGTGCCCCACCTGGATCCATTATGGTGGATTAGGACTGGTAATATTACGAGGTTAGGTAGAGGATTTTGACTGTAGGATTCCTAGGCATCCGTCTTTGCTGTTCTTGGAATTAATCATTCAGTTATCATCTTCTTCCTTCAGAGTTCTCTGAGCCTCGTCAGCTCACCATCGGTCTCAGCTCGCTCATCTCCTTTTGCATTCTCTCAGTCCTTGCAGCCATTTTCCTTGCCAAGAAATTTCTGTCTGTGTCTTGTGCCTATTGTTTGTCACGTCCTGTCCTGTGTCACGGGTGTCTGCACACTTTTGGGATGGGGCTGCTCTGCCGTGCTGCACAGCCTGGTGCGATAGGAGAAGTCTTGGAGACTTGGCATGTGTAATGTGGGGTGTAGTTGGACACTAGATGGGATCTGTGGATGGGCACAGGGCATCTGGAGCTCATCAGTTATCCTACAAGAGTGTGACTCTTGTCCTAACTTTTTTTTCAGATTCAGATGGATTAAATGTGTGCCAGAGGGCCCCATCCCGGGCGAGGGGATTGCCCCGAGCCGGTGAGGCCCCATTTGTCTCTGCAGCAGAAGTGTGTATGGTGAGTGTGTTACAGCTCTGTTCTTTGTCTTTCTTTTCAGGAAGTCAATCAGGATGCCAGCAGTCAAGGTGAGCAGTGGAGAGAATGGGCTGTTATTGCTCAGCTCTCAAGCACAACAATTTTTCAGCAGATTCGTCGTGTCACAAGAGGGATTTGCCCAGTGTCAAGGATGATGTTTGAGATTGAGGCTTCAGGTGAGTTGAGGATGGTGCCTGGGAGAGGGAGGGTGATCAGGTATCCAGTTTAGGATTTCTTGGGAGCGTGTTTGCAAGCAGCAGGGTGAGAAAGGGTGTTTATTTGAGGGCCCCCCCACACAAGGCTGGTTCAGAAGCCTAGCAGAGGCATTGCCATGGCTTACAGCATACAAGGTGATCCACTGCACTCAGAGGAATGCCATTTAACTTTGTCTTTCTGTAACCCAGGTGCCACTCCTAATAAAGGCCACAGCCTTGGAATCAGGATGAAGCTGGAGCCTGAAGGAGCCAGGCACACTCAGGAGAGGGCAAGTAGCTGACTTGCAGGGATTTGGCCCACATAACTCTGGACTCATACTTTGGTTTTGGTTTTCTTTATTGCAGCTGACCGAGAGGCTCACAGGCCGTCACAGAGCCCTCCAAGGCAGACTCATTTCAGGTGCAGCGTGGATTCCCCTCACCGATCATCCAAAAGATAAGTCGGGGGCCACGGTCTGGAGATGGCGGAGTAGCAGATTGGGAGTTCTTGGGACAGATTCAAAAATGAGCAGAGGGGAAAGCAATCTTCTCCAAGGGCCTCTTAGGACAGCTAAAGGGAGAGGCTCTACTTTTGATGGCAGCTTTCAGGCGGGCAGTGCAGAACAGCTCCGATCTGTGTCGTGTTGTCCGGTGTGCCGTGCTCCCTGGTGTGTCTTTGGGGTCCCTTTTGCCTTTTCCCCTCGAGGCCCTCACCACAAGCATGATGTGTCGTGTTTCATGTCCCCCCTGTTTGTCACTTTCTGTGTCACGGGTGTGTGCACACATTTTTTGCCGGAGCTGTTCTGCCCTGCCGCATGGCCTGCTGCAATAGGACGAGCCTTGGGGAGTTGAAATTTGTAATGTGGGCTGTACTTGGGCTCTAGATGTTGTTCCTAGATTGACATATGGTGTTTGCAGCTTGTGAGTTATCCTGGTGATGTTTGACATGTGTTCTAACTTTCTTTCAGGTGCAGACGCATTCCACGTGTGGCAGAGGGTCAGGGTCAGGAGGTGCCGGGCCTTCTTAGGAGCGCGGTGAGTAGCAGAGTGGTGGGGTTTTGGCCGATGCGGTGCCAAGATCAGGCACTGATGTTTGGTTCTCTTTAATCTAGCTGTCTGAGAGACACCAGCCCGGTGCCAGCAGGACCTTCCCATCTGATGAGGTGGCCTTTCTTTGCACCTGACAGGGACCAGCATCCCCAGCTGTATGAGAGATAAGTAGAGGGCCGTGACCCACAGAGGGGCTGAAAGCACGGTGCTGGTTTGGGGATTACAGGGAGGGGGTTTTGAGTCCAGTTTGGAGGTGGGGGGGTGTTAATGAAGTGGCCCCTTAGGCCCCATAGAAGCCAAGTCTCACTTTTGATCACAGTGCTGAGGTGTGCAGCAGGGCAGAGCAGTCCCGGTGTGTCTCGTGTCACTTGTCTGTTGTGAATTGTGTGTTGTTTGTGTATCCCATGTCTTTTACCTTAGGGGTGCCTGTCATTAATCTTGGCATCATTGTTAGCATCTGTGATCTCTGCATTCCCTGTCCTGGCACCCAGGCCACAGAACTTTTGACTGGGGAGCTCAGACAGGCGTCAGACTCTCTTCTGTCTTTGGAAGCATCGCATCTGATGTCTTGTCAGGTCTTGGTCTGGGCTGTATGGACAGCTATGCCCCCACCTGGATCCATTTTGGTGGATTAGGACTTGGCGTAATATGAGGTTAGGTAGAGGATTCTGACCGTAGGATTCCTAGGCATCCATCTTTGCAGTTCTTAGAAGAAATCATTCAGTTATCATCTTCTTCCTTCGGGGTTCTCTGAGCCTCATCAGCTCACCATCAGTTTGAACTCGGTCATCTCCTTTTGCATTCTCTCAGTCCTTGCAGCCATTTTCCTTGCCTAGAATTTTCTGTCTGTGTTGTGTCCCCGTTGTCTGTCCTGTCCTGTCCATCCTGTGTCACGGCTGTCAGCACACATTTGTGCCCGAGCTGCTCTGCCCTGCCGCATAGCCTGGTGCAATAGGAGAGGGCCCGGGGATTTGTAATGTGCAGTGTGGGGTGTAGTTGGACTCTAGATGGGATTTGTAGATGGACACAGGATATCTGGAGCTCTTCAGTTCTCATTGAACCGTCTGACTGTTGTCCTAACTTTTTTTTCAGATGCACCTCCTCAGATGACTGCAGTAGTTGTGTAGGTTCCTTCTTCTGAAAGGGAATAGGGCGCAAGAATTCATCTTCCAGAGAATTTTTGCAAGTCCTGGCTTGTATTGTATCTGCCTATGGTGGCTTATGTTCTATGTACCTATACATCTGTCTTCTATTGGATTTTGGGTAGAAAATTTATCAGTCCAGCGAGGAGACAAGTCCTAGCTGTCAGATAGCCACTCGTTGACCCTTCCTGTCGTCTCACAGGTCCCCGAGGCTGCTGATTTCCCCAGGATCTGCCATTTTACCTCAAGGAGCGGCAGCCAGAAGATGTGTCACAGCACGTTCTTCAGCATCTCGAGTAAGGGCCGCAGTGAGCATTTAAGTGGAAAGATTGTGTGAGCGTGTGTGAGAGCACGTGGCTGTGTCTGTCTGTGTCTGCTCGTCTCTGCGTGTGTGAGTGCATGCTGACTGGATTTAACCTTGTGTGTGTGACTTTTGCTTTCCAGGTTTTGCGACTCCTTGTTAAATTTAGAATAAAAAATCCCCAGCCGGGTTGTATTGCATGAACTGACATGATATGTACCGATTTTGGCTTAAAACCCAGAAAACCAGACGAAGATGAGCAGGAAAAAACCAGGAAAAAACCACATGATGGACAAGAAAAAAACCCAGAAAAAGCCCAGGATGGGCAAGAAAGCAACGAGAAAAAAAACCCAGAAAATAATCCCAGATGGGCAAGAAAAAAACATAGAAAAACCCCAGAAAATCACCCAAGATGGGCAAGAAAAAAACCCAGAAAAAACCCCCCAAAAAAAACTCTGAGATGGGCAAGAAAAAAACCAGAAAAAAGTCTGAAGATGGGCAAGAAAAAACCCAGAAAAAACCCCCAAGATGGACAAGAAATAACCCAGAAAAAAATTCGAAGAAGGGCAAGAAAAGACCCAGAAAACACCCAGAAAAAAATCGCAACCCAAGTATAAATATAGAAATGTTTGTCAAGTATATGCAAATATATAAAGAAATGTTAAATTATTTGAAATATAAAATAACATAAATATAACATTTATACAGTATTACTTGTGTTATGGATCATATTGATTTTTATTTATTTCCTATAATACACTACAATATTTATATCAATTTTACATCTATCATATCTATCATTTGTTATATGTTATACCAGATTGATATACTCTAGGTTTTTTTAAGTAGTTTAAAATAAAGGGGATTTTTTTTTATTTGGCAAAAGCAGGTGTTTTAGTATAAACATTATAAATACAAATAATATAAAGGTAGAAATCTAAGAATAGAAATAGATCATAAATAGCTGAAGGTTAATATAAAAATTAAAAATGTAAGGAAAAATAAGTTGTAGCAGTAGATATGGTACATAATTAGGAAAATAATTTATCTCTTATTTGAATAGGATACATGTTATACATAATGATTAATATAATACTTAAGTATAAACTACAAATATAAATGTGAGTGTAGTCATGAGCGCTATAAATATAAAAATATTTCAATGTAGTTTAAAAGAATAGAGCTTTTTTGTATTTATTTAGTTAGGATGGGATTTGTATTTTAAATAGTGAAAGCATGATAGAAATGTAATTTTAGACATAGAAATATACAATCAATGTGGAAAGATATTTATAAAAGCACAAAATATAAGTAAATATAAATAATAGAAATAGAATAATGTTATATAAATTACATGCTACATCAATGTCCACTATAGCTATGCATGTGAATATAAATACGAAAAATGGAAATAAAAAATTTATTTAAACATGGCTTTAAAGCAAGGGGCCTTGTTTGATTCTGGTGGGGTAAGAGGCAGGTTTTTGGCATTTATTTCAGAGCAGTTTTTGGCGGGGGTCGCCCCTGTTCTTTTTTGCCACCTTGCCTGCCCGCAGCCCCGAGGCGCGCTGCGCCCCCGGCTGGGGCGGGCGGCAGTGCTGCCGCCTTGTGGGCAGAGCGCGGTACTGCAGCTCTTTCGCTACCGGCAGCCGCGAGGCCGCCATCTTGGGAGTGGCGAGTCGCGGATGTCACGGACTTTTCCTTGACCTTCCTAACATGGCAGCGAGAAGGGCGGGGAAGTCGAGGGCCAGCGTCGGTCTAATCGGCTGCCTGCATGAAACACCGACGCCACGGCGGCCCCGATGGATTTTTATGTGGCATTTTAAGTGTATAAGACACGGCCTATGTGGTCAGCGGCGCCGTGGGCGAACATATTTAGGCGGGTTGCTGAGAGGCATCTGGGTAAAACCCTATTTCTTCCGAGGGTCCTCCTCGGCCGCCATTTTGGGAGGGGCGCGTCGCAAATGTCGCGGGCGTTCTTTGACCTTCTCAAGATGGCGGCGAAATGGGCGGGGAAATCGCTCGCCCCCATAAATCTCCTCCCCCTGTGGCCACAGAGCGGGATCGCACCCCCCCGAGCCAGCGCCCTGCCCCTCGCCGCTGAGTGCCGGGGGCGGGGCAAGGACGCGGCTGCCGAGCGAGGGAAGGGCGCTGGAGCCAGCGGCGGTCGGCCCAAGGTCTGTAAATGGCGGGGGCGGGTGAAGGACATTCGGTCATGCAAAGGGATGCGATGGCCGAGGAGAACGGCCGCGGCGGGGGCGGCCGGGCGGGGCCGGTTTCGGCGGGCGGCGGAGGTGCGGTCGCAGCGCTCCGCGGGCCGGGGCAGCGGGCGGGGGCGGGCGAGCGGCGTCGGAACAGGGCGGCAGCTCCCGAGCCCGCGCCCGCCCCGCTCCAGGCGCTGGGAGCGACCGCGGGCCGGACAATCCCGGCGGGGCGGCCCCGGGGCGGCGGGCAGGCGGCGGAGCGGGGCCGTGGCGCTCCCCGCCTTCGCTGCCGCCAGCTTTGGAAGGTCGGGCCGGGCGCCCGCCCCGTCCCGCTGCCTCCCGGTCTCTGTAAACTCCTCTCTGGCTTCATAGGTCCGTGCTGGAGAGAGGGACAAAGGGCCCCGCTGGTTGCCGTGTCCTCGGGGGGCAGAGAGTTCTGACCTTGGCCGCATGGGCTGCCGAGTGTTGGAACAATGGGGATGCGCTTTTATGTATTTAGTGACATTTATGTATTTTTGTGTACATTTTATGTATTTAGTGACATTTAGAGATTTATTCCCCTGCTTCAGGTGAGCGTGCATCATTGCCGGTTTGGGATTGAGTGAAATGGCTGAGGAAACCAGCTCTGGGGGGGAGGCAGGGAAATCCTCTCTTTACCCATTCTTCCGACAAACTCATCACGGCAGGACAGCCTGAAGACTGAAAGTGTAAGAAGATGTGGAGGGAAACAGAGAATCTGGCAGGAGCATCGAACGCACAAGTGCACGAATTTTGCTTTTGGCTTGGATTTAAACTCAGAAGTTGTGAGGAATTTGGGAGTGAGAAGGGATATTTCAGAAGGAGAAGAAGAAAAAGAAGTTGTTGTTACAGTCTTGGCAAAAGCTTCTGTTCTAGCTAATAAAATAAGTTAGTTTAAATAAAAAAAAAAAAAAAAAAAGTGGAGTATTTTTTTTCCTACACTATTATATTCATTGGTGGTATATGGTGTGTTGTTTTATTTCTTGGTATTATTAACTCTGTGTAAGTTGTTTTTTGGGTGAAGCTGACTTTCTGGATGGGTTGGTTTGTATTTGAGCTAGGATTAATTTCAAGAGGTTTCTTTCATAGACTTCTGATAGGTATTACTGGCATTTTGGTTTTGTTTAATTTATGTATAAACATACAGGTTTGGTAGGGCCAGCTGGGCTGCTGGAGTTTTGGGTGTGAATTTATTAGATGGCTTTTGTTAAATGCAGTTTTTCATTTTTGAAATGTTTTTCAATGTAGTGGTTTTAAGGTGGTTTTTAAGAATTCACTGTATTGTTTTATGTTGTTTGTAGTTGGTGTATGATAAGGGATGTGGTGTGACTTCTTGAACGCTATGGTTTTAGTGTTCCTAAGTTCCGATTTCTTTCTGGTTCGTTAGGTGTTTTTAGTTTTATTGTTGGGGAGAGGGGCATTTATATGGTGGGTTTTTATAGGCAATATTTTTTAAATTTAGTTAGTGATATTTTGTAGTATTTTAATAGTTTAGATTTTTTTTTATTTTTATGCTTTTAGGTAATTTGTAAAATTTTTTCAAATAACTTTTCCAGATTATCGGTTATTATTTGTGCATAAACGTAGAGCTTTTTTTTCTTAGTACTGTTTTGGGTCAGTTGTACAGTTTTGAGTCTAGTGAGTTGGTTAGATTTAATTTTTAATGGGTGTTTGTTTTTATTAGTAGTTGTGTCATTTTCAAGGTGTATTTGAGTTTGTGGGTGTTTGAGATATTGGTTTAGGAGGAAGTTTATGATGAGAATGTGTGGAGGCTTTGGGCTGCTTATAGTGGGATTTAAAATTTATTTACAGTTAGGTTTATTTGAGTTTTTATTAGGGTTCAATGTTGTGGGATGTTTGTTCCTTTAGTAATAGAAATAGGTTTTGTTTTGATGTGCTGCAATGGGATGAGCGCGGGCTGCGTACAGGTGCTGACAAAGGTACGGTATTGTTGTGGTTCTGATGTGTCGGGTTAATGAACTTACATGGTCTAACATACACATGAAAATAGAAATAAATATAAATTTAAAAATAAATATGAAATTAGAGTGGTAGACATAGATAACAGATACATACATAAAAGTATAATATATGGTATATAATTGTAACATTATATATAGAGTGGAGTATAATGTATATATATTAAGAAAGATATATAAACATAGAATGTAAATATAAAAAGGTTAAAATAAATTGGAGATTTTTTTCGGTTTTTTTAGGTTGTAGGCTGTTTTTTTAAAGAAATAATATAAATAGAAATAATATAAAAGTAGAAATCCAGATATACAAATATATAATTTATATACCAATATCTATAAATATCTAATATGAATAAATATAAGTAAAAGAAATACATAATATAAAAATAATACATCTATTATTATAATAAAAGGTATTCTCTCTAATATATATCTATAAATATAATAAATAAAAATTTTAAAGGTAGATGTGAATAGAATTTTAACTATTGTTTAAATCAAGGGATGTCCTCTGTTTTTATAGAGGCAAGAGTTTTATTTTAAATACTATAAGTCTTATAAAATGTGAATCGTAAGTTAGAAATATATAATAATTATATAAAGAGAAATTGCTAAACTATGAATATAAATTTAAATATAAACATAAGTAAGTAAAATGCAGATTTGTAATATAGAATATAAATAACATTATAGGGCACTATAAATTATAAATAGGAATAAAAATATAAAGCTATGTAAATATATTCCAAAGGAAAGGAATTTTTTTGGCTTTTATTTAAGTAGAGGCAGATGTTATTTAAAATAAAACATAAGTGTTACAGAAGTAAAAATCTTGACAGGGGAATATATAATCAATATGTAAAAATAGGTATAAAATAGATAAATAAGTGCTTGGAGTAGATATAGAATAAAAATTTATTTATAAATTGACATTGATAAAGATAAATGTATAAGTAAGCAATATACATTTATATTTATAATGCATATTGTGAATGTAAATATGAAAACATAAGGATATATATATTTGAATATTTTTTAGAAGAAAGGGTTGGGGTTTTTTTTGGTTCTTACTGGGTTAGAGGATGCCTCCCAGACCCAAGCTGCCACCTCAGCCGACTCAAGCAATCTGCAACAAGGAATCTGGGGGGCTGAGTTTTGCTTACCTGGGGAAAGCGTCAGCACTAGTGTTCAGGAGCCTCTGGCCAAGAGGGGCCGGCCATCTGCCTGCTGAAATTCTGCATTGCGCAGGATGCCTCCCAGACCCAAGCTGCCAGCCCCGCAGAGTCAGGCTGGTTTGAGGGTCCCCAAATGTGTCCAGCAATCTCCCATCAGGAACCTGGGGTGCTGAGTTTTCTTCTTCTGGGAAAGGGCTGGCATTGGTGTTCAGGAGGCCTCGCCTGGAGTGGCTGGCTGCCTGCTGATATTTCTGCATTGCCAAATGTGCCTCCCAGACCCAAGCTGGCACCAGTGAAAACTCCAGCTGCTTTTGCCTCGGCACGTGTCTCCTGCCATCTGCCATCAGGAACCTCAGCTGCTGAGTTACACTTCCCTCTGTAATGGGCAGCACTGGTGTCCAGGGCCCAGGGGCCCTTACTGGCCAGCCGCCTGCTCAAATTCTGCATTGCGCAGGATGCCTCCCCGACCCAAGCTGCCACCACCGCAGTGTCTGGCTGGGTCCCAAATGGCCCCAGCAATCTTCCATCACGAACCTGAGCTGGTGAGTTACACTTACCTGTGTCAAGGGCAGCATTTCTGTTCAGAGCCCAGGGGCCCTTCGTGGCCGGCCGCCTGCTGAAATTCTCCATTGCGCATGATGCCTCCCGAATCCAAGCTGGCACCTCAGCCGAGCTGAGCTCGTTTGAGAGTCCCACGCGACTCGAGCAATATGCCACCAGGAACTTGGGCAGCTGAGTTTTGCTTACCTGGGAAAAGGGACAGCACTAGTGTTTAGGAGCCTCTGGGCAAGAGGGGCTGGCTGTCTGCCATCTGAAATTCTGCACTGTGCAGGATGCCTCCCAGAACCAAGCTGCCACCTCAGCTGAGTTGAGCAATCTGCAGCAAGGAATCTGGGTGGCTGAGTTTTGCTTACCTGGTAAAAGGGTCAGCACTAGTGTTCAGGAGCTTGGGGCCAGCTGTCTGCTGAAATTTAACATTGCGCAGGATGCCTCCCAGACTCAAGCTGCCACCACCGTAAAGTCAGGCTGGTTTGAGAGTCTCAAGTGGCTGTAGCACTCTGCTCTCAGGAAACTGAGCTGGTGAGTTATACTTACCTGTGTAAAGGGCAGCATTGGTGTCCAGGGCCCTTAGTGGCCCGTAGTGGCCTGCTGTCTGCTGAAATTCTGCATTGCTCATGATCCCTCCCAGCCCCAAGCTGCGACCTGTGCCTAGTTGATCTTGTTTGAGACTGCCAAGCACCTCCAGCAATCTGAAACTAGGAACCTGGGCTGCTGAGTTTTGCTTACCTGGGAAAAGGGACGGCACCAGTGTTTAGGAGCCTCTGGTCCAGAGGGGCCGACTGTCTGCCACCTGAAATTCGGCATTGCACAGGATGCCTCCCGGACCCCAGCTGCCACCACCGCCAAGTCAGGCAGGTTTGAGGGTCTCAAATGGCTCCAGCAATCTCCCATCAGGAGCCTGGGGTGCTGAGTTTTCTTCTTCTGGGAAAGGGCTGGCATTGGTGTTCAGGAGGCCTCGCCTGGACTGGCTGGCTGCCTGGTGATATTTCTGCATTGCCAAATGTGCCTCCCAGACCCAAGCTGGCACCAGTTCCAACTCCAGCTGCTTTTGCCTCGCCACGTGTCTCCTGCTACCTGCCATCAGGAACCAGGGTGTCCAAGGTACGCTTTCTTGAGAAAAGGGCTGGCCTTCATGTTCAGGGGCAAGGGGCTCTTAGTGGACGGCTAGGTCCTGAAATTCCCCATTGCGCCGGATGCCTCCCACATCCAAGTTGCCACCTGTGCCGAGTTGAGCTGGTTTCAGACTCCCAAGCGCCTCCAGCAATTTGAAATCAGGAACCGGTGTTGCTGAGTTTTCTTTACCTGGGAAAAGGGTCAGCACTAGCGTTCAGGGGCCTGTGGCCCGGAGCGGCCAGTTGTTTGCCTTCTGAAATTCTGCATTTCCCAATCTGTCTCCCAGACCCAGTTGGCACCTATCCCAACTCCAGCTGCTTTGGCCTCGGCACGTGTCTCCTGCTATCTCCCATCAGGAACCTGGGCTGCTGAGTCAGGCTTACCTTAGAAAAGGGCTGGTGTTCACGTTCAGGGCCCCGGGGGCCCTTCGTGGCCATCAGCCTGCTAAAATTCTGCATTGCGCAGGATGCCTCGCTGACCCAAGCTGCCACCACCGTAAAGTCCGTCTGGTTTTAGGGTCCCAAATGGCTCCAGAAATCGCAGCAAGGAACATGGGGGGCTGAGTGTTGCTTACCTGGTCCGCCCCCTCCTATGGGAGATTCTTTTAATGGAAATAGACCAATTCCTTTATCCCATTCTTTTTTGATTTTTATCCTCTATAGCTTTCTTCCTGTACTTTTAGGAAGAAGCAGGAGAGGGCTTTCTTTTAACTGAACTTGTAGTGTTTCGAGAAGGTGATTCCTTTAGAAAGTTCCCCTGAGCAGCCGGAGCTGTGGTTACCAAGGGAACGGAGCTCAGGGCGGGACGGGGGAGCTGGGCACAGCTCAGGTTTCGGTCCTCCAGAGGCGGGATCTGCAGCCGGGATCGGCGGAGGGGCCGTTCCGGTGCAGACCGAGCTGGAGCGTGCATGGCTCCCGCGTGGCTCACGGCGGCTGATCCGGCAGAGACAAAGCCGGGACTGACGCCGGCTGCAGCGGAGGGAGCCGAGCAGAGTGAGAACAGACGGGACCCCGCTCCGTGCGGTGACCACGGTGCGCACGGCAGGACCCCCCCCCTCCGTCCCCCGGCACGGCCAGCGGAGCGGCCGCGGTCCAGGCGGTCAGACCGAGACAGCCCTAACCTCAGCCTAACCAGCCCCCCTAAAAACAGCCTTTTCCCCCAAGAGCAGCAGCACAACACAGCAACCCTAACAGCGAGACCAGTCAGCAGCCTTCACACACCAGGTCAATGACAGAACCCTCAGAGACCAACAGACCCACTGCAAAAAGGTAGGGGTGACGTCTGTGGGCTAGACAGCAAGAGGTGGAATTCGGAGACGAGCACGTCTTTTTGAGTTTTTTTGTCTAGGACTTTTAAAGGTATTTAGAAGATTTTGGAAGGGACTTTTCAGGGTATTGTTGGGGCTTTTTCCAACCCATTCTATGATTCTTTAGCATATTTTCAAGATTATGGTCAGGGTCAGAGGAAACACCCTCTGAAAAGGCAGAGTTTTAGGACTGCAGTGGAATGCTTTAGAAAGGGGCCAGCGGTGGCACAGTGGGTCGGGTCCCACCCTGCCAGTCCAAAGGTTGTAAGTTTTAGACCCAGTTAAGTTGTTGTGGTTAGGGTTAGATGGTCTCAGGTTTGGTCCGGGAGAATTTCTGCACAGAAAAACTCACCCCCTGAGTTTCCTGATGCCAGTTTGCACTAGGAGGTGCTTGCCACTGCCAGGGCAGCCCGAGTTCTCGGTGGAGGCATCTTTGCTCCTGGAGAAATCCTGTGCCGGCGTCTTCCCTGTAAAACCAAACTCACACCTGCTGCGTGTCCACGTCAGAGGCACGTGGCACTGCAAGGGCAGCGAGAATTCTTGGTGTCGGCAGCTGCGGGCTGTGAGAAATTGTTCTCTGCAGTTTTGGAGGCCGAATCGCAGTTTCAGCCATGGGCACGCAGAGAGGAAAGGCTGTTAATTTCCTTCGAAAGGAAAGTCTGGCACCCCATGGTTTAAGGGGCAGAAGAAGGGCTGTGTAGGGGAAGGAGCTCCTCGCAGGACCTTTCTTCACCTCCACCCCCAGTCCAAGGTCTAGCAGCGCCCCGTGTGACCAGCTGCTTTCAGAGGGTTACCCGGGCACAGGTGCACAGGGAGCTGCTCGGCCAGAGGGGCTAACAGGGGTATCCCAAGTGTCCCTCCATGAACTATGGTCAGAGCATCCAGCACGGACTAGGGAGCAGCCGGACCCACCCGGGCACAGAGCATCACTTTGGGAAAACGCCAAGGGAAGAGCCCTTTTGCCAAGGGGCAGCATCTGAGCAGACCAGGCAGCATGTGGGGTTCCACGAGAGGGCTTGCAACTGTCCCCTTTTACTGTGTCAGTCCCTCTCCAAAGCCCCAGACCCTCCAGAGCACTCCCAGAAAGGAGAAGGGTTATTAGGAGAAAAAGGGTTTAGGGAAAAGGGGAAAAGCTTCCTTTTCCATTACTTTTTGTGTTCAAACTGGTAGGGACTTGGATTCCCCTGCAATTGTAATGGTCTCAGTTGAAAGAATCCCTGCCTTTTCTATGCTGTTAGGGGCGTTAATTGACAGCGAGTCCCCATTCTCTATTATTTGGCAGTTTAAAAAAAAGGGGAAAATCTTGACAATGTTTCTTATGGGTTTGAAGTAAGGGTAGCCACCCCCTTTTTGTTGTCCTGAGGCCCAAATTGAGGGAGAAGCCCAGCTATCCCTCCATCCTAAGGGTTTGAACTGAGGGAAAAATCCTTCTGTTTTCATCACTGGAGAGATTTTAAAGTGTGGAAAGCCCCTCTTTTCCCAATACTTAAGGAGAGCAAATTAAATAGCAGAAACTAGGTATTTGTTATTGCATTACCTTCAGTAGAGATAACTGCCCCATTTCCTCTTTTTAAGGAGGTCACTTGAAGGAAGCTCTGCCTTTTTCAGCATTTTAAGGGTTTAAAACTACATTTCAGGGCACTTCTTTCTGTGCTGTAGGACCAAGTATCTCAGAGAAGGATGAGCCTGGCATGCACTTAACCCTAACACTGCCTGGGAGGCTTTTATCTTTCTTATTTTTACTTATAAGGTAGATGGCCAAAATTGGAGGTCCCAAGGAGACTTAGACTATTCATATCATTAGTATTCTTCTCCACCCAGTTTAATCACATGGGAAGTACTACTTAGTAGCCACTAGTTACGTAGTTACTAAGGAATAGTTACATAAGTTAACAGCCAATTACCCAATTTATCTAGTTATGCTGCCTAAACAGAAAGTTTTATTTTTACCAGTTTTCCTCACTTGTGCTCCAAGTAGTTGTTGTAAAAAAGAAAGCGCTGTTATTTTTCTGAAGAGTTTTTTTCTATAACAAGCCCTTCACTCCCCTTCAATTCAAGTCTGAGGGGCGAAACAGCGGCAGCTGCTCTGAGGGCTTTTATACCTGGTGGGAGTCGCCCCCTCCCTTTTCCCAGGTGCCATGGGAACGAGAGGCGGGCACAATCAGGGGTATATTAACCCCAGCCTTGGCTGAGGGGCTTCATTCCCTCTCTGGGATGTGCTGGGGTAAGAGCTCTCCTCTCATTTCAGTGAAGAGGCTCTTTCAGCTTATCTCAGCTTCTTTTCAGCGGGTGTTTCTGGGCATCTAAAGAACTGAAGCTTTGAAGATTGTGTGAAGTAAACAGCGTGGAATAGAAGGCGCATTTAGGTTCACGATTTTGGGTTTTGTGTTTAGGGGTGGTAAAGTGCATTTGTAATTTCTGGTTTAGGTATTGTTTTGTTTTGTATTTTTTTTTAGAAGGAGTGCAGCTTCCAGAGATTCCCGGTTGTGTCAAGTACCATGCTTTTTTCAGCAGATTCGTCATGTCACAAGAGGGATCTGCCCAGTGTCAAGGATGATGTTTGAGACAGAGGCTTCAGGTGAGTTGAGGATTGTGATTAGGAGAGGGAGGGTGAGCAGGTTAGGAATTATTGTGGGTGGGGGGAGTTTGAAGGTAGCAGGGTGGAAAAGGATGTTTATTTGAGGACCCCCCCTAAGGCTTCTCAGAAGCCTAGCAGAGGTATTCCCATGTCCTACAGCACACAAGGTTATCTACTGCACTCATAGGAATGCTATTCAATTTTGCCTTTCTCTAACCCAGGTGCCACTCCTAATAAAGGCCACAGCCTTGTAATCAGGGTGAAGCTGGAGCCTGAAGGCGCCAGGCACACTCAGGAGAGGGCAAGTAGCTGCCTTGGTGGGATTTGGCCCACATAACTCTGGACTCATACTTTGGTTTTGGTTTTTTTCATTGTAGCTGACCCAGAAGCTAACAGGCCACCACGAGGCCCGTCCAAGGCAGACTCATTTCAGGTGCAATGTGGATCCACATCACCAATCAAACAAAAGATATGTTGGGGGCTATAGCTTGGAGATGGGATGATGAGAGAGTAGCAGGTTGGGAGTTCTTAGGCCAGATTTAAAAATTACCAGATGGAAAAGCAATCTTCTGCAAGGGCCTCTTAGGATAGCTAAAGGGAGAGGCTTTACTTTTGATGGCAGCTTTTAGGCGGGCAGTGCAGAACAGCTCCGGTCTGTGTCACGTTGTCCGGTGTGCTGTGTTCCCTAGTGTGTCTTTGGGGTCCCTTTTCCCTTCCCCCCTCAATCCCCTCACCACAAGCATGATGTGTCGTGTTTCATGTCCCCCTGTTTGTCACGTTCTGTGTCACAGGTGTCTGCACATATTTGTGCTGGAGCTGTTCTGCCCTGCCGCGTGGCATGCTGCAGTAGGACAAGCCTGGGAAGTTGGAATTTGTAATGTGGGGTGTACTTGGGCTGTAGATGCTATTCCTAGGTTGGCATAAGGTGTTTGCAGCTTGCGAGTTATCCTGGAGGTGTTTGACATATGTTCTAACTTTCTTTCAGGTGCAGATGCCTTGCATCCCTGGCCAAGGGTCAGGGTTAGGAGTAGGAGGTGCCGGGCCTTCTTAGGAGCACTGTGAGTAGCACACTGGTGGGGTTTTGGGTGATGTGGTGCCAAGATCAGGCACTGATGTTTAGTTTTCTCTATAATACAGCTGTCTGAGAGACACCAGTGCGGTCACAGCAGGACCTTCCCAGCTGACGAGGTGGCCTTTCTTTGCACCTGAGACCAGCATCCCCTGATGTCTGAGAGATAAGTAGAGGGCCATGACCCACAGGGGGGATGAAAGCAGAGTGCTGGTTTGGGAATTACCGGGAGGGGTTTTGGAGTCCCCTTGGAGCTGGGGGTGTCCATGAAGTGGCCCCTTAGGCCCCGTAAAAGCCAAGTCTCACTTTTGATCACAGTGCTGAGGTGTGCAGCAGGGCAGAGCAGTCCCGGTGTGTATCGTGTCACTTGTCTATTGTGCATTATGTGTTGCTTGTGTATCTCATGTCTTTTTCCTTAGCCCTTTGAGGGTCCTGTCAGAAACCCTGGCATCATTGGTAGCATCTGTCATCTCTGCATTCCTTGGCCTGGCACCCAGGCCATAGATGCAATTCTGATACCTGTCTGAGCTCCCCAGTCAAAAGTTCTCTGTTTGGAAGCATCCAGTCAGTTGTCTTTTCAGGTCTTGTTCTCAGCTGTATGGACAGCTATGCCCCACCAGGATCCATTATGGTGGATTAGGACTTTGTAATAATACGAAGTTAGGTAGAGGCTTCTGATTGTAGGATTCCTAGGCATCCATCTTTGCAGTTCTTGCAAGAAAGAATTCAGTTTAGCATCCTCTTCCTCCAGGGTTCTCTGAGCCTCATCAGCTCACCATCGGTTTCAGCTCCATCATCTTGTTTTGCATTCTCTCAGTCCTTGCAGCTGTTTTCCTTGCTAAGAGATTTCTGTCTGTGTCTTGTGTCCTTTGTTTGTCACGTCTGGTCTGTCCTGTGTCACGGGTGTCTGCACACTTTTGGGATGGGGCTGCTCTGCCCTGCCGCATAGCCTGGTACGATAGTAGAAGTCTTGGAGACTTGGTATGTGTAATGTGGGGTGTACCTGGACTCTAGATGGGATTTGTAGATGGACATAGGATCTCTGGAGCTCTTCAGTTATCATGCAACTTTTTGACTCTTGTCCTAATTTTTTTTTTTCAGGTTCAGATGGCTTAAATCTGTGCCAGAGGGCCCCATCCCAGGTGAGGGGATTCCCCCAAGGAGGTAAGGCCCCATTTGTCTCTGCAGCAGAAGTGTGTATGGTGACTCTGTTACAGCTCTGTGTTTGGTCTTTCTTTTTAGGAAGTCAATCTGGATACCAGCAGCCAAGGTGAGCAGCGGAGAGAAGTAGTTGGTAGTGCTCAGCTCTTAGGTATAATGATTTTTCAGGAGATTCATCGTGTCACAAGAGGGATCTGCCCAGTGTCAAGGATGATGTTGGAGATTGAGGCTTCAGGTGAGTTGAGGATTGTGACTGGGAGAGGGAGAGAGAGCAGGTATCCAGTTTAGGAGTTCTTGGGAGGGGGTTTGCAGGCAGCAGGGTGAGAAAGGGTGTTTATTTGAGGGCCCCCCCCACACAAGGCTTCTCAGAAGCCTAACATAGGCGTTCCCATGTCTTACAGCATACAAGGTCCTCCACTGCACTCACAGGAATGCCGTTTAACTTTGCCTTTCTCTAAGCCAGGTGCCACCACTAATGAAGGCCACCGCCTGGGAATTGGGATGAAGCTGGAGCCTGAAGGAGCCAGGCACACTCAGGAGAGGGCAAGTAGCTGCCTGGCAGGTATCTGGCCCACATAATTCTTCGCCCATGCGGTGCTAAGATCAGGCACTGATGTTTGGTTCTCTTAATTATAGGTGTCTGAGAGACACCAGTGCGGTGCCAGCAGGACCTTCCCCGCTGACGAGGTGGCCTTTCTTTGCACGTGACAGGGACCAGCATCCCCTGATGTCTGAGAGATAAGTAGAGGGCTGCGACCTGGGGAGGGGATGACAGTGGGGTGCTGGTTTGGGAATTACCGGGAGGGGTTTTTGAGTCCAGTTTGGAGGTGTGGGGCGTTCATTAAACGGCTTCTTTGGCCCCATGAAAGCCAAGTCTCACATTTGGTCACAGTGCCGAAGTGCGCAGGGCAGAGCAGTCTCGGTGCGTCTCGGGTCACTTGTCTGTTGTGCATTATGTGTTGTTTTTGTATGCCATGTCTTTTACTTTAGGCAGGCCTGTCGGAAGCCTTGGCATCATTGGTAGCGTCTGTGATTTGTGCATTCCTTGGGCTGGCACGCAGGCCATAGAACTTCTGACTGGGGAGCTCAGACCGGCATCAGACTCTCTTCTCTCTTTGGAAGCATTCCATGTGGTCTCTTTTTAGGTCTTGTTCTGAGCTGTATGGACAGCTATGCCCCACCTGGATCCATTGTGGTGGATTAGGACTTGTAATAATATGAGGTTAGGTAGAGGATTCTGACCATAAGATTTCTAGGCATCCCTCTTTGCTGTTCTTGCAATAAATCATTGAGTTAGCTGCTTCTTCTTCCAGGGTTCTCTGAGTATCAGCAGCTGACCTTCAGTTTCAAGTCAGTCATCTCCTTTTGCATTTTCTCAGTCCTTGCAGCCATTTTCCTTGCCAAGAGATTTTTGTCTGTGGGTTGTGCCCTTTGTTTGTCACGTCCTGTCTGTCCTGTGTCACGGGTGTCAGCACACATTTGGGCCGGAGCTGCTCTGCCCTGTTGCATAGCCTGGTGCGATAGGACAAGTCCTGAGGGCTTGGGATGTGTAATGTGGGGTGTAGTTTGATCCTAGATGGGATTTGTAGATGGACACAGGATGTCTGGAGCTCATCAGTTATCCTGCAGCAGTTTGACTCTTGTCCTAACTTTTTTCAGATTCAGATGGATTAAATCAGTGCCTGAGGGCCCCATCCCGGGTGAGGGGATTCCCACAAGCAGGTGAGGCATCATTTGTCTCTGCTGCGGAAGTGTTTCCGATGACTCTGTTACAGCTCTGTTCTTTGTTTTTCTTTTTAGGAAGTCAATCTGGATACCAGCAGTCAAGGTGAGCAGTAGAGAGAAGTAGTTGTTATTGTTCAGCTCTCAATTGTTGATGCAGTTCTAAGTTTCCATTCTCATTGGTGTGCTTTAGGCAATCTACTCGGAGCATGCCAAGCCCCTGTCGCCATCCGGCCGATGCACTGGGTTTCCCGCAGATGCGAGTCCTGCGCATGTGTTACAGGACCCGGTGATGAAGCCCTGAACTCCTCTATTTAATGGCGCTATCTGCGTGGCCTTCGGCAACTGCCGAGATGTTTTGGTGAGCGGCGGAAGTAGGGAGGAGGAGCGAGGGTTCGCTCAGGTTTCAGCAGTGCCAAATCACCTTATTCTCTCTTAATCCAGGTGTCCCCTGTGACTATGGCCTCGGTCTCTGAGCGTGCGCGAAGTGTGCAGCCTGAGCCGCCGGGCGTTCCTAGGAGCACGGTGAGTAGCAGACTGGTGGGGTTTTGGGCAATGGGGTGCCACGGTCAGGCAGTGACGTTTTGTTTTCTTTAATACATGTCTGAGAGACACCAGCCCGGTGCCAGCAGGACCTTCCCAGCCAACGAGGTGGCTTTTTATTGCACCTGACAGGGACCAGCATACCCCGATGTCTCAGATAAGTAGAGGGATGTGACCCGCAGAGGGGATGAAAGCAGGGTGCCGGTTTGGGAATTACCGGGAGGGATTTTTGAGTCCGCTTTGTAGGTGGGGGGTGTTCATGAAGTGGCCCCTTAGGCCCCATAAAAGCCAACTCACTTTTGATCACGGTGCTGAGGTGTGCACGGCAGAGCAGTCCCGGTGTGTCTTGGGTCACTTGTCTGTTGTGCCTCGTGTGTTGTTTGTGTATCTCATGTCTTGTACCTTAGCCCTTTGAGGGTCCTGTCAGAAACCCTGGCGTCATTCTTTGCATCTGTGATCTATGCATTCCCTGGTCTGGCACGCAGGCCATAGAACTTCTGATCTGGGAGCTCAGACAGGCATCAGACTCTCTTCCCTCTTTGGAAGCATCCCATCTGATGTCTTTTTAGGTCTTGTTCTGAGCTGTGCGGACAGCTGTGCCCCACCTGGATCCATTGTGGTGGATTAGGACTTGTGATTATATGAGGTTAGGTAGAGGATTCTGACTGTAGGATTCTTAGGCATCCATCTGTGCTGTTCTTGGAATAAGTCATTCAGTTTGCATCTTCTTCTTCCAGGGCTCTCTGAGCCTCATCAGCTCACCATTGCTGTCAGCTCGGTCATCTCCTTTTGCATTCTGTCAGTCCTTGCAGCCATTTTCCTTGCCAAGAGATTTCTGTCCGTGTGTTGTGCCCATTGTTTGTCCTGTCCCGTCTGTCCTGTGTCACGGGTGTCCGCACACATTTGTAGCGGAGCTGCTCTGCCCTGTTGCCTAGCCTGGTGGAATAGGACCAATCCCGGGGACTTGGAATTTGTAATGTTGGGTGTAGTTGGACTCTAGATGATATTCCTAGGTTGATAGAAGGTTTTTGCAGCTTTTGAGTTATCCTGCTGGTGTTTGACCTATGTTCTTACTTTCTTTCAGGTGCAGGTGCATTGCATCCATGGCTGCGCACCCTATCGTGTGTGAGGGGGTTCCCGAAATCAGGTCAGTCACCATTTGTCTGTGCAGGGTGTGTGGCAAGTGTGACCCTGTTACAGGTCTGTTCTTTGTCTTTATTTTTAGGAAGCACAGCTGGATCTCAGCAGTCAAGTTCAAGAAGGCAAGGTGAGCAGTGGCCAGTAGCCTTCATTGTTGCTGAGGTCTCAGTTCCTGGGGCAAGTCTAAGTCTCCATTCTGGTTTTTGTGTCTTAGTCAAGCCACTCGGAGCACATCAAGCTGCCATCCCCCACCAGAAGACGGACCGGTTTTGCTGCCCTCGTCAGCCCTGTCTTCCGGGTAGCTGTCGGGAACCGCCGAGGAATTGCGGTGAGTCGGGCAAGTAGGGATGAGGAGCGAGGGTCCACTCGGTTTTCAGCAATCCCACATCATCTCCTGTCCTCTTCATGCAGGTGTACTCTGTGATGCTGGCATCGGTGTCTGAGCATGGCTGACGTGTGTGACTCCAGGAGATCGGCCATTGTTAGGAGAACGGTGAGTAGCAGGCTTGTGGATTTTGGCCGATGCGGTGCCAAGATCAGGCACCGATGTTTGGTTTTCTTTAATCTAGCTGTCTGAGAGACAACAGCCCGGTGGCAGCAGGAACTCCGCAGCCGGTGAGGCGGCCTTCCTTCGCACCCGATACGGACCAGCATCACCAGATGTCTGAGAGATAAGTAGAGGGCTTTGAACCACAGAGGGGATGAAAGTGGGGTGCTAGGTCAGACTCCCAGGGTGGGGGGTTTGAATTGGCTCTGGAGATGAGGGTAGGCAAGATGTGGCCCCTTAGGCTTCATAAAAGCAAAGTCTCAGTTTTGGTTACGGTGCTGAGCTGGGCAGCAGGGCAGAGCAGTCCCGGTGTGTCTCGTGTCACTTGTCTTTTGTGTGTTGTGTGTTATATGGATATGTCATGTCTGTTATCTTAGGCCTCTGAGGGGCCTCTCAGAAACCTTTCCTAGCATCCGTGATCTGAGCGTTCTTTGCCCTGGCACCCGTGCCACGGAACTCTTGACCCGGGAGCCCAGACAGGCATCAGAATTGCATCTCTTTTTAGAAGCATCCCGTCAGATGTCTTTTCAGGTCTTGTTGTCAGCTGTCTGGACAACTGCACCCTGTAAGGTTCCATTATGGCTGATTAGGACTTGTGAGAATGTGAGCTCAGGTGGAGCATTGTGACTCTACGGCTCCTGGGCATTGATCTTTGCAGTTCTTGGACCGAATCATTGAGTTTAGCATCTTCTTTTTCCAGGGATCTCTGAGCCTGATCAGCTCACCATCAGTCTCACCTTGGTCATCTCATTTTGCATCCTCTCAGTCCTTGCAGTCATTTTCCTTGCCTAGAGGTTTCTGTGTGTGTTTTGTCCCCGTTGTTTGTCACGTCCTGTCCCGTGTCACGGGTGTCTGCACAGATTTGTGCCGGAGCTGCTCTGCCCTGCCCCGCCCCATAGCCTGGCGCAATCGGAGGCATCTCGGGGGCTTGTAATTGGTAATGTGGGGTGTAGTTGGACCCTAGATGGGATTTGTAGATGGGCACGAGATGACTGGAGCCCATAAGTTATCCTGCAGCCCTTTGACTTTTGTCCTAACTCTCTTTCAGATGCAGAAGGATAAAATCCAGGGCAGAGCCCCCCATCCTGGGTGAGGGGATTCCCCCAAGCAGGTCAGTCACTGTTTTCCTTGGTAGAGGAAGCATAAATGATGGCTGTCACAGCTCTGTTGCCTTTCCTTTTAGGAAGTCAAGGCAGAGAGCTGCAGTCCAGGCCAGTGGGCAAGGTGAGCATTGCGTAGCGTGCACAAGCAGTTTTATTGCTGAGGTCTCAGTTTCTGGTGCAGCTCTAACTCTCCTCTTTTTTTTTTTTTTTTTTTTTTTTTTTTTTTTTTTTTTTTTTGTTATTTTAGGTGGTCCACTTGTGATCTATCCTGGCCGAGCATGCTCATGCCAGGTGGGTGCAAGCTTAAGGTATCGGTGTGGCATACTTGTCCCAGTAGGGAGGTTGTGTTTTCACAGTATCTCAGCATGCTTTTTTGCTTTGTTTCTTTGCAGGTGCTGTCGCTGCCCTAAGCATGACCAAGGAACAGAGGAGGGCAGGTGAGTCGGTGTTTAGGCAGGCTGACTCATAGGGGAGCGTTATGCAGCAGCATGCTAAGCGGGTACATTTTCTTTTTGTAGGTATCTTCTGGGCAGCCTCCGGAGTCAAATCAAGTTTTGAGGTGAGCTGGGGCAGGGGTGTGGAGGAGTCCAGGGGATTACTGGTTTTGAGGGCAATAGTCACGTTTTCTGTTGCGTCTTAGGTACCCTGAGGAGGCTCGTAGCCACAGCTTGGAAGCGGCAGCACCGAAGCACACACATTGAGAACATCTCAACGTCCACGTCCGACCGAGGATGCATTTTGTCCGCTCGTCTTCCAACAGCTAAGTGTCGGGGCCAGGGGTTGGGAGAATGGGAAAAGCCTTTACTATCACAGGGGGCAGTTTCATGTCAGCTTAGCGGAGAGGTCTGTAGCGGGCCGGGCTCTCTGGAATTAAAGAGAGAGGGTTTGTCCTCAGCCTCACCAGAGCCTTTGCCGGGCAGGGCAGTTCCGACCCATCTCCACGTTCTCGTGAACTTTGCGTCGTCAGCCTTCCTCGAGTCAGCATAGTCACGGCTCTTTCCCCCGAGGGGCTCGCCTTCGGGTACGGAGCTATCGCCACGGTCATCCAGCCATCCGCTTCCTTCTCTAGGCTTGCTGAGCGTCTCGAGCGTCTTCCTAACCGCTTTGACACTAACTTCTTTTTGCGAGCTACATTTCATCATCACGTGCCATCATCATAGGGCTTCCTTTCCTTTGGCATCATCAGCCTGTGGCTCACCTTGCATTTGCAGTCTCAGATCCCTAAGGGGAAAGTTCCCACTTGTCTTTGTGTTAGGTCATCTGCGTCCGTTAGGTTGTCCGTGTCTGTGTTACGTAGTCTGTGTCCATTGTCTTTGACGTCATAAGGCCTTTCTTACATCTCGACGCTTTGTCGGCACTGTTCTGTGCCATATTGCCTATATTCGACTCATGTTCCTTTCTGGATCTTCCTTATTCTGCCCTGTTTACATTTTTACTCTTTGAGCCAGGTAGGATTACAGATGTTCTCATCAGTCTTCCTTGTCACTACCAGCTTTGGTAGTGCCTTTTTTCTCCATGACATTTTCTTGGACTTGTAGAGCGGTGTCTTATACCCTCCTCACGTGACTGCAGTAGTTCTATAGGTTCCATCTTGAGAAAGGGTATAGGTCTCAGGAATTCATCTTGCAGAGTTATCTTAAGTCCTGTTTTATATTGTATCTATCTACCTATATTGCGTGTACCTGTGTTGGCTTATATTGTATGTGCTTATGTTGTATGTACTTGTGTTGGCTTATATTGTATGTACTTGTGTTGGCTTATACTGTATGTAGTTATGTTGCATGTACCTGTGTTGGCTTATACTGTATGTACCTGTGTTGGCTTATACTGTATGTACCTGTGTTGGCTTATACTGTATGTACCTGTGTTGGCTTATACTGTATGTACCTGTGTTGGCTTATACTGTATGTACCTATACTGTATGTACCTATGTTGGCTTATACTGTATGTACCTATGTTGGCTTATACTGTATGTACTTATACTGTATGTACCTATGTTGGCTTATACTGTATGTACCTATGTTGGCTTATACTGTATGTAGTTACGTTGCATGTACCTGTGTTGGCTTATACTGTATGTGCTTAAAATGTATGTAAGTGCATTGCCTTATATTGTCTGTACTTGCACTGTATGCATTGGCTTATATTGTGTGTAC